>NC_066580.1:424590593-425249593 GCF_024323335.1 Lathyrus oleraceus
TTGCTCTAATCTGTTTTGTATTCATCATGGCATCGTTTTCTCCTGATTCCATCCTGTTACTCTAACATGTTTGTTGAGATTTTTGTGAGGGCTCATATGACTCTTGCAGAGATGGCTTGCCTGGTATTCCACTTTATTTGTGGGATACCACCTGGAGGTTTATTCCGATTACCTGTGCTGACTCACTTTCTTTGATGGTGCTAGCTTGGGAGATCTTTGGGTTTCTTGTCTCTTTAGTTGCGGTTACTTCGGATCTTTATCCGTGTGGTACTTTTACATCCTTCCCGCATTTTACCGCTTTCTTAGCTGGAAGACCTCAATAGGAGGCAATGTTTTCTTTTGTTTGTTTACTTTTGTGCCTAAAGACCTCCCTAGAGAGGCAATTGGCGGATAAAAGGGATTAGTAGCCAATCCCTCGTTATTCAGTGCGTCGTTCTTTAAGATCACACTACGTGTCAATGCTTCAGAACAAAAGCCCAAGATCTTTTGTCCGGTCAGTCAGTGGAGAGGGTTCCATCCTTCTGAACCCCCACGCCTTGTCATGAGCTCACCCTGTCCAGGGTTAAGAGCTATGAGGTCTTATCCTCATTACCCTGTTGATCTGCTCACCCTGACGTTCAATGTCAGTGGTTAAGAGCCCATTTGATTATCTTTCCATGGCTTGTCTGTCGAGGTTGATATGACCCTTCTTGACTAAAGCCCTACCCATGTATGTTTGAGCCCCTCGCTAGCACGTCTATTTTATGCATATTTTTTTTGTGTGATCGTCTCCCCATAGGATTGCTAGGCTTCATACAGTCTCTCGTTTGCATGACAATTAAGGTAGCGCGGTTCCTTCGTCTAGGACTTCCCTTTTGCATGAGCATCCCCAAAACACCAACAACTCATTGATTTTTCTTCTCCTAAGAACACGTTTACTCCTTCTACTACAGGCGAGTAAGTCTCCAAAGGTCGAGCATCCGGTAGATTGCGTAGTAACGTCGTTCATCCCAAAACTTAACCCGTAGTTAGCCGAACTACGGCTTGCTCTGATTCTCATTCCAGATGAGATACGTAGGCATAAGACGCGATGTCTTACCGAGCACACTCCCCTCTAACCCATAGGTAGCCGAGCTACGAAGACTCTGATTCTCATATTCAGATGAGATACGCATGCAGTGGATGCGACATCTGTGCGAGTCATTTTCTTTTGACCCCTCTTTTAGTAAATAACACATTAGATAAACCCACACCATTTAGACAAGAACTACAAGAGTGGATCCCGTAGAGTACTACGGATGCGTAGGGGTGCCAATACCTTCCCTTCGCATAACCGACTCCCGAACCCAAGATTTGGTTGCGAGACCTTGTCTTTTCCTTTCCTTTTTCCAGGTTTACTTCGAGCATTTCCTTTCCCTCCTTTGGGATAAATAACGCACGGTGGCGACTCTTCTGTCATTTTCTTTTTCGCCGGTTTATTTTTCGCAGGTTGCGACACCATGCATGGAGGCCCTCTTCTCCCATGCACACTTTGTTCATGTATATCAGATGGCTTTGGCTATAAATACATGGCATGTGAGCTCTCATTCCTCAACCTAAAGGCGCCTAAACCTCTGCTGAATTGATTCCACACCTCTACCAAAGGAACAAATCTCAATTTTCTCTAAAAATTTCAGATCTAGAATTCAGTTTCCTCGACAGTGTTCTTAAGATCTAAAGTTCCTAGACTTCTTCACCTTGATTCATAGAAGCTTCTGTTTGCAAAAGAGCTCAAAGATAGTGACTCAATTCATCTCAATTCCAAGGTTTTGCTCAACTGCATTTTACTTCGAAATAGCTTATATATTGTTCCATTTGCCATGATTTTGTGTGATCTAAAGTCCTCTACATAGAGGCATCATTGTTGTGTTCTTAATTTTTGAAATCAAGCAAGTTCAGTTGAACACCACCAAAGTTCCGTCTCCGATTTCTCTCTCAATAGGGATCTAGAGTGGAATTGAGTGGCATAGGAGTGATGTACATCACTCCACCTTTCATTTGGTACCTAGATCGTGCGTTTTGGTGCACATTTGCTCTTCTGCAAATTTGAGCTCTCACCGGAGCTAGTCGGAGAAGACGGTGGCGCTGTCCACTGTCTGGTCTCCAGATCGAATCGTGGCCGTCCATTTTCATTTCCAGATTAGATCTAGGCCTCTCATTGTTATGACCAGTTTTAAATATTTGTGTGGTTGCATTGACTCACGTATAGTGTGGAAGCGCGCTGAGAGCCATGTGATATGCCAGCTCAATTAATGAGCCATCAACCAACGCCTCTCCTTTTTTCTAATTTTTAATTTCTGATTTCTATTCTCTTTTATTTCTTTTAATTCCATTTTATTTCTAAAATCCATATCTCTTTCATTATTGGTCAAAAAATTATGGGACCAATTGCATTATTTCTCTTTTATTTTCTACTTTATAAAAATGATTTTTAATATTTTTTATTTTATCATTTTCTATTTTTAAATAATTTTCTCTTTTCTCGTTATTTTTAATTCATTTTAAATAGTTTTTGAGATCCAAAAAATACCAAAATATTTTCTCAACCTCTTTGAATGATGATAGATCTATGAAAAATATTCTCATCAATTTATTAATTGATTTGAGATTTATTTGAGATTTTAGTTCAATTTCGTTATTTTTATGCATTTTTAATTGATTAAAAATAGTTTCTGACTTTTAAAAATGCTGAAATTTTTTGTCAAACTTTGTTTGACCTTGTTGAACTTGGGATAATTCACTTGGACTTTTCAAAGTTGATTTGAAGTGAGTTTGAAGTTTGACCTTTCTTTAATATTTTAATTCAAGTTTTATTTTAAATATTAAAAATGCCAAAAATATTTTATTTATTTCTTGACTTCTAATCTTCATTTTGCTTCTGTTTTCTATTGTTTGACCTTGATCTTCTCTATCTTTGGTCATAGCTTATTGATTATCTCATTCTATTTCATTTAATGCACTTTAATTCTTCATTTCTATTCTTCATCTTCTTTTCTTTTTTTTGATCAATGAGTTAAAGGTTGATGGTTAGCATTGATTAGGGAGGTTTAATCTTCCTTGATTCAAATCTAATTCATCTTGATCAATGATCAAGTAAATGACTTTGCATTAAGGATAGATTGCTTTCTAAATCATGCAAAGGACCTAAATCAATACAAGATCATTTCTCATCTTCTTTTTGGCATGGCAAGTTGTTGGAGTTTGATTCACTAATCAAGACCTCTAACTTGTGTTGTTGCCTACATTATTATTGATCGGCCTCAGATAGTTGTGAATTCTACATAAGTCCAATTACGATTGCTTAACATAGCGCTAAATTTGCCTTATGGCACACTAACTACTAACACTAACCATTAACCATTAACATTTAATTCTTGCTCTTTACATTTATGCAATTTCCTATACTTGTACATATTATTCATTTTCTTTTCCCCTTTTGCTCACTTGAGTACATGTTTATGTTAATGCAATTTTCATTTTGCTCACTTGAGCATATAATTGTGTATATATCATTGTGTTTGTGTTTTGTTTTGATTGTTGTGGACCAAATGCAAAGAAATGGACAAATGGACTTAGTTTCTAGGACATCCCTATGCAAAAATTAGACTAAAAGGACCTTAATGTTGAAGATGGATTAGAAGGACCAAACCTCTAAACTCACTCTTGTCCCTTCTTGATTTACTTCATGGAACTTTTGATGTGTGTGCTTTTGTGTGTAGCGGTGTATTCGTCACTTTATGATTTATTGATTAAATCAAAAGCAAAGCATACAAAGAATCGAGTCGCCACCGCACTTTTATTTATCCAAAGGAATGGCTAAAAAGCGAACAAAAGCCTAAGAAGTTTTACACATAGAAAACTAATGAAAAGATCAGAGATCGGGGTAAGGGGTAAATTACGCAATGGGAAGGTGTTAAGCACCCAAAACGTCCTAGGTACTCCTAGGGAGCCCTTTTCACACTTGTTGTACGAAATGTTATTTGTTTATGAAATATTTATTGTGCAAACATGGATGGAAGGGATGAGAAAAGAATATACAATTTTTATTGTTTTTGTGTTTGAACGGATGAACCCGTTGCCTACGTACCTTTCCATGGAAGGTAAGGATCAAAACACCGTAGTTCGGCTAAAAGATTTCCAAAATATGAGTAGGTTCATTTTAAAACAAAAGCCCTAAGGTCTTTCGTTATCCACAGGAGAAAACTCAACCTTATACAAACAACAAGTCCACCATGTGAGAAAAGCTTCAACTTGCTAGTGAGGGATTAACCCTATAATAAGCAAGGAAGTCTTACAATTCAATCACTAAGGACAAAAGGTGAGGTTGACATCAACCAACTAGGATAAATCAAACCTATGGCTAATGTATGAAAACTTATCAAGAATGGACAAAGCCACAAAACAATTGAATGAGTGAAATTAACCAATTGGAATTTATTCACAAAGGATGGTCAAAGTATGATTAGAATTCAATTCACAAAAAGTATTATGAAAATGAAGTTTGAAAAATCAAAGGCCTAAAGCCTAGGTTTCTAATTTGAAATGAGATGAAAAATGTTTGCACAATGTTTTTGGTTTTGGATTAACATGCAAATGGAGGTTTAAAGAAACAAAAGGTGGGAGGGTGAGGGAGTGTAAAACTTCTTAGATGTTTACCTCTTGAAATCATATGTAGATGATTCAAGTGATTCCTTTGGAATAGGCAACAATGCAAATAAGCAAATGAGCAAAGTAAATGGATATCGGATGCCAATCAATGGACTTACACCAATCTCACAAACAAACATGGATACCGGATACCAATCAATGGATTTACACCAATCTCCTAAAACAAAACAAATGATACCATATGCCAATCAATGGACTTACACTAGTCTCACAAACAAAAGTGGATATCGGATACCAATCAATGGATTTACACCAATCTCCTAAAACAAAACAAATGATACCAGATGCCAATCAATGGACTTATACTAGTCTCACACCATATCATAGGAACAACTGCCGAGTAATGGACTTATGCTTGTCTCCTCCATGGACAAAGCAAAAAATGCTATAAAGCAGAGTTTATGAAATGATATACAAATGATGATGATAAATGCACAAAGGCACACTCAAGCAGATATGCACAGATGAATCAAGTAAGCAGACAAACAAGTCAATTAGCACACACTATATACAAGCAATTAGGCTCAAGCAAGGTTAGACTTTAAAGCCAACTGGAATGGGGTATGTTGTGTTCTTAACCTTAACATTGAGAGTTAAGGTGAAGCAGATGAAAAGGAGATGAGGGGTGTGCCTCATAGCTCTTATCCCTGGCCTGGGAGAGCTTTGAATAATAGAATGTGTGGGAGTTCAGAAAGTTGGAACTCTTCTCCACAAATGAATGACTCTATAAGATATTGGGTTAATATCCACAACGCATCAACATGTTATGTGAGCAAAGGGATGACACACTGAATAGTAGGAGATGGACTACACATCTCTTCTATCTACCAATTGCCTCATAAGAGGACTTTTCCTGCTTGGCACAAAGAGTAAACAATCACAAGCATTGCCTCTTAAGGAGGACTTCAGACAGGTGCCTGCCCACATAATAGGACAGGTCTTCCAGACTACATGAAGAAGAGAGGTTATACCTAAGTGGTTAAGCAACCAAGCAAAAGCAATTTCAAAATGAACTTAAGCAACTTATGTACCTGTGGAAACATCAAACAAATCAGTACAACTATATAGACAAACAACCAACAGTTAATATCAACAGTCAAACCCAATAAGCAAAGGGCATAAGCCACAAGTCAAGCTCAAATGAATTAACAACCCTACAAAACACACAATGTTAGTAGTCAAAGGCAAACATCAAATGCTCAAATGATGGAGCATCATGAACCATATAACTTGGATGTTCAACCTGAAATCAAAACTCAAAGATGAGAAGCAAACCACTAGGTCAAAGCCTAGGGTCAAAGATGGAGAAAACATTCAAAACAGAAGCTGAAAATTAACATGAATCAACTTCAAACACATCTTGAAGCAATCCAAAAGGTCTCACATCAATATCAATTACCAAATCCATTTCATGATCAATTGAAGTTCAAGACTATTTTAAAGCTCAAATGTGACCAACCAGAATGAAAAATCTCAATTAAATCAACAATCAATCAAATAATTCCAAGAAAATTCATGCTCATTCACAACGTCCATAATATGCATCATGCAAATAATCAGGACAATTGGAGACCAACAGGCAAGGCAAACACATCACATAAGATGAACAAGCAAAGGTGTGACACAAATTGTAACACCAACATTCACATGATCATGAAACAGAAAGTACAAATGGTAAAAATACCAAATCAACACCAAAATGTCAAGCCAAGAGTCTAGTTTCATCATGCAAATTTTCAGATTCATTGGATAAAATCTCAGCATTTCACAAATGATATAGCAAGGTAAGGTACAAAAGGCAAACATGTTCACAAACCCTAGGGAAAATTATTTTCCAGCCATGCACAATTTATGGAAAAATGCTCATAAAATAATAGACAGAAAATGTGACACAATGCAAAAATCCTCATATTTTTTGGAGCATTTATCAATTTACTATGAATTTTGGAAGATGGAGAACAAATAAAAAAAAGGCATATGAAGCATGTATATGAATATGGAGGGAAAACAAATAATCATGAAGCACATTTGAAATAATTGCATGGCCAGGAATCGAAGTGAAGCGCAATTTGAAACTGATTTAGGCGCCAGCAGCGAAACACTGCGTTTCGTTTATTCTAGGCCTGGTCAACGAAGTCAACCACACGGTACTGGCCAATGAGAATGCACGCATGGGAGATTACATGAACCAATCACAATTCAGTCCTAATCTAACACATGCAACACAGAAAATTCGCAGGAAACTATGAAGGTTGCACGAAAATCCGCAGGAAACTGGAAAATCTGAAGAACATATGAAGAACACGATAAAGATCATGAAGATCTTCATCCATTTTCTTCCAGAAGATTTCAACATGTCCAGAAATCATAAATGAGCACATCATTGTAAAGATCTTCCATCATACAACAAGAATCGATACACAATTCATCCAGAAAACATCAAATACGCATGGATCGAAGTGAAGAATATTCATCATCAAAAATTCAAACATCCATATCTCACTCAAAACAGCATGGAATTGCACGATTCAAAGCTCAAATTCATCAGTGTTCAAAGATCAACAACAACAACACAAGGATTTTAAGAAATAAGAGATTCGATCCCTAACCTCTTGAAGAAGCAAAACTGGAATTGATGTGTTTCAGGCTCTGCAGTGCTCAAACAGTTCCTCTACAATGCTTGTACAAGTGTTAGGAGGAAGAATTGAGGCTTAATCGTGCTTGAACTTGCAAGAAGTTTGATCTGCCATTGTTGCTTCAAGCTTTACAAATGCTCCAACCTTGCACGATTTCTACTGATTCTATGGATGATCCTGCTCAAGATCAACTCAACAACAAGAATTAAGCAAGAAAATGAATTGAATATGAAGAAATTGGAAGAAAATTTTGAGAGAAAATTTTTGGTATTCTAGATCTAGATCTGAAATTATGAATGTTGTTGTGAAATTCTATTAGGGTTTTATGTTATATACTCCCTCCTAATCATGCTCTAATCAAGATTAACCAATGCTAATGAAAATGGATTAAGTTTGGAGGTGCTTTGACAAATTTTGGTTTTCACCCTTATGCATGGAAATGGCATGTGAACAGTACACGAGTTCAAGTTAATTTCACTTAAAATGAATTTTTAAAATCATTGGAAATGGAAAAATGCTCAAATAATTCACCAATTTTAAATTTCAAGATTTCCCTCCAAAAATTCCAGAATTGGCAAATAATTATATGATGACAATTGATGAAATGCAATGCAAGATTTTGAAATTAGAGGTCAAGAGAAGAATGTACAAAAAAGAGCCACTTGAATTGGAGCTTTGGTTGAGAAGTTATGCACATTTGAATCTTCAAGCATCCTTTGTCAAGTTTTGATCATATTTCCTTAACCACACATGAGAAATTGATGATCTTGGACTTTTTGGAAATGGGAGAGAAAGATGTACAACTTTCATGTTCAACAAAATTTCATTTGAAGCATTTTTGGTTATGTAATTTGAAGTTGAAGTTAGGTTAAAACCTTTCCATTTTTGGCAAATTTGAATTATAGGTCACTTTCTATTTTTGGAAAGCTTTGACCTGACTTTATTTTCTTCAATGTTGATGTTTTAAATGTCAAATGAGACTTGTTTGAACATGAATGAAGTATTTCTAATCACTTCCCACCTCCAAATCTACTGTTGACTTAACTGTTGACTTTCTAGGCTTCCAGTTGACCTGAAAATATTCTGATGGAATTCAAGCCTCTACCACTTGAGATTTTGATTCAAAATGACATCATAGCTCATATGAAGTCTTGATAATGACTGTGGTGTCCAAATTCTCAAGAATGGCCACCATCTATTGCTCAATGACTGCCTTTGACTGCTTTGACTGTTGATTGTTTCATCTGCAAGACAAGGGTTAGATGACATATTTTTGTACTTTTGGTTAGTGATAAAAGGAAAAGCAATGATATACAAATGCAAAACATGCTTGGTGATCAAGAACCACTCTCAAAAAGATAACCACCCATAAGGAAGGAGGCAAGGTGCACAATGATCCTTGAGGCAATGATATGATATGATATGATGCCATGAGGGATCTTAGGGACAAAATTGGGGTCTTACATTGTGCTAGGGGATCCTATGAGAGCTCAAATTGAAGAACCATTGCCATTGTTCATCCAAAGTGAAAGATACACGTACATTGAGGATCTCCTAAGGAGCTTGTTTGGTTATGTTGATTGCTTGAGCTTACTATCATTTTTCTTGCATACTCCAAAGGATAGGAGCTACTTGGATCATCAATATGCTCTCAAGAGAGGAACTTCATTTGTGGTCTTGTTTCTTATCCCTTATCTCTTGTATTATTAGGACTTTAGCCATTCTTCTTCTTCCCTCCACTCTAACCCAAGCCAAAACTTTTGTTCAAACATTTAACATTTGTTTTCAAACATTAGAAACCTAAGAATTATGCTTTTGATTTTAAAACTTTCTTTTCATAACACTTATTTTGAATTGAATCTTTAAATCAATTTTGACCATATTTTGTAAATACTTTTCGTTGGTAGATACAACTCATTCAAATACCTTTTTGTGGTTTCAATGGCCACTCTCTTAACCAAAACTTTTTCATAACCTTTAGCTATTAGGTTTGAGTTACCCTTGAGGTAGATGTAATACTCACATATATCCTTAGTGATGGACAACGAGTCTTCCATGCTTATTATAGGGTTAACCCCTCACTAGCATGTTGAAGCTATCCTCACATGGTGGATTCGTGGTTTTAGGTTGAGTTTTCTCCCTTGGATAACAAAAGACCTTAATGCTTTTGTACCAATCAGTTCACCAACTCATTTTGAGATTTTTACCCCGAACTACGAGGTTTTGATCCTAATCTTTTTTAAGATGGTACGTAGGCAATGGGTTTATCCATCCAAACACAAAAAAAATGTCAATAACTTGTACATTCTCTTCTCATCTCTTCAATCATGTTTGCACAAATAAATTTTCACAAAAATACCAACCTTACAACAAGTATGAAAAGGGACATACTAGGAGTACCTAGGATGTTTTGGGTGCTTAAAACCTTCCCATTGCATAACCAACCCCCTTACCCCGATCTCTGACATTTTTACTAGTTTTTGATTCGATAAAACTTTTAGGTTTTTGTTCGCTTTCTAACCATTCCTTTGGATAGATAGAAATGCGGTGGCGACTCGACTTGTATGGTTTACCTTGGATTTAGTCAATATCTCTAATGGTAACGAATACCCCGCTACAGTCATCATACAGTAAAAATAAAAAAAACATGAAAAAATGATAAAGACCAAAAATATTCACTAATCAACTTGGACTTAGAGGATTTCATCTTAGGAACCTTGCTTGGAAGGCTTCCCTTACTCTTTGTGATACTTTGTAAGCACTTGGATTTTCATCTGTAACTTACATGCATGTTGTAAGAATGGCATCATGGCACCACCTTAGAGGGACATGTTTGTAAGACCATTATCCTTTGTTTAGCTTAGGTAACTTTTGCACACAAAAAGCTTTCTCTTGGGCTACCTTATAATGAGACTCTTTAATTTCTTGTTGGTTACTTTGCATTCATGTTGCATAAGCCAAATTTCATAATCAAAATAAAATAAACCCTTGATTCGACGTCAAGCGGCATTTTTATAATCAAATTCAAAACACTTAATAATTACGACTGTTATTGTGCGCCACGAGCCTTAAGTGGTGGAGAATGAGTGAGAATGAAGTGTTCCTACCCTTACTCTGATTATTTTGGACGCAAGACACTTGGCTTGTTTTCTAGAATAATCACCTCCACCCATAGACTTTAGTACAAAATAATCACAAACATTCTTTCATAAAACCCTTATTCAAGGTAAAAACAATACAACTCATCAAACTCATTTTTGTGCCTTAGGGCATCATCCCAAAAACCCTTTTTTCAAAGGTAAAATCAACCAACACATAAACATTTTCTACTCCAAACTACGGAACTCTGATTCCTCATCCCCGAATGAGTGATACGTAGGCACAAGGGCCCCAATCCTTGGTGAGCACTATAATAACAAAAACACCCCCTTCTTTTCACACATTCTTTTGAAAATAAAACAATAATAGATAAATCCCATGTATGTAAAACAACCCAAATGGTTCCCATGGAGTACCATGGACGTAAGGGGTGCTAATACCTTCCCCTTACATAACCGACTTCTGAACCCAAATCTCGGTTGCGAGACCGATTCCTTATTCTCTTTTAGTGCTTCACGTGTGCGTCTCTTTTCCGAGGGTTTTATCAACTATTTCCCCTCTCCTCTTCGATAGATGTAAACTAAATAAAATTCGGTGGCGACTCTTCTGACTTTTCCTCTCTTTGGCATCTCTTTAGTCCCGGTTTCGTTATCGTGAAATCCCGGTAGCGACAGTTGGCGACTCTGCTGAGGAAACTTGATTCCCTAAGCGAGTCTAGCCTAGTTTGGGTTATTTCTCTTTTACGTACGTGGAGATTTTATCTATTATCTTTTTTTTGTATATATTGCTTTTGTTGCTAACCTATACATATTTTCTTTGTTTGCCTGTTGGTCTGAAACTTTGGTTCTGTGACGAAGAATTTTTGGAAACAATAATGATTGCAAATGAAAAAACCTTGTGTGAAAGAGTGTCCACCCGAGTCTGAGAGTTTGCTTGAGATATGAGAGGTTGAGAAGTATTGATCCACGAGGTTCCTTCCTCATTAGGGTCGTACGAGAACCTCACTTAGTGGTAGATTCTCTTAAGGGGATTGATGATCGTCGTGCTTTCAACGTAAGCATCTTTTCTTTTACTAGAGTCAATGACCCTAAGACCCCTTTTAGAACCTTTAAAACTATGGCTAGCCTAGACCGATGGTCCCGTAGTATAGGCCACCAAGGTTCCTTCCTCGTAAGGGTCGATACGAAGATCTCACTTAGAGTAGATGACTTTGATGGAGCAGTCGCCTGGCAAGTAAATTGACATAAGCGGCTGATAGTCAAGGAAGTCCATGACTCTAGGGGCAATGTCTTACACCCAATTTTCCAAAAGCCTTAGATCACACAAAGCGAGAACCTTGGTTTACTAAGCAGTCATTACTAACTCCATGCTTCGTCCCAATGGTCCAAAACCATGAACCCATGCCTAAAAAACCTGTGGAAATCTTCTCACCCATTCATTCATAAATAAACATCACATTCATGCATCACTTGCCTCTCATAAGCAAAACCTTATACCACCTTCTGTTTTTACCCCACTAGCTGATTTCCCGACGCGCGCTTAGAACTAGAAGCATGTCTCAAGCCACTATGGAAGAACTCCAACAAGGCCAAGCTGCATTGAAAGAAGAGATCATCCAACTAAAGACTCATATGAGCTTGGTTATGGAAATCTTGCAAACACTGTTGGAAAAGGAAGGAAACCCTACACCAACCTCCAGGATGGAAGTGGTCTCCCGTATGCCTCTATCCGGCTCCACCTTACATCATGAGTTGCCTCAGGGATACCGTCCTCAACCTGAACTGCTAAGTTTTCTTAATCAACAGCCAGTGTTCGTTCCTCAGCTAGCTCCGAGGAACCAAATGCAGTATCAGAATTGGTACTCAAGTGGAAGGAAAAACTCTTATGCTCAAAAAGGTCATAGAAAATCAAAGAGGTCGGAAAAACAATGTGACCTGATTCCCATGTCGTATGGTCGAATTCTCCCTCTTTTGCTCAATAGATCATTGGTGCAGTTAAGGGTACTAAGACCTCCTCCAACACCTCTTCCCTTGAACTACGACATGAATGCTAGGTGTGAGTTCCACTCGGGAGCACCCGGACACTCGATCGAGAGTTGTAAGGCCTTCAAATACAAGGTCCAGGAACTGATTGATTCAAAGGCGTTCACACCAAATGGATTGGATATACTGAGCAACCTCATGCTGTCACATGAAGGCACTTCTGCAATGCCACAACCAGTGCCAATAGATGAGGAACAAGAAGCTGAATAAGAGCCTCCTTGGGGACTATCATACATAAGTTTCTACAAGCATGATGACACCGGTCTACGGTTGAAACAAGGCTAATCACGCCAGCAATTATGTTATCATTCATTTGTTTTCATGTGTGACTTTCTTGCTTGTCATTGTAATATTCACTCTTAAAAACTTGTTTTTGCAACAATGAAATGAATTTGCATGTTTTAAGTCAATCCAATTGTGTTCACTCTTATCCTACTTTTAAAAACGAAACTTAGAAGGAGGATGATGAATATAAGATTCAATAGCTCATTGCATGTATGCTTTTGAATAAACACCTTGCTGATGATGTAAGGCATTACTTCAAATCCCCAAACACTGGAGGTATAAGGATGATAATCCCTAGTCAACCCCTTTGAGCCTATAAGTAGGAGTTTTCTTCAAAGCAAAAAAAAACCTCACATCTTAAACTCGGGGAAGGGTAGCCTTCAGCTAATTTGACCACGCGTTCAATTCTTAAAAGACAAAGTAGGGAGTGTCCTATTTGAGTATCAACCACATCCTAGGGAGTGTCTTGTCTAAAGGACAACCACAATATTTCTCTCACAAGAGGTCGAAATCACAAATCCAATGGTTGTCCCTCGCCAAAAAAAAAGTGAGACAATCACAAATCCTTTCAAACCTAATAAACAAACGTCACACGATTTGTTCCAAAAAAAAAGGAAAAACTCCAATAAAAGAGAGAGAAAAAGCCCACTAAGTCGAAACTTGAAAACAAGTGACTTATGCAAAAATTAGGGTATCCCGTTGGGCTGTAAGCCAAAAAAAAATCAGTCCAGGCAAAATTTGGGAAGTCGGAAAACAAAAAAAGGAAGAAGAGGAATTAAAAACAAAATCCTCAGCAAGAACAAAGTCGTGTAACTGCAAACCCAAAGACAAATAGGCAAGTGACTGTCACTCCCAAAACCTTGTGGGTTCTCTTATTACCACTCCCATCATTCTAAGAGACGAACGTCTGTGTCAAACTAGTTGAACGTAGGACTGAAGGGTATCAAGAAGAATGGGCAGGCTAAATAAATTTTTGAGCCATAAATCCTTTGTTTCTTAAACCGTGAACCATCCCACATTACAACCCTCAAAAGACCTAATTGAAGCAAGGCCTATTTTGAAAGCATATTTCATTAGAGCTTGTGTCGAAATTGACTCCTATTTTTTTTGCTAAGTATCAATATGACTTTTGTAACTAGTGATCCATTCACTATATGTCATCTTTTCAGTGGAAATACTTGGATTTCTAAAACTACCATAAATATAACATTAGCATAAATAGTTTTACTTGTGAATGAGCATTGACATCAAGAGCATTTTCACAATGAACATGACATGAGAAGTTTTGGTCACCCAAAAGAGGCAAATCTCATGAGGACTCCGATGAGCAAAGGTCATCCTCTTAGATTGATCTCACCGGGGGGAAAGGCATCTAATAACTCTGTTGAGCAAGCCACTTAAAGATTTAGTGAGTCTGGGACAACCACGTCGAGATTAGGCAAATCTCTCCAAAGGTAGTTGGCCAGGGGCATTCCCTCAAAGGTCAACCAGTCAGGGGAAAAATCCATTCAAGGTTTCATACCAGGGAAGACCACCTCAAAAGCATGAGAAATTCAAAACATTCCAAGAGATAGATGAATAGGGGTAGGCAGACCCAAGACGCCGGGGCATATCAGATCAAGATTACTCTACCCATGGTTTGCTTCATAACTTGTAACTGGGGCAGTCCCTGTAGATAGCTAACAGATTGGGGCAGGACTGGCCATGGAGAAGAAGCATTTCCTTATATTTTGGATTTTCTTGCTTAGATCAAGCATGGGGCATCAGAATATCCAGACCAAGCTCACTACGTCAGCCAAGTTCAAAGCAAATGTCGGGAAGTCATGCTAAAATATTTCCCAGTTCCAACCATTCTTGACCCACCTCAAGGGCATTTGTTGAACTATCCAAAACCATTGCATCGGTCACTATGCACCAACCTTGTTACTTCGCTCATACATATCATGCATCATGCATAACATGAAGCCCTTCCCCAACAAGAATAATGAAGCCAAGCCTCACTTGATACCTTCCAAAATTAAATCCTACTTTGCAAACCTAAAAATCTAATCATCATCAGATCCAGCCTGATCCCGTCCAAACCAAAAACCGTAAAGCCCAATCGTTATTGGCACCTCCCAAAACAAATATCTATCATTAACCGTAAAGCCCAATCGTTATTGGCACCTCCCAAAACAAATCTCTATCATTAACCATAAAGTCCAATCGTTATTGGCACCTCCCAAAACAAATCACTATCATTAACCATAAAGCCCAATCGCTATTGACATCTCCAAAACCGAAATCCCACTCCATATTAGCCATCACTATAAATAAAAGCCCACTTCGCTGGCATCTTCATAAACTCAACTCCAATCAACATTGGTACCCAGAAAGTCTCACCTCCCAAAGGGGAGATCAATCCAAAGACAATCAATATTCATCTTGCATTACCACATGCACTGTATACAATAAACACACATGACCTTCTTTCAAAATAAGGAAGTTGCATATCAAAAAGCTCTCTCACAAAAATGAGAAATTCGCATTAACATGCACCATATACATACATAACATAATAAATCCTTTCTGTCAACCCTTTGACAAAGACAAATTACCTTTCCGTCAACCCTTTGACGATGACAAATTCTTTTTCGTCAACCCTTTGACGATGACAATTTCTTTTCCGTCAACCTTTTGATGAAGACAAATTACCTTTCCGTCAACCCTTTGACGAATACAAATTACCTTTCCGTCAACCCTTTGAAGAAGACAAATTCTTTTCCGTCAACCCTTTAACGATGACAGTTTCTTTTCCGTCAACCTTTTGACGAAGACAAATTTCCTTTCCGTCAACCCTTTGACGAAGACAAATTCTTTTATGTCAACCCTCTGACGATGACAATTACATTTCCGTCAACCCTTTGATGAAGACAAATTACCTTTCCGTCAAACCTTTGACGATGACAAAATCCTTTCCTTCAACCCTTTGACGAAGACAAATTCTTTTCCGTCAATCCTTTGACGATGACAGTTTCTTTTATGTCAACCCTTTGACGAAGACAAATTACCTTTCCGTCATTCCTTTGACGAAAACAAATTACCTTTTCGTCAACCCTTTGACGAAGACCAACTTTTTTCCATCAGCCTTCCGAGGACGACATTTTACAAAAAATTACCTTTCCGTCAACCCTTTAACGATGAAAAATAATTTTCCGTCAACCCTTTGACGAAGACAAATTCTTTTTACGTCAACCCTTTGACGATGACAAATTACCTTTTCGTCAACCCTTTGACGAAGACAAATTGCCTTTCCGTCAACCCTTTGACGAAGACAAATTCTTTTCCGTCAACCCTTTGACGATGACAACTACCTTTCCGTCAACCCTTTGACAAAGACAAATTACCTTTCCGTCAACCCTTTGACGATGACAAATTCATTTCCGTCAACCCTTTGACGAAGACAAATTCTTTTTCGTCAACCCTTTGACGATGACAGTTTATTTTCCGTCAACCCTTTGACGAAGACAAATTACCTTTCTGTCAATCCTTTGACGAAGACAAATTACCTTTCCGTCACCCCTTTGACGAAGAAAAATTACCTTTCCATCAACCCTTTGACGATGACAAACGTTTTTCCATCACCCCTCTGATGACGACATTTTACAAAAAATTACCTTTCCGTCAACCCTTTGACGATGACAAATTCTTTTCTGTCAACCCTTTGATGAAGACAAATTCTTTTTCGTCAACCCTTTGACGATGACAAATTACCTTTCCGTCAACCCTTTGACGAAGACAAATTACCTTTCCGTCAACCCTTTGACGAAGAAAAACTTTTTTCTGTCAACCCTTTGACGAAGACAAATTACCTTTCCGTCAACCCTTTGATGATAACAAACTATTTTCCGTCAATCCTTTGACGAAGACAAATTACCTTTCCGTCACCCCTTTGACGAAGAAAAATTACCTTTCCGTCAACCCTTTGACGATGACAAACTTTTTTCCATCAGCCCTCTGATGACGACATTTTACAACAAATTACCTTTCCGTCAACCCTTTGACGATGACAAATTCTTTTCTGTCAACCCTTTGATGAAGACAAGATCTTTTCCGTCAACCCTTTGACGATGACAAATTACCTTTCCGTCAACCCTTTGACGAAGACAAATTACCTTTCCGTCAACCCTTTGACGAAGACAAATTACCTTTTCGTCAACCCTTTGACGAAGACAAACTTTTTTCCGTCAACCCTTTGACGAAGACAAATTACCTTTCCGTCAACCCTTTGATGATAACAAACTATTTTCCGTCAATCCTTTGACGAAGACAAATTACCTTTCCGTCACCCCTTTGACGAAGAAAAATTACCTTTCCGTCAACCCTTTGACGATGATAAACTTTTTTCCATCAGCCCTCTGATGACGACATTTTACAACAAATTACCTTTCCGTCAACCCTTTGACGATGACAAATTCTTTTTCGTCAACCCTTTGACGACGACAAATTCTTTTCCGTCAACCCTTTGACGATGACCAATTACCTTTCCGTCAACCCTTTGACGAAGACAAATTACCTTTCCGTCAACCCTTTGACGAAGACAAATTACCTTTCCGTCAACCCTTTGGCGAAGACAAACTTTTTTCCATCAACCCTTTGACGAAGACAAATTACCTTTCCGTCAACCCTTTGACGATAACAAACTCTTTTCCGTCAACCCTTTGACGAAGACAAATTACCTTTCTGTCAACCCTTTGACAATGACAAATTACCTTTTTAGTCAACTCTTTGACGATGACAAATACTTTTCCATCAACCCTTTGATGATGACACCCTTTTCCATCAACCCTTTGATGACGATGCTCCAAACCATTTTCCATCGACCCTTTGATGATGACACCCTTTTCCATCAACACTTTGATGACGATGTTCCAAACCATTTTCCATCAATCCTTTGATGATGATATTCACCAACAATCTCTCATTGGAAACAAAAATAAATCCCTATTAAAATCCAAATACTTAGTTGCAGTCCCACATGCATTGCATGCATCACTTCATGCATAATTTTTCCCACCGAAATGGAAAGTTCCACTAAAGCCCAACCATACTTGGCACAATCCATAGACCATGCATTTGCATACCCCAGCAGCCCGAGCATACATCGACTTTCAACATACATTGACATTTTACATACATAACATTTCATTATAACATACTCTTCATATTGGGGCAAGTATGTTTAGCATAAGTTGGATTCAAGCCTTTCTCGAAAGTGCAAGGATCCCCGTGAACAACCCTAACAGGTTTCTCCAAAGTATCTCTTTTTATTTTCCTTATGCAAATATTGTTGGCCCTTTGTCAGTACCTTGCCTTTTGCAAGACCCCTCTGCTTTTTTGCATGGGAAAACCTTGTTTTGCCTTTTTGCAAGCCTCCTTGTTGCCTTTTGCACGAGAGAGCTTACCTTTATCAACTTTGCATGTTAAGCAAAAATGAGAGATTGGACGATTGACCTATTCTCTTATCGTTTGTCTTAAAACACCTGATGTAGGTTTGGCAAGTCCCAAGTGGTAGCCATATTTCGAAAAATTCATCCCTGTCGTTGTGTCTGAGGGATATAATGAGTTTTTCGTGCCTACCGTATGTTTTCCTCTACCTTGTGTATGATAACCACCATATCTATTCACCTGCCTATTGCAAGTACTCCTATGCCTTTTGCACACTTTCAAAAATCAAACCTTCCCAGCCGTTGCTAGGGATTGACACTTTCAAAAATCAAACCTTCCCAGTCGTTGCTTGGGATTTACATTTTCAAATTCAAACCTTCCCAGTCGCTGCTAGGGATTGACACTTTCAAAAATCAAACCTTCCCAGCCGTTGCTTGGGATTTACATTTTCAAATTCAAACCTTCCCAGCCATTTCTAGGGATTGACACTTTCAAAATTCAAATCTCCCCAACCGTTACAAGGGACTTACATCTTTAGATTTCAAGTATTCCAGCCATTTCTAGGAAGCGTCATTGAAGTAAAATCTCCTCAATCGTTGCTACGGACTTATACCTTTAGATTTCAGGTATTCCAGCCATTGCTAGGAAGCGTCACTGAACTAAAATTTCCCCAACCGTTGCTAGGGATCTACATCTTTAGATTTCAGGTATTCCAGCTATTGCTAGGAAGCGTCACTGAACTAAAATCTTCTCAACCGTTGTTAGGGATTTTCACTATCTTTTACATAAGAAACTTATCCCCAACGAAGTCATATTCCCTCTCATCTTTCTTATTGACCTTTTGTCATGAAGCTTTTCTCTTTGTTTTCCATTTGAAGAGATACTTATGTTACACACCATAACATACATTGCATATCATACACATCATGACATAACCATCATACAGCTGACCCATGTCCTCCCCACATAATACCATAAACTATCCTCAACAGATGATTTCATATCAAATTTATTTTCCATCCCATGAACAACCTTCACAAATATCCATCACTTCATATCACATTCATTTCATTCCCAGTAGGGTGCATTTTTGGATATTTTTATTTATTTAATCCTCTCTTACCTTGGATGTGCGGAAGCCGTTGCTATCTAAACATTCAGGTTCGAGAAGATTAAATAGGGGCAGCTGTCATACCCCAAAATTCACCCTACCCCGACACAACTTTCATTTGATCCATGGCCCTAGTGCACATGCATACATTCGTTATTTCAAAAAAAAAAATTGGGAAACCGGTTACCCTAATTAGGGTAACCAATTACCCAGACCAAAAACTGATTTTTTGGCCATTTTGGGACTGTGTAACCGATTACCCTAATCAGGGTAACCGATTACACCTGCGCAGACAACAGAAATAGCTCTTTTTTTACACAAAGGACCCTTTGGTCCACCCACTTGAACCCCTTTGCTTCCCATATAAATAGAGCATTATCCCCACTCATTTTTCAAGCTTGAAAGCCACAAAACCTTTGTCCAAATCACATTCAAGCTCCCTCTTTTCAACCTAAACTCTAACTCACCCAAACCCTCTTTTCTTCTTTGAACCATCCAACCATCATGTAAAAATCCACAATCTCCACACAACAAAAACAGTAGCAAACTTATGACCTTCACTTGCATAATCATTCACCACCACCACATAAATATACAACTTCCTTCCCTTCCATTTTTCTACAACAACAACCTAGTTTTGACACCACAATCTTGGTAATATTTTGGACTCAAACTCCTTGACATTTTTTGGTTTTGTTTTGTGTTTAGAAATGAGTTTTTACCCTTATGTTGTGTTTTGAGAGAGATTTGAGTCAACTTTGAGACAAGTGTTTTTGTTGGGTCAAAGGACTTTGGAGAAAAAATTTCATAATTTTTGAAAAGTCAGAAGTATTTTAGACAATTAAAAATATGCAAAAAAACAATTAAATCATGAAAAATATCAATGTTAATCCGAAAAATAATTTTAATTCAGAAAATGAAAGAGAAAAATATTTGAAATTTTTTGGTGAAAGTCCCATATTTTTTGGATTAATAGTGAAATTAATATGAATTAATTAAAAATAAGCAATTAAATAGAATATTCAGAAATTCGAAAAAATGAGAACCATATGATCTCCCTCATTAATTGAGGTGGAAGACCAGATGAATGAAAACGCGCATTCCATGTGTTCTTAAGTCAACGGTCCCAACGTGTGGTAATTACTTTGGATGGATGAGATTAGAAAGTGGGACTCAAATCAAAGGGTTCTGGATAAGCCAACACACCATCAGAGCCCTAGCTCCGGTCATCTTCTCTGGTGAGGACTGTAGCGGGGTATTCGTTACCATTAGAGATATTGACTAAATCCAAGGTAAATCATACAAGTCGAGTCGCCACCGCACTTCTATTTATCCAACGGAATGGTTAGAAAGCGAACAAAAACCTAAAAGTTTTATCGAATCAAAAACTAGTAAAAGAGAATCAGAGGTATGGGTAAAGGGGTTGGTTATGCAATGGGAAGGTGTTAGGCACCCAAACCATCTTAGGTACTCCTAGGGAGCCCTTTTCATACTTGTTGCAAAGTTTGTTGTTTTGTGAAAAATTTGTTTGTGCAAACATGATTGAAGAGATAAGAAGAGAATATACAAGTTATTTACATTTTGTGTTTGGATGGATAAACCCATTGCCTACGTGTAACACCCCAAAATTTGCCCTCCTCATTCATGCATTCATTTTTAGGTCATTTAACATTTCATATTGCATTTCATCATGTCAATCAGAATCAGATCCAAGAAACTTTATTTAAAAAAAAAATTAAATAAATAAATAAATAAATAAATAAAAATAAATAAATAAATAAATAAATAAAAGAAAAAATCTCAGACTTGGACCTCTCTCAAAAGCCCACTAAGCTACCAATATTAGGCTATAAATACTAGAGTTTTCAGTGAAGCAAAAGTCCATTCCATTCCTATTACCCTGGCTGGGAAAAAGATAGTGAGAGAAGAGCTAACAGAGCTCAGAGCAGCCTCCAAACCCTGAAGGGAACTCAACTGCACAGAATCACCTCTGCCTCACATAAACCCTAAAGATTGTTTTGTAAACCTCACGGGTGCAACTCAATTTCAATCAAGCTCTCCAATCAGGTTTGCCTTATTCCCATAATTTTATGCTCTTAATTTGAATCATCTGAGTGTATTAGGTATTATGGGTGAATTTGATACCCTTTTGATGCATGTGTTTGACAAGAGGTTTAGGCCTCCTACCCTTGGTTGCTTTTTGTGAGCTTTTTGTGAATTTTAATGGCATGATTCATGTGGTTACATTTTGATTTGGGGGCAACCCTTGATTACCCTATTTTTTTTGTCTCTAACCTGTTTGTTGAGTTTTTGTGAGGGCTCACATGACTTTTGCAGGGATAACTTGCGTGGTTTTCCACTTTATTTGTGGGATACCGCCTGGAGGTTTCATTCCGATTACCTGTACTGACTCACTTTCTTTGATGGTGTTAGCTTCGGAGGATCTCAGGGTTTCCTTGTGCCGTGAATTACTGTTACTTCGGATCTTTATCCGCATGGTACCTTTTACATTTTTCCCGTATTTTACTGCTTTCCTAGCTGGAAGACCTCGATAGGAGGCAATGTTTTTGTGTTTACTTTATGTAGGTTCCTTTGTCCAGAACTCCTTTTGCATGAGCGTTCCTATAATGCAAGCAAACCTATTGATTTTTCTTCTCCTAACACGTTTACTCCTTCTACTACAGGCGAGTAAGTCTCCAAAGGTCGAGCATCCGGTAGATTGCGTAGTAACGTCGTTCGTCCAAAAACCAATCCATAACCCCGTAGTTAGCCGAACTACAACTTGCTCTGATTCTCATTCCAGATGAGATACGTAGGCATAAGACGTGATGTCTTAGCGAGCAAAATTACCCTTAACCCCTAGGTAGCCGAGCTACGAAGACTCTGATTCTCCTATTCAGATGAGATACGTATGCAGTGGATGCGACATCCGTGCGAGTCATTTTCTTTTGACCCCCTTTTTTTAGTAAATAACACATTAGATAAACCCACACCCTTTAGACAAGAACTACAAAAGTGGATCCCGTAGAGTACTACGGATGCGTAGGGGTGCTAATACCTTCCCTTCGCATAATCGACTCCCGAACCCAAGATTTGGTTGCGAGACCCTGTCTTGTCCTTTCCTTTTTCCAGGTTTACTTTAAGCGTTTCCTTTCCCTCCTTTGGGATAAGTAACGCACGGTGGCGACTCTCCTGTCTTTCTTCGCCGGTTGTTTTTTTTCGCATTCCATTTTTCAGGTTGCGACAGCTGGCGACTCTGCTTGGGACTCGGTTT
The DNA here is from genome assembly GCF_024323335.1 of Lathyrus oleraceus. NCBI lineage: Eukaryota > Viridiplantae > Streptophyta > Magnoliopsida > Fabales > Fabaceae > Lathyrus > Lathyrus oleraceus. Next base: position 424,613,154 of record NC_066580.1, read on the forward strand.
CCCTAAACGAGTCCCTCCTAGCTTTTGTAGGTTGTTTGTTTATTGGGTGTTTATTCTTTTGTACAGTTATTTATCTTTCAGCATTTATCTGCTTTATTGCATTGTGTACATATGACTGCCGTATCTGCTGGTTCTATTTGTGAGAGGAGTTCTATACTTGAACTCGAGTGCACTTAGGATAGGAGAATGGCATAGTCTTGTTGACTTGTGGGGAGTTATTCCTTAGCAAGTTGACTTGCAAGCCCATTCACTTGGTGGAGGTCATGTTGGGATCAATAATGTCACACAAGTAAGTTGTGGTTAGACATTACTTTTTCCAATATAGACCTTAGAAGCCAAGGACCTTAGTTTACCAAACCCATCTTGGCCTATTCGTAGGACGTAGTGCGAAAGTCGTTCAAGTGTAAGATTTGATACGATTGTTACGCGATACTACACTCATAAGGGTCTCTCTTGAGAATATTTTTGGAATACGAGTAGTCGTTCCTCCGATAATATCCGAAAGATGGGATTATGACTATGGGAACCTTTTGTAGAACATGTTTGGCAGGTTTAATCCTTAGTACACTCCCTTTGGGTGGTTCTTAACCTAAACTCCATGCTCGTGACTTGCAACAAACCCTTGATTCATGGTTGATCCGTTCAGGTATCCTTAATATCAATGAAACTTGGGTGTTGATAAGGTGTAAACCATAATCCACCAAAAATGGATGGTTGATATTAAGGATAACATGATCCATCCCATGACCTTTGTTTGGTGTGCTTTGCTTGATCCTCTTAATTTCTCTCCAGGCAGTGCAACCTGACAGATGTTCAAGCGGATCCAGCCATCCTGATTGACATGCCATTGCATTGCATAACATCATTCGCATATTTGCATCCAACATCTCATGCTTATTCATTTGCAGGGTATTCCCTTTTTAGGGGGGGCCTTAAAATTGAATAAGCAGTGCATCACATACCATGCATACTAACCCTTGTTTGTTTTGCAGGTGTCACCGCAGTATCTAATGTTTGTTCCCTGTTGCAGGCAGTTATTGGTCCCAAGCGAGTTCACAGGTACCCGACAAAGGAAAACCTTCCACGACTAGCAATGGACCAGATATAGAAAGAACTGGCTGATATGCGTGAAAGGATTGATCAGTTCATGACATTGATGACTGGTATGGCAGAAGGCCAAGAAAAGTTGAGGAAATTGGTTGAGCAACCGAGGCCCGATCCAGAGGTGGAGATACCAAGCGCTGAGGGGAACCCTGGTAACCCTGGGAACGTTGATAACCCTGTGAACACTGGAAACACGGGTAACGCAAATGTTGATGGAAACCCGGGTAATGTTGGCAACACAGGAAATGTTAGGAATGGTATTGGGGGAAGGTACAATGTGAATCAAGGAATTTGGTTTAACGGGTGCCCCGTTACCGAGGATTATCAGTATGATCAATTCTCTTTGCACGACGAAGCTCATGAGACCACTCGCCGTATGGATGAGCTTGCTGAGAAGCTCAAATCTTTGGAGTCTCAAAATTCCATAGGTTTTGATGTCACAAATCTTGGTCTGGTTCAGGGAGTAAGGATTCCTCACAAGTTCAAACCCCCTACTTTTGAGAAATACAACGGGGTTTCTTGCCCACGCACTAATCTCCAATCTTATCTGGGAAGGTTGGGAGCTCACACTGAAGATGAAAAACTGTGGATGTACTATTTTGAAGACAGTTTAACTGGAGCTTCTCGTGAATGGTATTCTCATTTGTCTCGTACTACCATCAAGAGCTGGAAAGACTTGGCAGAGGCTTTTGTCAAGCAATATCAATACAACTTGGACATGGCTCCAAATCGGACCTTGTTGCAAGGAATGTCTCATACTACGAAGGAAACCTTTAGAGAATATGCTTAGCGTTGGAGACAGATTGCTGCATCTGTCCAACCCCTTATGTCTGAAAAGGGGATGGCGGACATGTTCATGAACACTCTTCAAGGCAATTATAACGAGAGATTGGCTGCTTGCCCGTCAATCAGCTTTGCAGAGATAGTGATTGCTGGAGAAAGGATCAAGAGTCTGTTGAAGATGGGCCAAATTCAAGACAATAGTACTTCCAACTCATTAGTTCCCAAGAAACCGTTTGCTGGTAACGGTCAGCAAAGAAGAGAAGGTGAGACGAGCGTTGTATATGCCGGCAGAGGCAGGGGCAGAGGACGCCCTAATTATTATCAAGATCAAGTGGCCGCAGTCACTATTCCAACACCTGTTCCTCAACCGCAGTATCATCCGCAACAGCAACCCAGGTACAACAATCAACAACAAGGAGGTAATCCGGGTCAGTAGAGACCCTATCAACAACGTCCAAGGCAGGCGGACCGGGTCATTGAACAAATCCCAATGCCTTATTCTGTATTACTTCCCAAGCTGATTGACATGAATCTGGTTACGTTGAGAACTCTGGCCCCACCGGTCGATCCCAACAATCTGCCTAGAGGTTATGATGTCAATGTCAGATGTGCTTTTCACTCCAACGCACCTGGCCATAGTACAGATAATTGCAACGCTCTCCAGCTAAAGGTACAAGATTTGAGAGATGCCCAGGCCATCAATTTTTCTCCGGTGCCTAATGTTATCCAAAACCCGATGCCAGCTCACGGCGGGCAGAGGATTAATGCTGTTGATAGTGGGGAAACTTTGAATTTGGTTTCTGATGTGACTAAAGTGAAGACTTCGCTATCGGTGGTCAAAGACCGACTCTTGAAAGGACGGATTTTCCCGGGCTGTGGGGAAGAGTGCAGAAATTGTCAAGACGCCGAGAACGGATGTGATAGTTTGAGAAGGGGTATTCAGCAACTGATAGATGTAGGTTGTCTTCAGTTCGATCAGACTCGTCCAGTGAAGAATGATGTGTCAACAATAACGTTTTATTTCACTCCTGAAGAAATATATGTTCCCGAGAGACCCGCTCCGACAACAATATATTTCCCAGAAAGTCCAGCACCAATTTACTCTAACAACCCTCAACCGACTTTGATTGGTCCGGTCACCATCACGGTACCAGGACCTATTTCGTATGAGAAAGACAGTGCTATCCCGTGGCACTATGGGGCTGATATCTACTTCCAGGGGCAGAAAGTTAACGAAGAAGACATTGACATTGGTAGCTCCGCTGTAGACAATGTCAGAGGAGTTGGTGGCTTCACTCGCAGTGGACGCCTGTTTGCACCATCAACATTGCGCACGAATACTGAAGCTGAGGCAGCTGCCAAGGCTAAAGGAAAACAGGTAGCCACCGAAGAGGTTACTACTGTGGAAGCCCCTCCTAAGACCGCATTCGAGAAGGAAGTGAATGAGTTAATGAGGATTATCAAGAAAAGTGACTACAAGGTAGTCGACCAGCTAAATCAGACACCCTCAAAGATCTCCATTCTCTCATTATTGATGTGCTATGAGGCGCACAGAGCAGCCTTGTTGAAAGTACTGAATATGGCCTATGTTCCCCCAGAGATAACTGTTAACCAGCTGGAATTGGTAGTTTCGAATGTACACACTAGCCATGCGCTAGGTTTCACCGATTATGACCTGACGTCTGAGGGCAGGAATCACAACAAAGCCTTGCATATCACAATGGAATGCAAAGGGACGGTGCTTTCCCATGTTTTGGTTGATCTAGGCTCTTCTCTGAATGTTCTTTGAAATTCTAGTTATCAGACTTTCGATGTCACATGGGTTGTTATGACATCCAATTCTGCACAGACAAGAATTATGCAGAATTTAAAAGTAAGTGCAGTAAATAACACAAGTAATTTTTTACCCAGTTCAGTCCAACAAGACCTACGTCTAGGGGATACCAAGCCAGGGAGGAAATCCACTATTAGTAGTATTAATTCAAAGCTAAACTCACCCGTTTACAACTCTTCACTTAATCCCTACCCAATGCAATTTCAATCTTACACTAAGATCAGAGTTCCTACTCACTCCCCCTTAATCACCTCAGTGATTACTACCTTTAATCAATATTAAAGACAATTTTGAAGTCACACTTCAAACAACTCTTGATTGTGCTTAACAGCTTTAATCAAGATACACAGCACTCACGCTTAAAAGCTTAGAGTGACACAACACTTACAACTCAATGAACACCCTATACCAAAGCAATCATCTACGTGATAATAGCTTGGTTTACAAGATATGTCTAATACAAGACTCACAAATATACAGCAGTGAAGTATGATGGACACTCTAATTCTTCACGCCTCAAAATCCCCAGTTCTGAATGAAGGAATGACTTCCTTTTATATTGCAGTACTTGGGCCTTGCACTTGTATTCTCCTGAATTTAAGGTCACCCGAGTTTCCCTAAATTCCACATCTAGGTTACTAACAAATAGGCTATTTGTTAGGTTCATTAAATGTAGCTTGGTTGTTGATTTCCTGGATTTTCTCTCAGCTGTTGAATCCCTGAAGAATAGCTTGAGAAAAAGCTGAAACAGAAAAACTAAACAACCTACAATATAGCATATGCTGTCAGGAATGAATGTCATAACATTCATCTTGACATCAAGGACCATATGCTAAGTCTGTTTTTTTTCTGAAAACAGACTGTACAAATTTGCTGAACTGTACAGGACCAATCTGTCCATTCTACAGTAACAACTTACATTAATAAATGTCAAAGCATCCAATTTGACATTTACACACTTAGCCTTCAGTCAGTTCTGTTATCCTCTTGAAGAACAGACTGAGAAACATACTGAAGTGTAGCAGAACACCACTCTGTCTGTTGTTCAGTATATGCTGTCAATGATGAATGTCATAACATTCAGTTTGACATTCAGACAGTAGGCCTTATGCCAGATCTGGTATTTCCTTGATAACCAGACTGAAAATAAATACTGAGTTCTAACAGAACACCAACTGTTCTATTCCTCAGTATCTGTTGACAGGGATGAATGTCACCACATCCAATTTGACATTCAATAAATCCTGTATTAGCTAATCCTGCAGTAAACTACTCAAGTGTGTCATGACATCAGTCAAGACATCAGAGTACAATTAAATATTCTAACCTACAATGCAGTCACACAAACACCTTCACAGCATGTCATGACATCAGTCAAGACATTAGAATCCAGCTAGTGTTTTACCATACAATGCAGCCAATTAAACACCTACAAACTCCCCCTTTGGCAAATTTTTGGCTAAAACACTTTGATCCCACAACAGAGTTCATAGCAGCGGAAATAGACCTAGCTAATACACTCAGAGTGGCAGCACACTCACACACATGGAAGTTAAATAAAAACTTCACACACACATCAGCACACAACCAGAAGTTAAATAAAACTTCTAATTACAGCACAACCTCTGGATACAAGGATCTTGAAAATCTGTCCTGAATATCTGTTTAGCAAAACAATCTGTTGTCCTGGGGTATCACCTGTCTGTTACTCCCCCTTTTTGGCAAAAATGTTGCCAAAGCAACACTCTAACCTACAGACCAACATAACTTAAACAGAATTACACATAACTGACAGAATTACATACTTGGTTTTACTTCACAGTTTCAACCAAGTTAGCACCCACTTGATCTTGCTTCACAGCTTTGATCAAGTAATCACCCATTTTTGCTTTAGAGTAGGTACCGCCATATCAGATGCCATGACTTTGTGTCTGACATCCAGAACCACTCCTGCATGAACAGTGTCCTTGAACTCCTGCATGTGCATAGGCCGCCTCACGTTAGGATATCTCCTTAACATCTTGTTGCCACACTTGTTGCAAGTGGCATAGCTATGATATGTTGACCAATCAGAGCATAGTTCCAATTGTTTAATAGGCAGAGATATTAAACAATACATCCCAAACATCATTGGTTGCTTAAGCTCTCAGAGAGACATATTCCCAGTTTACCCCTTAAGTTTTCAAACTGAGTAGCATCCAGAGCCTTTGTAAATATGTCACCCAGTTGGAGTTCAGTGGCTACATGTTCCAAGGTAATCACCTTGTCTTCCACCAGATCTCTGATGAAGTGATGTCTAATGTCAATATGTTTGGTCCTGCTGTGTTGGATGGGATTCTTGGAAATATTGATGGCACTGAGATTATCACAGAACAACGTCATGACATTTTGAGTGACATTGTACTCAGTGAGCATCTGTTTCATCCAAACCAGTTGGGAGCAACTGCTTCCAGCAGCTATGTATTTAGCCTCTGCAGTGGACAGAGATACACAATTCTGCTTCTTGCTGAACCAAGATATGAGATTGTCTCCCAAGAAGAAACATCCCCCTGATGTGCTTTTTCTATCATCAGCACTCCCAGCCCAGTCAGCATCACAGTACCCAGATAGTACAGGCTCAGAACCATGTGAGTACAGCATCCCATAGTCACAAGTCCCATTGATGTACTTGAGAATCCTTTTGACTTGATTCAAGTGGCTCACTTTGGGCTCTGCTTGGTATCTAGCACACACTCCAACTGCATAGGAAATGTCAGGTCTACTTGCAGTTAGGTATAGCAGACTGCCTATCATGCTTCTATACAAGCATTGATCAACATTAGGCCCTCCATCATCTTTGGTTAACTTTAGATGAGTAGGAGCAGGAGTTCTCTTGTGCCTAGCACTATCCATACCAAACTTCTTAACTATGTTTTTGGCATACTTGCTTTGGGAGAGAAACATAGAGTCCTCCATTTGGTTGACTTGCATTCCAAGAAAATAAGTCATTTCTCCAACCAGACTCATTTCAAACTCAAATTGCATTTGGTGAACAAAATGTTTTACCATTTGTTCTGACATTCCACCAAAGACTATATCATCCACATAGATTTGAGCAATCATGATTTTGCCGTCTTCATCCTTCACAAACAAGGTTTTATCTATCCCACCTTTTCTGTATCCATTTGAGGTCAGAAATTCAGTCAACCTTTCATACCACGCTCTAGGTGCTTGCTTCAACCCATACAAGGCTTTCCTCAACTTGTACACATGCTTAGGTTGGTTAGGATCACAAAACCCTTTAGGTTGTTCCACATAGACTTCTTCATTCAAGTAGCCGTTCAAGAATGCACTCTTCACATCCATTCGGAACAGTTTAAACTTCAGAATGCATGCTACACCTAACAACAATCTGATGGACTCAAGCCTAGCAACGGGTGCAAACGTCTCATCAAAATCAACCCCTTCAACTTGAGTATATCCTTGAGCTACTAGTCTTGCTTTATTCCTAGTAATTACTCCTTTCTCATCAGACTTGTTTTTATAGATCCACTTGGTACCAATGATGTTGGTCCCATCAGGTCTTGGAACTAGCTCCCATACTTCATTCCTTTTAAACTGCTCAAGTTCCTCTTGCATGGCATTGATCCAATATTCGTCAGTCAGGGCTTCTTTCACATTCTTTGGTTCAACCTTGGATATAAAACAGGAATTTGAGCTTATTCCCTTTGACCTGGTAGTCACACCACTATTGGGATCCCTTATGATAAGATCCTTAGGGTGGTCTTTCTGAATTCTGATAGATGGCATTTTGGTGGTTGCATCTACTTCACATTCAGGAGGAGGTCCTGTACTTCTTCAGACTTGACTGGAATGTCTGTTGAAATGTCAAGGAATGTTTCAACATCCTCTATGACATCGATTCCTTCCTCTTTATCATCCACAATAACATTTATGGATTCCATCAGGACATTGGTCCTATAGTTGAACACTCTGTACGCTCTGCTGTTAGTGGAGTATCCTAGAAATATACCCTCATCACTTTTGGGATCCAGTTTCCTTCTCTGTTCACGATCTGTGAGAATGTAGCATTTACTTCCAAAGATATGAAAGTACTTCACAGTGGGTTTTCTGCCTTTCCATATTTCATACAGAGTGGAGGAGGTTCCTTTTCTCAAGGTGACTCTGTTGTGAACATAGCATGCGGTATTCATAACTTCAGCCCAAAAGTGCATAGGGAGCTTCTTTGCATGAATCATGGCTCTGGCAGATTATTGAATAGTTCTATTTTTCCTTTCAACTATCCCATTCTGCTGAGGAGTTATAGGAGAGGAGAACTCATGACTTATTCCTTCAGACGAGCAAAACTCATCAAACTTGGAATTTTTGAACTCCGTACCATGATCACTCCTAATTCGGACAACAGAGTTGTCCTTTTCCCTTTGAAGTCTGATGCACAGGTCTTTGAAGACATCAAATGTATCTGACTTCTCTCTGATAAAGCTTATCCACGTGTATCTGGAATGGTCATCAACCACCACGTATGCATATCTCTTTCCACCCAGACTTTCAACCTGCATAGGTCCCATTAAGTCCATGTGCAACAGTTCTAGAACTCTGGAAGTTGTAGAATGTCCCAGCTTCGGATGTGACATCTTGGTTTGCTTGCCCACCTGGCATTCTCCACAGACTCTTCCTTCATTAATAAGCAGCTTTGGAATTCCTCTGACTGCTTCCTTGGATATGATCTTCTTCATTCCCCGTAAGTGGAGATGTCCAAGGCGTTTATGCCACAGCTTCACCTCCTGTTCTTCCTTGGCTGAGGAGCAAATTGTGGAGAAGTTTGAGACTTTAGGTTCCCACAGATAACAGTTATCTTTGGATCTGGATCCTCTCATAACTTCCTGATTGTCACCATTTGTCACAATACATAGCTCCTTAGTAAACTGAACATAGAACCCTTGATCACACAACTGGCTTATGCTGATGAGGTTTGCAGTTAGTCCTCTTACTAACAGCACATTATTCAGTTTTGGAACTCCAGAGCAGTCCAGCTTACCCACACCTTTTATTTTTCCTTTAGCACCATCACCAAAGGTCACATAGCTGGTAGTGTGAGGTTGAATATCCACCAATAGATTTTCCATACCAGTCATATGTCTTGAGCAGCCACTATCAAAGTACCAGTCTTCTCTGGTAGAAGCCCTTAGAGCTGTGTGAGCTAACCTAGCATACCATTGTCGCTTCTTGATTGGGACATAGTGCCTATATGTCTTATGCTTAGGCCTGACATGAGGGGCTTGGTTTGGGTAACCATGAAGCCTGTAGCAGAAGGCTTTTATATGCCTAAGCCTACCACAGTGGTGACATCTCCATTTCTGGAATTTCCTCTTCTGATGATTCTTCATCCTGGTTCCCCGATGTTGAGACATTGGATGTGACCTCCGCTTGAATTTCTGAACTTTAGTCTTTGGGCGTTTGAGTTCAGCTGAGGATTTTTTCACAAAGCCTAAACAAGATGTGGTTCCAGACTTCTGTCCCACCTTTAGGATCTCTTCCAAGGTGTCAGTTCCTTTATTCAACATTCTGATGGATTTAGTCATTTGATCCAGCTTGGAGGTCAGCAGGATTATCTCACCATTTAAACCCTCTATGACTGTCAGATGCTTCTGTCTCTCATCTTCCAGCTCCTTGATGAGTTTCTTCTGCTTTTCTCCTTGTACACGCACTTCTGCACTGGTGACACATAACTTCTTATAAGCTGCAGCAAGTTCATCAAAGGTCAGTTCATCTGCATTTGTGTCATCATCAGTGGCACAAACACTTGTTAGTGCAGTGACATGTTTAGCAGATTCTCCTTCAGATTCACTTTCAGAATCTCCCTCAGACCATGTGATAGCTAGCCACTTCTTTTGCATCTTGAGGTAAGTAGGGCATTCAGCTCTAATGTGTCCATACCCTTCACAACCATGACACTGGATTCCCTTGCCTTGGTTGAACTTTTCTTCAGAAGTTGATCTTTTCCTGATGTCAGACGAGATGTTCTTGACATTAGGTCTACCTCTTTGATCAATCTTCTTCACGAACTTGTTGAACTGTCTCCTAAGCATGGCTATGGCTTCTGATATGCTTTCATCACCTCCAGTATATCCTGCTTCTGACTCCTCTTCAGTATTAGATACAAAAGCTACACTTTTGTTCTTCTTTTCAGCATTCTCACACAAGCCCATTTCAAAGGTTTGGAGAGAACCAATGAGCTCATCCACCTTCATACTGCAGATGTCTTGAGCCTCCTCTATGGTTGTGACCTTCATAGCAAATCTCTTAGGCAAGGAGCTGAGAATCTTTCTTACAAGTTTCTCTTCAGCCATTTTCACACCTAGTCCACGAGAGGTGTTTGCAATTTTAAGAATATTCATGTGAAAGTCATGAATAGTCTCATCCTCTTTCATCCTCATATTTTCAAACTTGGTGGTCATCATCTGAAGTTTGGACATCTTCACCTTGGAAGTACCTTCATGGGTTATCTTGAGGGTATCCCAAACTTCCTTAGCTAGCTCACAGTGGTGCACCAGCCTGAAGATGTTCTTACTGATTCCATTGAACAATGCATTCAAGGCCTTAGAATTTCCAAGGGCTAATGCCTCTTGCTCCTTGTCCCACTCTTCTTCAGGAATTTGCACACTGACTCCATCTTCACCTGTCTTCGTTGGATGTTCCCATCCTTTGTTGACAGCTCTCCAGAATTTGCTATCTAGAGACCTTAAGAAGGCTATCACACGAGGCTTCCAGTCATCATAGTTAGAGCCATCCAACATGGGTGGTCTATTTGAGTGTCCTATATCCTTGTCCATGGTACTAGAAAGTAACTTCCCTAGATCTCACCCAGAAATTAACAGGCAGGGTACCTGCTCTGATGCCAATTGAAATTCTAGTTATCAGACTTTCGATGTCACACGGGTTGTTATGACATCCAATTCTGCACAGACAAGAATTATGCAGAATTTAAAAGTAAGTGCAGTAAATAACACAAGTAATTGTTTACCCAGTTCAGTCCAACATGACCTACGTCTGGGGGCTACCAAGCCAGGGAGGAAATCCACTATTAGTAGTATTAATTCAAAGCTAAGCTCACCCATTTACAACTCTTCACTTAATCCCTACCCAATGCAATTTCAATCTTACAGTAAGATCAGAGTTCCTACTCACTCCCCCTCAATCACCTCAGTGATTACTACCTTTAATCAATATTAAAGACAATTTTGAAGTCACACTTCAAACAACTCTTGATTGTGCTTAACAGCTTTAATCAAGATACACATCACTCACGCTTAAAAGCTTAGAGTGACACAACACTTACAACTCAATGAACACCCTATACCAAAGCAATCATCTACGTGATAATAGCTTGGTTTATAAGATATGTCTAATACAAGACTCACAAAAATACAGCAGTGAAGTATGATGGACACACTAAATCTTCACGCCTCAAAATCCCCAGTTCTGAATGAAGGAATGACTTCCTTTTATATTGCAGTACTTGGGCCTTGCACTTGTATTCTCCTGAATTTAAGGTCACCCGAGTTTCCCTAAATTCCACATCTAGGTTACTAACAAATAGGCTATTTGTTAGGTTCATTAAATGTAGCTTGGTTGTTGATTTCCTGGATTTTCTCTCAGCTGTTGAATCCCTGAAGAATAGCCTGAGAAAAAGCTGAAACAGAAAAACTAAACAACCTACAATATAGCATATGCTGTCAGGAATGAATGTCACAACATTCATCTTGACATCAAGGACCATATGCTAAGTCTGTTTTTTTTTTGAAAACAGACTGTACAAATTTGTTGAACTGTACAGGACCAATCTGTCCATTCTACAGTAGCAACTTACATTAATAAATGTCAAAGCATCAATTTGACATTTACACCCTTAGCCTTCAGGAAGTTCTGTTATCCTCTTGAAGAACAGACTGAGAAACATACTGAAGTGTAGCAGAACACCACTCTGTCTATTGTTCAGTATATGTTGTCAATGATGAATGTCATAACATCCAGTTTGACATTCAGACAGTAGGCCTTATGCCAGATCTGGTATTTCCTTGATAACCAGACTGAAAATAAATAATGAGTTCTAACAGAACACCAACTGTTCTATTCCTCAGTATCTGCTGACAGGGATGAATGTCACCACATCCAATTTGACATTCAATAAATCCTGTATTAGCTAATCCTGCAGTAAACTACTCAAGTGTGTCATGACATCAGTCAAGACATCAGAGTACAGTTAGATATTCTAACCTACAATGCAGTCACACAAACACCTTCACAGCATGTCATGACATCATTCAAGTCATTAGAATCCAGCTAGTGTTTTACCATACAATGCAGCCAATTAAACACCTACATTCTTCCAAAGAAAGCCTTGATGAACTTGGATTGCGATGACGCCACCCTGAAGCCGAGTAATTTGGTTGTGAGGGCTTTTGATGGCTCTAAGCGAGCTGTCTGTGGCGAAGTTGAGTTGCCAGTTAAGATTGGACCGCAGGTATTCAAAAGTACTTTAATGTGATGGATATCCAGCCTGCTTATAGCTGTTTGCTAGGTCGGCCCTGGATTCATGCTGCCGGTGCTGTTACTTTTACTCTCCACCAGAAGCTCAAATATGGACTAGAAGGTCAGATCGTCACTGTCTGTGGTGAAGAGGATATTTTTGTTAGCCACCTGTCTACATTTAAGTATGTGGAAATGGATGGCGAGATGCATGAGATGCTGTGTCAGGGCTTCGAAGCCATAAACATCATTGAGGTCGCGCCCGAAACTGTCTTTTCACCTGAGTCTGAGAAGGTCGGGACTTCTATCTCTTCATAGAAGCACGCTGTTGAAGTGGTTAAGGCTGGTAATGCCCAAGGCTGGGGCAAATTTGTGGAGCCAATCATAAAAGAAGACAAGTTTGGATTGGGGTATACTCCGGGGTCTCAGAAAAATGAAGCCGGTACTTTCTCCAGCGGGGGTTTGGTTTCTCCCCACACTGTCAATGCTGCAGATGAAGACAAGGCTGACAGCGACTATGACTTAGATAGCTGGATTCGCCCGTGTGTCTCAGGAGAAAAGCTCGACAATTGGTCGTCTGAAAAAGTCGTCCGGTTTACTCTACTGAAGGAGTAATTTTTATTGTTTTCCTTTTATCACATGCATAATAAAGTCTTACACTTTGACCAAGGTGTAATGACTCATCTGTAGGGCCATCCATTTAGTTACATTTCGCAATTATTTTCATCATCAATAAAGGACAGCTTTTGCAAACAATTTTGGGTTCTCTTTCTTTCAATTATTTTTACTTTTACAAAAACAGCAATGTTTCTTTTTCATGTTTCTTTTTCGTTTTTCTTTCCAAAAAACACCTCGTAAAACTGATCACCCAGATCTCACTGCTAACGACACTGCTATGGCCAAGTATGACTTCGACAATCCTATCTATCAAGCCGAAGAAGGGGCTGAGGAAGATTGTGAATTGCCTGAGGAGTTAGCCAGGTTGTTGAAACAGGAGGACCGAGCTATTACACCTTATCAGGAAGTGATTGAGACCGTCAAAATTGGTACCGAGGACGACAAGAAAGAGATCAAGATCGGGGCCAGTCTACAGGCCGAGAGGACAAGACCGTTGATCATGTACTTGACTGTGTTAGAAAGGTCAATGGGTTGTGTGCTCGGTCAGCATGACGATTCAGGTCGAAAAGAGCATGCAATATACTACCTTAGCAAAAAGTTTACCGACTGTGAACAAAGATACTCACTGCTCGAGAAAACTTGTTGCGCTTGGGCATGGGCTGCTCGCCGACTAAGACAGTATATGTTGACTCACACGACTCTATTGATATCAAAGATGGATCAAGTCAACTACATTTTTGAAAAGCCAACGCTTACCGGAAGGGTTGCTAGGTGGCAAATGATGCTGACAGAGTATGACATCCAATACACTTCACAAAAAGCCATCAAAGGAAATGTCTTGTCAGACTACCTTGCCGAACAACCGATTGATGATTACCAACCTATGAGGTTCGACTTTCCTGATGAGGACATCATGTTTCTCAAATCGAAAGATTGCGAGGAACCACTCCCGGAGGAGGGGCCTGACCCTGAATCCAAATGGATTATGATGTTTGATGGGGCGATCAACATCAATGGTCGCGGAGTTAGTGCAGTGTTGATCACGCCGGAGGGGGTTCATATGCCATTTTGTGCCAGAATAACTTTTCCCTGCACCAACAATAAAGTCGGACGAAGCAGAATGGGTCCGTGTCGATACAATCAGCTGAGCCTAGTTGAGGAAAGGAGACTAGAAGCTATATGCCATGGCCAACTATATCAGAGACGGATGAAGAGAGCATTTGATCAGAAAGTGCGCCCTCGGGAGTATCGAGTCGGTGAATTGGTACTCAAAAGAATTCTTCCTCCCAACACAGATCACAGGGGCAAATGGACACCGAACAACGAGGGTCCATACGTGGTTAAAAGAGTTTTCTCTGGCGGAGCTCTAATGCTAACAACCATGGATGGCGAAGACTTCCCGTCCCCTGTCAACTCAGACGCAGTTAAAAAAATACTTCGCATAAATTGACCCGCTGGACAAGTAAAAAGAATGGTCCAGGCAAAAAAGGGGCATCCCGACGAACCAAAAAAAAAGGAATGAAGAGGTTCGGGAAAAAATTAGGGATATAAAAATAAAAAAATATACACCCGGTGAGTCGGAAACCCAAAAGGGCGGTCCACGCAAAAGTTAGGGAATAAGCGAATGACTGCAACCTGAGTTCACCTGTGTTATATCACCGTTTCATTCAATCCAGCAATCTTCAAAGGTTAAAGATCGTCTAACCATCCACTTCAGAAAGCAAGATGAGCATAGCGTCTTGAGGACATACGAGGCATAGCAGAGTCGAAACTCGGTGGGACCCCGTTTCCACATTGCCATTAGGATAGTTTCTCTTGTTCAATTTATAGTGATCGCCTCTTTCCAGGGATCAGCTTCCTGATGTACTCGCCTATTCCTGGCACAAATTTTTCAACCAACAAAAGTCGAATAATTCAGTTAAAAAGCCTCTTTATTTTTCATTTATCAGTTTGGTTGCAAAAGGTGTCTGAATTCTTGATGAAACATATTGCATCTGAATATAATGGTGGCTTTTGCAGATGATTTGCACAGGAAAATATTTAAAATTGCTTTGAATGTGCTTAATCCCGGACGCTGAATTCAAACCGAGTAATTCCCCGGGGCATACGTGTATTTTTTGGTTACAGGTCACAGGAATCGGATGCCAAGTCATGTATCCTCACCCCCAAGCGGTTGACAAAGCCTCTCCTCTGCAGAGCAGGTTCCCCAGTAGAGTCGACAGTATCCAGACTGTATATTCCCAGTAGAGTTGATAGTATCCAGACTGTATATCCCCAGTTGAGTTGACAGTATCCAGACTGTATATCCCCAGCGGAGTCGATAGTGCCAAACTGTATCTTCCCAGCAACAGCGGAGTAGTCGCATACCCAACAGACAAGAGGGTGGTGTTCCTAGTGTTCATCTCGTCCCAACAGATTATCTTTTTTAACAGATTTGTTCTAATCCCCAGCTTGAGGACGATTAGAAAGTTCATATCCCCAGCAAAGGTCGATTCATACGACATTTCCCCAGGAGGTGCTTTCCCTGCAAACTCTCCTCGCAGAGCCTCGCCAAGCAAAGTTTCCATAGTTGATACTTCCCCAGCAAGGTCAACTTTTCAAAAAAGGCCGATTTATTTTCGGTGGCTCCCCGGTCCCGGCAGACGGATCGTTTCCCACAGAGCATTCAAGGATTGATACAGCGATCCGCTCCCTGCCAGAGTTTGCTTCCCCAAGCAGATTTCTTTTTGCACCATGCATAACATTTGCATTTGCATTTGCATGCATATCAAACATACACATAAGCTGATAAACAGGTTCTTCAAAGCAGACTGAAAAATTACTTTACAACCAAAGTCATGAGATTCGGCCAGAGGATCAAGTGTGTGTGTGACCCAACATGAGGGTCATTTCGAAGATTCATCCTGAGAATCATTTCGAAGACAGTATATGTTGACTCACACGACTCTATTGATATCAAAGATGGATCAAGTCAACTACATTTTTGAAAAGCCAACGCTTACCGGAAGGGTTGCTAGGTGGCAAATGATGCTGACAGAGTATGACATCCAATACACTTCACAAAAAGCCATCAAAGGAAATGTCTTGTCAGACTACCTTGCCGAACAACCGATTGATGATTACCAAGCTATGAGGTTCGACTTTCCTGATGAGGACATCATGTTTCTCAAATCGAAAGATTGCGAGGAACCACTCCCGGAGGAGGGGCCTGACCCTGAATCCAAATGGATTATGATGTTTGATGGGGCGATCAACATCAATGGTCGCGGAGTTAGTGCAGTGTTGATCACGCCGGAGGGGGTTCATATGCCATTTTGTGCCAGAATAACTTTTCCCTGCACCAACAATAAAGTCGGACGAAGCAGAATGGGTCCGTTCTCGATACAATCAGCTGAGCCTAGTTGAGGAAAAGAGACTAGAAGCTATATGCCATGGCCAACTATATCAGAGACGGATGAAGAGAGCATTTGATCAGAAAGTGCGCCCTCGGGAGTATCGAGTCGGTGAATTGGTACTCAAAAGAATTCTTCCTCCCAACACAGATCACAGGGGCAAATGGACACCGAACAACGAGGGTCCATACGTGGTTAAAAGAGTTTTCTCTGGCGGAGCTCTAATGCTAACAACCATGGATGGCGAAGACTTCCCGTCCCCTGTCAACTCAGACGCAGTTAAAAAAATACTTCGCATAAATTGACCCGCTGGACAAGTAAAAAGAATGGTCCAGGCAAAAAAGGGGCATCCCGACGAACCAAAAAAAAAGGAATGAAGAGGTTCGGGAAAAAATTAGGGATATAAAAATAAAAAAATATACACCCGGTGAGTCGGAAACCCAAAAGGACCGCCCTTTTAGGTTTTCGATCCATCGGTTGACAAAGCCTCTCCTCTGTAGAGCAGGTTCCCCAGTAGAGTCGACAGTATCCAGACTGTATATTCCCAGTAGAGTTGATAGTATCCAGACTGTATATCCCCAGTTGAGTTGACAGTATCCAGACTGTATATCCCCAGCGGAGTCGATAGTGCCAAACTGTATCTTCCCAGCAACAGCGGAGTAGTCGCATACCCAACAGACAAGAGGGTGGTGTTCCTAGTGTTCATCTCGTCCCAACAGATTATCTTTTTTAACAGATTTGTTCTAATCCCCAGCTTGAGGACGATTAGAAAGTTCATATCCCCAGCAAAGGTCGATTCATACGACATTTCCCCAGGAGGTGCTTTCCCTGCAAACTCTCCTCGCAGAGCCTCGCCAAGCAAAGTTTCCATAGTTGATACTTCCCCAGCAAGGTCAACTTTTCAAAAAAGGCCGATTTATTTTCGGTGGCTCCCCGGTCCCTGCAGACGGATCATTTCCCACAGAGCATTCAAGGATTGATACAGCGATCCGCTCCCTGCCAGAGTTTGCTTCCCCAAGCAGATTTCTTTTTGCACCATGCATAACATTTGCATTTGCATTTGCATGCATATCAAACATACACATAAGCTGATAAACAGGTTCTTCAAAGCAGACTGAAAAATTACTTTACAACCAAAGTCATGAGATTCGGCCAGAGGATCAAGTGTGTGTGTGACCCAACATGAGGGTCATTTCGAAGATTCAGCCTGAGAATCATTTTCCAGAGATCCAGCCTGAGGGTCATTTCAAAGATTCAGCCTGAGAATCGTTGTTCCAGAGATCCAGCCTGAGGGTCATTTCGAAGATTCAGCCTGAGAATCGTTTTCCCAAGAGTCAGCCTAAGGTTCATTTCAAAGATTCAGCTAGAGAATCGACTACGAGCGTTATTTCCCCAGCAAACCAGCTGGAAGCTCAACAGAAAATCAACCTACAAGAGGATCCAGCCCGCGGATCGCATTAAAAAAACAAAGTCTAATAGAAGAGTCGTTATAACTGAAGGAGAATTGCGGTCCAAAACACAGCGGAAATCAAAATTTTCTCCTTTAGAGATCCTTACGAATGGTCATGATCAGTGATAGAATATTTACCTCTTGTGACGGTTGAAACCTTTGGTGCAGATCTCTTGTGACGATCAAAACCTTTGATGCAGATCCACGGAGCGATCACGAACGTTGAACGATGACAACGTCTCTACTCAGTCCACACGAACGGATTCCTTCAATCTCAGTGCTAGCTGGTACGAATGAAGGCTTTGAGTGAGAGAGAGAGAGAACCGCGATGAATGCTTCTGCGCAAGGGTTCTATTTATAGAACCACTTGTGTGGGCTTCAAGCTAAAAGCCCACTTAAGTGTATTTTGGCCCATATCTTATAATATGCCCAAAATCACTTAAGCCCAGGGTACCTTACCATATTTCATATTCTACTCAAGTACACCGTACCTTACGATGTTCTATAATTCACTTAAGGGCACCGTACCTTACGGTATTTCTTAGTTACTCTATCTCTCATCAATCTGTCCTTTGTGTGTGACCCTGTAGGTTTTCGTGACGTTGGCAATTATATTAAATCACGCATTTAACATAATAAACAGTGAGCGGTATCTAGCAACACATCACTGCTACCCAAGACACGAAAATGTCATGTGATCTGACAAGTCCTTCTGTGATAATACTTATGTGTATAATTACCCTTTTGCCCTTATGTCTATATTGAACACAAGGCATAGACCGTGTCATCCTTGTCCAGTTCAATATTGGGCCCATAGACATTTATCCTTTTATGCAGGATGGGCAAATTCCATCTAGGTCACTCATGTCCCTCAGCATGCTTCGTGGAGTACACATCAACTGTCTTTATGGTTATCCAGTTACGGACAACGTTTGATCAGCAATAAAGCACTCGACTCTACATCTAGGGTCCATAGTGGTTTCAGGTCGAAGAGTGGTATACACCATTATCACCATGAGAATAACTTATGACACTTTTCATAACTTTCTATATAGTATTCTCATAGCGGGTCAATCCGGTATAAATATTACTCTTAATATTCATACCTATGTTTAAGACTTGATAACTCCTTATCCATGATCCATGAGATGTGATCATCAGTCTATATACATAATAGTCTTAATTCTTTAATGTTATCCCACTTCACAATAAAGCTCGACTACGGATACTTTAAGAATAGTGTCCTTATGTTTAATGTGTTCTCATGATTAAGTCACACTTAATACATTAAACGAACTAGCTATTCTAGGGACTTTATTAAACAAACGTAATAAAGAAAAAGCCTTTTATTATTAATAAATAATTCGATACAAGTACCAAAAGTATTGGCCTCTAGGGCTTACACCAACAATCTCCCACTAGCACTAGAGCCAATCAGGCATACCCTTAATACCCATAGATCTAGTATGGCCATCATGCTTCTGCTGCGCAAGAGGCTTTGTCAGTGGGTTAGCAATATTGTCAAGTGTAGGTACTCTGCATATTTTCACATCTCCTCTATCTATTATCTCTCGAATGAGATGATAACGCCTAAGTATGTGTTTGGATCGTTGGTGAGATCAAGGCTCCTTGGCTTGTGCGATAGCACCATTGTTATCACAATAGAGACCAATGGGATCCACAATGCTAGGAACTATGCCAAGTTCACTAATGAACTTTTTGATCCAAACAGCTTCCTTTACTGCACTTGAGGAAGCAATATACTCGGCCTCGGTTGTAGAATCAGCAACTGTATCTTGCTTTGAACTTTTCCAGCTCACAGCACCATCGTTTAAGCAAAACACATAACCAGATTGCGATCTAAAGTCATCCTTATCTGTCTGGAAGCTAGCATCGGTGTATCCAATTACAACCAACTCTTCCTGACCTCCATATATCAAGAATGAGTCTGTAGTCCTTCTCAAATACTTAAGGATATTCTTGACAGCCACCCAGTGAGCATCACCAGGATCAGATTGGTACCTACTCGTTGCACTAAAAGCATACGAGACATCTGGTCGAGTACATAACATGGCATACATGATAGATCCTATTTCAGATGCATATGGAATCTTATTCATGCGATCCCTTTCTTCCTTAGTTAAAGGGGATTGTGTTTTTGATAGACACAGGCCATGTTGCATAGGTATGAATCCTTTCTTGGAATCATGCATATTAAAGCGTCTCAACACTTTGTCTATGTATGTACTCTGACTTAGGCCAAGCAGTTTTTATGATCTATCTCTATAGATTCTGATTCCTAATATATAGGCTGCTTCACCTAGGTCCTTCATAGAAAAGCATTTCCCCAACCAAGACTTTACTTGTTGTAGGGTAGGGATATCGTTTCCAATGAGTAATATGTCATCTACATATAATACCAGGAAAACGATCATGTTCCCACTAACCTTCTTGTAGACACAGGGCTCATCTTCGTTCTTGATGAATCCATATTGTTTTACTGTTTCATCAAAACGAAGATTCCAGCTTCTAGAAGCTTGCTTCAATCCATAGATTGATCTTTGTAACTTACATATCTTTTGGGCTTCCTCTGGTATGTCAAATCCTTCAGGCTGCGTCATGTACACATCCTCAAGAAGATTTCCATTAAGGAAAGCAGTTTTGATATCCATTTGCCATATTTCATAATCATGATATGCAGCGATAGCAAGTAAAATCCGAACAGATTTAAGCATTGCAACTCGTGAAATGGTTTCATAATAGTCAATCCCATGAATTTGTTTATATCCTTTTGCAACCAGACTTGCCTTATAGGTATGTACCTTACCATCCATGTCAGTCTTCTTTTTGAAGACCCACTTGCATCCTATAGGGTTAACTCCTGCAGGAGGCTCTACCAAGGTCCAAACTTGGTTTGTGTACATGGAATCCATTTCAGATTTAATGGCTTCTAGCCACTTCTCAGACTCGGGACCAGTTATGGCCTCTTGGTAGGTCACAGGCTCAACTTGATCCATGAGTAATACACCACCTTGATCAGTTATGAGATATCCATATCTCTCAGGTAGTTGACGTATCCTGCTTGACCTACGCTGGTTTTGTTCTACTTGAGCAGGTTGCTCTTCCACAACTTCTTGTGTTTCCTGCTCTAATTCCTCCATAGGTGTATTTATGCTTTGTGATTCTTGAATTTCTTCAAGCTCTACTTTCCTCCCACTGGTTCCTTTGGAAATAAAATCCTTTTCTAGGAAAACTCCAGTTCGAGCGACAAACACTTTTCCCTCAGAAGGATTGTAGAAGTAATACCCTCTTGTTTCTTTAGGATACCCCACATATAAGCATTTGTCAGATTTTGGCTCAAGCTTAGTTGAAATTTGTCGTTTCACATAAACCTCGCAACCCTAAATCTTTATGTAAGACATATGTGGTTTCTTACCACTCCATATCTCATATGGTGTCTTCTCGACCATTTTGGATGGAACACGGTTAAGTGTGTAAGCTGCTGTCAATAGTGCATGTCCCCAAAAGGAGTTTGGAAGATCGGCGTGACTCATCATGGATCGGACCATGTCTAACAGGGTTCGATTTCTTCTCTCAGATACACCATTCCATTGGGGTGTTCCAGGAGGAGTAAGTTGGGATAGGATCCCACACTCTTTCAGATGGTCATCAAACTCTAAGCTTAAATACTCACCACCTCGATCTGATCGAAGAGTTTTAATATTCTTACCTAGTTGGTTTTGTACTTCATTCTTGAATTTCTTGAACTTTTCAAAGGACTCTGATTTGTGTTTCATTAAATACACATAACCATATCTATTGAAATCATCAGTGAATGTGATGAAGTATTGAAAACCTCCTTTGGCTGGTATGTTCAGTGGTCCACATACATCAGTATGTATTAGGCCCAAAAGATCATTCGCTCTTTCACCTTTTCCTGTGAATGGAGACTTTGTCATCTTTCCAATTAAACAAGATCTGCATGTCTCATATGATTCATAATCAAAAGAGTCCAAGAGTCCATCTTTATGGAGTTTGGAAATGTGTTTCTCATTTATGTGGCCTAATCGACAATGCCAAAGGTAAGTTGGATTTAACTCGTTAGGTTTCATCCTTTTAGTATTAATGTTATATATAGGCGTTTCGAGATCAAGGACATACAGTCCATTGCTCATTTGTGCAGTAGCATAGAATATATCATTCAAATAAATTGAGCAACAATTGTTCTTTATTATAAATGAAAAACCAAACTTGTCCAAACAAGAAATGGAAATAATATTCCTGCTAATTGCAGGTACATAATAACAGTTCTCTAACTGAATTATTAAACCACTAGGTAAAGTTAATACATAAGTTCCTACGGCTAAAGCAGCAACCTTTGCTCCATTGCCAACTCGTAGGTCAACTTCACCTTTTTCCAAATCTCTACTTCTTTTTAGCCCCTGCACATTTGTACAAATGTGAGAACCACATCCAGTATCTAATACCCATGATGCAGAAGTAGATAAATTAATTTCAATAACAAAAATACCTGAAGTTGAAGTCTCTACTCCATTCTTCATATCTTCCAGGTACTTTGGGCAGTTTCTCTTCCAGTGTCCGGTCTTACCGCAATGGAAGCAGGTGCCTGCCTTTGCTATGCCTCCACTAGGCTTCAAAGCAGCAACAGTGGGTCTGGGTTTGGCAACTTCCTTGCCTTTCCCTTTATCACCCTGCTTAGTGGGCCTTTTGTTCTGTCTCTTTCCATTTCCGATCATCAGAATGGACTTCCCTTTTGACTTCAGATTCTGCTCGGCAGTTCTTAACATGGCGAGCAGTTCAGGAAGAGATTTGTCCATATCATTCATATTGAAATTTAGGACAAATTGACTGAATCTATCTGGCAACGATTGCAAGATCAAATCAGTCGCAAGTTCCTTTTGGAGGGGAAAACCCAACCTTTCAAGGTTTTCCACATACCCAATCATCTTGAGCACATGGGGACTTACAGGGGCTCCCTCAGCTAACTTGCTTTGAAAAAAGGGCTTTTGAAACTTCAAACCTCTCATGCCTTGCTTGCTCTTGATAGAGCATCTTCAAGTGTTCGATCATATCGAACGCTGCCATGTTCTCATGTTGCTTTTGCAATTCTGAGTTCATGGTAGCTAGCATGAGACAAGCAGTTTCATTGGCATCATCGACATGCTTCTTATAAGCATCTCTTTCTGCCTTAGGTGCAGAACTAGGAGGTTCCTCTTCAAGAACAGGTTTCTCCAAGACATACAGCTTTTTATCATGTTTGAGGACAATCCTCAGGTTTCGGTGCCAATCCAGGAAATTTGTCCCAGACAATTTTTCCTTGTCAAGGATTGATCGCAAGATGTTGTTAGAGGTATTTGTTGTCATGGTAATCTACATAAGAATTAATGAAAATATAAGTATCAATAACATATTTAATTAGGCCTTTAATTAAATATGCTCCCACTATTTTACTCAAAACAAATGACCCTCATCATTTGATTCGAAAAATCCCGTTGGAAGATTTTCTAGTGGGTCGAGATCCATATTTCACTTTGTTCTAAGTCCGCGTAGGCGGATTACATAAAACTAGGTTATTTAGGTAGGAACTCCTTCCAATTGTATCTCATACAACTCTCGAAGATTTCAATTGGGTGAATAACTCCTTATTCCAATCCATCATATGGATCATTCCCAGCTATTACTTCTAAACATATATAATCTTATTATAATTTATTTAGTTAAGTTTGACCCATTGTTTTAGCAATTGAATATTACAATTATCCCATCGCACCTTACTAATATAGAACATGCACCTCGCGTAGGCGAAACCTACATTATCCGATACTAGTCTTGATGAGTGTTAAAACTTGGAAAGCATAAACTTAATATTTAATTTGAGGGAATTGTAATTGTTATGATCTCACCGGCTTATTTATCATATAAATCGTCTCTCACATGCATCAATATATATTCACATGCATCAACATACATACACATGCATCAACATACATAATGAAACAGTTATGGCCCCTAGCGCAATTGTTCTCCCAAGCCAATGAGAGAACCTAAGCTAACCTAATAACGATCTAAGCTTCCCCAAGAAAGATCTTCAAGGTTGTCCTCCATTGATATTGAATTCTTCTCCTTCTTCATAACTTTGTCCTCCTTTGATATTGAATTCTTCTCTTTCTTCATATCATTACATTACAGAAGAAACTCGTTTTACATACGAGGGATTGAGATGAGAAAAGAAGTTACACTAAGAGATTAAAAGGAGAGGCACGACACACAGGTCGTATTTTAAAAAACCCAAAACAAAATAAAGGAAGACTAAGGCCATAACCGATCACAACAAGGCAATAATAACAAACACATTATTATTATTAATTTTTAATTCCTTTAATTAATTAAAACCAAATTAAATTTCGGCGACCGATCACACTACGCAGAGTTAGCCGGGGGTTCCGCTGCCCGGTCAGCAGACGGTGGTTCCGCTGACCGATCATTTGAAATGGACATTGTTTTGCATCAACACAACCCTTGCGTAGTCACAAAACAGAAACCCCAAAATTTTGACTCTGTGAGTGTGACGACCGTCACAGGCGTGTGACGACCGTCACAGGCAATTTTGGATCTGTGAGTGTGACGACCGTCACAAAGCATGTGACGACCGTCACAGGCTTGTTACGACCGTCACGGGCTTGTTACGATCGTCACGCATCCAGCTTATTACGCTCGTCACGAGCTTCACGCGGCCAAAATAACAGAACTTTGAAACAGTCAACAGACGTGTTCCAAAAGCCCTAAATTCACAACTCTTTGATGGCACAACCCTTGCGTCGTCACCAACCCTAATGCGCCAATTTCAGACCGTCAAACACACCTCGATTGTTGATTCAGTATGATTGATCAACAGGTCATTGCTTCACCATACTAATGTCGGATTCTGAAGCAAATGACCATTGATTGCTCAAAGGAAAACAACCATTTAGTGTTTGAATGAACGAAACAGAAACAGTATATCACATATACCGTACTTTGCATTAGGATTACTTATATCATATATAAGTTGATCGGTCTCAATTGCGTAACCTATGGACGATCGATGTATCGCTGCTTCACCATACTAATGTCGGTTCCGAAGCATAGTCAACATCAATCATCCACCTCGTACACTCATGATGCCAAATTTAATTCCCCGTTTAATTAATTGATTCATTCTGTCTTGTAATCATATTAATACAGAAATTAAACAGCTATCCGAGTCATGGTTTCGTAAGTGGCTCTGATACCACTGAAGGAGAATTGCGGTCCAAAACGCAGCGGAAATTAAAATTTTCTCCTTTAGAGATCCTTACAAATGGTCATGATCAGTGATAGAATATTTACCTCTTGTGACGGTTGAAACCTTTGGTGCAGATCTCTTGTGACGATCAAAACCTTTGATGCAGATCCACGGAGCGATCACGAACGTTGAACGATGACAACGTCTCTACTCAGTCCACACGAACGGATTCCATCAATCTCAGTGCTAGCTGGTACGAATGAAGGCTTTGAGTGAGAGAGAGAGAAGACGAAAATAATGCAACCGCGACGAATTCTTCTGCACAAGGGTTCTATTTATAGAACCACTTGTGTGGGCTTCAAGCTAAAAGCCCACTTAAGTGTATTTTGGCCCATATCTTATAATATGCCCAAAATCACTTAAGCCCAGGGTACCTTACCATATTTCATATTCTACTCAAGTACACCGTACCTTACGATGTTCTATAATTCACTTAAGGGCACCGTACCTTACGGTATTCCTTAGTTACTCTATCTCTCATCAATCCGTCCTTTGTGTGTGACCCTGTAGGTTTTCGTGACGTTGGCAATTATATTAAATCACGCATTTAACATAATAAACAGTGAGCGGTATCTAGCAACACGTCACTGCTACCCAAGACACGAAAATGTCATGTGATCTGACAATTCCTTCTGTGATAATACTTATGTGTATAATTACCCTTTTGCCCTTATGTCTATATTGAACACAAGGCATAGACCGTGTCATCCTTGTCCAGTTCAATATTGGGCCCATAGACATTTATCCTTTTATGCAGGATGGGCAAATTCCATCTAGGTCACTCATGTCCCTCAGCATGCTTCGTGGAGTACCCATCAACTGTCTTTATGGTTATCTAGTTACGGACAACGTTTGATCAGCAATAAAGCACTCGACTCTACATCTAGGGTCCATAGTGGTTTCAGGTCGAAGAGTGGTATACACCATTATCACCATGAGAATAACTTATGACACTTTTCATAACTTTCTATATAGTATTCTCATAGCGGGTCAATCCGGTATAAATATTACTCTTAATATTCATAGCTATGTTTAAGACTTGATAACTCCTTATCCATGATCCATGAGATGTGATCATCAGTCTATATACATAATAGTCTTAATGCTTTAATGTCATCCCACTTCACAATAAAGCTCGACTACGAGTACTTTAAGAATAATGTCCTTATGTTTAATGTGTTCTCATGATTAAGTCACACTTAATACATTAAACAGACTAGCTATTCTAGGGACTTTATTAAACAAACGTAATAAAGAAAAAGCCTTTTATTATTAATAAATAATTCGATACAAGTACCAAAAGTATTGGCCTCTAGGGCTTACACCAACAATAACATGTTCTAGCCTGAAGAATATGTACGAAGCCCAAAAGTGGGATATTCTCGAAGCTGCATATCTAACATGAAGACTGTAGATTTCGAAAGAGGGTCAACCAGCGCATGCCCCAGATGCGAGATCCTGATGATGGGAATTTATCATCAAAACAATCTAGATCTAGCCAGAAGATCGAAGTCAGGTCTAGCCCGAAGACCGAAATAGATTCAGCCAGAGAATCAAAACAATTCAGATCTAGCCAGAAGATCGAAGTAGATTCAGCCAGAGAATCAAAGAAAATAGATTCAGCCTGAGAATCGAAAGAAAATAGATTCAGCCAGAGAATCGAAACAAAGAAGATCTAGCCAGAAGATCGAAGTCAGGTCTAGCCCGAAGACCGGAAGTAGATTCAGCCTGAGAATCGTTTTCCAGTGATCCAGCCTGAGGGTCATTTTGAAGATTCAGCCAGAGAATCGAAACGATTCAAATCTAGCCAGAAGATCGAAGTAGATTCAGCAGAATCAAAGGAAATAGATTCAGCTAGAGAATCGAAACAAATGAGATCTAGCCAGAAGATCGAAGAAGATCTAGCCAGAAGATCGAAGAAGATATAGCCAGAAGATTGAAACCGTATCCAGCCCGAGGATTAAAATTAACATCCAACCAGAGGACTAAATTGAGTATGGATTCAGCCAGAGGATCGAAACTCCAGATTAAGTCAGAAGACTGATTCAGATTCAGCCAGAGGATCGGAAGAGAAATAAACAGTGTGGTGTATTTCAGCATTTTTGTGGTGTTCTCGGAGCGCAAATTATCGGTCTGTCTTTGGTATTCAATCACAACTCACCCTGTTTGTCTGATAAGTTGTTCGCTTTCATCCTGCTCGGGTTAGCTGATGATTGAGTAGGGGCAGTTGTAACACCCCAAAATTTTCCCTCCTCATTCATGCATTCATTTTTAGGTCATTTAACATTTCATATTACATTTCATCATGTCAATCAGAATCAGATCCAAGAAACTTTATTTAAAAAAAAAACGAAACAAAAAAAAGAAAGAAAAAAAAACGAAAAAAAATAAAATAAAATAAATAAATAAATAAATAAAAGAAAAAATCTCAGACTTGGACCTCTCTCAAAAGCCCACTAAGCTACCAATATTAGTCTATAAATACTAGAGTTTTCAGTGAAACAAAAGGCCATTCCATTCATATTACCCTGGCTGGGAAAAAGATAGTGAGAGAAGAGCTAACAGAGCAGCCTCCAAACCCTGAAAGGAACTCAACTGCACAGAATCACCTCTGCCTCAGATAAACCCTAAAGATTATTTTGTAAACCTCACGGGTGCAACTCAATTTCAATCAAGCTCTCCAATCAGGTTTCCCTTATTCCCATAATTTTATACTCTTAATTTGAATCATCTGAGTGTATGAGGTATTATGGGTGAATTTGATACCCTTTTGATGCATGTGTTTAACAAGAGGTTTAGGCCTCCTATTACGGGTGCAACTCAATTACCTGTACTGATTCACTTTCTTTGATGGTGTTAGCTTCGGAGGATCTCAGGGTTTCCTTGTTCCGTTAGTTACTGTTACTTCGGATCTTTATCCGCGTGGTACCTTTTACATTTTTCCCGCATTTTACTGCTTTCCTAGCTGGAAGACCTCGATAGGAGGCAATGTTTTTGTGTTTACTTTATGCAGGTTCCTTTGTCCAGGACTCCTTTTGCATGAGCGTTCCTATAATGCAAGCAAACCTATTGATTTTTCTTCTCCTAACACGTTTGCTCCTTCTACTACAGGCGAGTAAGTCTCCAAAGGTCGAGCATCCGGTAGATTGCGTAGTAACGTCGTTCGTCCAAAACCCAATCCATAACCCCGTAGTTAGCCAAACTACAGCTTGCTCTGATTCTCATTCCAGATGAGATACGTAGGCAAAAGACGCGATGTCTTAGCGAGCACAATTACCCTTAACCCCTAGGTAGCCGAGCTACGAAGACTCTGATTCTCATATTCAGATGAGATACGTATGCAGTGGATGCGACATCCGTGCGCGTCATTTTCTTTTGACCCCCTTTTTTTAGTAAATAACACATTAGATAAACCCACACCCTTTAGACAAGCACTACAAAAGTGGATCCCGTAGAGTACTACGGATGCGTAGGGGTGCTAATACCTTCCCTTCGCATAATCGACTCCCGAACCCAAGATTTGGTTGCGAGACCCTGTCTTGTCCTTTCCTTTTTCTAGGTTTACTTCGAGCGTTTCCTTTCCCTCCTTTGGGATAAATAACGCACGGTGGCGACTCTCCTATCTTTCTTCGCCGGTTGTTTTTTTTTGCATTCCATTTTTCAGGTTGCGACAGCTGGCGACTCTGTTAGGGACTCCGTTTCCCTAAACGAGTCCCTCCTAGCTTTTGTAGGTTGTTTGTTTATTGGGTGTTTATTCTTTTGTACAGTTATTTATCTTTCAGCATTTATCTACTTTATTGCATTGTGTACATATGACTGCCGTATCTGCTGGTTCTGTTTGTGAGATGAGTTCTATACCCGAACTCGAGTGCACTTAGGATAGGAGAATGGCATAGTCTTGTTGACTTGTGTGGAGTTATTCCTTAGTAAGTTGACTTGCAAGCCCATTCACTTGGTGGAGGTCATGTTGGGATCAATAATGTCACACAAGTAATATGTGGTTAGACATTACTTTTTCCAATATAGACCTTAGAAGCCAAGGACCTTAGTTTACCAAACCCATCTTGGCCTATTCGTAGGACGTAGTGCGAAAGTCGTTCAAGTGTAAGATTTGATACGATTGTTACGCGATACTACACTCATAAGAGTCTCTCTTGAGAATATTTTTGGAATACGAGTAGTCGTTCCTCCGATAATATCCGAAAGATGGGATTATGACTATGGGAACCTTTTGTAGAACATGTTTGGTAGGTTTAATCCTTAGTACACTCCCTCTGGGTGGTTCTTAACCTAAACTCCATGCTCGTGACTTGCAACAAACCCTTGATTCATGGTTGATCCGTTCAGGTATCCTTAATATCAATGAAACTTGGGTGTTGATAAGGTGTAAACCATAATCCACCAAAAATGGATGGTTGATATTAAGGATAACATGATCCATCCCATGACCTTATAATAAGCATGGAAGACTCATTATCCATCACTAAGGATATAGGTGAGTATTACATCTACTACAAGGATAACTCAAACCTAATAGCTAAAGGTTATGAAAAAGTTTTGATTAAGAGGGTGGCCATTGAAACCACAAAAGACATTTGAATGGGTTATATTTACCAATGAAAAGTATGTACAAAATATAGTCAAAGTTGACTTAGAGATTCAATTCAAAATGAGCATTAAGAAAAGAAAATTTGAAAATCAAAATCATAAGGCTTAGGTTTCTAATGTTGAAAACAAGTGTTAAATGTTTGCACAAAGGTTTTGGCTTGGGTTAGAGTAGAGAGAAGAAGAAGAAAAGCTAAAGTCTTAAGCATACAAAGAGGTGAGGGATAAAGAATAAGACCACAATGGAGTTCCTCTCTTGAGATCATATGGATGATCCAAGTAGCTCCCATCCTTTGGAATAAGCAATCACATAAGCATAAACTCAAGCAATCAACAATCAAATGAACTCTTGGAAAGTTCCTCAATGTATCTTGAATCTCTCTCTCTTAGAAGCACATGGCAATGGTTCCCCAATTTGGATCAAGTCGGAATCCCTAGCACCAGGAAACGCACACATCAAAAGGTTCTATTTACAAATCAAAGAATGGACAAGAGGGAGTTTAGAATATGGTCCTTTCAATGTTCATCTTCAAGCTTTAAGCATTCTAAAGGCATGAGGCCTAGTTGCTCTTTGACATTTATAGCACTCTAAAGGCATGAGGCCTAGTTGCTCTTTGACTCCATTTTGCATAGGGAAGGTCCTAAAGTCTAAGTCCTTTTGTCCATTTCTTTGCATTTGGTCCACAACAATCAAATCAAAACACAAGCACAATAATATATACACAATTATGTGCTCATGTGAGCAAAAGGCAAATTGCATTAACATAAACATGTGCTCAAGTGAGCAAAAGGACAAACCAAATGGATAATATGTGCAAGAATAGTAAATTGCATGAAAGTAAAGAGCAAAAGTAAATGTTAATGGTTAATAGTTAGTGTTAGTAGTTAGTGTGCCATAAGGGAAATTTAGCGCTATGTTAAGCAATCGTAATTGGACTTATGTAGAAGTCACAACTATCTGAGACCGGTCAATAATAATGTAGGAAACAACACAAGTTAGAAGTCTTGATTAGTGAACCAAGTTCCAACAACTTGCCATGCCAAAAGAAGAAGAGAATTGATCTAGTATTGGTTTAAGTCTTTTGCATGATTTAGGAAATAACCTATCCTTAATGCAAAGCCATTCACTTGATCAATTGATCAAGATGAATTAGATTTGGATCAAGGAAGATTAAGTCTCCCTAGTCAATGCTAACTTATCAACCTTCAACTCATTGATCAAAAAAGAAAAAGAAGAAGAAGAAGAAGAATGAGATGAATAATGGAAAAGGAAATGGAAAGAATGAAATGCATAAGGTGAATAAAATGTACCAATCCATGTGTGTTGACCAAATGACATTGAAAGTCAAAGTCAAACAATGAGAAATCAGAAGTGAGATGAAGATTGGAGGTCAAACAATAAGCAAAATATTTTTGGCATTTTTAATATTAAAATAAACTTGAATTAAAAGATAAAAGAAAGGTCAAACTTCAAAATCACTTCAAATGAACCTTGGAAGGTCCAAGTGATTTATCCCAAGTTCAACAAGGTCAAACAAAGTTTGACAAAAAAATTCAGCATTTTTAAAAGTCAGAAACTATTTTTAATCAATTAAAAATGAATAAAAATAACCTAATTGAACTAAAATCTCAAATAAATCTCAAATCAATTAAAAAATTGATGAGAATATTTTTCATAGATCCATCATCATTCAAATAGATTAGGAAAATATTTTTGTATTTTTTGAATATTGAAAACTATTTAAAATGAATTAAAAATAACCGGAAAAGAGAAAATTCACATAAAATATCAAATGACAAAATAAAAAATATTAAAAATCAAAATGAGAAACTAGAAATTATTTGGAGAAGAATGCAATTGGTCCCATATTTTTTGGAATTAAAATGAAGAAGATATGAATTTTTGAAAATAATGGAAATAAAAGAAATTAAAACAGAAATTAGAAAATTCAAAAAAACAAGGAGCGTCCGATCGAGCCTCATTAATTGACATGGCTGATCAGACGCTCCATATGCGCGCTTCCATGGTATACCAAAGTCATCAGCGAAACACATGGCATTATTAAAAGTCAAAAGATCCAAGGGCTGTGATACAAACTGAGGATCAGATTCAATGGTCCACAACGCATCTAGCAAAGAGACGGTGACCGGAGCCACCGTCTTCTCCGGTGAGCATGAAGATTCCGTCCAGAATTGCAGGTTTCAAAAGCTTAACCAAAATACACGATCCATACATCATTAGAAAGTTGGGATGATGTACATCATCCCTGTACCACTCAATTCCACTCTAGATCTCTATATTGAGAGAAATCAGAGATGGAAATTTTGTGGTGTTCATGTGAACTTCATGGATTTCAACAATTAAGCACTCAAAACAATTGCCTCTATGAAGAGGACTTCAACCAACACAATATCCAAGCAAATAGATCAATAAATGGTGAGTTTCGAAGAAAAAACCAGTTGAAGAACAACCTTGGATTGTGAAGATCTGAGCTCTTTTCCTTGCTTCCTTTGGCCAAACAAAAGTTCTTTGGATTGGATAATGAAGGTCTAGGAACTTTAGATCTAAAGATTCAACCAGATTTTGTTGAATTTTAGATCTGAAAATTTGAAGAGAATTCTACTTAGTTCCTTTAGGTGTGGCTCGGTTTTGATTTCTGTAGCACTTCAGGTTGATTCATGGATGAAATTTGAATGGAGTGAGGCTTCTATTTATAGATGGAGAGGAAAGGCAAGTGTGATCAATCCGTGTGCATGGCAAATGGATACTCCTTGAATGGGCTTGCATGATCATTCAAAAAGGCCCAAATTCAATGCCAAATGCAATCTGAAGCATAATTGAGCTGAAATAGTCGTGTAATTGGCAATGCACAAGCTTGCATAATGAGTTCCAACATGTTATGCACAATTATGCCTAAAACTTCTCCTCTTCGAAAATGCCATTTGACAAATCCAAACATGAGCATGTGAGTAATGGTTGGAAAGGTCTTGATGTAAGGAAAAAATGTTATGTTGGGCAAAAATCCATTTGAAGTGTGGAAATTAGTGAATTTTGAGTTTAAAGTGTAAGGTGCAAAACATGCAAAGGCAAGGTTTCCAAATTTGGCCAATGTTCAAGCCCCTCTGTTTTGATGATGCAACTCTCAAATGAAAAAACCTCCAACACCAAAGTTGTAGATCTCTTCAAGAAAATCTAAATGGACTTAAATTCTTCATCATTTGGAGTTTTTATGAAAGAGTTATGGGCACTTGAAGTTGGACTATTTTGTCTTTCAATGCATTTGGTCCAAAGTGACCTATAATGTATTGCATTATCACATGTATTTCCTTTGAGATTTTAAAATTTTGTTAAACATAACATTTGAAGTATACATCTTAATATTTCCAATGCATTTGATCTCACCTCAAAATCATAAAAAATGAATGAGTTATGTTCTTGGGAAGTTGACCCAAAATTAGGGTTTCAGTCAAAATGACCTATAATGTCTTGGAATGGGAGATGACCTTCCAAGCTTCAAATAAATTTTTGATGAACATGAATGTTGTTCATATTGTCCTTAAGAACATTTTTTCTTTTGGGATCATCTCCATTTTACCAACACATAAAAAGTTAGGTCTCAATGCATTTCAAAATAGTCAGATGGATTGACTGATCAACTTCTCAAGTCCATGACTCATATCTTGATGAATTGATGATTGAGGACACTCAAATAAGTTCAAATATGCATAAAATGATGAATTAAAGAACTTCCCTTGATTGTATTTGACCATGGGATGAGGTAGCTTCAAGAGCAAGGCATTGTGGATGATCTGATGAACTAGGGTTCCCTTGGGGAACAAACCTCAAACCCTTTGACTTGTTTTGATCAAAATGATGAATTGAGATGCTAGGGAGGCATATTTGATAGATGAGAGGTTTGGGAACCATTACCATGCTTGCTTTCCTCTTCTCTTGGCCATATCTTTGCACCAATGATCTCCTTGAAACTTTTGACCTTATGATTGCTCAAGCTATAAACAAAAGATGTTAGTGACATATTTTTGTGCTTTTGGTTAGTAAATAAAATAAGAAAAGCAATAATATAAAATTCAAGCATGCTTGGTGACCTCAAACCACTCACAAGAAGAGATCCCACCCAAAGGTAAGGAGCCAAGATGCTTATGATCCTTGAGGCTTTGCAAATGCAATGTTATGATGCCATGAGGGATCTTAGGGTCAAAATTGGGGTCTTACAAGGACCACTAGACTGGTCCAAGCTTAAATTAAAGAAAAATGGAAAATTAGTACATTATTTTGAAATATTTGATGTAATGTTAAGTATCCCTTGAAATATTTGATCAATTGTTGAAGAAACTTGTTGAAGAAGTCACACAAGATACCCAGATGAATTAAGGTTTCCAAGGCAAACAAACTTCAAACTCTTAATAATTTCTATCAGTTACTGGATAGAATACCGAAAAGAGAATATCCATCATCGGTTAAGATGAACATATCAAGGGTAGACTCCGAGGGGAGAAAATAGGAATTATATCTATCAGTTACTGGATAGAATATCAAAAAGAGAATATCTGTCATTGGTTAAGATGAACATATCAGAGATAGACTCCGTAAGGGGAAGCAGAATTTACAGCTACTGGTTACTTGGCAGAAGACCACAAAGAGGAGGAAACCTGTCATTGGTTAGGATGAACATATCAAGGATTAACCTTCTAGGGAAGTAACTAGGGATTACAACTACCTTTTTACTGGGTAGAATACCAAAACGAGAATATCCGTCATCGGTTAAGATGAACATATCAAGGATAAAACTCAAAAATAAAAGAAAATCTATCACCGGTTAAGATGAACATATCAAGGAAAGACTTTCTGGGGTAACGTGAAAATGGATCTGCTGGGGAGAAATAAGGGACTAGATTACTTTTACCAGGTACTGGGCAAAAGTAAAGTACTCGCAAATCGAGAAGAATATTACTAGTTACTGGGTAATAAACATCTAGGGGACTAAAAGCATATATCTAGGAAAGATATAGAAAGAAAAGGTCAATCAAAGACTCAACCCAATGAGGATATAACTAAGGGGGGATGGTTCCATCCAGATAATCAACTAGGGAGGAAGCTGAAATAAGAATCATCCACGATGGAGTAACTCAGTGGGGAATGAGAAAGGTTAAATTCTTTCTGCTTAAGGGGATGACGCTCTACAATTGAAAGAGGACAGACACACCGAATCTACGTGAGGGGAAAGGATACCACCATAGCAGAGGATCATAGAAATAAGGAATCACAAAGTGTAATAATGTAATAATGAAATCAATGAATGTATATGTATATGTATATATGATGATTATGCTGACAAAACGATCACAAAGGATACAAATATCACCGGTCTGAATCATCAATATAACATTCAATGAATCTCAACAGGAGGGAATCAATTAGAGAAAGAGAGGTAAAGAATGAACGTGAATCATCTATCTCAAAGGCTCAACCCTGGTTGGAAAAGGAAAATATCTACCAAGAATCTGCACCATCAACTCTGTGGGGAATTTTAGGCCGTCACCATATCAAATGGGACGCAACCTTACAGAGGATCAGACATACTTCTCTAGAATCAGTGCTTACATTAAATCCGCTGGAGACTTGATGGAAAACAAAATCTTGTGTTGGATCTATGCAAACCCCTAAGAAAATGCACCTACAAATCAAAGGAGGCAATTACAAACTCAGTTCGGGGAACCAATAAAACTCGGCTGGAGATACTGAAATGTTGTTGGGGAGGAAACATAGATCATGCCAACTGCTTGGGGAAAAACAACAATGCTTCGCATTTTAGGGCTCACCTGTTCTCAGACCGCTGTTGATATTCCTTAAATGAAATCAATTTGCTCTTAAAAAGTAACTACTTTTTTTATTTTTAAAATTCAATTTCTAAATGGTCATCATAAAATTTAATTCTATATGGCTTAAAGATAAATAAGAGTAGAAACAATTGGATAAAAAGCTCAACTTTATTTAATTGAATGGTTGTTTGTAAATGACAAGACTCCATAGATCTTTACAAAAGTTGAAAAATGGTAATTTACATGGAAAAGGGCTACATTGAACACAATGATCACTAATACTTCTACCAACTTCAATATCCATTGTGCTCTTGGTTTTGGTTAAAGATGAATCAGAACCAAACGTCGTGCTCAAGAATGTCTTCAAGACTGAAGATTAACAAGATGCAGTTACTTGCCATAATCCCTAATTTTTGCATAAATTTCCCCAAGGTGGGGTACTCAATTTATCCGGATAATTTTCTAGTTTTTGTCTCTAACTTTTGCATGGATCGCCCTTTCGGGGTTTCAATCCACCGAGACGCTCATTTTTTCCTAAGTCGTGTCATACCCCAAAATTCACCCTACCCCGATACAATTTTCATCTGATCCATGATCCTACTGCACATGCATACATTCATTATTTCAAAAAAAAAATTGGGTAACCGGTTACCCTAACCAGGGTAACCGATTACCCAGACCAAAAACTGATTTTTTAGCCATTTTGGGACTGTGTAACCGATTACCCTAATCAGGGTAACCGATTACACCTGCGCAGACAGCAGAAATATCTTTGTTTTTTACACAGAGGACCCTTTGGTCCACCCACTTCAACCCCTTTGCTTCCCCTATAAATAGAGCACTATCCCCACTCATTTTTCAAGCTTGAGAGCCACAAAACCTCTGTCCAAATCACATTCAAGCTCTCTCTTTT
The DNA here is from genome assembly GCF_024323335.1 of Lathyrus oleraceus. Taxonomy (NCBI): domain Eukaryota; kingdom Viridiplantae; phylum Streptophyta; class Magnoliopsida; order Fabales; family Fabaceae; genus Lathyrus; species Lathyrus oleraceus. The sequence goes on from NC_066580.1 coordinate 424,649,568, forward strand.
CAACCTAAACCCTAACTCACCCAAACCCTCTTTTCTTCTTTGAATCACCCAACCACCATGTAAAAATCCACAATCTCCACACAACAAAAATAGTAGAAAACTTGTGACCTTCACTTACATAATCATTCACCACCACCACATGAACATACAACTTCCTTCCCTTCCATTTTTCTACAACAACAACCTAGTTTTGACACCACAATCTTGGTAATATTTTGGACTCAAACTCCTTGACATTTTTTAGTTTTGTTTTGTGTTTGGAAATGAGTTTTTACCCTTGGGTTGTGTTTTGAGAGAGATTTGAGTTAACTTTGAGACAAGTGTTTTTGTTGGGTTTACACCCTTTTGGGGATTTTTTGCTCTTACTACTTGTTATCCACCATTTTCAATCAAACTTTGTTTCTTGTTATCATTTATATTTATTGGTTGATGAGATCTATTAAATCATGGCTATGGTTGTATAGAGTTGATAAAACCTTCAATGTTTCAAACCTATTAATGATTGGTCAATAGATCCTTCATGATACTTTGAGGCATTGATAGGTTTCCTCTATTTCAACCATGTTTGGGTCATTTGATACATAGATTAAACAATTTCCTTTACATTGTTTCTTGTTATCATTTAACATTTATTGTTGACTTGTTGTTACATTTATTTGCTTGATGAGTTGTATTAGATCATGACCATGGTTGTTTAGAGTTGATTAAATCTTCAATACTTCAAACCTATTTGTTGATTCTAAGTGTTGGCAGCAATTTTGGTAAAACAAAGAGTGTTCACAAGATGTTATGTGTGATGTCTTAACATGAGATATCCTATGTACCTGCTGGAGTTGAAGAACATATGCAAGCAGGATTGTTTCAGAATGCCACATATATTGACAAGGCTTCTGATATTCTATGTACCTGCTGGAGTTGAAGAACATATGCAAGCAGGATTGTTTCAGAATGCCACATACATTGACAAGGCTTCTGATATTGGTTGTACCTATTGGAGCTTATATGGAAGACATACTCATTGTCATGGTAATTGATATGGGTGTACCTGCTATAAAAGGAAATTGGATTATGCTGGATTTTTCCAGACGTCAGACCCGATGTCATGACAACTTGTACACAAAACATTCAGTATGAATGTCTGGTGTTTTGTGATTGCACAATTGGTGGCAATCATTGGTTGATTGAAGATATGGCTAGCTGGCGCATTCTATCAGGGATATCAACCAGATTTGTTTATTTTCCAAGAAGATCTTTACAGCTGATATGAAAAGATTTGATTGGAAAATATATCTAGGGTTTTCAAGGTGTCCAATACTTCTATAAAAAGGGACTTAGAAAACCTGATTGTACACACAACCAAGACTGAGCGAAATTTAGAGAGAGAGCTAGGGTTTGTGTCTGTAGGTCATTCAAGTCATCCATTGATGATTGAATTGGACTGATTTGTCTTCTTGATCAAAGCTTTGAAGCAAGATCAAGAGTGTGTCTTCTTGATTGAAACTGTGAAGTAAAATCAAGAATATTGTAATTGAAAAGTATTTTCTTTTCACAAGGGATTGTTGTTTAAGATCACGGGTGTGTGATTGTAAGGGAAGTGAGTGGGGTCTCATATCTAAGAGTGCTTAGGTAGAAATTGCACGGGTAGAGATTAGGTGAGAATGACTGTAACTTGGTGAAGTGTACGGATAGTCTTTGAACTAATTCTATTTTAGTGGATTTCCTTCCTGGCTTGGTAGCCCCCAGACGTAGGTGAGTTGCACCGAACTGGGTTAACAATTGCTCGTGTTATTTGATTTACCATTTTGTTTCTGTTTATCCATTGTTTATACCCAGATATCAGTGTCGTGACATTACCTTCGACATCTTATATCTGATACCAGAATTTTAATTTGGTATCAGAGCAGGCATCCTGCTCTGGTTCTGGGTGAGATCTAGGGGCAATACTTTCTGGTACAATGGAAAGAGATGGAGGATCTGTTCATAGGCCACCAATCCTGGATGGTTCTAACTATGACTATTGGAAACCTAGAATGGTAGCGTTTTTAAAATCCCTTGTTAACAAGGCTTGGAAAGCTGTCTTGACAGGATGGGTGCACCCTGTAGTCACTAAAGAAGGAGAAGCCACTACTGAGAAGAAGCCTGAAGAACAATGGTCTAAGGAGGAGGATGATCTTGCTCTTGGAAACTCTAAAGCCTTGAATGCAATATTCAATGGTGTAGACAAGAATATTTTCAGGCTGGTAAATAACTGTGAAGTGGCCAAAGATGCTTGGGACATTCTCAAGACCACTCATGAAGGCACCTCTAGGGTAAAGATGTCTAGACTTCAGATGCTCACCTCCAAGTTTGAAAACTTAAGGATGAAAGAAGATGAAAACATTCATGAATTCCACATGAGTATCCTTGAGATAGCTAATGCTTCAGGAGCCCTGGGAGAGAAGATGACAAATGAAAAGTTGGTGAGAAAAATACTTAGGTCACTCCCTAAGAGATTTGCAATGAAGGTGACTGCCATAGAAGAGTCTCAAGACATCTCCAACATGAGGGTAGATGAGTTAATTGGCTCCCTCCAAACCTTTGAGATGGGATTGATTGAGGGAACTGAAAAGAAAATCAAGAGCATTGCCTTTGTTTCCAACACAGAAGAGGAAAACAGTCAAGATGTGGATAAAGAGTGGGCCAATGAAGTTGCTATGTTGGGGAGACAGTTTAACAGATTGTTAAAGAAAATGGATGTCAGATCCAAGGCAAATGTCAAGAACATCTCGTCTGACATCAGTAAATCCAACAATGCTGGAAGAAAAGCAAGAGCAGATGAGAAGCCCAAAGAAGGAAAAGAGGTTCAGTGCTATGAATGTGATGGGTATGGACACATCAGGTCTGAATGTGGGACCTACCTTAAGAAACAAAAGATGAGTCTTGCTGCCACATGGTCTGATGAGAGTGATACTGAAGAGGCTGCAAATCTTGTGACTACTTTGACAGGAAGATGGGAATCTGATGAAGAGTCAAGTGATGGTGAAGTAACCTTTGAGGAATTGGCCTCTACCTACAGAGAGCTGTGTCAGAAAAGTGTTGAACTGAACAAGCAGTCTTTAAATCAGGAAAAAGACATAACTCAACTTGAGAATGAGAAGGTAGAATTCTTGGAAACCATCTCCAAATTGAAAACAGAAGCTATGGCTCTAAAGGTCAAGCTAGATGAAGATCAACAAGTTGAGATCCAGAAGATAGTCCAACTGGAGAAAGAAAAAGCAGAACATGTGGAAACTATCCTCAAGCTAAAGACTGAAGTTGTGCTCTTAAACTCAAAACTAGAAGAGACAACCAAGTATGTAAGGATGCTGAACAATGGATCTGACTCCTTAGACAAGATTCTTCAAACTGGACAAATCACAGGAGTCAAATCTGGATTAGGGTTCCATAAAACCAAGGCGGAAAGTAGCTACACTGACTGCAAACCTCAAGCTAAACCTAAATGCAGCAATAGTAAGAGCAGTTCCAAGATGTCACATCATATGTCACACCATCAGAAGAAAGAACAGCAAAAGTACAAACACCCAAGATGGAGATGTCATTACTGTGGAAAATTTGGACACTCAAGGGCCTTCTGCTATAAGCTGTATGGTTACCCTACCCACCTTCATCAGCAACAGCAGAAGAGAAAACAACAGTATGGCAAACACCAAAGATGGAGATGTCATTACTGTGGGAAAGCTGGACACTCTAAGTCTTCCTGTTATAAGCTGTATGGTTATCCTAGCCATGGTCATCAACAGATCCACTATCAACCCAGACCCAAACATCACAGGCCTATCAACAAGAAGCAATGGGTTCTTAAGACTAATGTTACAAGTCTAATAGCTCACAAAGAGAGTGGTATTTTGATAGTGGATGCTCTAGACACATGACTGGGAACTCAGACTTGATAACTGACCTTCACCCTCATGATTTAAGCTATGTAACCTTTGGTGATGGAGCTAAAGGTGAAATAAAGGGGATAGGCAAGCTTGAGTGTCTTGGAGCCCCTAAACTTGACAATATTCTACTAGTCAAGGGCTTGACTTCAAATCTAATAAGCATCAGTCAGCTAGGGGATCAAGGTCTGAATATCATCTTCACTAAAATTGAATGTCTGATTGTGAACAAAGACAGTGAAGTAATTATGAAAGGAATCAGGACTAACAACAACTGCTACATATGGAGCTCTCAAATTGATAACCACTCTAAGATGAGTACAGTTGCAAGAAGAATCATCAAGGGAAAGGAAAAGTGTCAGATAAGGGTGCTAATACCTAACCTCAAGGAAGAAAAGGTCATGATGGCACAAACACCTGAACACATGACTGGTGGTATGAAGACTGAAGTTAGTAAGAGCTTTGCTGGAACTGAGACACAAGGAACTATGTCAGTTGAAAACAACAATGCTCAACCAGGGTGGATGAAATTGCTGAGAATTATCTACAATGTCACACTCGATGTTATGACATTGTATTATGACAACCTGACTGCAAAGGACTTGTATGAGGAAAAGGGAAAATTAGGGGATTGGCTTCTTGAGAAAATATGGCAATTAATGTGGAGTGGAAAAGGCAAGAAAAATATTATTTGCCCAATAAAAGAAAAAGCCACATTAATAATGAATCTTCTCCTAGTATTGGAAATAGCATCTATTTCATATGCACACTCTGCCTGAACACAATTCTTTCCATCCTCATTAAACTTCTCAAAGAACCTCTGCTAGGGAAAAGAAAGTTTTCTCAAAAGGTCAACAACATGTCTCAACATCCGTCAACATCTAGGACTTCCTCCATGTAATTTTTAGAAGAGGAGTTAATAGACGCAACCCCTCTGCGTATGATACCAGGTGACCTTCCATGCTCCCTATCCATGGCTAGAGCTAAGCAAGGCAACACTCCTGAAGAATCGCCTGATAAAGAGGACATGCACTCTACTGATCGCATCATAAGAAACCTAGTTACTAGGATACTGAATGAAGAGCATGGAGTTGAGGACATTTTTACCCCTCTGTCCAGAAGGAACCCCTCACCTGAGGTGGAAACCCGAGCTAAGAAAGATGGTGACTCATCTAAAACAGAAAAGGAAGTAGCTGCTGAGGGACTATGTTCTCTTGGAAGAAACTTACCTAGTAAGTCCCCTGACACTGCTCAAGACATTGAGGAAGAAGGGTCTGAGGAAGAAGATGACATGTTGGTCAATCTGGTGAAAACAAGTGTAGCAAATAGACTGAGAAAAAGGAAGAGTATGGCTGAGATAAGGACAGGTAGGAAGGAGAAAAGGGTTGCTGGTATAGGTCCCTCTAAGACTTGGAGTAAAGTAGAGGTCAGGAAGATGAAGGAGAGTGAGAGTTCTAAATCTGATGAGGATGTGGAATATGATGTCTCAGACATTTCCCCTGTTAAAAGGAAGCCTGTAAAGAAGTCTCCAAACAAAGTGGCTTCTGTTCATCTTGACAATATCTCGTTTCACGTGGAAGGTGATGCTGCCAAATGGAAGTTTGTGACTCAAAGAAGGGTAACCGTTGAAAGAGAATTGGGAAAAGAAGCAAGTGAATTAAAGGAAGTCATGAAGTTAATTAAGACAGTTAGTCTTATGAAAACTGTGACTGCTCTGCCTCAGTGCTATGAAGGGTTGGTCAAAGAATTCATTGTGAACATCCCTGAGGAGCTATCTAAAAGTAGCAGCAGGGAGGGCTGCAAAGTTTTTGTAAGGGGTAAGTGTGTTAAACTTTCACCTACTATCATCAACAAGTTCCTAGGGAGAGGAACTGATGAAGGAGTAGATCTAGAGACCACAGACAATGAGGTCTGTAGAATTATTACAGCTGGCCAAGTTAAGGAATGGCCTAGTAGGAAACACCTATCAGCTAGTAAGCTCACTGTGAAATATGCCATTCTGCATAAGATTGGTTCAGCAAATTGGGTACCTACTAATCACATATCTACCATCTCCACTGTTCTAGGGAGGATCATTCATGCCATTGGAACTAAGATAAACTACAATTTTGGAAAGTTTGTGTTTGATCAAACCATCAAACATGCCTCTACCAATGTTGTAAAGTTGCCCATTGCATTCCCATCTATCACCTGTGGCATCATCCTGAGTCAACAACCAGGAATCCTGAGTACAAGTGATATTCCAAGCAGGAGAAAGACTCCTCTATCAATTCACTATAAGCTTTTTGAGGGCAGTCATGTCAATGATGTTGTTATGACATCTGCCAGAAGGGAACCTGCATCTCAAGGGAGCCTAATTAAGCAATTGGAAGATACCTGCAAGGAATTGGAGGAAGGTATGAAGGTAGCCAAAGCAAGAAAAGAAGCTTTGGAAGCTCTTATCTGTAGCTTGGAAAGGGAAGACAGAGAAAAGGCTGGAAAGGAATCAAATACAAGATCCCAATCCTGTTCTGAAAGCTCAGAAGACTCTGAAGGTGTAGCTGAAGATGAAGGTGAAGGAGATACTTCTACTTCTGATTAATAGTCCCTGGCTGTATTGAAGACTTGGAGGGGTGCTGGAAGGTGTGGTGGAAGCTGGGCTGCTGTTTGGAAAGCTGATGTTCTTTCTGTCCTCATGATGCCTGTTATGTAATATTTAGGGCTCTTAATGAGTTCCTTGAATTTGTTCATTGTCTCAGCTTTCTGCTGTGTATAATGATGTTGTGTACTTCCTGAATATTCTGTTTTAACATGCTTAATGTTATAACATCAGTTTTAACTTTCTCTGCTAGACTAATAGACATTTATTTTGTCTGATTGGTCACCTTTGGTCAATTTTGACTAAAAAGGGGGAGAAGTGCTTGATATGGAAGTTGGATGTGGCTGATTAGAAGGACAGAAGGACAGCTATTATTGACTGGTGCACAGGTGTAGCGGTGTATTCGTCGCTATATGATTTATCGATTAAACCATAAGCAAGGTATACAATGAAATTTCGAGTCGCCACCGCACTTTTATTTATCCAAAGGATTGGCTAAAAAGCGAACAAAAGCCTAAGAAGTTTTACACGTAGAAAACTAATAAAAGATCAGAGAGTCTGGGTAAGGGGTAAATTACGCAATGGGAAGGTGTTAGGCACCCACTACGTCCTAGGTACTCCTAGGGAGCCCTTTTCACACTTGTTGTAAAAATATTGTTATTTGTTATGACATAAACATTGTGCAAACATGATTGGGATGATGAGAAAAGAATATACAATTTTTTATTGGGTTTGAACGGATGAACCCGCTGCCTACGTACCTTCCATTAAAGGTAAGGATAAAAACGCCGTAGTTCGGCTAAAAGATTTCCGAAAGTTGGTGGATTCAGTTTTAGACAATAGCACTGAGGCTTTTCATTATCAATGGGAGAAAACTCGACCAAGACCAACATCCACCATGTGAGGATAGCTTCGACGCACTAGAGGGGTTAACCCTGTTTTCAGTACCGAAGTCTTACTGTCGACTCACTAAGGACAGGTAAGATTTACATCAACCACAATGATAATTGAAACCTATGGCTAATGCATGAAAAGATTAACAATGGACAAAGCCAAAACAAGTGAGTGGGTGAAATTAATTGATTGTGATTATGAAAATGAAGTCAAAGTATGATTAAGATTGATTTGAAGAAGTATTATGAAATGGAATTTGAAAAAAAGTCAAGGACTTGAGTCCAGGTTTTTAGTTTGAAAACATGAAGATGTTTGCACAATATCTATGTCAAGTTTGAGATCAAAGTGTGAAAAGGTTTAGGACATAATGAGGATGAATGGATGAAGATGGAAAGTAAAACTTCTCAGGAGGTTCACTTCTTGAGATCATATAGAAGATGATTCAAGGGTGTCCTTTGGAATAGGTAATAAGCAATAATAACCTAAACAAACAAATGATACCGGATGCCACTCAATGGTCTTACTCCAATCTCACAAACAAAAGCGGATATCGGATACCAATAGCTGGATTTACACCAATCTCCTAAAACAGAAAGGGATATCAGAGGCCACTCAATGGTCTTACACTAATCTCCTCAAAGGGAAAAACAAGAATGAAATATGGAAATCAACTGTATCTGGACTTAGGTTAACTCCACATATGATCATAGGAAAGCAAATGCCAACTTGCGGGGCTTACAATTGCATCCTCTCATATAAACAATGCAACAAGCAAAGATAAGATGAGTGGCCAATGTGATGGTCTTATACTCACTTCCATATCATAGGAACAAATGCCAAAGCAATGGACTTACAATTGTCCTCAATGGGTAAACAACAATGGCAATGTCACACAGACAAAAGAGATGATCATGCATTAATGGCAATTGATGATGATAAATTCATAACATACAAGCAAACAGGTGCATATGAAGCAATCAATCAATCAATGAGAATCAAACAGCACACTCTATAGCCAAACAAGGGGGCTCACACAAGAGGGTTTGACTATGAAAGTCCACTGTAATAGGTAAATGTCGCTCTTAACCTTGCCATTGAGAGGCTAAGGTGAAGCAGATGAAAGGAGATGAGGGGTGTGCCTCATTGCTTCTATCCCTAATCAGGGAGAGCATGTAAATATCAGAATGTGGGGGAGTTCAGAAAGATGGAACTCTCTCCCCATTATTGACTCGATAGATCTTGGGTTTTTATCTCAATGCTTCAACCATGTAATGGGAGCAAGGAGAAGACTCACTGAATAGTAGGGGATAGGTTACTTATCCCTTTGATCTACCAATTGCCTTACTTGAAGGACTTTTCCTGCTTGGGACAAATTTAAACACACACAAGCATCGCCTCTTAAGGAGGACTTCAGACAGTTTGCCCGGCCAAATAACAGGCCGGGTCTCCAGACTACATGAAGAGAGAGTAATTATACCTCAAAAGAAAATTGCTAAATAGCAAAGCAAGCAAATAAAGTAACTAAAGGGTACCTGAAAAAGTCAAACTAATCAGTAAACAGTTCAACAGTTTAAATCAAAAGGAAATGAATCAAACAGTTAAATCAGAGGGACCAATGTGCAAAGCACAAGACTCAAGTCACATGAGTCACACCTACAAAACAAAGGTTAGCACATGATATATAATCAAGCTCAATCAAATTGGCAATGGTTCTTTGAGGCATTACTGCTTAACCTGAAACAAGTGAACTCAACATAAGCCAAGAGACCACTAGGACAAGCCTAGGGTCAAAAATAAAATGATAAAAATCAAAACAGCAAACAATATCCAATCACAAACAAAATCAAACATTTAAGAAGCCAAACCAATTGGTCTCAAGTTTATATCATGCATCATCATCATTTTATAGACCAAAGAAGTCAAAACATGGCAAAAGGGAGTACATAGAGGTCAACAGAAGTACTTGGCTCAAACCCAAACATAATCAATTCCAAAAATCATGAAATAATTCATGCTCAATCACAATCCACATAATGACATGCATATAAAATTTCAGCTCAATTGGATCATGGGAAGATGGTCAATTAAAATCAGGAAGTCAAACAAGTTTCAAGCATGCACAAAAAAGTCAAACATACATGTGTCATCTTCAAAAAATCATAACTAAATGAAAACAGATGAGAAATGGATGGGATTAACACCAATGCAAAGCTCAAGATGTCTAGTATGCACATGTAAAGTTTCATGATCATCCAATGAGATATGAGAATTTCCCAAATGAAATGGCAAGAGGTATCACACAAAGTCAACAATTGACCAGGCAGGAAAGAAAAATCTCAAACAAATTGGAAATGGCATAATTAATTCCAGGAAAATTCACACATCAACTAGACATATAAGAGATGGCTTATGCAAAATTTCACATTAATTGAAGGCCAGGAAGCATGTCAACAAAAATCATGAACTTGCATATCATTGGTGTGACACAAATTGTCACACCCTACTTCAAAAATTTATATCTCACAAACCACATATGATAAATGCACAAACTTTACATCAAAATGAACATGAATGAGTGTAGATCAACCACAAAAATTTCAGGGTCATTGGATGCATCATCATTATTTCACAAAAGAAATGGCAAAAGGTACAAATTAAGCATACACGTCAAGAAACCTAGAGCCATTAACAATCCAGCCAATCAAAAATTCAGCAAAAATCATGATAAAATAGTGGACATTCATGTGATCATGATGGAAAAAATTTCATGAATTTTGGAGTTGAATTGAGTGAATTATGAATTTTGTAAGATGGGTGATCAATTGGAAGAACATGGATAAAATAACATGAATTAGTGAGTCAAACAAGTTGACCAGTGGCACGGTGGTAAATACCACCCTCACTAATTGAAACGGTGCGCATCAGACCATGGCCATGAAATGTTTTAATTGGTTAATACCAATGGAACAGTACCAACAAGCAGAAAAAACCAACAACAGCAGCCAATCGCATATGAGTTCATGTTCTGGGCAGGTGATTAGGGTTTTGGAACAGCAGGGCAACACCATCTTCATGCTTATTAACATCAAAAAATGAATTTCCACAGAATTTGCACAAAAAGCATGGCAATGAAACAGTTCATGCAATCACAACATAAACAACAGTCAAGCATATGCAGCATATCAAATAGCTTCTGGGTTTGAAAATCTCTAGGGTTTCAAAACAGTAGCTTCAACTTCATCAAATCATGAAAAACAATTTGCCCAGAAATCAACAGCAAGCATACCATTCAAACAAACAAACTTCAAACATTACAAATCCAAAAACCAACTGCATTGGAACACACTGAATGAACATACACCGAGCAAAATCAACAAAGAACACCAAACTTCATTTCCAGATATTTCACTCAATACTCACTCATTTCATGCGATTCAAGTTTCACAACATTTAGCAAGGCAAGGACTACACATGGCATAGCAAAAATTTGAGAAAAGAAGAACTCGAAATCTTACTTGATTTGGAAGAAATGGAGGAAGCAGCTGTTGTTTTGATGATGTAGCTCGATACAGATGAAGTTGATGGTTGATAATGGTGACTGCTTGAAGAAATCGAGCTCAGCAAGGCCTGGACATGTTCAAATCAAGAATCACCATGGTTGGAGCTTTGGAAAAACAGAACGCAAGGTGAACTTCCAGCTGAGATTTTATGCTTGAAATGGCTCTCAAACGTGGGCTAGATCATGGAACAACCAAGGATTGCTCGAATGTTTTGGAGGTTTGAGCAGAAAAATGCCAAGATCATGAAATCGAAATTGAGAGAGAATGAAAGTTTTTTGTGTGTTAGAGGCTGCTACTAGGGTTCATTTCTGCAGAAAATGAACTATTTATCTTCTGTTTTAAGTCTGCTAATCAAAATGCTAATCATCATTATCCCAAAAGAACCAAATTGGACATTTGCTAAGTTTTTACCAAATGGAAAGGAGGGTGTAGGTTCTGTCCGAATTTGGGCTTGGAACATGTTTCAAATATCAATTTAAATGAATCCCAATTGGCCAAAGTGAGTGAAAACCTTTAATTCAAAAAGTCAACTCTTGGTCCACTTGAATTTTAAATGGAACAAGTCAAAAAATGCCATTTTGATTGGCAAGGTTTTGGTACATGATGTTTATATTTTTGGAAAGAGGGGAACAAATGTGGTTTGTAGGAAAAAACCCCACCAAATTTGGCCTTTTGGTTCATGAGATATGGCTTGTTGAAGTTCAAAAAAAAGTGAAAATGAAATGATCATATCTTGCAAACCATTCATGGGATTTGGGAGTTCTTGGACTTTTTGAAAATGGGAGAACAAGATCTTCAACTTTCCTGTTGGGCAAAAATTCATTTGAAGCTTGTATCATGATGTAAGTTTAAGATCAAGAAGTTTCCATTTTTGGCAGTTAAAATTACAGGTCCAGTTTCTATTTTTGGAAATTTTCTGATTAGCTTCAAATTCTTCAATGATATTGATTGCCATGATATATGAGGCCTATTGGGACATGAATAAGCTCTCTCAAACCAAATCCATCCATCAAAACTATCAAAATCAACCACCGTTGACCAACTTTGACTTTCTAGGGTTTTTGACTGTCTGTGCATGAACTGATGGCTTCTGAACATCCAACCCTTGACTTGAACACTTCAAATGGACCTCCAAGATATGTGAACTTGTTGGACAAACCCTAGGGCCTTGGCTCCTTGAGAAACACCCTTGCTTGCTTGGTTGACTGATCTCCTGATCAGTTTGACCTAATTCTTGACTTGCTTGCTCTTGAGGCAACTGGGGACAATGCAATGCTATGCCATGGATCATGATATGCTATGACTTAATATGAAAATGTATGTACAATGATAGGTGCAAATTTGAGGTGCTACAGCTGCCCCTATTCAATCAGCTGGGAACCCGAACGGATGATAGCAACGGTTGTCAGACTTTCAGGGTAAACAGGGATTGAATACTAAGAACCGTAGAAATTTGCACCGAAAGGATATAATACAAAAGAACCACGTCATTTACTGATGACAACTGCATGACAACTTCAGAAAAGCAAAACCATTTGCCGATGGTTAAAAACTGGAAACTTGATATTTACCGATATCAACTTCAGCGAGACCATTTACCGATGGCTGCTGGGAAAACAAACTTCTGAAAAATGAAACTATTTACCGATGGTTAAAACTTGATATTTACCGATATCAACTTCAGCACGACCATTTATCGATGGCTGCTGGGAAACAAATGATGTTGAAAGGAAGCAAGACCATTTACCGATGGTGGCTTCAAAGAAACTTGACATTTACCGATGTCAACTTAGCAAGACCATTTACCGATGGCTGCTGCAACGGGGAACTCGATATTTACCGATATCGAAGAAAACTGGGCCATTTACCGATGGCATCTCCACTTGGGGAGGAACAAAATCTTTGTGGTGATACCAGACAAGACGTTTACCGACGACTTCTGGGGATTTTGATTTTATTAACAAGAGAACAAAGAATGACCAGACATTTACCGATGACTGGGTGAGACTCGATGTTTACCGACATCGAAAGATGATGTTTACCGACATCAAAAAGAATGACCAGACATTTACCGATGACTGGGGATGGGAAATTTATTGGGAAGATACAAACAAATATTTGCAACTGGAAACCAAGTAGGACATTTACAGATGACTCTACTGGGGATTTCTAGCTGGGGAATATCAGACATTTACCGATGACTGAGGGAAGGACTTGATGTTTACCGACACCGAAGCAATGGCGTTTACCGACACCAAAAAAAATGACCAGACGTTTACCGATGACCGGGTGAGACTTGATGTTTACCGACACCGAAGCAATGGTGTTTACCGACACCAAAAAAGGAAACACACGCTGGTGCTGACATGACACTTACTGGTATCACAAGAACGACATCTTAGATATGTCAAGGCAAGGCTGATCACTTGTTGGGGGTCTCGCTGGGGAGAAACAAACTTTCTGTCACCATCGGGTGAGGAAATAAACTTCTGTGGGGATAACCAATCTGAATGCTGTCAAAGCAACTGTAGCTGATTTGCTGTGCTGATGTTGAAGAAAATGATCCGCCTCTGCCGGGGATAAAGTCTGATGTGGTTTCGAACACATGAATGCATATGTTTGAATTTTTCTATGGCGTAATGCTCCATGTGAAATGGAAATGCTACGCAGTTTGAGGATGCAATGATTACTATATGCAATGCAATATGATAAGAACTCTGCGGGAGAAATACACAGGACGACTGTGTTGAGGAATCTTCAAGACAAATCCATTGGGGGAAAAACAAGACAACTGCTGGGGAGCCGTCAAACAAATCCCCTAGGGGAAGACAAGGCAACTCGCTGGGGAGTAATAAAAGCAACTCTGCTAGGGGAGAACAAAGGTAAACTGCTGGGGATAGTCCAATCACTCCACAAAAATTCCGCTAGGGGAAATAGAAGACTCCGCTGGGGAAGCTAAACCAGGCAACTCTCTGGGGATAAGACCCATACAAACCTCAGATAAAATAGACTGCTTTTTTGGGGAATAACTGCTACTTTGCCGGGGACGACCCACAATGTTTACAAGTAGAAACGACTCAGCTGGGGATGTAGGTATCCGTCTGCCATGGACACCCGTCCAATCCACTGGTAGGATGAACTCTGCTGGAGAGACCAATGCTTCGCTGGGGAAGGCTTAGACAAACCATAGTTAGGAGAATGATTCCGTCTGGGGAAAGCACTGCTGGGGAATGCTCACAGGTGACGACCTTACTGGGGAAAATATTCACAGGTGACGACCTGCAAATCGGACAACAGATGCCCCAGGGAATACATGGACAAGATACGCTCAAGTGTCCTCAACATTCAAAATGATTTTCAAAATGTTTTAATCTTTCTGCACGTCATTGTTTAGCCTTCATGTTTTTATATGCAATGTCTATCAAAAATTCGGACGTTTTTGCAAACAAAACAGTAAAAGTAAAAACGAGAGAGCAATTTATCTGAATAACGACTTTTATTGATTGAAAATGTGCCTGAAAAGGCAAATACATTAGGAAGCAATTCCTAGAAAGAGGTAATTGCGCACAACAGGAAAATAAGCTATCCTAATGGCAATGTGAACACGGCATCCACTATTTCCCAACTCTGTTATAACTCATAGATCATCAGTTTCCTCCCAATTCCCTGCTTTCTGAGAAGAATGACTGGACCGATCACATCCTTTGAGATGGTAGCTGACGAAGCATGATGAAGTACAGATGACTCAGACTGTAGTCTTCGCTTTAATCCCTCTTTTGGCTGGATCGCCCTTTCGGGTTTTCAATCCACCGGGATACCCATTTTTGCCTGGACTCTTTTATTCTTTTTGTCCAGCGGGTCAATTTTATGCGAAGTATTTTTTGACTACATCTGAGTTGACAGGGGAAGGAAAGTCTTCACCATCCATAGTTGTAAGCATCAAGGCTCCACCGGAGAAGACCTTCTTCACAACATATGGGCCTTCATAGTTAGGAGTCCACTTGCCCCTGTTATCAGTACCGGGAGGAAGGATTCTCTTCAAAACCAGATCGCCAGTTTGAAATGTCCGAGGACGCACTTTCTGATCAAAGGCTCGCTTCATCCTTCTCTGATACAACTGCCCATGGCAAACAGCTGCTAACCGTCTTTCTTCGATAAGGCTTAACTCGTTAAACCTTGTACGAATCCACTCGGCTTCGTCCATCTTGACATCCAATAATACCCTCAGAGAAGGAATCTCCACTTCAACTGGTAGGACTGCTTCCATACCATACACAAGGGAGTAGGGGGTTGCCCCGGTCGACGTACGTACCGAGGTACGGTACCCATGCAAAGCGAAAGGCAACATCTCATGCCAATCTTTGTACGTAACGACCATTTTCTGCACAATCTTCTTGATATTCTTGTTAGCTGCCTCTACAGCACCATTCATCTTCGGTCTGTAAGGAGAAGAATTGTGATGTTCAATCTTGAAATCTCTGCAAAGTTCTTTCATCATCTTGTTGTTGAGATTCGAACCATTATCAGTGATGATTCTCTCAGGGACTCCATAACGACAGATGATTTCCTTCTTGATGAATCGGGCAACCACTTGTTTGGTGACGTTGGCATAAGAAGCTGCTTCCACCCATTTGGTGAAGTAATCAATCGCAACCAGGATGAAGCGATGTCCGTTCGAAGCAGTTGGCTCAATCTTCCCAATCATGTCAATGCCCCACATGGCAAACGGCCAAGGCGAGTTCATGACATTCAACGGGCTTGGTGGTACATGCACCTTATCAGCGTAGATTTGACACTTGTGGCATTTCCGAGCATATTTGAAGCAATCGGATTCCATAGTCATCCAGTAATATCCGGCTCTCAACAATTTCTTGGACATTGCATGACCACCAGCATGGGTACCAAACGAACCCTCGTGCACTTCTTGCATTAACATGTCTGCTTCGTGTCTATCCACGCATCTGAGCAAGACCATGTCAAAGTTCCTCTTGTACAACACGTCATCCTGATTCAGATAAAAGCTTCCAGCTAGCCTTCTCAGGGTCTTCTTATCATTCTTTGACGCACCCTCAGGATACTCTTGAGTCTTGAGGAAGTTCTTGATGTCATAATACCACGGCTTATCATCAATCGCCACGATAGACTCGGCTGCAAACACATATGCAGGCCTCTCGAGCCGATTCACCGCAACATGTGGCACATGATTCCACCAATGAACCTTTATCATGGAAGATAAAGTAGCCAATGCATCAGCCATCTGATTCTCATCCCGAGGGACATGATACAATTTAACCTTCTTGAAGAACGTCAGTATTCTTCTGGTGTAATCTCTATACGGAATCAAATGCGGCTGATTTGTATTCCAATCTCCATTGACCTGATTGATCATTAGAGCTGAATCTCCAAATATGTCAAGTGTTTTGATCCGCAGATCAATGGCTTCTTCTATCCCCATGATACAAGCCTCATACTCAGCTTCATTGTTGGTGACGTCAAAAGTCAATCTGGCAGAAAAAGGTATATGAGCACCTTTGGGATTGATCAGCACTGCCCCAACACCATTACCGTTCATATTCACAGCCCCATCGAACATCAGTGTCCACTTGTCATCAGGATCCGGTCCTTCCTCGACAGGTGGCTCTTCACAGTCTTTCGTTTTCAGATACATGATGTCTTCATCAGGGAATTCAAACATCATAGGCTGATAATCATCGATTGGTTGCTCGGCAAGATAGTATGACAGAATACTACCCTTGATGGCCTTCTGCGACGTGTACTGAATGTCATACTCCGTTAAGATCATCTGCCAACGGGCAACACGTCCGGTGAGAGCTGGCTTCTCAAAGATGTATTTGACTGGATCCATCCTAGAAATCAACAGAGTAGTATGGTTCAACATATACTGCCTTAGTCGGCGAGCAGCCCAGGCCAAAGCACAGCAAGTTTTCTCGAGCAGTGAATATCTTGTTTCACAGTCGGTAAACTTTTTGCTTAGGTAGTATATGGCATGCTCTTTTCGACCAGACTCGTCATGCTGCCCCAATACACACCCCATCGAAGTCTCGGTAACTGACAGGTACATTATCAATGGTCTCCCTGGAACTGGAGGAATCAGGATTGGAGGGTTCTGTAGATATTCTTTGATTTTGTCAAAAGCTTTCTGAAAGTCATCATTCCATTTGATCGCCTGATTCTTTCTGAGCAGTTTGAAAATTGGTTCACATGTGGCAGTTAGATGAGATATGAACCTTGCAATGTAGTTCAACCTCCCTAAAAACCCACGGACTTGCTTTTCTGTTTTCGGTTCAGGCATCTCTTGAATAGCTTTGACTTTTGCTGGATCTACCTCAATCCCTTTCTCACTAACAATGAAGCCTAAAAGCTTCCCAGATCTCACCCCAAACGTACACTTGTTCGGATTCAGCCTCAGTTTGAACTTGACTAGTCTGTCAAACAACTTCTGCAAATTTACCAGGTGCTCCTCTTCCGTCTGCCACTTCGCAATCATATCATCCACGTACACTTCGATTTCATTGTGCATCATGTCATGAAAGAGAGTCGTCATTGCCCTCTGATAGGTAGCACCGGCATTCTTCAGCCCAAATGGCATCACTTTGTAGCAGAACGTGCCCCAAGGTGTAATGAATGTCGTCTTTTCCATGTCCTCTGGCGCCATCTTGATCTGGTTGTAGCCCGAGAAACCGTCCATGAAAGAGAATACCGAGGATTGAGCCGTATTATCCACCAATACATCAATGTGAGGTAATGGGAAATCATCTTTCGGACTCGCCCTATTCAAATCTCGGTAATCGACACACATTCTGACTTTGCCATCCTTCTTTGGCACGGGAACAATGTTGGCAACCCACGGTGGGTATCTGGTAACAACCAAGAATCCTGCATCCCACTGCTTCTGAACCTCTTCCTTGATCTTGACAGCCATATCAGGACTAGTTCTGCGAAGCTTCTGCTTGACCGACGGACACTCTTCTCTAAGAGGTAACCGATGCACCACGATGTCTGTATCCAGCCGGGGCATGTCTTGATATGTCCAGGCGAATATTTCCACATATTCTCTTAGCATCTCGATTAGCCTCCTTTTGACAGAGTCTTCTAAAGCAGCCCCAATCTTGATCTCTCTTCTGGCGTCCTCAGTACCCAGATTAACGACTTCCAACTCCTCCTGATGAGGTTGGATGACCCTTTCCTCTTGCTTCAGTAGTCTGACCAATTCTGCAGGGAGTTCACAGTCTTCCTCACTCTCCTCTTCAGCTTGGTAGATGGGATTGTCAAAATCATACTGAGCCATAACAGAGTCGTTCACAGTGGATGCCAAAATATCATTTCTGCATGTTTAATGTTTTGCTTTTAGAAAAGATTTCAATAAAGTCACGAAAAACAAAAAAAACATTGCCATTTTTATTATTTTGAAAAAATGGAAAATCAAAAAAGAAAGACAAAGATCTCAAAATTTGATTGCAAAACGTCCTTTATTTATAAACATTGTAAACATGATGTGGCCCTACAATGTACCACTACGCCTTGGGCAAAACGTAGGGTTTTCATGCAAAAATGAAAAAAAATAAAAGAAAATTACTCTGTCAGTAGAGTAACTTGGACCACTTCTTCAGCTGTCCAGTTGTTGATAGACTCACCTGGTGCACACGGGCGGACCCAGACGTTCAAATCACAATAACTGTCTTCACCATCAGTAGCAAAGACATCTCCATGGTTCATCAGCCCAGCGCTGGTAAAGGTGCTCGGACCTGCTTGTACGCTCTGCTCTGCTTGGAGAGGCTCATACCCAATGCCGAATTTGTCTTCTTTGATAGGCATGTCAACCATCTTGCCCCAGCCTTCAGCTCTGCCAGAGTCAACCACCTCTTTGGACTGCCTGTAGGATGCAATCGAAGCACCTGGCTTCCTCTGCTCAGCACAAGCTACCCCCTCAAGCGCCACAGTCTCAAATGCCTGGCACAGGGTTTCGTGGATCTCGCCATCTACCTCAACATACTTGAATGAGGAAAGATGACTCACCAGAATCTCTTCTTCGCCACACACGGTCACAATCTGACCGTTCCAGACATATTTGAGCTTTTGGTGGAGAGTTGACGAGACTGCTCCAGCGGCGTGAATCCACGGACGCCCCAACAAACAGCTATAAGCAGGCTGAATGTCCATCACATAGAAGACTATGTCGAAAACTTCCGGACCTATCTTCACCGGCAGTGTGACTTCACCAAAAACAGAACGCTTGGATCCATCAAATGCACGAACTATAAGGTCACTGGGAGTGAGCACGACTCCCTCAACATCTATCTTCTTTCAAGATTTGCTTGGGTAGGACATTCAGGGACGACCCGGTGTCTACCAGCACGTGAGATAGAACAGCACCCTTGCACTCCATAGTGATGTGCAAGGCTTTGTTATGATTACGACCCTCAGGCGTTAGGTCTAGGTCAGTGAAACCTACACCGTGCCTGGTACTCACGTTGGCTAGTACACCCTCCAACTGGTTGACGGATATCTCTTGCGGGACGTACGCCATGTTTAGCATTTTCAACAATGCGTCCCGGTGTGCCTCAGAGCACAGCAGCAGAGAGAGTATCGAAATTTTTGACGGAGTCTGATTGAGCTGATCTACGATCTTGTAGTCACTCTTCTTAATGATTTTCATGAACTCCTCGACGTCCTTGTCAAAAGAACCCTCAGCCTCCTTCTGAGCCGGTTCCTCGTCAACCACAGCTTATTTACCCTTAGCCCTAGCAGATGCTTCAGCATTAGCATCTCTCAAAGGCTGAGGAGAAAACAGTCGTCCACTCCTGGTGAAACCTCCTGGTCCTCCAACATTGTCCACCACCGGACTTGTAACCACAGGAGTCCTCACTGGAGCACTGATTGTTACTGGCGCTTGTACCACTGGCCTCGTCTGATTAACAGCCCTCCGATCACTGCGATAAGCGTTGTCATATCTCCAGGGAACAGCCCTACTGTTTTCAACCGGTCTTCTGCCAGACGTACTGATAGTAGTCGGAGCACTGATAGTTACCGGAGTGGAAATGGTAACCGGAGTATTGTTTGTGGTAGGTGCACTGACAGCCCCACGCCCTCGTCCTTCAGACGGCTTGAAATAAATGGTGACAGTAGACACTGCCCCATTACCTCTAACGGCCCGGCTGAACTGGAGACAGCCTTCATCAATCAGTTTCTGGATACCAGCCTTCAGCTGGTCACAACCATTGTCAACTTCTGAACATCCCACACAATCTTCGTTACAGCCCGGGTCAACACCCCCTTTCAACAAACGGTCTTTTACTACCAACAACGAAGTCTGAACGTCTTCGGCATCAACAACCAAATCTTCAGCTTCCCCTCCTTCAATATTGTTAACCCTATGCCCACCATGCTGAGGCATAGGATTGTTCACTACATTTGGCACTGGAGCGAAATTGATTGCCTTAGCATCAATCAGATCTTGAACCTTATGTTGCAAAGCCCGACATCTTTCAGTATGGTGGCCTGGTGCCCCAGAGTGAAAATCACAACGGACATTTGCATCATAACCCGGAGGCAGCACTGTTGGAGTAGCCATTGTACGCAATTCCACAAACCCTAACCGGAGTAGTTCGGGCAATAATTCGGCGTACGTCATAGGCAGCGGGTCAAATCTTCTATCAGGATTCAACCTCTGTCTCTGCTGATAAGGACGTTGCTGCTGTTGCTGCTGTTGTTGCGGTTGTTGCGGTTGTTGTTGAATTCTCTGTTGTTGTTGTGGACGAGGTTGAGGTGCAGGAATAGTCACTGCAGCCACTGGACGATACTGATCTTTGTTTGCACTTGCTCTGTACACACCCCCTCTGTGTTGTACAGCATTGGTCTCTCCTTCTCTACGGCGAGGTGCCCCAGAGAAGGGTTTCTTCGAGGACGACGAAGAACCGGCATCATGAATCCTCCCAGCTTTGATCAAACTTTCTGTTCTCTCGCCACAGATGACGACGTCAGAAAAACTTTCGAATGGGCAGCTTCCCATCCGGTCCATATATACACCTTGCAGAGTACTGATGAACATGTCAGTCAACTCCCTTTCCAGCATAGGGGGTTGAACTCTCGCAGCTAGTTCACGCCACCTCTGGGCGTACTCCTTAAAGCTTTCATTATTCTTCTGACAAAGACTCTGCAGCTGAGTCCTGGTCGGAGCCATGTCCATATTATGCTTATACTGTCTGAGGAATGCCTCACCCAGGTCTCTCCAGCATCTAATGGAATCCCGCTTTAACTCCATATACCAATCCAAAGACGCCCCAGATAGGCTGTCTTGGAAGAAATACATCCACATCTTCTCATCATCAGTGTATACGGATATCTTTCTGTAGTATGCCTGCACGTGGGTGCGAGGGCAGGAGGTACCGTTGTATTTATCAAATGACGGCGCCTTGAATTTGTGCGGGATTCTCAGTCCTTCTACCAACCCCATGTTTGTAACATCAAAACCAAGGGAGTTTTGACATTCCATTGCCCTGATCTTCTCAGCAAGGGCCTCAACTTTGCGATCTCTCGCATCATTTCTACCCAAGATGTCGTCGTCTTCGCTGAGCATAGTGAACAAATCCTCTTGTCTGTCAACAATCGGAATTCTGTTACGTGCTGGAACATGAATGACTCTGGCACTAGCAGAATCTGGAGCAATCGGTTGACCGTCGACTCGAATACCCCTCAACTCTTCACCTACAGCATAATTGTTGACGGGAATAGCAGCAGCAGGAGTGTCAGGAACTGGATTTCCTTCTGGCAGAGCCTGGTTAGGCGGTGGAATTACAGCTTCTTGCCTCTGAACCAGTGCTCGGAGTTCTTCTTGTCCTTGCGCAACCCCTTGCATCATGTGAATGAATTGGGCCATGTTAGCCCTCATCTCTGCCAACTCAGCTTGTACTTGATCCATGTTGCGTTGATGGTTGAGTCGCGTTGAGTAGCGGTGCGGCCTTTGATCAGCTATCCTGTCTGGACACAGGAATCAAAGTGAGAAGACGGCCTGAGAACACCTGTTTATGCAAAGATGATGCATGCAATGCTTGTGCAAATGCTTTGTTTTCAAGGAACCCTTAGGGTATTATTTGCAATATTTTGAATATTTAAACATTTTAATTGCTCATGGAAATATTTCATTCAATATATTGAGACAAAGAAATACAGCATTTTTGATTCATTACAAAGAGAAAAGGTAAATGACATCCTATGGATCCCTAGAAGCTCGGGATGCTGGAAGACGAGAAGTGCACAACTTCTTGATCTCCCTCTCATAGGCAGCCTCCATGTCAGCTTTCTCTTTTGCAAGTCGATCATACTTCCTCTTCCAGAATTTGGATGACTGAGGAAGCAAAGAAGTCCAAGTGTCGTTCGGATCGTCGATCACTCGGTGCTCGAGAAATTCAATCATAGCGTCCTTCTCCTTGAGCTGCTGCAGCAATTCCTCTCTTTCACGGATCCAAGCACGCGAAAGGTCTTCTTCTCTCAACTCCTCTACACGTTGGGTAGGGAGGGTTGAAGGCCCAGCCATATCCAACGGTGTAGGTCTTGGATGATCATACGGCATCAGGTAGGTGGCAGCTCTCTGTCTGACCCAAGAGGTGTAGGGCTCCAAAGCAATGCAGTTCTTTGGACCCAATTCATTCCTACTCTTCTTGTGAATACTGCGCCAAGCACGGACAAATCTGGCTTTCAGGCCTTGGGGATCTTTACCCTCCTGAAAGAACACACCTTCTAACAGAATGTTATTAGGTTTATCCTTCAGGGGGAACCCAAGCTGACGACGTGCAAGAATAGGATTGTAGGTAATCCCACCACATGTGCCAAGAAGAGGCACATTCGGGAATTCCCCACAATAGTCGATGATCTGAACGGTATCATACACGCGATCATACCAGGTGATATCATCATTGCTGAGAGACATGAGTCTCTGAGACCACCGTAGACATCCCTTGTTCTCCTTGAAAGCAACTGTCTGCGGCAAGTGCGAAATAAACCACTTGTACAGCAGGGGTAGACAGCAGACAATGACTCCTCCATTCTTCATATTCCTTAGGTGCATGGAGACATATGCATCGCCCAACAAAGTCGGAACTGGATTAAGGACTGAAAAGATCCTAATGGCGTTCATGTCCACGAACTTGTCGAAGTTGGGAAACAGCACCAATCCATAGATGAGCAGTACGAATAGAGCCTCAAAGGCATCCTCACTCATGGCCTTCCCATAAAAGGTAGCTTGGGCAATGAGGAATTCGGAAGGAAAACCCTGAATTCCGCCTTTGGTAGTCAGATTAGCTCTAATCCGATCTTCATCTATGTGCAACAGGCTGGAAATCTCTCGAGCAGATGGAATACTCTCTAGGCCACTGAACGGCACTTGATCCAGAATCGGAATCCCAATAAGGTGAGAGTATTCTTCCAAAGTCGGCAATAACGGGAAATCTGGAAATAAGAAGCAGTGATGCAACGGATCGTAGAACTGAGCCAGAGTACTCATCAACCCTTCGTCAACCTGAGTGGTGAGCAGAGGCAGAAGCTTCCCATAGCGAGCTTTGAAACCCAAGGGATCTAATACATATGATGTCAGATTCCTTAACTCTTTTACATCGGGTTGTTTGAAGTTGTACTTCTTTGTATGCCTTTTCGGTCTTTCCATGTCTGAAAATTTTGCAAATAAACCCTTTAAGTTCCTTGAAAATTTTCCTTTTCTGATGACATGAATGCGGATGAATGCATGAATGCAACAAACACACTCAAGGATCAAACAAAGCACACCAAACAAAGGTCGCGGGAAAGCTCATTGTATCCCTAATATCAATCATCCATTTTGGTGGATTCAGGCTTTCACCTTATCGACACCCAAGTTCCATTGATATTAACGGTACATGAACCGGTTCAGACATTCTTAATATCAACCAGCCGCTTTGATGGATTTTAGGTTTTACACCTGATCCGGGATCCATTGATATTAACAATGTTTGAACGACTCAACCACGAATCACGGGTTTGTTGAGAGTCACGAGCATGGAGTCTCGGTTAAGAACCACCCAAAGGGAGTGTACTAGGGTTTAAACCTGCCAGACATGTTCTATCAGAGGTTCCCATAATCATCGTTCCATCTTTCGAATATTATCGGAGGAACGAATACTCGTATTCCAAGAATATTTTCAAGAGAAACTCTTATGAGTGTAGTATCGCGTAACAATCGTATCAGAACTGACATCTGAACGACCTCCGCACTACGGTCCTAAAAATAGGCCAAGATGGGTTTGGTAAACTAAGGTCCTTGGCTTCTGCGGCACATGATTGAAAGAATAATGCCTAACCACAAATAACTTGTGTGACATTATTAGTTCAACATGACCTCCACCAAGTGAATGGTCTCGCAAGTCAACTGGCTAAGGAATACTCCACACCAGTCAACAAGACTATGCCATTCTCCTATCCTAGAGTGCACTCGAGTTCGGGTATAGAACTCATCTCACAGATCACCAAAGCACACAGCAATTGTATATCAAGCAATTCACACATTACAATCAATACAGTGATCCTGAATTGTACAAAAATGTCAAATAACAAATAACAATATATCACAACAAGGGTGAAAAGTAGGCAATACCACCAAGGAAGTACTCCCCAGCAGAGTCGCCACTTTTCTGTAGCGGTGTATTCGTCGCTATATGATTTATCGATTAAACCATAAGCAAGGTATACAATGAAATTTCGAGTCGCCACCGCACTTTTATTTATCCAAAGGATTGGCTAAAAAGCGAACAAAAGCCTAAGAAGTTTTACACGTAGAAAACTAATAAAAGATCAGAGAGTCTGGGTAAGGGGTAAATTACGCAATGGGAAGGTGTTAGGCACCCACTACGTCCTAGGTACTCCTAGGGAGCCCTTTTCACACTTGTTGTAAAAATATTGTTATTTGTTATGACATAAACATTGTGCAAACATGATTGGGATGATGAGAAAAGAATATACAATTTTTTATTGGGTTTGAACGGATGAACCCGCTGCCTACGTACCTTCCATCAAAGGTAAGGATCAAAACGCCGTAGTTCGGCTAAAAGATTTCCGAAAGTTGGTGGATTCAGTTTTAGACAATAGCACTGAGGCTTTTCATTATCAATGGGAGAAAACTCGACCAAGACCAACATCCACCATGTGAGGATAGCTTCGACGCACTAGAGGGTTAACCCTGTTTTCAGTACCGAAGTCTTACTGTCGACTCACTAAGGACAGGTAAGATTTACATCAACCACAATGATAATTGAAACCTATGGCTAATGCATGAAAAGATTAACAATGGACAAAGCCAAAACAAGTGAATGGGTGAAATTAATTGATTGTGATTATGAAAATGAAGTCAAAGTATGATTAAGATTGATTTGAAGAAGTATTATGAAATGGAATTTGAAAAAAATTCAAGGACTTGAGTCCAGGTTTTTAGTTTGAAAACATGAAGATGTTTGCACAATATCTATGTCAAGTTTGAGATCAAAGTGTGAAAAGGTTTAGGACATAATGAGGATGAATGGATGAAGATGGAAAGTAAAACTTCTCAGGAGGTTCACTTCTTGAGATCATATAGAAGATGATTCAAGGGTGTCCTTTGGAATAGGTAATAAGCAATAATAACCTAAACAAACAAATGATACCGGATGCCACTCAATGGTCTTACTCCAATCTCACAAACAAAAGCGGATATCGGATACCAATAGCTGGATTTACACCAATCTCCTAAAACAGAAAGGGATATCAGAGGCCACTCAATGGTCTTACACTAATCTCCTCAAAGGGAAAAACAAGAATGAAATATGGAAATCAACTGTATCTGGACTTAGGTTAACTCCACATATGATCATAGGAAAGCAAATGCCAACTTGCGGGGCTTACAATTGCATCCTCTCATATAAACAATGCAACAAGCAAAGATAAGATGAGTGGCCAATGTGATGGTCTTATACTCACTTCCATATCATAGGAACAAATGCCAAAGCAATGGACTTACAATTGTCCTCAATGGGTAAACAACAATGGCAATGTCACACAGACAAAAGAGATGATCATGCATTAATGGCAATTGATGATGATAAATTCATAACATACAAGCAAACAGGTGCATATGAAGCAATCAATCAATCAATGAGAATCAAACAGCACACTCTATAGCCAAACAAGGGGGCTCACACAAGAGGGTTTGACTATGAAAGTCCACTGTAATAGGTAAATGTCGCTCTTAACCTTGCCATTGAGAGGCTAAGGTGAAGCAGATGAAAGGAGATGAGGGGTGTGCCTCATTGCTTCTATCCCTAATCAGGGAGAGCATGTAAATATCAGAATGTGGGGGAGTTCAGAAAGATGGAACTCTCTCCCCATTATTGACTCGATAGATCTTGGGTTTTTATCTCAATGCTTCAACCATGTAATGGGAGCAAGGAGAAGACTCACTGAATAGTAGGGGATAGGTTACTTATCCCTTTGATCTACCAATTGCCTTACTTGAAGGACTTTTCCTGCTTGGGACAAATTTAAACACACACAAGCATCGCCTCTTAAGGAGGACTTCAGACAGTTTGCCCGGCCAAATAACAGGCCGGGTCTCCAGACTACATGAAGAGAGAGTAATTATACCTCAAAAGAAAATTGCTAAATAGCAAAGCAAGCAAATAAAGTAACTAAAGGGTACCTGAAAAAGTCAAACTAATCAGTAAACAGTTCAACAGTTTAAATCAAAAGGAAATGAATCAAACAGTTAAATCAGAGGGACCAATGTGCAAAGCACAAGACTCAAGTCACATGAGTCACACCTACAAAACAAAGGTTAGCACATGATATATAATCAAGCTCAATCAAATTGGCAATGGTTCTTTGAGGCATTACTGCTTAACCTGAAACAAGTGAACTCAACATAAGCCAAGAGACCACTAGGACAAGCCTAGGGTCAAAAATAAAATGATAAAAATCAAAACAGCAAACAATATCCAATCACAAACAAAATAAAACATTTAAGAAGCCAAACCAATTGGTCTCAAGTTTATATCATGCATCATCATCATTTTATAGACCAAAGAAGTCAAAACATGGCAAAAGGGAGCACATAGAGGTCAACAGAAGTACTTGGCTCAAACCCAAACATAATCAATTACAAAAATCATGAAATAATTCATGCTCAATCACAATCCACATAATGACATGCATATAAAATTTCAGCTCAATTGGATCATGGGAAGATGGTCAATTAAAATCAGGAAGTCAAACAAGTCTCAAGCATGCACAAAAAAGTCAAACATACATGTGTCATCTTCAAAAAATCATAACTAAATGAAAACAGATGAGAAATGGATGGGATTAACACCAATGCAAATCTCAAGATGTCTAGTATGCACATGTAAAGTTTCATGATCATCCAATAAGATATGAGAATTTCCCAAATGAAATGGCAAGAGGTATCACACAAAGTCAACAATTGACCAGGCAGGAAAGAAAAATCTCAAACAAATTGGAAATGGCATAATTAATTCCAGGAAAATTCACACATCAACTAGACATATAAGAGATGGCTTATGCAAAATTTCACATTAATTGAAGGCCAGGAAGCATGTCAACAAAAATCATGAACTTGCATATCATTGGTGTGACACAAATTGTCACACCCTACTTCAAAAATTTATATCTCACAAACCACATATGATAAATGCACAAACTTTACATCAAAATGAACATGAATGAGTGTAGATCAACCACAAAAAATTTCAGGGTCATTGGATGCATCATCATTATTTCACAAAAGAAATGGCAAAAGGTACAAATTAAGCATACACGTCAAGAAACCTAGAGCCATTAACAATCCAGCCAATCAAAAATTCAGCAAAAATCATGATAAAATAGTGGACATTCATGTGATCATGATGGAAAAAATTTCATGAATTTTGGAGTTGAATTGAGTGAATTATGAATTTTGTAAGATGGGTGATCAATTGGAAGAACATGGATAAAATAACATGAATTAGTGAGTCAAACAAGTTGACCAGTGGCACGGTGGTAAATACCACCCTCACTAATTGAAACGGTGCGCATCAGACCATGGCCATGAAATGTTTTAATTGGTTAATACCAATGGAACAGTACCAACAAGCAGAAAAAACCAACAACAGCAGCCAATCGCATATGAGTTCATGTTCTGGGCAGGTGATTAGGGTTTTGGAACAGCAGGGCAACACCATCTTCATGCTTATTAACATCAAAAAATGAATTTCCACAGATTTTGCACAAAAAGCATGGCAATGAAACAGTTCATGCAATCACAACATAAACAACAGTCAAGCATATGCAGCATATCAAATAGCTTCTGGGTTTGAAAATCTCTAGGGTTTCAAAACAGTAGCTTCAACTTCATCAAATCATGAAAAACAATTTGCCCAGAAATCAACAGCAAGCATACCATTCAAACAAACAAACTTCAAACATTACAAATCCAAAAACCAACTGCATTGGAACACACTGAATGAACATACACCGAGCAAAATCAACAAAGAACACCAAACTTCATTTCCAGATATTTCACTCAATACTCACTCATTTCATGCGATTCAAGTTTCACAACATTTAGCAAGGCAAGGACTACACATGGCATAGCAAAAATTTGAGAAAAGAAGAACTCGAAATCTTACTTGATTTGGAAGAAATGGAGGAAGCAGCTGTTGTTTTGATGATGTAGCTCGATACAGATGAAGTTGATGGTTGATAATGGTGACTGCTTGAAGAAATCGAGCTCAGCAAGGCCTGGACATGTTCAAATCAAGAATCACCATGGTTGGAGCTTTGGAAAAACAGAACGCAAGGTGAACTTCCAACTGAGATTTTATGCTTGAAATGGCTCTCAAACGTGGGCTAGATCATGGAACAACCAAGGATTGCTCGAATGTTTTGGAGGTTTGAGCAGAAAAATGCCAAGATCATGAAATCGAAATTGAGAGAGAATGAAAGTTTTTTGTGTGTTAGAGGCTGCTACTAGGGTTCATTTCTGCAGAAAATGAACTATTTATCTTCTGTTTTAAGTCTGCTAATCAAAATGCTAATCATCATTATCCCAAAAGAACCAAATTGGACATTTGCTAAGTTTTTACCAAATGGAAAGGAGGGTGTAGGTTCTGTCCGAATTTGGGCTTGGAACATGTTTCAAATATCAATTTAAATGAATCCCAATTGGCCAAAGTGAGTGAAAACCTTTAATTCAAAAAGTCAACTCTTGGTCCACTTGAATTTTAAATGGAACAAGTCAAAAAATGCCATTTTGATTGGCAAGGTTTTGGTACATGATGTTTATATTTTTGGAAAGAGGGGAACAAATGTGGTTTGTAGGAAAAAACCCCACCAAATTTGGCCTTTTGGTTCATGAGATATGGCTTGTTGAAGTTCAAAAAAAAGTGAAAATGAAATGATCATATCTTGCAAACCATTCATGGGATTTGGGAGTTCTTGGACTTTTTGAAAATGGGAGAACAAGATCTTCAACTTTCCTGTTGGGTAAAAATTCATTTGAAGCTTGTATCATGATGTAAGTTTAAGATCAAGAAGTTTCCATTTTTGGCAGTTAAAATTACAGGTCCAGTTTCTATTTTTGGAAATTTTCTGATTAGCTTCAAATTCTTCAATGATATTGATTGCCATGATATATGAGGCCTATTGGGACATGAATAAGCTCTCTCAAACCAAATCCATCCATCAAAACTATCAAAATCAACCACAGTTGACCAACTTTGACTTTCTAGGGTTTTTGACTGTCTGTGCATGAACTGATGGCTTCTGAACATCCAACCCTTGACTTGAACACTTCAAATGGACCTCCAAGATATGTGAACTTGTTGGACAAACCCTAGGGCCTTGGCTCCTTGAGAAACACCCTTGCTTGCTTGGTTGACTGATCTCCTGATCAGTTTGACCTAATTCTTGACTTGCTTGCTCTTGAGGCAACTGGGGACAATGCAATGATATGCCATGGATCATGATATGCTATGACTTAATATGAAAATGTATGTACAATGATAGGTGCAAATTTGAGGTGCTACAACAGGTGCTGATGTTGAAGCAGATGTCAGTATGACATTCTGGCTGGTACAGGTACTGGAGTTCAGTAGCTGTTATGATTATGCACAGATTTAGGGGGAGAAGAAGTACCCTTGTGCATTGTGCATTTGTGTGTCTTACTAGTTGCATCCATAACTAGTAATTCTGTTGTTGTTTCACAGATTTAGGGGGAGGAGAAGTACCCTTGTGCATGTGTGTATTACTAGTAGCCATAGCTAGTAATTGTTTTGCTTCTGCTGCTGATTAAACTACTGTTATGTTGTTTAACTGCTGATAGTTTACCTTGTGAACAAAAAGGACAAATATATGTTTTAGCCAAAATTTGCCAAAGGGGGAGTTTGTTGATTCTAAGTGTTGGCAGCAATTTTGGTAAAACAAAGAGTGTTCACAAGATGTTATGTGTGATGTCTTAACATGAGATATCCTATGTACCTGCTGGAGTTGAAGAACATATGCAAGCAGGATTGTTTCAGAATGCCACATACATTGACAAGGCTTCTGATATTCTATGTACCTGCTGGAGTTGAAGAACATATGCAAGCAGGATTGTTTCAGAATGCCACATACATTGACAAGGCTTCTGATATTGGTTGTACCTGCTGGAGCTTATATGGGAGACATATGCTGCAAGATTGTTTCAGTTGACATACTCATTGTCATGGTAACTGATATGGTTGTACCTGCTATAAAAGGAAACTGGATTATGCAGGATTTTTCCAGATGTCAGACCCGATGTCATGACATCTTGTACACAGAACATTCAGTATGAATGTCTGGTGTTTTGTGATTGCACAATTGGTGGCAATCATTGGTTGATTGAAGATATGGCTAGCTGGCGCATTCTATCAGGGATATCAACCAGATTTGTTTATTTTCCAAGAAGATCTTTACACCTGATATGAAAAGATTTGATTGGAAAATATATCTAGGGTTTTCAAGGTGTCCAATACTTCTATAAAAAGGGACTTAGAAAACCTGAATGTACACACAACCAAGACTGAGCGAAATTTAGAGAGAGAGCTAGGGTTTGTGTCTGTAGGTCATTCAAGTCATCCATTGATGATTGAATTGGGCTGATTTGTCTTCTTGATCAAAGCTTTGAAGCAAGATCAAGAGTGTGTCTTCTTGATTGAAACTGTGAAGTAAAATCAAGAATATTGTAATTGAAAAGTATTTTCTTTTCACAAGGGATTGTTGTTTAAGATCACGGATGTGTGATTGTAAGGGAAGTGAGTGGGGTCTCATATCTAAGAGTGCTTAGGTAGAAATTGCACGGGTAGAGATTAGGTGAGAAAGACTGTAACTTAGTGAAGTGTACGGATAGTCTTTGAACTAATTCTATTTTAGTGGATTTCCTTCCTGGCTTGGTAGCCCCCAGACATAGGTGAGTTGCACCGAACTGGGTTAACAATTGCTCGTGTTATTTGATTTACCATTTTGTTTCTGTTTATCCATTGTTTATACCCAGATATCAGTGTCGTGACATTACCTTCGACATCTTATATTTGCTACCAGAATTTCACTATTAATGGTTGATCAATAGATCATTCATGATACTTTGAGGCATTGATAGATTGCCTCTATTTCAACCATACTTGGGTCATTTGATACATAGATGAAACCATTCTCTTTACATTAACTTGTTATTCTATTTGCTTATTGTTATTCTACTAACCACTAACCATTAACTACTAAATTCTAACATTTACATTATTGCACTTTATTTCCTTGCAATTTATTTTATTGTTCATTTACATTTAAGTACTCATTATCATCATCATTGTACAAACTCATCATGCATGTTTATTTACTTGTTATTTATTTTATTGTCATCATACATTAAAAATAACAAAAACATGATAAAATGATAAAGACCAAAAATATTCACTAATCAACTTGGACTTAGAGGATTTCATCTTAGGACCCTTGCTTGGAAGCCTTCCCTTACTCTTTGTGATACTTTGTAAGCACTTGGATTTTCATCTATAACTTATATGCATGTTGTAAGAATGGCATCATGGCACCACCTTAGGGGGACATGTTTGTAAGACCATTATCCTTTGTTTAGCTTAGGTCACTTTTGCACACAAAAGGCTTTCTCTTGGGCTACCTTACAATGAGACTCTTTAATTTCTTGTTGGTTACTTTGCATTCATGTTGCATAAGCCAAATTTCATAATCAAAATAAAATAAACCCTTGATTCAACGTCAAGCGGCATTTTTATAATCAAATTCAAAACACTTAATAATTACGATTGTTATTGTGCGCCACGAGCCTTAAGTGGTGGAGAATGAGTGAGAATGGAGCATTCCTACCCTTACTCTGATTATTTTGGACGCAAGACGCTTGGCTTATTGTCTAGAATAATCACCTCCGCCCATAGACTTTAGTATAAAATAATCACAAACATTCTTTCATAAAACCCTTATTCAAGGTAAAAACAATACAACTCATCAAACTCATTTTTGTGCCTTAGGGCATCATCCCAAAAACCCTTTTTTCAAAGTTAAAATCAACCAACACACAAACATTTTCTACTCCGAACTACGGAGCTCTGATTCCTCATCTCCGAATGAGTGATACGTAGGCACAAGGGCCCCAATCCTTGGCGAGCACTATAATAACAAAAACACCCCCTTTCTTTTCACACATTCTTTTGAAAATAAAACAATAATAGATAAATCCCATTTATGTAAAACAACGCAAATGGTTCCCATGGAGTATCATGGACGTGAGGGGTGTTAATACCTTCCCCTTACGTAACCGACTTCCGAACCCAAATCTCGGTTGCGAGACTGATTCCTTATTCTCTTTTAGTGCTTCCCGTGCGCGTCTCTTTTCCGAGGGTTTTATCGACTATTTCCCCTCTCCTCTCTGATAGAGGTAAACTAAATAAAATGTGGTGGCGACTCTTCTGGCTTTGCCTCTCTTTGGCATCTCTTTAGTCCCGGTTTCGTTATCGTGAAATCCCGGTAGCGACAAGCCGCCCTTTCTGGGTTTCGACTTAGCGAGTTGTTCTTTTCTTTTTGCGTGAAGTATTTCTTGACTGCATCGGCATTCACAAAATGTGTGTACTCTTCACCATCCATAGTTTGAAGAATCAAAGCACCGCCTGAAAAGGCTCTCTAGACAACATATGGGCATTCATAATTAGGAGTCCATTTTCCCCTAGAATCTGGTTTGAAGGATAAAATCTTCTTGAGCACAAGGTCACCTTCTCCAAACATATGAGGCTTGACCTTCTTATCAAAAGCTTTTTTCATTCTTTGTTGATATAACTGAGCATGACACATGGCAGTCAACCTCTTCTCTTCAATCAAATTCAACTAGTCATACCTGGTCTGCCACCATTCAGCTTCTGTCAACTTGGGTTCCATCAAAACATACAGTGACGGGATCTCCACCTTTACTGGGAGCATAATTTACATGCCATAAACAAGTGAGAAAGGAGTTGCCCCCGTTGAAGTACGGATGGATATACGGTACCCATGCAAAGCAAATGGTAGCATCTCATGCCAATCTTTGTACGTCACAACCATCTTCTGAAAAATCTTCTTAATATTCTTGTTTACAAGTTCAACAACCCCATTCATGTTAGGTCTGTAGGGAGAAGAATTATGATGTGCAATCTTGAAGTCTTTGCAAAGAGCTTCAACCATATTGTTATTCAAGTTAGATCCATTGTCAGTAATGATCTTACTCGGCACACCATAGCGGCATATAATTTGGCTCTTGATAAACCTCACAACAACTTGCTTGGTTACATTAATATACGATGTCGCTTCAACCCACTTTATGAAGTAGTCAATAGCCACCAAAATGAAAGGATGTCTATTCGAAGCTTTGGGCATAATCATGCCAATCATATCAATTCCCCACATGGAAAAGGGCCATGGAGAGGAAATGACATTCAACAGTGTTGGTGGAACATGAATCTTGTCTTCATAAATTTGACACTTGTGGCATTTCTTCACAAACTTGCAATAGTCAGATTCCATTGTCAGCCAATAGTAGCCATAACATGTCCATTGGAATGAGTACCAAAGGAACCTTCCTAGAATTTAGTAATCAATAGGTCTGCTTTGTGTGTATCCACGCATCTGAGCAGAACCATATCGAAGTTTCTCTTACACAACACATTACCATTCAGGTAGAAGTTGTCGGCTAATCTCCTCAAAGTCTTCTTATCTTTCAAAGATGCCCCAGGTGGGTAAACCTAACTTTGGAGAAAACATTTAATATCAAAATACCACGAATTTTCATCTTTGATCTCTTCAACAGCAAACACATGA
Organism: Lathyrus oleraceus; assembly: GCF_024323335.1. Classification (NCBI taxonomy): domain Eukaryota; kingdom Viridiplantae; phylum Streptophyta; class Magnoliopsida; order Fabales; family Fabaceae; genus Lathyrus; species Lathyrus oleraceus. The sequence goes on from NC_066580.1 coordinate 424,683,926, forward strand.
GCTGATCTATCAAGATGAATCACAGTCAAATTAGGAACTTCATTCCAAAACTTCACCATAATCATTGAAGCCAACGTTGTAAGAGCATCTGCCATCCGATTTTCATCTCGAGGGATATGATGAAACTCAACCTTTGTAAAGAAAGTTGAAATCCGCCTCGCATATTCTCTATATGGTATCAAACCGGGTTGATCCGTCTCCCATTCACCTTTGATCTGATTCACAACCAAAGCTGAATCTCCATAGACGTCAAGATATTTGATTCTGAGATCAATGGCCTCATCAAGCCCCATAATGCAAGCTTCAAACTCAGCCATATTGTTTGTACACTTGAAATTCAATCTAACTATAAATGGAAAATGAGTTCCTTGAGGAGTAATAATCACTGCCCTAATGCCATTACCATAGTGATTAATAGCTCCATCAAATACCATTCCCCAACGGGAACCAGGCTCTGGCCCTTCTTCAAGCAATGGTTTATCACAATCTTTCATTTTCAGGTACAAGATCTCTTCATCAGGAAAATCATATTGTACTGACTGATAATCTTCAATTGGTTGGTGAGCCAAATGGTCAGCCAATACACTACCTTTAATCGCTTTTTAAGATCGGTATTCAATATCATACTCAGATAACAACATCTGCGAACGGGCAATCCTCCCGGTTAAAGCAGGCTTCTCAAAAATGTACTTAATTGGATCCATTTTGGATATCAACCAAGTAGTATGATTAAACATATACTGACGCAGACGCTTAGCAGCCCAAGCTAATGCGCAACAAGTCTTTTCAAGCATAGAGTACCGAGTCTCACAGTCGTTGAATTTCTTACTGAGGTAGTAAATTGCATATTCTTTCTTTCCAATTTCGTCTTGCTGACCTAGAACACAACCCATAATTTCTTCAAGCACAGTCAAATACATGATCAACGGTCTTCCTTCAATAGGTGGAGACATAATCGGAGGCTCAAGCAGATATTCTTTGATACCGTCAAAAGCTTTCTGGAAATCCTCGGTCCAATCACAAGACTGATCTTTCCGAAGAAGGTTGAATATAGGCGCACACGTGGCAGTCATGTGCAAAATGAATCTTGAAATATAATTCAAGCGGCCGAGAAAACCTCTGACTTGCTTCTCAGTTTTGGGTGCAAGCATCTCTTGTATTGCTTTGACCTTGGCAGGATTAACTTCAATACCCTTCTCGATGACAATAAAGCCCAACAACTTATCAGAACAAACAACAAAAGTACACTTATTGGGATTCAAGTGGAGTTTGTACTTCCTCAAATGCTGGAATAATTTCAACAAATGCTCAACGTGTTCTTCTTCATCACTGGATTTATCAATCATATCATCCACATAGACTTCGATCTTTTTATGCATCATATCATGAAAAAGAGTGGTCATAGCTCTCTGGTATGTTGCACCAGCATTCTTTAAACCAAAAGGCATCACTCTATAACAGAATGTTCCCTAGGGTGTAATGAATGTGGTCTTCTCTATATCTTCAGGTGCCATCTTAATCTGATTATATCCGGAAAATCCATCCATAAATAAAAAGACTTTGAATATAGTTGTATTGTCTACCAACATATCAATGTGTGGCAAAGGGAAATCATCTTTCCGACTAACTTTGTTCAAATCTTTATAATCGACATACATACGGACTTTTCTGTCCTTCTTCAGAACATGCACAATGTTGGCCACCCACTGCAGATACTCATTTGTAAGAAGGAAATCAACGTCGATTTGCTTTTGCACATCTTCTTTGATTTTCACTGCCATATCAGGATGAGTGCTTCTCAACTTCTGCTTGACTGGCAGGCATTCTGGCTTCAATGGCAATCTATGCTCCACAATCTCAGAATCCAAACCAGGCATGTCTTGATAGGACCAGGAAAACACATCTGAATACTCTCTAAGAAGATCAACCAACCCCTTCTTAACTCTGAACACAGTTGAGACCCAATCTTGATATCCTTCACATCATTTTCGGAACCCAAGTTGACTAACTCAATCTGCTCTTCGAATGGCTGAATCACTTTTTCCTCGTGTTTAAGTAGTAGGATCATTGTATTTAATGGGTTTAGAAACCAACCTGCATAATGATTTGATATTTTGTTTTTAGAGAAATGAATTGTGACCAAATATTATGCAGATGGACAATTTTTATTTATTTAATCATGTTTTATATGATTACCATTTCCAAAAAAGCAAAAAGTAAAATAAAACATCATAGATGTGGATGAATAGAATTGCATTTTATTGATGATTAATTTGAAATATGCCGAATAATGTTCACTTCTCCCTTAGGCATAGTAGAAGGATTTTTCTAAAATGATAAAAACAAATTAGTTAGAGCGATGGACGATAACAGGAACATCAACAGGAATCCAATTGTTGCAAGCCTTTCCATGCGTCATAAAATTGGAGCAGCCTTCATCTTCATCACCCTCGATCACAGCAATTGAGTGTTGTTCATTACCATGGATGAACCCTCCGCTACGGAAACTAGGTTGCATATCTTCAACTTTGACATAAGATGACCCTCGCTAAAATCCCAATCCGACTATGTTCTTGTTCTCGGCGACCTCTACCATACGGTCCCACTGATTAGTACTGCAGTCTTCAATAATTTTCTACGCATCTTTGAAAGAGGACATGGATGCCCCAGTTTTCTTCACTTCAGCAATATATAGAGCTTGGAACGGAGTTCCAACCTCCTCCTCAACTTCCATATATGAAAAGGACGACATATATCTCACCAACAGTGCCTTCTCCCCACCCACAATGACAAGATTTCCATTCTTCACAAATTTCAACTTTTGATGTAGAGTGGATGTCACAGCTCCATCCTCATGGATCCATGGCCTTCCCAACAAGCAGCTATAGGTCGGGTGGATATCCATTACTTTAAAAGTAATTTGGAAACCACTCAGACCTATCTTCATTGGAAGGTCCACTTCTCCTATAACAGTCTTGCGAGACTCATCAAAAGTTTTGACGATGACGCCACTGTACCTCATCGGGGCGCCTTGATAGGATAACCTAGAAAGAGTTTATTTGGGGAGTACATTCAAACAAGAACTGGTATCAACTAGCACATTTGTCAATGAATCCTCCTTGCAGTTCATCGATATATGCAGTGCTAGATTGTGATTTTTGCCTTCCTCGAGAAGTTCTTCATCACAATAGATCAAGTTGTTGCAGGAAGTGATGTTAGCCACGATGTGGTCAAATTGATCCATAGTTACATCATGCTCTACGTAGGCCTGCTCCAACACTATTTGTAATGCTTCTCTGTGCGCTTTAGAATTCATGAGCAGAGACAACACTGAAATCTTAGAAGGAGTTTAGAGCAGTTGCTCCACCATATTAAATTCGCTTTTCTTTATCAGTCTTAGTACCTCATCATCATCATTAGGCTTCAAATTGCTGGATTCACCAGACTGATCTCTTGGAGAACTAACTGGATTTGCTGCAGGTACACCAACTTTCTTTCCAATAGACACATCTTCCACCACCTCTTTCGGAAAGGCAGGTCCAAAAACACGACCGCTATGGGTCACCTTCGTAACACCAACAATGTTCACAATAGAATTGGTCGTAGGCAACGGAAACTCTTGACCATTCTCCAATATGGTAGCATTATACTGATACGGAACAGCTCAATTGGATGCATACGAGACAGGGCCCGCTAACCGTATCACTAACGGCGATACGGATTTGTTGACGCTGTTACTATTGCTGCTGTCAAACTGAATTACTACCCGCTCCAGGGTCTTAAACATAGGAACAATTATGTTGACATCATTTACTTCCCTTGACTGACAAACTATGATAAGCCCTTCATCCATCAATCTCTGAATGTCCCTCTTGACAATGACGCACCCTCGAGGGTTTACACTGCAAATCACACAACCATCACGGTCATGCTCACAATCACTAACCAAGCAGATGTCTCTATGAATTGCGACCAAAGATTTTCGGATATGAAGAGCATCATAAACCTTATACTCCCCCGGACAACCATCTACCGTATTAACAGAGGAATTACCATGAGCAGGCAATGGGTTAGCTTTTACATTCGGCGCACGGTCCTGAAACGACGCCATCCCACTCTTTACTAGCTTTTGGACCTCATACTTAAATGGGTAGCAATTTTCAATATCATGGCCGGGAGCTCCTTGATGAAAGGCGCAATGGAGTTTTGGCTTATACCACCATGGAAGTGGTTCTGGAATTTGTGGTGAATTTCTTGGTTGGAGTAGGTTCTTGAGAACCAAAGACGGATAAAGTTCGGCATATGACATATGAATAGTATCAAAAGAGACCCTCTTCCTCTCGAAATTCTATTGTTATTGATGATTATTGTTGTTGTTCTAGTTGTTTGTTCTTTGTTGAGGTTGTTGTTGACGTTGTTGTTGAACTGGTACTGATTGATTGTTTGAAAATACTGGAATAATAGAGGAAACATGGTGATGATGCTGACGTGGTTGCAGATTTCGTTTAACATGATGCCTCCTTTACCTCCCCATAGATACTGCATTGGTTTCCCCTTCCTTCTTTTTGGAAAAACCACTTCCATATTTCTTGCTTGATGATACTTATTCCTTATACAAATGTCCTTCTCGAACTCCTTCTTCTAACCTCATCCCCATGTTTACCATTTCGGAAAAATCACTAGGGGCACTAGCAATCATGCGTTTGTAATAAAACGAACTCATGGTCTTAAGGAAAATCTTTGTCATCTCGTTTTCTTCCAACAGAGGATTGATCTGAGCAGCAAGCTCTCTCCACCTCTGGGCGTATGTAGCGGTAAATTCATGACCATTAAGCTATGGATAAACTTAACATCGATAAAACCAGAGTCGCCACTGCGCTTTTATTGTTTCCAAAGGAAAGGGGAAAAGTACGAACAAAACCCAAAGATAAGAAGTTTTCAAATCAAAACTAATAAAATGCCAGAGATTACAGGTAAGGGGGTTGGTTACACAAAGGGAAGGTGTTAGCACCCAAAGTGTCCTAGGTATTCCTAGGGAGCCTTTTTTATGTGCATATGTGTTTTGGTATAAAATATATTTGCAATAAATACACCGTGGGGATGAGAAAAGAATTCATTAATTATATTTTTTTGTTTGACAAGACCTTCAGACTTGTGCCTACTTACTAACATAAAAATGAGGGATCAAAACCTCGTAGTTCGTGGAATCAATTTCAAAGTGACTGAATTGCTTTAAACAAAAATTTAAGTTTAGAAGAGTCACAAAGGGCCTAAAATAGTTTGAATGAGTGTTAGTTCTTTTTGTCCTTTGAAATATTAAGTCTAGTATGGTTAGATTCATTTACAAGTTGGATTAAGAAAAAGAGTTTGAAAAATGCAATGGCATAAGGCCAAAGTTTCTAATTTGCAATAAAGCCTAAGTTTAAAATCACAAGTAAAGAATGTTTTAAAAAGGGGGAGAGATTTGAAGTTTAAGAAGTGGGAGGAGATGAAGAGACTAATCCTAAGAAAAAATTTAAAAGTTGAAAGTTGAAAAGATTTGACCAATGGGATGCAATCCAATAGACAAGAATGTCATATAGAAACCCATTTTTCCTTTGGACTTTTAATCAAGCAATATCAATAATCAAGTAGCACAATGAAGAGAAAGGCATCAAATAAAGATAGTCACATCCAAGATAGCAACTTCATACTCTTCTTTATAATCTTCCTCATGTATTAGATGACATACTCCTTAAATGGCTCAGAATAAGGCATTAAACACAGGTTCAAAGTAACATTTGTATCAATACCATGTAAGAGAAGAACTCAAGTGGATCTCAATACTTGCATCAGATGAAAATTCAAATCACAAGAACGTGGTTTTAGAAATGTTGGCATTGGCCAAGTCCTTTTGCATAGGGAATGTTGCCTAATTCTAAGTCCAAGGCTCCGATCAAATTCAACAGTCCACACAAACATTTTTTAGGAATTTTTGTAGTTTATTAAGTATTTTAAGGTCCTAAGACCATAAGCACAAACAAAATAATACAATCACAATATATCGCTCAAGTGAGCAAAGGGAAAATGACATTAACATAAACAAGTTAAATGATATGTGTCGCATTACGCGAAAAACCGGCGGGAAAACAAAACAACAGAGCCGCCACCGTGTGTTATTTATCCCAAAGAGGGAAGGGAAACGCTCGAAGTAAACCTGGAAAAGATATGGTCTCGCGACCAAAGAGAGATGGGATCGGGAGTCGGTTATGCGAAGGGAAGGTATTAGCACCCCTAGGCATCCGTCGTACTCGACGGGATCCATGCACAAAAGGAAGGACAAGGTTGCTAAAAACTACTCACAAACTGCACACAAAGGCTGGAAAGAACACACAGAAAGACAAGAGAAACAGGACTCGGCAGGATATCGCATCCTGGGCCTACGTAGTCTGTCAGGCACAGACATCAGAGTCGACGTAGTTCGGGACGGGGGAAACATGCTCGCTAGGATGTCGCATCCTATGCATACGTATCTTCTCGGACTAAAGAAGAATCAGAGCACTCGTAGCTCGGCTCACGCACGCCAAACAAAACCACTCAGGAAACCGACTGCCAATCGCTGGACTTATGTCAGACTCCATACAAACGGGCAAACATGGAAACCGAATGCCAATCATTGGACTTACATCAGACTCCGAACCAACAAACACACACGGGAAACCAACCGCCAATCGCTGGACTTACGTCAGACTCCAACAAGCAAACAAGACACAGGAAACCGACTGCCAATCGTTGGACTTACGTCAAACTCCAAACACACACAAAGGGGTTGAAAAAGAAAAAGGGCGCCCGGAGAGATCAGCTCATCTCCTGCCTACGTACCTCATCTGGTATGAGGATCAGGGCGACGTAGTTCCCCTACGCAGGGAAAGAACTTCTAACCTAACCAGAGAATGGGAAATGACAAACTAGAAGGGAGACTAACTCGAGCCTAATAGTTATCATGTAAATTCACCATGGCCCTAGGTTGAAGTTTCTACCTAACTTGCACAGGGAGCAAGCTATCCTAAACAGGACAAACAGTCATACAGAAGCACGAAGCAGGCACATACACTATATACAAACAGAGGGGCTCAAACAAGGCTAGGCTTTAGTCAAGGGGTCATGTCAACCTCGACAAACAAGCCTGTAACAGGGTGATGTTAGCTCTTAACCCTAACATTGAGAGTTAGGGTGAAGCAGATGAAATGGTAAGTGAGGGTAAGACCTCACAGCTCTTATCCCTGGCCTGGGAGAGCTTCAGACAAATGAAAGTGTGGGAGTCCAGAATGTGGGACTCTACTCCACATGACTGACACGACAAAGATCTTGGGCTATTATCCACAATGCATCAACACAAGGTGTGTGAGCAAAGTGGATGACACACTGAATAGCAGGAGATGGACTATACATCTCTTCTATCTGCCAATGCCTCTTCACTTAGGAGGTCTTTGATATGTACAGGGATAAAGATAAACAAACACAAGCATTGCCTCTTAAGGAGGGCTTCAGACAGGTGCCTGCCCAAGTAACAGGACAGGTCTTCCAGACTACATGAAGTCAGAGAGTTATACCTCAAATGGTTAAGCAACCAAGCAAAAGCAAAAGCAAGTTCAAAAGAACTCAAGCAACTTATGTACCTGAAAACAATCTAACTCAATCAGTATACAAGTCAAAAAAAAGTCAAACAGACAACCAACAGTCAACAGTACACAGTCAAACAAGCAATGCAACAATGTGCAAGCCATAAGATCAACTAAAATGAGCTAAAAATCCACCTACAAAACAACTCAAGATTAGTCAAAATCAACCAATTATTCAACTCAAGCAAGTGAATCAATCCCATTATGTCCATGTACTTCTTAACTTGAAAACAAAACTCAATTGTGAGAGGCAAACCACTAGGGCAAGGTCTAGGGTCAAAAAGGGAGGAAAAATCCAAAACAGAACATGAAACTCAACATGAATCAACTTAAATCAATTAAGAACATAATCCAAAAGGTCTCATGTCAATAGCATCAACCAAATTCATTTCATAAACCAATCATGGCAAGGTATGCAAGTTGAAAGCACATTGAGACCATAGAATGAACAAATGCACATTAATTCAAAAATGATTCAATTAATATCAAGAAAAATCATGGCTAACCGGAACACACAACATGATCAACACACAAAAAATTAGGGCAATTGGGCATGATTAGGCATGGTAATCAAATTGTATAAGGCAAGGCAATCAAAACAAGCCCAAATGGGACACCAAATATTGCACCAACTTAACACAAGCCTAAAACAGAAATGAAACATGGTAAAGACCTCCAACCAAAGCCAAAACAAACTTCAACATTTCTAGAAACAATGTGCAAAATTTCACATTCATATGATAAAGCACAAGCATTTCACAAATGATTGAAATTCAAGACCATTCAAAAGTGCACAAATGACCATCCAGAATGAAAAATCTCAAACAAATCAGAAATGAATCCAAAAATTCCAAGAAAATTCATGATCAATCACAACATCCATAAGAAGCATCATACAAAGAATCACATCATTTGGAATTTATTTGGCATGGCAAAGAAATTAATCAAGTTGAGCAAGCAAAGGTGTGACACACATTGTCACACCTACATTCACATGATCATATCTCAGCAATGGCAATTGATAAAAATACAAACTCAACACCAAAATGTCCAGCCAAGAGTCTAGTTTAAGCATGCAAAATCTCATGAGCATTGGATAAACAACCATCATTTCACAAATGAAATAGCAATGAAAGGTCAAGAAAACATACATGTGTACAAACCCTAGGGCAAAACAAAATCCAGCCGTGCACAATTTATGGAAAAATAATCAAAAAAAACTAGACACAATAAGGAAGACAATGCAAAATTTCCCATGTTTTTTGGATCATGTATCAAATATTTATGAATTTATGAAGTGAGACAAAAAATAAAAAAACATGAAGAAGCATGTATGAATGTGGTATGGAGGGAAATCAAATAATGAAATGCATTTTGAATTTATGCTGTGAGCCGGATTCGAACAGGGGCGATATTTGAAAGGAACTGGCGCGCTGAGTGAAACGCACCGTTTCACTTATGCGCTGGCCAGGAGCAGCCAATCAGGCGCTTGCATGCACGCTCCATGCAACCAATCAAAAGCCAGCAATCTATAAACACATGCAGCACACGAATAATACACTCCAGAATATCAAACACGTTCTGGAAACTGTTCTTCATCATCTTCAAACGCGTTCATCATGCACAGTACCATGCCAAGATCATTTTTCTCAGTTTTTCAAAATAAGCACATCAATGGACAAGTCTTTTAACATACAACACGAATCAATCAATATTTTGTCAAGAAATCCACAAACACGCACGAATCAAAGAAAACAAGAATCACACATGAAACTTCAATCTAACATATCTTGCTCAAATGTGCATGAAAATTAGTGGTTCAAAGCTCAGTTTCACCAGCATTCAAAGATCTATAACAATCACATAACAATTTCAGGAATAGAGAAATTCAATTTCTGACCTTGATGAAGATGCAGAACTGGAATCGATAGATTTATGTTTTGTAATGCACAAACAGATACTCCACAACACTTGTATGGATGAATGGATGAAGAATGAAGGCTTAATCGTGCTTGATCTCTTCAAAACCAGATTTCACCATTGTTGGATGTAAGCTTCGAGCTGCTTCAAATCTGCATGAATTGCTTTGGTTCTTGCTTCAAACATGCTCCACAATGCCTCTAGATGATGAATGGACCCAGAAATATGCAATGTGTTTGAAGAAAATTGATGAAAGTTTGAGAGAGAAAATTTTGATTCTAGATCTAGATCTGAAAAATGAATTGTGATTAGATGAAATCTGTTATGCTTTGCCCTTTATACTCCCTCCTAATCATGTCCTTAATCAGGTTTAATCATTTGGCAAATGGATTAGGGAAAATGAGAGTGTAATGCAAAATTACCACTTCACCTCTATGCATGGGAAAAGCAATGGAACAGTGCACGAAAATGAACTTAAACCCACTTGAAATTCTGTTAGGAAGCCAATGGAAGTGTTGAAATGTGAAAACAATGCATTATTTTTAAATTTGAAAATTCCCTCCAAAATTCAAATGAAAAACCAAATGATTATGTGATGAGAATCCATGGCTTGTGATGTATGATTTGGATAGTGTATGTCAAGACATGAATTTTGCAAAAAGAACCACTCCATTTGGCCATTTGGTTTGAAAGTTATGCATGTTTGAAGTTCCATGTTCACTTGGCCATGATTGATCCATAACTCTTCAACCATACATGAGAAATTCATGATCTTGGACTTTTTGGAAAGGGGAGAGATAGATCTTCAACTTTCATGTTGGACAAAATTTCATTTGAAGCTTTCTTGATGATGTAATCGTGAGGAGAAAACCTTTCCATTTTTGGCAAATTCAAATTACAGGTCACTTACTATTTTTGGAAAGTTTTGATCTGACCTCAAATTCTTCAATGTTGATGTTTGAAATGTCAAATGAGACTTGTATGGACATGAATGAGACCTCTCTAACCATCTCCCACCTTCAGATCCATGGTTGAATTGACAGTTGACTTCTGTCGACTTTCTAGGGTTTCAGATGAATTGTTCACTGACTGATGATCTTTGAACATCCAATCTTTGACCAAACCACTTCAATATGATCCTTGAATCATATGAACTCCTTGAACCAACCCTAGGGTTTTGATCTCATGAAGAATGCACTTGCTTGCTTGCATAACTGAATCTCCTGATCAGTCTGATTGATGACATGCAATGAACTATGTAATGAACAATGCAATGTTAATGACCTAAAATGAAAATGTATGTACAAAATGGGAGGTGCAAATTTGAGGTGATACAGCTGCCCCTATTCAATTAACTGGGAACCCAAATGGATGAGAGCAACGGCTGTCAGACTTTCAGGGTAAACAGGGATTGAATACCAAAGAACCGTAGAAATTTGCACACTGCGGGGTGAAATTTAAAGGAAAGCCAAGTAACCAGACAAGACGTTTTACCCACGACTCCTAGGGATTTTGCTTTTTTTTTTCAGAAAAAGGAACCACATCCAGACATCGAGGGACGATGAATGGGAATAGAAATCACAACTAGACGCCAACGGACGACTAGGAAAAACTCGACGTTTATCGAAACCAACGGAGAGGTGACCAGACATTAATGAATGACTGGGACGGAAGGGATACAACCATACGTCAACGGACGAATGGGAAAAACTCAACGTTTATCGAAACCAACGGAGAGGTAGACCAGACATCAACGGATGACTGGGAAAGACTCGACCAGACGTCAACGGACGAATGGGAAAAACTCAACGTTTATCGAAACCAACGGAGAGGTAGACCAGACATCAACGGATGAATGGGAAAAACAGGGACACAACCAGACGCCAACGGACGAATGGGAAAAACTCAACGTTTATCGAAACCAACGGAGAGGTAACCAGACATCAACGGATGAATGGGAAAGACTTGACCAGACGTCAACGGATGAACGGGAGAAGCTCGACGTTTATCGACACCAACAGAGAAGGAGGCCAGACATCAACGGATGAATGGGAGAAGCTCGACGTTTATCGACACCAACGGAGAAGGAGACCAGACATCAACGGATGAATGGGAAGACTCAACCAGACGTCAACGGACGAAAGGGAGAAGCTCGACGTTTATCGACACCAACGGAGAAGGAGAAACTCGACGTTTATCGACACCAACGGAGAAGGAGAAACTCGACGTTTATCGACACCAACGGAGAAGGAGAAACTCGACGTTTATCGACACCAACGGAGAAGGAGAAACTCGACGTTTATCGACACCAACGGAGAAGGAGAAGCTCGACGTTTATCGACACCAACGGAGAAGGAGAAACTTGACGTTTATCGACACCAACGGAGAAGGAGAACCCACTGGGGAAAAGTTAACACAACCAAACGTCAAAGGACGATTGGGAAAAACTCAACGTTTATCGACACCAACGGAGAGGTGAATCTGTGGGGAAATACAACTAGATGTCAACGGACAACTAGGAAAAACTCGACGTTTATCGAAACCAACGGAGAGGTGACCATACATTAATGAATGACTGGGACGGAAGGGATACAACCATACGTCAACTGACGAATGGGAAAAACTCAACGTTTATCGAAACCAACGGAGAGGTAGACCAGACATCAACGGATGACTGGGAAAGACTCGACCAGACGTCAACGGCCGAATGGGAAAAACTCAACGTTTATCGAAACCAACGGAGAGGTAGACCAGACATCAACGGATGAATGGGAAAAACAGGGACACAACCAGACGCCAACGGACGAATGGGAAAAACTCAACGTTTATCGAAACCAACGGAGAGGTAACCAGACATCAACGGATGAATGGGAAAGACTTGACCAGACGTCAACGGATGAACGGGAGAAGCTCGACGTTTATCGACACCAACAGAGAAGGAGGCCAGACATCAACGGATGAATGGGAGAAGCTCGACGTTTATCGACACCAACGGAGAAGGAGACCAGACATCAACGGATGAATGGGAAGACTCAACCAGACGTCAACGGACGAAAGGGAGAAGCTCGACGTTTATCGACACCAACGGAGAAGGAGAAACTCGACGTTTATCGACACCAACGGAGAAGGAGAAACTCGACGTTTATCGACACCAACGGAGAAGGAGAAACTCGACGTTTATCGACACCAACGGAGAAGGAGAAACTCGACGTTTATCGACACCAACGGAGAAGGAGAAGCTCGACGTTTATCGACACCAACGGAGAAGGAGAAACTTGACGTTTATCGACACCAACGGAGAAGGAGAACCCACTGGGGAAAAGTTAACACAACCAAACGTCAAAGGACGATTGGGAAAAACTCAACGTTTATCGACACCAACGGAGAGGTGAATCTGTGGGGAAATACAACTAGATGTCAACGGACAACTAGGAAAAACTCGACGTTTATCGAAACCAACGGAGAGGTGACCATACATTAATGAATGACTGGGACGGAAGGGATACAACCATACGTCAACTGACGAATGGGAAAAACTCAACGTTTATCGAAACCAACGGAGAGGTAGACCAGACATCAACGGATGACTGGGAAAGACTCGACCAGACGTCAACGGCCGAATGGGAAAAACTCAACGTTTATCGAAACCAACGGAGAGGTAGACCAGACATCAACGGATGAATGGGAAAAACAGGGACACAACCAGACGCCAACGGACGAATGGGAAAAACTCAACGTTTATCGAAACCAACGGAGAGGTAACCAGACATCAACAGATGAATGGGAAAGACTCGACCAGACGTCAACGGACGAACGGGAGAAGCTCGACGTTTATCGACACCAACGGAGAAGGAGGCCAGACATCAACGGATGAATGGGAAGACTCGACCAGACGTCAACGGACGAAAGGGAAAAGCTCGACGTTTATCGACACCAACGGAGAAGGAGAAACTCGACGTTTATCGACACCAACGGAGAAGGAGAAACTCGACGTTTATCGACACCAACGGAGAAGGAGAAACTCGACGTTTATCGAGACCAACGGAGAAGGAGAAACTCGACGTTTATCGACACCAACGGAGAAGGAGAAGCTCGACGTTTATCGACACAAACGGAGAAGGAGAAACTCGACGTTTATCGACACCAACGGAGAAGGAGAACCCACTGGGGAAAAGTTAACACAACCAAACGTCAAAGGACGATTGGGAAAAACTCAACGTTTATCGACACCAACGGAGAGGTGAATCTGTGGGGAAATACAACTAGATGTCAACGGACAACTAGGAAAAACTCGACGTTTATCGACACCAACGGAGAGGAGAATACTTCACTGGGGAAGGAATACAACTATACGTCAACGGACGAATAGGAAAAACTCAACGTTTATCGAAACCAACGGAGAGGTGGCTCACTGGGGATCAAGGTCACGACAGGGAGCAGACAGGAAGGAACACCAAGGATACCGGGTTGTAGGCATAAAACAGGTGACCGACCAAAGTGTGAATTGGTTTGTGTTCCAAAACACTCAACATCCTGAAGAGGGCTAGAAAAGCAATCTTGTTAGAGGATGGACATTCGATTCCACAAGGAATACGAACCTTACTCAGTTCGGGAAACAAACAAAGGGTTCAACCAAATAACGCATGAGATATATTATCTATAGCCGTCAAAACGTAGATAATACACTCGCATGGAAGATTATCCATAACCGGGTTGTAGGTTGTTAAATGAATAAATCGACCGACAACGTGAATTAGTTTGTGTTCCAAAACACTCAACATCCTGAAGAGAGCGAAAGCAAACTTGTTATAGGATGGACATTCGATTCCACAAGGAATACGAATCTTACTCAACTGGGAAGGACAACACTTTGACCAAAGAGCGCATGAGACATATTATCTATAGCCGTCAAAACGTAGATAATACACTCGCATGGAAGATTATCCATAACCGGGTTGTAGGTTGTTAAATGGATAAATCGACCGAAAAAGAAAGGCATCGGGATACCGAGACTGGGTATGTAAAGATGACCAATCAAAAGGGGAAACCACAAACATTACCAGCAAACGGTGAATGAAAGAGGACCCGCTGGGGATAAAGTTGCTTAATCAAAGCAAATATCCAAAAGGGAAAAGGACTATCAATACCAACTAGATAATGATAACCACAGATAGGGGATTACATCTACAGGGTAGTAGGTAGAAAACCACGGAAAAGTAACCGTCATCAACTAGGATGAGCACAAGGGTTGACTCCACAAAGGGGAGAACATGGAGTTTACATCTACCGGTTAGTAGGTAGAAGACCACAAAGATAGGACTTACAACTACCGGTTCGTAGGTAGAAGCCAACAAAACAATCTGCTGAGGAACAGAGTGAGAAAAAAGGATTTCAACTACCGAGTAATAGGTAGAAAACCACAAAGATAGGACTTACAACTACCGGGTAGTAGGTAGAAGCCACAAATTTCGTTGAGGATAAGATGAACGAGTGTCGGTTAGTGAGCAACTATTCATTTATACCACAGGGAAGCATAAGAGACAGCCACTAGGAAGCCAGTTTAGGATCGATCCAAAAAGGCATACTGAATCAAGACTCATCCTAATGAGGAAAGAACTCAATAGGGAAAACCCATCCCATTATGTGTGTAGGGAGGGAACGGAAACAACCGTCATCCACGAGGATATAACTCAGCGGGGAGATCTACTAGGGAGATCTGTATCACCAATAGGAAGAGACAAACCATCAACAGATACATGGCAACAGATGCAACATGAGTATCTGAATGTTATGATTATGCATGTATGCATTATGCATGAGGAATGTATGATGAATGCTGACAAATAGACATGTTCAACACACATAGGTCCAGGAATCAACCACCCGATGCTACTCTTCCAGAGGGAAGGCCAAAATCACCAGAGAGCAAAGAAAACCTGCTGGAGACTGGGACATCAGGGGACAACATCATCCTGCAGGGGAGGAAGGCCACAAGAAGCTTCCGGAGGGATCATCAATCACAACCGGAGAGAAGAGTTCAATAATACAGGCAGACACGCCACAACAACAACTCATGCTGGAGATCAGAGATACCAAGAAGCAACCAGATCTCTGATGAAGATAGATAGGCATTGATAAAGCTCATCATGCCAACAACTCCGCTGAGGAATCTATCCGAGGGAATGCCGGATTACTGGGATATCAATCCACCAAATACCGAATCTTCCAAAGACAAGCACCCATGCCGGGGAGAGGAGAAGACTGCTCTGCTGGAGAGACGAAGGTTGAAGTCTTCAATAAACACTCTGCTTGGGAACTGGCCCACAAAAACGCTCGAACAACAAACTTGCTGGGGATGCCCCACAATAGGGCTAACAGGGACTTGGAGAAAGAATGTTGCACTGCCAGGGACATGAAGATGAACAACTTCAACCAACACTGCACTGAGCAACCTCGCTGAGGAGAAACCATAAGAGGTTCTACAGGAAAAAGATACAGTTATGCTCGAGATACGAACAAATGTCTTACCTGTTGGTAATCATACCACCCTTGGGAGAGCACTGCGGATCTCCTAAGTATCCTTCCATCATTGTGAATGTTCACTTTGTTTAAGAACAATTTGTGAAAAATTTGTTTATTTTGAAAACAATGATACTTTATCAATTAAAACATGCAAAACATTTGTTGAGTTAAAACAAATAAGAGTGCAAATAATTGGATAAAAGCTCAAACTGATGTGATGGAATGGTAGTTTGCAAATGGCAGGACTCCATAGATCTGTACAAGTTTGAAATCGGTGATATATATTGGAAGAGGGCTATATTGAACATAATGACCTTTTCTCTACCATTCCGAATTTCGATGTATCCGAAGCTTCAGTCGACGACGAATCGAGAATTCCTGGCGGATGACAGATGTAGAACACAGTCTTGTCAGGATGCAGTTACTTGCCAAATCCCTAATTTTTGCCTAGATTGCCCCAGTGTGAGGTATTCAATCTAGCGGGATGCAAATTCTCTTTTTTCAATGTCTCTAACTTTTGCCTGGATCGCCCTGTCGGGTTTTCAATCCACCGAGATGCTCCTTTTTGCCTAAGTCGCCCTTTGGGGTGTTCAACTTAGCGAGCTACTTTGTTCTTTTTTGTTTTAGGCGAAGTATTTCTTGACTGCATCGGAATTCACAGGACGAGTGAACTTCTCCATCCATTGTTGTAAGTGTCAAAGCACCGCCTGAAAAGGCTCTCTTGACAACATATGGACATTCATAGCTTGGGGTTCACTTGCCCCTGGAATTGGGCACGAAAGACAAGACTTTCTTGAGCACAAGGTCACCTTCTCAGAACACACGAGGCTTGACCTTCTTGTCGAATGCTTTCTTCACTCTCTGCTGATATAACTGACCATGACACATGGCAGTTAATCTCTTCTTTTTGATCGGATTCACTTGGTCGTAACGACTCTGAATTCATTCAGCATCAGCCAACTTGGGACTTTGAGGGTGTTATTTCTCTTTTGTTTCTTTCTTTCTTTTTCTTTCTTTTGATTTTGATTTCTTTTGATTTCTTTTGATTTTTCACCCTCCTCTCTTTCTTTTTTTTTGTTTTTTTTTAAATGCCCCAGTTGGCTGTTCTGCTGATTCTCGAGATGCAGCTGAGTGATCTTCTTTTCTTGCTCAAGAAGTCGGGAAATCTCGTCAGGAATGCCTTCAACATCATCTTCTTCCGCTTCAAATACAGGGATTTCAAAATTGGGAGATGACGTCGGATCATTATGTTCAATGGGTTTGAGAATCAACCTGCATAATGATTTTGATATGAAAAGCTTTTTGGAACACAAACAAGACAATTGTTATGCAGATGAAAAGATTGCTTTTATTCTTGTTTTTAGGGTTTTTTGTGATCACCAATTTCATGTAAAAAGAAAAAAGGGAAAACAAATGGAAAAACAAATGTTTTAACATGCTTTTATTTGAATGAAAATATCATTGCACAAAATGCTGCCAACAATGTCATCACTTCTCCTTTTGGCATGGGAGAATGGTTTTTAAACAAAGTGATTATTACTCTGACTTGGAACAACTGTAGGAACGCCCATAGTGACCCAATTGCAATAGATCCCTCCAGGGATGACAAATGTCAGAATCCTTTGCATCAGCAGCTTCTACTCTGAACAACCCTTTTCGTTGAGGACCTCAGAAGAAAAGCCGACGCCAGCCCGGGGCTTGTTATCTTTAAGCTCGATTAACCCTGGGACCTAAGTCCTCAAAGCTCAGAATCCCTGATCTGATAAGGTCCTGCACCTTATTCTTCAACTGAAAGCAGCTTTCCACATCATGACCAGGAGCACCCGAATGATACACACAATGCTGATCAGGCTTATACCACCACCGAGGGTTGACGTGTATAGCCGGCGGGTCTCTGGGAGTAATCAAGTTCCGCTCTATCAAAGAGGGATACAACTCTGTGTATGACATAGGGATCGGATCAAAAATGATCTTCTTCCTCTCATTACTTGTACTGGCTTGATTACCATTATGAAGCTGGTAAGCCTGCTGTTGAAGACGACGTTGTTGCTGATATTGCTGAGTTGGCCTTCTCTGCTGTTGGGGTTGAGTTGCTGGAATAGTCACAGCAGCAGCCTGACGATATTGTCCTCTGTTCATATTCCTCCGATGGTGTACAGCGTTTGTTTCACTCTCCCCCCTCTTGGGTGCCCTAGAGAATGGCTTCTTAGAATTCGAAGAACTTGAAGAGCCAGGATCTTGTATCTTTCCTGCTTTGATAAGACTCTCAGTCCTCTCTCCACAAACAACAACATCAGAAAAGCTACTGAACGGGCAACTCCCCAGGCGGTCCATGAACATACCCTGCAGGGTTCCAATGAACACGTCAGTCAGCTCCCTCTCCAACATCGGAGGTTGTACTCTTGCGGCTAGCTCACGCCATCTCTGGGCGTACTCTTTGAAGCTTTCAGTTCTCACGACTTCATCATCCTCACTGATAAGCGTGAACATATCCTCCTGCCTGTCAACCAGGGGAGCAGGATGGCGAATAGGAGCACGGGTTGCTCTGGCATTAACAGTCTCTGCAGCAAGAGGTTGTCCATTGATCTGAATTCCCCTCAATTCATCACCCACAACATAGTTGTTGACGGGAATAGCAGCAGTAACAGTGTCATGAACGGGTACACCCACTGGTGACGCACGGTTGGACGGCGAAATCACAGCCTCCTGTCTCTGGGCTAAGGCACGCAGCTCCTCTTGCCCTTGAACTACCCCTTGCATCATGGTCATAAACTGGGCCATGTTTGCCCTCATCTCAGCCAATTCTGCTTGAACCTGGTCCATATTCCTCTGATGATTGAGTCTGGTTGAGTAGCGGTGCGGACGATGATCAGCAATCCTGTCTCAGTCAGGAACCAGAGTGAGAAATCTCTCCCAAGCATGTCTGTAATGCAAGGATGATATGTGCATGATATGCATGATATGGGTACTATATTTTATCATGAATGATCCTGATAAAGGATATGCACATGCGGGTTAACTTTTTTCTTTATGCATTATTTTTTTGGAAAATAAACTTGCTATGATGCGAATGATGCAATTATGACGGGCTGGCTATGCATCACAAGGCACAAGATCAAAACTTCGGCCTGAATTCGGAATCACAAATTCATCTGAAACCCAAAGTCATATGAGACCCCAAAATTCTGAACCAATAGTCACCAACAAGACCATAAGTCACCAACAAGTCACCGACAAGTCACCAACTGTACCTGTAATAATAATCATTCCCTCCCCACTCACGGGTGTCATCTAGGCCAGGGTAAAGTCGAGAGAAACGCAGCATAAATAACCCTTTCATAGAATATCATCATATACACACCCGAAGTATGTAACGATAATACCCCATCAGAGTCTGAACTGCTCGTGATGTCAAGTTCCGCTAAGTGGCGCAATACCACCCGCTTCCCATGAATCACTCTATTCCTAGGTGTCCTAGATTTCACTCATAGCCTGGGTATTGGGCCTTTTACCTCATGTAACTCCCACCCCAACAGAGAGACAAACACAACACAGCCAGATGAACAGATGAAAATGATGATGAATGCAAACATAAATGCAAACAATAAATGCAAACAATAAATAAATGAATGCAATAAATGAAACAGCAAAAGCAACCAAACCTTATCCTAGAGAGCGCTAGGAGAGACTCGCTCAGGGAAGATGGACCAGCAAGAGGTCAACTTCTCTTTGTCCCCAGCAGAGTCGCCAGCTGTCGCATTACGCGAAAAACCGGCGGGAAAACAAAACAACAGAGCCGCCACCGTGCGTTATTTATCCCAAAGAGGGAAGGGAAACGCTCGAAGTAAACCTGGAAAAGACATGGTCTCGCGACCAAAGAGAGATGGGATCGGGAGTCGGTTATGCGAAGGGAAGGTATTAGCACCCCTACGCATCCGTCGTACTCTACGGGATCCACGCACAAAAGGAAGGATAAGGTTGCTAAAAACTGCTCACAAACTGCACACAAAGGCTGGAAAGAACACACAGAAAGACAAGAGAAACAGGACTCGGCAGGATATCGCATCCTGGGCCTACGTAGTCTGTCAGACACAGACATCAGAGTCGACGTAGTTCGGGACGGGGGAAACATGCTCACTAGGATGTCGCATCCTATGCATACGTATGTAGCACCTCAAATTTGCACCTGTCATTGTACATACATTTTCATATTAGGTCATAGCATATCATGGTCCATTGCATAGCATTGCATTGCCTCTTTTGCCTCAAGTGCAAGCCAATCAAGGAATTATGTCAAACTGATCAGGAGATCAGTCAGACAAGCAAAGCAAGCACAATTCTCAAGGAGTCAAGGCCCTAGGGGTTTGTCCAACAAGTTCACATGACTTGGAGGTCTATTTGAGGTGTTCATGTCAAGGATTGAAGGCTCAGAGGTCATCAGTTCATACACAGACAGTCAAAAAAACCCTAGAAAGTCAACAGTCAGTCAAAGCAGTGGATGGTGGCCATTCTTGTGGAATTTGGGCACCATGATCAATAATCAAGAGTTCATACAACTTGGGACATCATTTGAAGTCAAGTTCTCAAGGAATTAGGGTTTGGAGTTCATCAGTCAATGCACAGTCAGCTAGAAACCCTAAAAGTCAACTGTTGGTCAACTGTCCATTTAATCAGTGATTTGATGATGGAAATTGGTTTGTGAGAGCTCATTCATGGCCAAATAGCCTTCATATATCATGTCAAACACCACCATGGCAGAATTTGAAGCCAGATCAAAAGTTTCCAAAAATGGAAACTGGACCTGTAACTGAAACTTACCAAAAATGGAAAGTCTTGATCCTCAAACTTACATCATGATACAAGCTTCAAATGAATTTTTGCCCAACATGAAAGTTGAAGATCTTGTTCTCCCATTTCCAAAAAGTCCAAGAACTCTTAATTCCCATGTGTGGTTGGCAAGTTATGATCGAATCGACTTCAGAAATTCTTGAACTTCAAAAGGCCATATCTCTCAAACCGTTTGGCCAATTTGGGTGGGGTTTTTTCCTACAAGTCACATTTGTTCCCCTCTTTCCAAAAATATAAATTTCATAAGCCAAAACTTCACCAATCAAAATGGCATTTTTTGACTTGTCTCATTTAAATTCAAGTTTGACCAAGAGTTGACTTTTTGATTTAATCATCTTTTAACCATTTGGCCATTGGAATATGTTCAGAAATGTTATTTAAAACTTGTTGGAAGCCCATTCCCATGAAGTACATATAGCCCATGCTAGTTTGCTTGATTTTTGGAAAGAAAGTACAAGTTTCACCAAACCACATCCCACAAATCCATGGACCATGCCTTGTACATCAAAAACAGAAGATTTTTACCTCATTTTCTGTCACAAAAAACCAGCTGCAGCCACATTTGACAGCAAGAAGGATTGGCTCACTCATTCTCTCAAAAGATCACATTTTTCACACTTTTGCAAAAGCTATCCAAAAACTCTCAAAGGACCAAACTTGGCCTTGCCTAAAGCAACATCAAACAGCATATCAAAGATGATTTTCTGCCATTGTAAACACAAGTAGCAGCCAACATAACCAACTGAAAAAACCTTGTGCTCTCAAACTTCATTTTTGGGCATTTTTCCAAACTCTGTCAAAAAAAAAAAAACTCAAAAGACCATGAGCAAGCTTTGTTGGTTCACAATATCAAAACAACATTTTGAACTCATTCCAACCACTTCCCTCCATCTGTAAACTCCTTTTCCACTGCTGCTACAAGAGACATCAGCCATGGCATCATGCGTGTCCTTCCATTTCAAGCATCAGTGAGCAAAGTACTTCAAGCATCCATCATTTCAAAGCTTAAGGTGCATCTGTTCCAGGCCAAAGCTACCAAATAACAACCGAACCACGACTGTTCATCCAACTTGGTAAAATTTCGAACTTCTTCATTTGCAAAACCATGACACACACTTTGTAGATCACCTTTCCCTGATCACACTGCACTTTGAATGATTGAAAATGGTCGTTTATTTTGAAAGTTATGTTGGATTGAAGTTTGATGTGTGAACTTGTTTTGGCTCGGTTCATCCTCGTTAGTTCGTGTTAGGGTAAATTGATTTTGGAATATTGATGAGCATTAAGAGATGAACGTTTTGATATATCTGTTTTTGAATTTGAAAAAAAAAAAATTTTTTGGGTTTGTAATTGTTGAAACGCTGCTACTGTAAGTGTTTTTCTGCAATATATTTTTCTGCAATATGTTACTGTAATACATTTTCTGCAATAAATGTTTTTCTGCAACATGTTACTGTAGCGTTTGTATGTGCCTTGCCTTGTTTCTAAATAAATGCCAAAAGGCCTGGGGCGAGGGGGATTCGAACCCCAGACCTTTGCTTCAAATACCAAGTGTTTTACCACTGGGGCGCAATGCCAATTCATTATTTAAACGCCTTCTATAAAAAATATATTAAAAAGGAGCGCTGCCATTGGTCCAAGTGAATTGCCATGCCGTCCTGCTATTGGCCATGCTGGCGCGTTGACCCCCCCCCCCATTGTTTCTTTATTTATTCCATTAATCCATTTAATTTTCAATTTTTATTTCATTTAATCACTCAAACTTCCAAAAAATCATAACTTGTTCAATTTTAATCCAATTTGAATGGGATTTTTTGCATTGCCTTCCCCATGATCCCTAGTTTTTTATCATTATTTTTCCAGAATTTTTGGATGGTTGGTTTTTAAATGGTGCTAGGGTTTGTGACATGTGACCAAATTTTGTACACTTTGCCAAATCAATTGTGAAATGATGAGAATGTATCCAATGGCTCCCAAATTTTCTGTGCTTAAACTAGACACACTCATGGTGATTTTGGTGTAAAGTTTGTGAATTTATCATTTGTGGTTTGAGAGTTATGATTTTTTGAATTAGGGTGTGACAATTTGTGTCACACCATTGATGTCCAACTTCATGATTTTCATTACCATGCTTCCTTACATCCAAATGACCCCAAATTTTGCATGAACCTACTCTTGTATGTCTTGTTTACATGTGCATTTTCTTGGAATTATTTGTGGCATTTCCTAATTGTTTGAGATTTTCTCCCCTGGTTCGTCAAATGTTGACTTTGTGTGACACATGTTCCCATTTCATTTGTGAAATTCTCATACTTTATTAGATGGACATGAAATTTTACATGAGATAACTAGACATCCTCATCTTCGCCATGGCTTTGATCCCATTCATTTATCATACACCATTCTTGACTTATGATTTTTCTAAGTTGATGCATGTTTGGTTGACTTCTTTGAGCATGTTCAAAATTGCCTTGCCTTTCTGATTTTCATTGACTGCCTTCTACTTGTCCAAATGAGATGAAATTTGACATGCTTACCATGCTATGGGTTGTGGTTGATCATGATTTATTTGGTGATTTTTGGAAATGTTTAAGATTGCTTTTGAGTTAAGTCTTGCTGTTGACTTCTATGAGCTTCTAAATGCCATACTTTGACCTAAATGGTTCATGAAATGATGATGATGATTGATATGAATGTGAACCCAATTGGTTTTGTTTCTTGATTGTTTGAACATGATTTTGGATACTTGCCCTTTGCTGTTTTGACTTTCTCATCCATTTTTGACCCTAGGTTTGCCCTAGTGGTCCTGTTACTCACCTTTGAACTTGTGTTTTCAGGTTGACCATCAAATGACCAATGAGACCAATCCTTTTTGATTAAGCTTGCTTAAACATCATTGTCTAACTTGTTTGTTTTTGTAGGTGGCTTGGCTCACATGCCCTAAGCCTTGTGCCTTGCACATCCATGTGCCTCTAATTGACTATTGGTGTCTGTTTCTGCTTGTTTTGTTTGAAGATTGTATACTAACATCTGTTTGACTGTTTCAGGTGCTTTAGTTGCTTAGTTCCTTGTGAACTTTTTGCTTTGCTTTGCTTGTATAAGCAACTTGCATTGAGGTATGTCTCTTTTTCTTCATGTAGTCTGGAAGACCTGGCCTGTTACTTGGCCAGGCAACTGTCTGAAGTCCTCCTTAAGAGGCAATGTTTGTGATTGTTTACTTTTGTCCTTGCATAGAGTCAAAGTCCTCCTAAGTGAAGAGGCAATTGGTGGAAGGTAGGGGTATGCAATCTATCCCCCACTATTCAGTGTGTCATCTGCTTTGCTCACACCACTGTGTTGATGCATTGCAGATACAAACCCAAGATCTTGTACAACTGTACAGTTGAGTCAGTTTTAAATGTGTAGAAGGGTTCCCACTTTCTGAACCCACACATTCTTGTCTTGAGCTCTCCCAGGCCAGGGATAAGAGCTGTGAAGTCTTATCTTCACTCACCTTTCATCTGCTTCACCTTAGCCCCTCAATGGCAAGGTTAAGAGCACATTCACCCCATTCCAGAGGTTTGTTTGTTGAGGTTGATATGACCCCTTGACTAAAACCTAACCCTTGTTTGAGCCACTTGTTTGTGTATAGCGTGTGCTATCTGTGCTTGTAGGATTGTTTGACTTGCTTCCTGTGCAAGTTAGGATTGTTTGACTTGCTTCCTGTGCAAGTTAGGATTGTTTGACTTGCTTCCTGTGCAAGTTAGGTTTTGCTTGGCTTGCTTCCTGTGCAAGTTAAGTGTGTGTGGCTTGCTTCCTGTGTGAGCCATGCTTAGGATAGGTTGGCTCTTGTGCCGTTTAGCTAGAAACCATAACTTAGGGTTGATTTGCATGATAACATCTAGGCTCGAGTCGTAGTCTCCCTAGTTGTGTCTCCCTCTGTTATCTGGTTAGGCTAGTCCTTTATCTCTGCGTAGGGGAACTACATCACCCTGATCTTCATACCAGATGAAGTATGTAGGCAGGAGATTGAGCTGATCTCTCCGGGCGCCCTTTTTCTTTTTTGAGTGTGTGCTTGACAGTTATAGGCTCGAGTCCCCGACTCCCTATCAACCTGTTGTGTTGTTGTGTGCTTGGAAGCCGATGTAAGTCCATCGAGTGGCATTTGGGTTCCAGTGTGCGTGTGTTTAGGTTCGGATGCTGATGTAAGCCCAGCTATTGGCATTCAGGCTCCACGTTTGCCTCTTTGCGTGTGTTTTGGTTCGGATGCTGATGTAAGTCCAGTGATTGGCAGTCAGGCTCCATGTTTGCCTGTGTGTGCCTTGTTTTGTTTGTGTGCGTGTCAGCCGAGCTACGAATGCTCTGATTCTTCTCTCGTCCGAGAAGATACGTATGCATAGGATGCGATATCCTAGCGAGCATGTGTCGTTTCCCCAGTCCGAACTACTTCGACTCTGATGTCTATGCCTGATAGACTAAGCAGGCCCAGGATATGATGTCCTGCCGAGTCAGTTTCAGTCAGTTTCTTTTGTCTCTTTTCAGCCAGTGTGTGTGTGTTTATGAGCAGTGTTTAGCAACCAATTTTCCTTCCTTTTGTGCGTGGATCCCGTAGGGTACTACGGATGCGTAGGGGTGCTAATACCTTCCCTTTGCATAACCGACTCCCGAACCCATTCTCTTTGGTCGCGAGACCAGGTTCTTTCCCAGGTTTACTCTGAGCGTTTCCTTTCCCTCTTTTGGGATAAATAACGCACGGTGGCGGCTCTGTTGTTCTTTCTTTTCCCGCCGGTTTTTCGCGCGATGCGACAGCTGGCGACTCTGTTGGGGATATAGAGAAGTTGACCTGTGCTGGTCCATCTTCCCTGAGCGAGTCTCTCCTAGCGCTCTCTAGGATTAGGGTTTTGGTTGCTTTGTGCTGTGTTTATTTATTGCATTCATTATTTACTGTTTGCATTCATTGTCTATTGTTTGCATTTATGTTTGTAATTATGTTTGCATTTATTCATATTCATCTGCTGGCTGTGCTGTGTCTCTCTGTTGGGGGGGGAGTCAGTTGAGGTAAAAGGTCCAATACCCAGACCATGAGTGAAAATCTAGGATGATTAGGAATAGAGTGATTCATGGGAAGCGGGTGGTATGGCGCCACTTAGCGGAACATTGATATCACGAGCAGTTCAGACCCTGGTGGGATACTGTCGTTACATACTTCGGGTGTGTATATGATAGTATTTCTGCGAAAGGTTATTTATGCTGCATTTCTCTCAGCTTTACCCTGGCCTAGACTACACCCGTGAGTGGGGAAGGGTTATTTCATTACAGGTACCGTTGGTGACTCGGTTCTGTTGGTGACTTGGTTCTGATGGTGACTTTGTGTTCAGACAGTGTTCAGTTAACCTTAAGTGGGATTTATGTTCCGATTTTGACTGAAGCTTCGACCTAGTATCAGAGTTTGCACAACCAGCCAGTCCAGTCTGCATCATGTGCATCATAGCATATTTATTTTTCAAAAGAAACGCATTGAAAAAAAAATCAAAAAAAATCATCAAAAAAAAAAAAAAAAGAGAAAAAGAAAAAAACTAATCTCTGCATGCATATCGTTTCTCAGGTACATTCCAGAGTCTGTCTACTGATAGAGATGACAACGGTCCCCGAGCCGAAGCGGAAGACCTGTTCCTACAGTTTCCACCGTGAGCCGTTGACTCCGCTAGTTGAGTTGGGTAGCCTCGTGATAGATGACCGACTGAAGAGTTTTGTTGGGCGGTACGGAGATATCTTGACAGTATTGAAGACAGTAGTAGATCCAGTGCCTCTGCAGACACTACTTCAGTTTTATGACCCAGAGCTCAGGTGCTTCACTTTCCAGGACTATCAGCTTGCACCCACTCTCGAAGAGTATTCTATCCTATTGAGTATCCCTATTCAGCATCAGACTCCCTTCTTGGACGTCCCAAAGGAGGTCGACTTCAGATTGATTGCCAGAGCTCTCCGGTTGAGTGTTGAGGAAGTTGGTGAGAATTGGAAGCCCTGTGGAGAGGTTGTAGGTCTGCCATTGAAGTTCCTGTTGAGAGTAGCCAGAGTTGAAGCAGAAAAGGGGAATTGGGAAGTTTTTCACGCACAGCTAGCTGCCATGATCTATGGGATCATCCTATTTCCCAGTATGCCAAATTTCATTGACTTCACTGCTATCAGCATTTTCATCAGAGGGAATCCAATCCCTACTCTTCTAGCAGATACTTACTATGCCATTCACAGCAGGCATGGTAAGGGAGGAGCCATCAGGTGCTGCCTGCCTCTTCTGTTCAAATGGTTCATGTCTCTTCTGCCATCCAGTGGACCATTTGTGGATACCCAGAGCACTCTGAAGTGGACTCAGAGGGTCATGTCGCTCACTTCCTATGACATCAGGTGGCAGTCATACCGGATGGATGTGAAGGATGTCATCATAAGTTGTGGTGAATTCCGGAGCGTGCCACTCATAGGGACCAAAGGTTGCATCAACTACAATCCAGTTCTTTCTCTTCGCCAGCTAGGGTTTGTTATGAGTGAAAGACCGCTCGAAGCTGAGATGGCCGAAAGT
Source organism: Lathyrus oleraceus (assembly GCF_024323335.1). NCBI lineage: Eukaryota > Viridiplantae > Streptophyta > Magnoliopsida > Fabales > Fabaceae > Lathyrus > Lathyrus oleraceus. Next base: position 424,711,433 of record NC_066580.1, read on the forward strand.
TTTTGTTTTGAGAAGAAGGATGACCCTGCTAAGTTGGAGCAGATAGGGAAAGCCTGGAGAGATGTGGGAGTGAAGGATGGATCCGTCTTAGGGAAGAAGTTTGCCATTGCAATGCCCGATTACACCGATTGGGTAAAGAAGAGAGTGGAAACTTTGCTGCTACCCTATGATAGGATGGAGCCGTTGCAAGAGCAACCACCTTTGGTACTTGCTGATAGTGTGCCTGCAAAGCACTACAAGCAAGCCCTGATGGAGAATCGTCGTTTGAGAGGGAAGGAGCAAGATACCCAGATGGAGCTGTACAAAGCCAAAGCTGATAGTTTGAACTTGGCTCATCAACTCAGAGGAGTGCGAGAAGAAGATGCTAGCAGACTGAGAAGCAAGAAGAGATCCTACGAGGAGATGGAGAGCATGTTAGACGCAGAACACCGGGAGTGCTTGACGCTGCAGAGGGTTGAAGCCGGTTATCAGAAGAAGATCAGAGACTTGGAGAAGCGACTCAGAGATAAGGACGTCCAGTTGAAGAAGGAAGTAGACTTGAGACAGGCATCAGAGAACCGTCTTGGAGGAGAAGTCTTAGAGCTTAAAAGACAGTTGAAGGAGAAGATTACCCCTCTACCAGAATGCTCAGAATGCTCACTGTTGATAGACCAGTGCCATTACCTGAAGACCCTCATTCCGGAAGACCGTCTGTCTTAGTTTGTATCTCTGATTGTATTTTATTGAGAATCACCTCCAGGCTTGTTGGATGGGATTCATTTGCGTGTAAGCCATCTCTTGGATCTTTTGTTAAGAATCACCTCCAGGCTTGTTGGATGGGACTCTTTTTCTTTGTATGTTGTTTATTCAGATATTCTGTTGACATTGGTTGTGTGCCTTTTACCCTTATGTATATATAAGGATGTCAGCACTTCCTTGTATCTGTTTGTTCTCTTGTTGCTGCAGGTTGCCATCTTTTCAGGATGGGTCAGGCTCTTTGAATGCCTGAGAAATGAGCATATCATGTGCATCATACGCATCATTAGCATCATACTCATATCATTTTTCATAACAGGTGTTCTTGGTCGTGACTTCTCACTCTGGTTCCTGTTTTAGGCAGGATAGCTGATCAACGTCCGCACCGCTACTCAACAAGACTGAATCAACAGAGAAGTATGGATCAATTTCAAGCTGAGTTGGCTGAGATGAAGGCTAGCATGGCCCAGTTTATGAATATGATGCAAGGGGTTGCGCAAGGTCAAGAAGAACTTCGAGCTATGGTTCAGAGACAAGAGGCTGCAAATCCACCGATCAACCATGCTCCGCCAGAAGGAGGCCCGGTCAATGATAACAATGTTGCTGCTGCTGTACCCGTCAACAACTATGTTGTTGGTGATGAGTTGGGGGGTATTCGAATCAACGGTCAACCTATTGTTCCAGATGCCGCTAATGCCAGAGTAGTCCGTGCTCCGGCCCGTAATCCTGTTCCGATTGTTGACAGACAAGAAGACATGTTCTCTCTGCTCAGTGAAGACGAAGACGTTCTGGGAAGGGTTAATGAGAGAGATCGCAAAGTTGAGGCTCTTGCTGAGAAGATCCGTGCTATGGAATGTCAAATTCTCTCGGTTTTGATGTTACTAATATGGGGTTGGTTGAAGGTTTGAGAATCCCTCACAAGTTCAAAGCACCGTCCTTCGACAAATACAACGGTACTTCTTGCCCTCGCACCCATGTGCAGGCTTATTATCGAAAAATCTCTGCGTATACCGATGATGAAAAGATGTGGATGTATTTTTTCCAAGATAGTCTATCTGGGGCTTCTTTGGACTGGTACATGGAATTGAAGAGAGATTCGATCCGATGCTGGAGAGATCTGGGTGAGGCCTTTTTGAGGCAATATAAACATAACATGGACATGGCGCCTAGCCGGACTCAGCTGCAGAGTCTTTGTCAGAAATCCAATGAAAGCTTCAAGGAGTACGCCCAGAGGTGGCGTGAACTGGCTGCTAGAGTTCAACCCCCTATGCTGGAGAGGGAGTTGACAGATATGTTTATCGGTACTCTTCAAGGTGTGTTTATGGACCGGATGGGGAGCTGCCCTTTCGGTAGTTTTTCTGATGTTGTCATTTGTGGAGAAAGAACTGAGAGTTTGATTAAAACTAGGAAGATTCAAGATGTTGGTTCCTCTTCTTCTAGGAAGCCGTTTGTTGGGGCACCTCGTCGAAGAGAGGGTGAAACTAATGCTGTTCAACACCGCAGAGATCAGAATAGAAGTGAATACCGTCAAGCTGCTGCAGTAACCATTCTGGCACCTCAACCTCGTCAACAACAACAACAAAGAGTTCAACAACCGCAACAACAACAACAACAACAGCAACGTCCTTTCCAGCCTAGGCAGAAATTACAGGCTGATAGAAGATTTGATCCTCTGCCTATGTCTTACGCAGAGCTACTACCCGAACTACTCCGGTTAGGGTTTGTAGAGTTGCGTACGATGGCCACTCCAACAGTGCTGCCTCCTGGCTATGATGCTAATGTTAGATGTGACTTTCACTCTGGGGCACCAGGGCATCATACTGAGAAGTGTCGGGCTCTCCAGCACAAGGTCCAAGATTTGATCGATGCCAAGGCAATCAACTTTGCTCCAGTGCCTAACGTCGTAAACAACCCTATGCCTCAGCATGGTGGGCATAGAGTGAACAATATTGAAGGGAAAGAAGATGAAGATCTGGTTGTTAATGTTGATGATGTTCAGACTTCCCTGCTAGTTGTGAAGGGCCGTCTGCTGAAGGGGGGTGTCTACCCGGGCTGTGATGAAGATTGTTTGGGCTGTGCAGAATCTGAGAATGGTTGCGACCAGTTAAGGGCCGATATCCAGGGTATGATGGAGGAAGGTTGTTTGCAATTCAGTAGGGCTGTAAAAGATCGTGGAACAGCGTCAACTATCGCCATTTACTTTAAACCGTCTAAAGAACGTGGACAAAGGGTCGTTAGTGCACCTGCAGCAAATGGTACCCCAGTTACCATTTCTGTGCCTGTAACCATTAGTGCTCCAACTACTACCGTTGCGTCTGGAAGAAGGGCTGTTGAGAATAGTAGAGCCGTGCCGTGGAAGTATGATAATGCTCACCGCAATTACAGAAGGGCTGAAAGTCAGACGAGACCAGTGAATCAAACTCCAGTGACAATTGGTTTACCGAATAGAGTTCCTGCAACTGTTGGTCCGGCTGTGGATAATGTAGGGGGTCCAGGAGGTTTTACCAGAAGTGGTCGTCTGTTCGCACCGCAGCCTTTGAGGGACAATAATGCTGAGGCTTCTGCCAGAGCAAAGGGTAAGCAAGCTGTGGTTGAGGAAGAACCTGTCCAGAAGGAAGCGCCCGAGGGGTCATTTGAGAAGGACGTGGAGGAGTTTATGAAAATAATCAAGAAGAGTGACTACAAATTGTAGATCAGTTGAATCAAACTCCGTCCAAGATTTCTATACTTTCACTGTTGATGTGCTCTGAGGCACACCGTAATGCCTTGCTGAAGATGTTGAATTTGGCTTACGTGCCTCAGGAGATTTCTGTCAATCAACTGGAGGGTGTGATGGCCAATGTGAGCACCAGGCATGGTGTGGGTTTCACCAACCTGGACCTACCGCCTGAAGGGCGAAACCATAACAAAGCCTTGCACATCACCATGGAGTGCAAGGGGGCAGTGTTGTCTCACGTATTGGTAGACACCGGGTCGTCGCTGAATGTGTTGCCTAAGCAGATTCTGAGGAAGATTGATGCGGAAGGGTTTGTGCTTAATCCCAGTGACCTGATCGTTCGTGCTTTCGACGGCTCCAAACGTTCTGTGTGTGGGGAAGTTACCTTGCCTGTGAAGATAGGTCCTGAGATATTCGATATCATCTTCTATGTTATGGACATCCAGCCTGCCTATAGTTGTTTGTTGGGGCGTCCATGGATTCATGCAGCAGGGGCAGTCTCGTCGACTCTCCATCAAAAGCTCAAGTATGTCTGGAACGGTCAGATTGTTACTGTGTGCGGTGAAGAAGAGATTCTGGTGAGTCATCTCTCCTCGTTCAAATATGTTGAGGTGGATGGCGAGATCCACGAAACCTTATGCCAGGCGTTTGAGACTGTGGCTCTTGAGAAAGTGGCGTACGCCGAGCAGAGGAAGCCAGGTGCTTCAATTACTTCTTACAAGCAGGCTAAGGAGGTCGTTGATTCTGGCAAAGCTGAAGGCTGGGGCAAGATGGTGGACTTGCCTGTTAAAGAAGACAAATTTGGCGTTGGTTATGAGCCTCTCCGAGCAGAGCAGAATGGTCAAGCGGGTCCGAGTACTTTTACCAGCGCCGGGCTGATGAATCATGGCGACGTCTCTGCAACCGGTAGTGAAGACTGTGACAGTGATTGTGATTTGGACAACTGGGTTCGCCCGTGTGCACCAGGGGGGTCTATCAACAACTGGACGGCTGAAGAAGTGGTTCAAGTTACTCTTCTGACAGAGTAATTTTCTGTTGTTTTGTCATTTTGCATGAAAATCCTACGTTCTGCCCAAGGCGTAGTGATTCATTTTGTAGGGCCTCATCGTGTTTTAATGATTATCATTAATGAAGGACATTTTTTGAAATCAAACTTTGTGATCCCTGTCTTTCTATTTTTGTTTTCATTTTTCTTTTTCAAAAACAATAAAAATGGCAATGTTTTTTTTGTTCTTGTGACTTCTTGAACTCTTTTTCTAAAAACAAAGCATTAAACATGCAGAAGCGATCTTATGGCATTCACTATGAACAGTTCTGTTATGGCTCAGTATGATTTCGACAATCCCATCTACCAGGCTGAAGAGGAGAGTGAGGAAGACTGTGAACTCCCTGCAGAATTGGCCAGATTGCTGAAGCAGGAGGAAAGGGTCATCCAACCTCATCAGGAGGAGTTGGAGATTGTTAATTTGGGTACTGAGGACGCCAAAAGAGAAATCAAGATTGGGGCTGCTTTAGAGGACTCTGTCAAGAGAAGGCTGATTGAGATGCTGAGAGAATATGTGGAAATATTCGCCTGGTCGTATCAAGATATGCCTGGTTTAGATACAAACATTGTGGTGCATCGATTACCTCTTAGAGAAGGATGTCCTTCGGTCAAGCAGAAGCTTCGTAGAACGAGTCCTGACATGGCAACTAAGATCAAGGAAGAGGTCCAGAAGCAGTGGGATGCAGGTTTTCTGGCTGTTACAAGTTATCCGCCGTGGGTGGCCAACATCGTTCCTGTGCCGAAGAAGGATGGTAAAGTCAGAATGTGTGTCGATTACCGGGATTTGAATAGAGCGAGTCCGAAAGATGATTTCCCATTACCTCACATTGATGTATTGGTTGATAATACGGCTCAATCCTCGGTATTCTCTTTCATGGATGGTTTCTCCGGATATAATCAGATCAAGATGGCGCCAGAGGACATGGAAAAGACGACATTCATTACACCTTGGGGCACGTTCTGCTATAAGGTGATGCCATTTGGGTTGAAGAATGCTGGTGCTACCTATCAGAGGGCAATGACGACTCTATTTCATGACATGATGCACAAAGAAATTGAAGTGTACGTAGATGATATGATTGCGAAGTCGCAGACAGAAGAGGAGCACCTGGTTAATTTGCAGAAGCTGTTTGACCGGTTGAGAAAGTTCAAGCTGAGGTTGAATCCGAACAAGTGTACGTTTGGGGTGAGGTCCGGGAAGCTCTTAGGCTTCATTGTCAGTGAGAAAGGGATTGAGGTTGATCCAGCAAAAGTCAAAGCTATTCAAGAAATGCCTGAACCGAAAACGGAGAAGCAAGTCCGTGGGTTTTTAGGGAGATTGAACTACATTGCAAGGTTCATATCTCATCTAACAGCAACATGTGAACCAATTTTCAAACTGCTCAGAAAGAATCAGGCGATCAAGTGGAATGATGATTGTTAGAAGGCTTTTGACAAGATTAAAGAGTATTTACAGAAACCTCCAATCCTCATACCTCCAGTTCCAGGGAGACCTCTGATAATGTACCTGTCAGTGACTGAGAACTCGATGGGGTGTGTATTGGGACAGCATGACGAGTCTGGTCGAAAAGAGCATGCCATATACTACCTTAGCAAAAAGTTTACCGACTGTGAAACAAGATATTCACTGCTCGAGAAAACTTGCTGTGCTTTGGCCTGGGCTGCTCGCCGACTGAGGCAGTATATGTTGAACCATACTACCTTGTTGATTTCTAAGATGGATCCAGTGAAGTACATCTTCGAGAAACCAGCTCTCACCGGACGTGTTGCCCGTTGGCAGATGATTCTAACCGAGTATGATATTCAGTACACGTCACAAAAAGCCATCAAAGGTAGTATTCTGTCAGACTACCTCGCCGAACAACCGATTGAAGATTATCAGCCTATGATGTTTGAATTCCCTGATGAAGACATCATGTATCTGAAAATGAAAGACTGCGAAGAGCCTCTTGTTGAGGAAGGACCGGATCCGGATGACAAATGGACACTGATGTTTGATGGGGCTGTGAATATGAACGGTAACGGTGTTGGGGCAGTATTGATCAATCCCAAAGGTGCTCATATACCTTTTTCTGCCAGATTGACGTTCGACGTCACCAACAACGAAGCTGAGTATGAGGCTTGTATCATGGGAATAGAAGAAGCCATTGACCTGAGGATCAAAACTCTTGACATATTTGGAGATTCCGCTCTAGTGGTCAATCAAGTCAATGGAGATTGGAATACGAATCAGCCGCATTTGATTCCGTATAGAGATTACACCAGAAGAATACTGACGTTCTTCAAGAAGGTGAAGTTGTATCATGTCCCCCGGGATGAGAATCAAATGGCTGATGCCTTGGCTACTTTGTCATCTATAATGAAAGTTCATTGGTGGAATCATGTGCCACATGTTGCGGTGAATCGACTTGAGAGGCCTGCGTATGTGTTTGCAGCCGAGTCTGTTGTGATTGATGAGAAGCCGTGGTATTATGACATCAAGAATTTCCTCAAGACTCAAGAGTATCCTGAAGGTGCGTCGAAGAATGACAAGAAAACCCTGAGGAGGCTAGCTGGAAGCTTCTATTTGAATCAGGATGATGTGTTGTATAAGAGAAACTTTGACATGGTCTTGCTCAGATGCGTGGACAGACCCGAGGCAGACATGTTAATGCAGGAAGTTCATGAAGGTTCCTTTGGTACTCATGCCGGCGGACATGCAATGGCTAAGAAACTGTTGAGAGCGGGTTATTACTGGATGACTATGGAATCCGATTGTTTCAAGTATGCTCGGAAGTGCCATAAGTGTCAAATCTATGCTGATAAGGTGCATGTACCACCAAGCCCTCTGAATGTCATGAATTCGCCTTGGCCGTTTGCCATGTGGGGCATTGATATGATTGGGAAGATTGAGCCTACTGCTTCTAATGGACATCGCTTCATCTTGGTTGCGATCGATTACTTCACCAAGTGGGTGGAAGCAGCTTCCTATGCTAACGTTACCAAACAAGTGGTTACCCGGTTCATCAAGAAAGAAATCATATGCCGTTATGGAGTTCCTGAGAGAATCATCACTGACAATGGTTCTAATCTCAACAACAAAATGATGAAAGAGCTTTGTAAAGATTTCAAGATTGAACATCACAATTCTTCTCCCTACAGACCGAAGATGAATGGTGCTGTAGAAGCGGCGAACAAGAATATCAAGAAGATTGTGCAGAAGATGGTCGTTACGTACAAGGATTGGCATGAGATGCTGCCTTTCGCTTTGCATGGGTACCGTACCTCAGTGCGTACGTCGACCGGGGCAACCCCTTACTCCCTGGTGTATGGTATGGAAGTTGTCCTACCTGTTGAAGTGGAGATTCCTTCTCTGAGAGTTTTATTGGATGTCAAGTTGGACGAAGCCGAGTGGATTCGAACAAGGTTTAACGAGTTGAGCCTTATCGAGGAGAGACGGCTAGCAGCTGTATGTCATGGACAGTTGTATCAACGAAGGATGAAGCGAGCCTTTGATCAGAAAGTGCGTCCTCGAAGCTATCAAATCGGTGATCTAGTTTTGAAGAGAATCCTCCCTCCCGGTACAGATAACAGGGGCAAGTGGACTCCTAATTATGAAGGTCCGTATGTTGTGAAGAAGGTCTTCTCCGGTGGAGCCTTGATGCTTACAACTATGGATGGTGAAGATTTTCCGTCTCCTGTTAACTCAGATGTAGTCAAAAAATACTTCGCATAAATTGACCCGCTGGACAAAAAGAAAAAGAGTCCAGGCAAAAAAAGGGCATCCCGGCGAACCAAAAAACAGAAGGAAAAGGTTCGGGCAAAAATTAGGGATAAAATGAAAAGAATTTGTACACCCGGTAAGTCAAAAACCCGCAAGGGCGGCTTAGGCAAAAATGGGTATCCCGGTGGATTGAAAACCCGAAAGGGCGATCCAGGCAAAAATTAGGGATTAAAGCGAAGACTACAGTCTGAGTTGTCTGTACTTCATCGAGCTTCGTCGTCTACCATCTCGAAAGATGTGATCTGTCCAGTCATTCTTCTCAGAAAGCAAGGAGTTGGGAGGAAAACTGATGATCTGTGAGTTATAACAGAATTGGGAAATAGTGGATGCCGTGTTCACGTTGCCATTAGGATAGATTTTTTCCTTTTGTGCGCAATTACCTCTTTCTAGGAATTGCTTCCCAATGTATTTGCCTCTTCAGGCACATTTTCAATCAATAAAAGTCGTTATTCAGATAAATAGCTCTTTTGTTTTATTTTTACTGTTTTGTTTGCAAAAATGTCCGAATTTTTGATAAGCATTGCATATAAGAACATGAGGGCTACACAATAACTTGCAGGATGACAAAACATTTGAAAATCATTTTGAATGTTGAGGACACTTGAGCGTATCTTGTCCGTGTATCCCCTGAGGGCATTTTGTTGCGGTGTTTTTCATATTGGCATCTGTGAGGACGTTTCCTCAGCAGATATTTTCCCCAAGCAAGTTTGGAAGCTATCAGAGCTATGTTCCCCTGCGAAGACGTCTGTGGATAGTGCCTTCTATTCCCCAACAGATCTAAGGATTGCCTATCCCCAGCAGGCCTGTATTTGCCGATCTCCTCCCCGAGTGAGGCAGGTTCATTGAAATTTACCTCCAGCATTTATCCTATCTGCGGACTGAAGGATATCCCCAGCGGAGTTTACCTTTTCCCAGCAGCAGTGCTATTCTTCAACATGAGTGTGAAGTCGCTTTACCATTCCCCAAGCAGAGTTCCCCGCAGAGTATTTCCCCAAGAGGAGTCTCCCCACAGAGTCAGAGTATCTGATCATTTCGGCTCCCCAGCCAGGGTTCATTTGCATTTTGCATGTAGTAATCATTGCATCCTCAAAAATCGCGTAGCATCTCCATTCATAAATGGAGCATTACGCCATAGAAAAATCCAAACATATGCATTCATGTGTTAACCTCACCAGACCGTATCCCCGGCAGAGGCGGATCATCTCATTCAACATCAGCACAGCAAGTCTGCTACAGTTGCTCTTGACAGCGTTCAAGATTGATATCCCCACAGAGTTTTATTACCTCACCCGTTGGTGACAGAAAGTTTGTTTCTCCCCAGTGAGACCCCCTGCAAGTGTTCAGCCTAGCCCTGTCATCTTGAGAATGTCAGTATACCCTGTCAGCACCAGTGTCTGGTATTCTTTGGTGTCGGTAAACACCATCTTTCGGTGATTTCCAGTCATGCGTAAGTGTCTGGTCTTCTTTGGTGTCGGTAAACACCATCTTTCGGTGATTTCCAGTCATGCGTAAGTGTCTGGTTTTCTTTGGTGTCGGTAAACACCATCTTTCGGTGATTTCCAGTCATGCGTAAGTGTCTGGTCTTCTTTGGTGTCGGTAAACACCATCTTTCGGTGATTTCCAGTCATGCGTAAGTGTCTGGTCTTCTTTTGATGTCGGTAAACATCCTCTTTCGATGTTCATAACGTCGCTATCCCTTCCCTAGTGAAGATTACTCCTCTCCGTTGGTGTCGATAAACGTCGAGTTTTTCCCCGATCATCCGTTGATGATTTGGTTGTGTTCACTCTCCCAGAAAAGTTTCCTCCTCTCCGTTGGTGTCGATAAACGTCGAGTTTTTCCTATTCATCCGATGATGTCTAGTTGTACCATTCCCCATGTGGATCCTCCTCTCCGTTGGTGTCGATAAACGTCGAGTTTTTCCTAGTCATCCAGTGATGTCTAGTTGTACCCTCCCCATGTGGACTTACCTCTCCGTTGGTTTCGATAAACGATGAGTTTTTCCCATTCGTCCGTTGACGTCTGGTTGTGTTTCTCTTATTCCCATTCATCTGTAAATGTCTGGTCAATCTTTTTGGTGTCTGTAAACATCATTTTTCGATGTCTGTAAACGTCGAGTTTTATCCCATTCATCCGTCGATGTCTGGTCGAGTTTTATCCCATTCATCAGTAAATGTCTGGTCGATCTTTTTGGTGTCTGTAAACATCATCTTTCGATGTCTGTAAACGTCGAGTATTCTCCCATTCATCCGTTGATGTCTGGTCGAGTTCTCCCAGTCATTCATTAATGTCTGGTTACCTCTCCGTTGGTTTCGATAAGCGTCGAGTTTTTCCTGGTCGTCCCCAGTTGGTTACCTCTCCGTTGGTCTTGGTAAACGTTGAGTTTTTTCCCATTTCGTCTGTTGACGTATGGTTGTATCCCTCCCAGTCATTCATTAATGTCTGGTTACCTCTCCGTTGGTCTTGATAAACGTCGAGTTTTTCCTAGTTGTCCGTTGGCATCTAGTTGCGATTTCTTTTCCCATTCATCGTCGTCGCGATGTCTGGATGTGGCCGTACCCTTTGAAAACAAAACCAAAAAATATATACCCAGTAATAAATATCAAATCCCAATGGACGTTTCCATTGGTGGATCCCTGTATTGTGCAAATTCTACGGTTCTTGGTATTCAATCCCTGTTTACCCTGAAAGTCTGACAGCCGTTGCTCTCATCCATTCGGGTTCCCAGCTGATTGAATAGGGGCAGCTGTAGCACCTCAAATTTGCACCTGTCATTGTACATACATTTTCATATTAGGTCATAGCATATCATGGTCCATTGCATAGCATTGCATTGCCTCTTTTGCCTCAAGTGCAAGCCAATCAAGGAATTATGTCAAACTGATCAGGAGATCAGTCAGACAAGCAAAGCAAGCACAATTCTCAAGGATTCAAGGCCCTAGGGGTTTGTCCAACAAGTTCACATGACTTGGAGGTCTATTTGAAGTGTTCATGTCAAGGGTTGAAGGCTCAAAGGTCATCAGTTCATACACAGACAGTCAAAAAAACCCTAGAAAGTCAACAGTCAGTCAAAGCAGTGGATGGTGGCCATTCTTGTGGAATTTGGGCACCATGATCAATAATCAAGAGTTCATACAACTTGGGACATCATTTGAAGTCAAGTTCTCAAGGAATTAGGGTTTGGAGTTCATCATTCAATGCACAGTCAGCTAGAAACCCTAAAAGTCAACTGTTGGTCAACTGTCCATTTAATCAGTGATTTGATGATGGAAATTGGTTTGTGAGAGCTCATTCATGGCCAAATAGCCTTCATATATCATGTCAAACACCACCATGGAAGAATTTGAAGCCAGATCAAAAGTTTCCAAAAATGGAAACTGGACCTGTAACTGAAACTTACCAAAAATGGAAAGTCTTGATCCTCAAACTTACATCATGATACAAGCTTCAAATGAATTTTTGCCCAACATGAAAGTTGAAGATCTTGTTCTCCCATTTCCAAAAAGTCCAAGAACTCTTAATTCCCATGTGTGGTTGGCAAGTTATGATCGAATCGACTTCAGAAATTCTTGAACTTCAAAAGGCCATATCTCTCAAACCGTTTGGCCAATTTGGGTGGGGTTTTTTCCTACAAGTCACATTTGTTCCCCTCTTTCCAAAATATAAATTTCATAAGCCAAAACTTCACCAATCAAAATGGCATTTTTTGACTTGTCTCATTTAAATTCAAGTTTGACCAAGAGTTGACTTTTTGATTTAATCATCTTTTAACCATTTGGCCATTGGAATATGTTCAGAAATGTTATTTAAAACTTGTTGGAAGCCCATTCCCATGAAGTACATACAGCCCATGCTAGTTTGCTTGATTTTTGGAAAGAAAGTACAAGTTTCACCAAACCACATCCCACAAATCCATGGACCATGCCTTGTACATCAAAAACAGAAGATTTTTACCTCATTTTCTGTCACAAAAAACCAGCTGCAGCCACATTTGACAGCAAGAAGGATTGGCTCACTCATTCTCTCAAAAGATCACATTTTTCACACTTTTGCAAAAGCTATCCAAAAACTCTCAAAGGACCAAACTTGGCCTTGCCTAAAGCAACATCAAACAGCATATCAAAGATGATTTTCTGCCATTGTAAACACAAGTAGCAGCCAACATAACCAACTGAAAAAACCTTGTGCTCTCAAACTTCATTTTTGGGCATTTTTCCAAACTCTGTCAAAAAAAAAAAAAACTCAAAAGACCATGAGCAAGCTTTGTTGGTTCACAATATCAAAACAACATTTTGAACTCATTCCAACCACTTCCCTCCATCTGTAAACTCCTTTTCCACTGCTGCTACAAGAGACATCAGCCATGGCATCATGCGTGTCCTTCCATTTCAAGCATCAGTGAGCAAAGTACTTCAAGCATCCATCATTTCAAAGCTTAAGGTGCATCTGTTCCAGGCCAAAGCTACCAAATAACAACCGAACCACGACTGTTCATCCAACTTGGTAAAATTTCGAACTTCTTCATTTGCAAAACCATGACACACACTTTGTAGATCACCTTTCCCTGATCACACTGCACTTTGAATGATTGAAAATGGTCGTTTATTTTGAAAGTTATGTTGGATTGAAGTTTGATGTGTGAACTTGTTTTGGCTCGGTTCATCCTCGTTAGTTCGTGTTAGGGTAAATTGATTTTGGAATATTGATGAGCATTAAGAGATGAACGTTTTGATATATCTGTTTTTGAATTTGAAAAAAAAAAATTTTTTTGGGTTTGTAATTGTTGAAACGCTGCTACTGTAAGTGTTTTTCTGCAATATATTTTTCTGCAATATGTTACTGTAATACATTTTCTGCAATAAATGTTTTTCTGCAACATGTTACTGTAGCGTTTGTATGTGCCTTGCCTTGTTTCTAAATAAATGCCAAAAGGCCTGGGGCGAGGGGGATTCGAACCCCAAACCTTTGCTTCAAATACCAAGTGTTTTACCACTGGGGCGCAATGCCAATTCATTATTTAAACGCCTTCTATAAAAAATATATTAAAAAGGAGCGCTGCCATTGGTCCAAGTGAATTGCCATGCCGTCCTGCTATTGGCCATGCTGGCGCGTTGACCGGGGCGTTGACCCCCCCCCCCCCCATTGTTTCTTTATTTATTCCACTAATCCATTTAATTTTCAATTTTTATTTCATTTAATCACTCAAACTTCCAAAAAATCATAACTTGTTCAATTTTAATCCAATTTGAATGGGATTTTTTGCATTGCCTTCCCCATGATCCCTAGTTTTTTATCATTATTTTTCCAGAATTTTTGGATGGTTGGTTTTTAAATGGTGCTAGGGTTTGTGACATGTGACCAAATTTTGTACACTTTGCCAAATCAATTGTAAAATGATGAGAATGTATCCAATGGCTCCCAAATTTTCTGTGCTTAAACTAGACACACTCATGGTGATTTTGGTGTAAAGTTTGTGAATTTATCATCTGTGGTTTGAGAGTTATGATTTTTTGAATTAGGGTGTGACAATTTGTGTCACACCATTGATTTCCAACTTCATGATTTTCATTACCATACTTCCTTACATCCAAATGACCCCAAATTTTGCATGAACCTACTCTTGTATGTCTAGTTTACATGTGAATTTTCTTGGAATTATTTGTGGCATTTCCTAATTGTTTGAGATTTTCTCCCCTGGTTGGTCAAATGTTGACTTTGTGTGACACATGTTCCCATTTCATTTGTGAAATTCTCATACTTTATTAGATGGACATGAAATTTTACATGAGATAACTAGACATCCTCATCTTTGCCATGGCTTTGATCCCATTCATTTATCATACACCATTCTTGACTTATGATTTTTCTAAGTTGATGCATGTTTGGTTGACTTCTTTGAGCATGTTCAAAATTGCCTTGCCTTTCTGATTTTCATTGACTGCCTTCTACTTGTCCAAATGAGATGAAATTTGACATGCTTACCATGCTATGGGTTGTGGTTGATCATGATTTATTTGGTGATTTTTGGAAATGTTTAAGATTGCTTTTGAGTTAAGTCTTGCTGTTGACTTCTATGAGCTTCTAAATGCCATACTTTGACCTAAATGGTTCATGAAATGATGATGATGATTGATATGAATGTGAACCCAATTGGTTTTGTTTCTTGATTGTTTGAACATGATTTTGGATACTTGCCCTTTGCTGTTTTGACTTTCTCATCCATTTTTGACCCTAGGTTTGCCCTAGTGGTCCTGTTACTCACCTTTGAACTTGTGTTTTCAGGTTGACCATCAAATGACCAATGAGACCAATCCTTTTTGATTGAGCTTGCTTAAACATCATTGTCTAACTTGTTTGTTTTTTGTAGGTGGCTTGGCTCACATGCCCTAAGCCTTGTGCCTTGCACATCCATGTGCCTCTAATTGACTATTGGTGTCTGTTTCTGCTTGTTTTGTTTGAAGATTGTATACTAACATCTGTTTGACTGTTTCAGGTGCTTTAGTTGCTTAGTTCCTTGTGAACTTTTTGCTTTGCTTTGCTTGTATAAGCAACTTGCATTGAGGTATGTCTCTTTTTCTTCATGTAGTCTGGAAGACCTGGCCTGTTACTTGGCCAGGCAACTGTCTGAAGTCCTCCTTAAGAGGCAATGTTTGTGATTGTTTACTTTTGTCCTTGCATAGAGTCAAAGTCCTCCTAAGTGAAGAGGCAATTGGTGGAAGGTAGGGGTATGCAATCTATCCCCCACTATTCAGTGTGTCATCTGCTTTGCTCACACCATTGTGTTGATGCATTGCAGATACAAACCCAAGATCTTGTACAACTGTACTGTTGAGTCAGTTTTAAATGTGTAGAAGGGTTCCCACTTTCTGAACCCACACATTCTTGTCTTGAGCTCTCCCAGGCCAGGGATAAGAGTTGTGAAGTCTTATCTTCACTCACCTTTCATCTGCTTCACCTTAGCCCCTCAATGGCAAGGTTAAGAGCACATTCACCCCATTCCAGAGGTTTGTTTGTTGAGGTTGATATGACCCCTTGACTAAAACCTAACCCTTGTTTGAGCCACTTGTTTGTGTATAGCGTGTGCTATCTGTGCTTGTAGGATTGTTTGACTTGCTTCCTGTGCAAGTTAGGATTGTTTGACTTGCTTCCTGTGCAAGTTAGGATTGTTTGACTTGCTTCCTGTGCAAGTTAGGTTTTGCTTGGCTTGCTTCCTGTGCAAGTTAAGTGTGTGTGGCTTGCTTCCTGTGTGAGCCATGCTTAGGATAGGTTGGCTCTTGTGCCGTTTAGCTAGAAACCATAACTTAGGGTTGATTTGCATGATAACATCTAGGCTCGAGTCGTAGTCTCCCTAGTTGTGTCTCCCTCTGTTATCTGGTTAGGCTAGTCCTTTATCCCTGCGTAGGGGAACTACATCGCCCTGATCTTCATACCAGATGAAGTATGTAGGCAGGAGATTGAGCTGATCTCTCCGGGCGCCCTTTTTCTTTTTTGAGTGTGTGCTTGACAGTTATAGGCTCGAGTCCCCGACTCCCTATCAACCTGTTGTGTTGTTGTGTGCTTGGAAGCCGATGTAAGTCCATCGAGTGGCATTTGGGTTCCAGTGTGCGTGTGTTTAGGTTCGGATGCTGATGTAAGCCCAGCTATTGGCATTCAGGCTCCACGTTTGCCTCTTTGCGTGTGTTTTGGTTCGGATGCTGATGTAAGTCCAGTGATTGGCAGTCAGGCTCCATGTTTGCCTGTGTGTGCCTTGTTTTGTTTGTGTGCGTGTCAGTCGAGCTACGAATGCTCTGATTCTTCTCTCGTCCGAGAAGATACGTATGCATAGGATGCGATATCCTAGCGAGCATGTGTCGTTTCCCCAGTCCGAACTACTTCGACTCTGATGTCTATGCCTGATAGACTAAGTAGGCCCAGGATATGATGTCCTGCCGAGTCAGTTTCAGTCAGTTTCTTTTGTCTCTTTTCAGCCAGTGTGTGTGTGTTTATGAGCAGTGTTTAGCAACCAATTTTCCTTCCTTTTGTGCGTGGATCCCGTAGGGTACTACGGATGCGTAGGGGTGCTAATACCTTCCCTTCGCATAACCGACTCCCGAACCCATTCTCTTTGGTCGCGAGACCAGGTTCTTTCCCAGGTTTACTCTGAGCGTTTCCTTTCCCTCTTTTGGGATAAATAACGCACAGTGGCGGCTCTGTTGTTCTTTCTTTTCCCGCCGGTTTTTCGCGCGATGCGACAACGTATCTTCTCGGACTAAAGAAGAATCAGAGCACTCGTAGCTCGGCTCACGCACGCCAAACAAAACCACACAGGAAACCGACTGCCAATCGCTGGACTTATGTCAGACTCCACACAAACGGGCAAACATGGAAACCGAATGCCAATCGTTGGACTTACATCAGACTCCGAACCAACAAACACACACGGGAAACCAACCGCCAATCGCTGGACTTACGTCAGACTCCAACAAGCAAACAAGACACAGGAAACCGACTGCCAATCGCTGGACTTACGTCAGACTCCAAACACACACAAAGGGGTTGAAAAAGAAAAAGGGCGCCCGGAGAGATCAGCTCATCTCCTGCCTACGTACCTCATCTGGTATGAGGATCAGGGCGACGTAGTTCCCCTACGCAGGGAAAGAACTTCTAACCTAACCAGAGAATGGGAAATGACAAACTAGAAGGGAGACTAACTCGAGCCTAATAGTTATCAGGTAAATTCACAATGGCCCTAGGTTGAAGTTTCTACCTAACTTGCACAGGGAGCAAGCTATCCTAAACAGCACAAATAGTCATACAGAAGCAGAAAGCAGGCACACACACTATATACAAACAGAGGGGCTCAAACAAGGCTAGGCTTTAGTCAAGGGGTCATGTCAACCTCGACAAACAAGCCTGTAACAGGGTGATGTTAGCTCTTAACCCTAACATTGAGAGTTAGGGTGAAGCAGATGAAATGGGAAGTGAGGGTAAGACCTCACAGCTCTTAGCCCTGGCCTGGGAGAGCTTCAGACAAATGAAAGTGTGGGAGTCCAGAATGTGGGACTCTACTCCACATGACTGACACGACAAAGATCTTGGGCTATTATCCACAATGCATCAACACAAGGTGTGTGAGCAAAGTGGATGACACACTGAATAGCAGGAGATGGACTACACATCTCTTCTATCTACCAATGCCTCTTCACTTAGGAGGTCTTTGATATGTACAGGGATAAAGATAAACAAACACAAGCATTGCCTCTTAAGGAGGGCTTCAGACAGGTGCCTGCCCAAGTAACAGGACAGGTCTTCCAGACTACATGAAGTCAGAGAGTTATACCTCAAATGGTTAAGCAACCAAGCAAAAGCAAAAGCAAGTTCAAAAGAACTCAAGCAACTTATGTACCTGAAAACAATCTAACTCAATCAGTATACAAGTCAAAAAAAAGTCAAACAGACAACCAACAGTCAACAGTACACAGTCAAACAAGCAATGCAACAATGTGCAAGCCATAAGCTCAACTCAAATGAGCTAAAAATCCACCTAAAAAACAACTCAAGATTAGTCAAAATCAACCAATTATTCAACTCAAGCAAGTGAATCAATCCCATTATGGCCATGTACTTCTTAACCTGAAAACAAAACTCAACTGTGAGAGGCAAACCACTAGGGAAAGGCCTAGGGTCAAAGAGGGAGGAAAAATCCAAAACAGAACATAAAACTTAACATGAATCAACTTAAATCAATTAAGAACATAATCCAAAAGGTCTCATGTCAATAGCATCAACCAAATTCATTTCATAAACCAATCATGGCAAGGTATGCAAGTTGAAAGCACATTGAGACCACAGAATGAACAAATGCACATTAATTCAAATATGATTCAATTAATCTCAAGAAAAATCATGGCTAAACAGAACATACAACATGATCAACACACAAAAAATTAGGGCAATTGGGCATGATTAGGCATCGTAATCAAATTGTATAAGGCAAGGCAATCAAAACAAGCCCAAATGGGACACCAAATGTTACACCAACTTAGCACAAGCCTAAAACAGAAATGAAACATGGTAAAGACCTCCAACCAAATCCAAAACAAACTTCAACATGTCTAGAAACAATGTGCAAAATTTCACATTCATATGATAAAACACAAGCATTTCACAAATGATTGAAATTCAAGACCATTCAAAAGTGCACAAATGACCATCCAGAATGAAAAATCTCAAACAAATCAGAAATTAATCCAACAATTCCAAGAAAATTCATGATCCATCACAACATCCATAAGAAGTATCATACAAAAAATCACATCATTTGGAATTTATTTGGCATGGCAAAGAAATTAATCAAGTTGAGCAAGCAAAGGTGTGACACACATTGTCACACCTACATTCACATGATCATATCTCAGCAATGGCAATTGATAAAAATACAAACTCAACACCAAAATGTCCAGCCAAGAGTCTAGTTTAAGCATGCAAAATCTCATAAGCATTGCATAAACAACCATCATTTCACAAATGAAATAGAAATGAAAGGTCAAGAAAACATACATGTGTACAAACCCTAGGGCAAAACAAAATCCAGCCGTGCACAATTTATGGAAAAATAATCAAAAAAAACTAGACACAATAATGAAGACAATGCAAAAATTTCCATGTTTTTTGGATCATGTATCAATTATTTATGAATTTATGAAGTGAGACAAAAAATAAAAAACATGAAGAAGCATGTATGAATGTGGTATGGAGGGAAATCAAATAATGAAATGCATTTTGAATTTATGCTGTGAGCCGGATTCGAACAGGGGCGATATTTGAAAGGAACTGGCGTGCTGAGTGAAACGCACCGTTTCAGTTATGCGCTGGCCAGGAGCAGCCAATCAGGCGCTTGCATGCACGCTCCACGCAACCAATCAAAAGCCAGCAATCTATAAACACATGCAGCACACGAATAATACACTCCAGAAGATCAAACACGTTCTAGAAACTGTTCTTCATCATCTTCAAACGCGTTCATCATGCACAGTACCATGCCAAGATCATTTTTCTCAGTTTTTCAAAATAAGCACATCAATGGACAAGTAATTTAACATACAACACGGATCAATCAATATTTTGTCAAGAAATCCACAAACACGCACGAATCAAAGAAAACAAGAATCACACATGAAACTTCAATCTAACATATCTTGCTCAAATGTGCATGAAAATTAGTGGTTCAAAGCTCAGTTTCACCAGCATTCAAAGATCTATAACAATCACATAACAATTTCATGAATAGAGAAATTCGATTTCTGACCTTGATGAAGATGCAGAACTGGAATCGATAGATTTAGGTCTTGTAATGCACAAACAGATACTCCATAGCACTTGTATGGATGAGTGGATGAAGAATGAAGGCTTAATCGTGCTTGATCTCTTCAAAACCAGATTTCACCATTGTTGGATGTAAGCTTCGAGCTGCTTCAAATCTGCATGAATTGCTTTGGTTCTTGCTTCAAACATGCTCCACAATGCCTCTAGATGATGAATGGACCCATAAATATGCAATGTGTTTGAAGAAAATTGATGAAAGTTTGAGAGAAATTTTTTTGATTCTAGATCTAGATCTGAAAAATGAATTGTGATTAGATGAAATTTGTTATGCTTTGCCCTTTATACTCCCTCCTAATCATGTCCTTAATCAGGTTTAATCATTTGGCAAATGGATTAGGGAAAATGAGAGTGTAATGCAAAATTACCACTTCACCTCTATGCATGGGAAAAGTAATGGAACAGTGCACGAAAATGAACTTAAACCCACTTGAATTTCTGTTAGGAAGCCAATGGAAGTGTTGAAATGTGAAAACAATGCATTATTTTTAAATTTGAAAATTCCCTCCAAAATTCAAATGAAAAACCAAATGATTATGTGATAAGAATGCATGGCTTGTGATGTATGATTTGGATAGTGTATGTCAAGACATGAATGTTGCAAAAAGAACCACTCCATTTGGCCATTTGGTTTGAAAGTTATGCATGTTTGAAGTTCCATGCTCACTTGGCCATGATTGATCCATATCTCTTCAACCATACATGAGAAATTCATGATCTTGGACTTTTTGGAAAGGGGAGAGAAAGATGTTCAACGCTCATGTTGGACAAAATTTCATTTGAAGGTTTCTTGATAATGTAATCTTGAGGAGAAAACCTTTCCATTTTTGGCAAATTCAAATTATAGGTCACTTACTATTTTTGGAATGTTTTGATCTGACCTCAAATTCTTCAATATTGATGTTTGAAATGTCAAATGAGACTTGTATGGACATGAATGAGACCTCTCTAACCATCTCCCACCTTCAAATCCATGGTTGAATTGACAGTTGACTTCTGTCGACTTTCTAGGGTTTCAGATGAATTGTTCACTGACTGATGATCTTTGAACATCCAATCTTTGACCAAACCACTTCAATATGATCCTTGAATCATATGAACTCCTTGAACCAACCCTAGGGTTTTGATCTCATGAAGAATGCACTTGCTTGCTTGCATAACTGAATCTCTTGATCAGTCTGATTGATGACATGCAATGAACTATGTAATGAAAAATGCAATGTTAATGACCTAAAATGAAAATGTATGTACAAAATGGGAGGTGCAAATTTGAGGTGATACAATACGTATAATGGAAAATGATAAATGGATTGAATTTAAATGGCATAAAGTAAATGACTTGAAATTAAAAGCAATTAATAATAAGAGTTAGTCAAATGTTAGTTGATTAGATATTAATGGAGTTTTACTTTTCAATTGTTTAAGTCAT
This sequence comes from Lathyrus oleraceus, assembly GCF_024323335.1. Lineage (NCBI taxonomy): Eukaryota > Viridiplantae > Streptophyta > Magnoliopsida > Fabales > Fabaceae > Lathyrus > Lathyrus oleraceus. The sequence continues at coordinate 424,732,480 of NC_066580.1, forward strand.
TCTTTGGAGAACACTCAACCCTCTATTCACAAGCATGGATCCTCGAACCAAGACATATTCCAAAGGAAGGAAAAAATTTCAAGTTTCCACACAATACCATGAAAGGGGGGAGACTTACAATCTCACTTACTCGAATGCTATGCCTTTGGGTCAAAACTTAGCGCTATGTTAAGCAATCATAATTGGACTTATCCAGAAGTCACAATTATATGAGGCCGAGCAATAGAAATTTTGGTGTTAATGCATGTTAGAGATATGGTATAATGAACCATACTCCTAAAACATACCACACACAAGAAAGAAAATGATCAAAGGATGGACCTAATCTCATTCATACTTGTATTGGTTCATCTAACACAAAGTTATTGATGAACCAATTAGCCTTAGGATATTGAGATGTCATTGGTCAATGAGAGGGATGGGATAGAATGGGATTGAAGATGAAGAGGGAGGGGAAATGAGACAAACACAAATTGGTCATCGGGGGAATTTTATCAAATTAAAATCATTTATTAATTTTGGGAGATGAAATGTACATTTCATCAATCCCCTAAATCCAATGATTTTAATCCAACAAAGTCAAATAAATTTTGACCAAGGCCCAAACACATAGTCGAACTTCACAAGTCAATAAAAATGGCTCAACGTAATTTCTACATAATTAAACAATTAAAAATCAAATTAAAATGCATTTAAGTTAAATTATATTTGATCAAAAACCTAAAACCTCTTCAAAAGACCAAATAAATGTCCAAGAGATTTATCATAGGTCAAACAAGGTTAAAGGAATTTGGACAAAAAATTTCATTATTTTTTAAAAGATAGAAGTATTTTTAAACAATTAAAAGTATGCACAAAAACAATTAAATCATGAAAAATATCAATATTGATCCAAAAAATAATTTTAATTCAGAAAATCAAAGAGGAAAATATTTTTTTTTTGGTGAAAGTCCCATATTTTTTGGATCAATAATGAAATTAATATGAATTAATTAAAAACAAGCAATTAAATGGAATATCCAAAAATTCAAAAAAAACGTGGACCATCTGATCTCCCTCGTCAATTGAGGTGCCAGATCAGATGGTGATCAATGCGCGTTCGATATGTGCCTTGGTCAACTAAGACGCACGCGTGGTAATCAAAAGCAACACCCGAGATTAAAATAATCTAAATGGATCCTATGGTTGAGATGCTTGCCAACACATTGCTGGAGCCAGAGCTCCGTTCTTCTTCTCCGGTGGACCTCACCGAACTGGTCCGCCTTCAACGATCACCAAAATGAAAAAACAAGAAATGGATTTAAAGAAAAAATGCTCAGGAGCTTGAATCTGGCCTTAATTTTGTCCAGTTCCAAGTATATGAAAAGATACATGGAGTTGAATTTTGAGGATCATGAACTGAGTTGCTTTGATTTGACCTCAAAGCAACTCAATCATGTTGCCTACATTGGTAGGACTTCAACAAACCAAAAATAAACAAGAATAGTGGATAATTGAGATAGAATTGAGAGAGAATCAAAGAGAATAAGTTGTTGAAATCTCACCTTCTAGGAGCCTCAAAATTGCTTGATCTGACTTCCAATTTGGCTTGACTTGACTCTAGAAGCTTGCAGAAGATGATTTGAATGGTTAAAAGGATTGGACTCTTGGATTTTCAATCCTAAAACAGAAGGAGAATTGAAACTCGGTTTCTCATTAAACATTCAAGATTATCCTTTCAATAGGGTTTGGGGAGGAGAGGGTCGAAGCTTGGGAAAGAGGGATCCCAATTTTGATCATCAAGGGCTCTGGTCATAGCCAATGTGAATGGTATTTGCACACTTCAAAATTTGGCAAATTTTAAAATTCTCCCTTGTATGGATGCATGTGCATACATTAGGCCTATGAAATGATGTATTATGATCCATAATCTAATGTACTTCATGCTGAAATCATGTTAAAAGCTCATGGAAATGTATATGGAAAGTGGAACTTGAAATTATCACAATGATACCTTAACTTACACCCATGCGAAAGTACCTCATACTTTGTCCAAATGAGATGATCTTGGATGTTTTGGAAAGGTGAGATCAAGGAGAACAACTTTCAGGTTGAACACGTTTTCATTCGAAGCTTGGATCATGATGAATTTTTTGATGTGGAAGTTTGGGAAATCAAACATATTTGAAAATTTTCTAAATCGCAAGTCAAATGTTCACTTCTTCCACCTTGAATAAATTTTTCTATGGACTTCAAATGAGAAACGTTCCTTCATAAAATCATAGCTCTTTCAAACCTCTTCAATTAGGTCACAAATTTGACCTCATTTGGATTTAGAACGAAGGAGTTATGCATTTTAGAAGTTAAGGAAAATCACTTGTTCAATGGTATTGACCCAAAATGACCTATAATGTTTCCTCTTGGCACATGCATTTGAAAGTTGAATTTGCACTTCCTCAAAAAATAAAAGTTTAATTAGACATTTTGAAATTGATCATGGAATTTTAATGTCTTTCATCTCATAAAAATTGAGCAAGTTATGGCCTTGGGAAGTTTGACCTCCAAGCTAGGGTTTAGACAAAATGATCTATAATCGTTCACCATAAAAATGACTTTCCAAGAAAACGTAGCTCTTGACTTAAACAAGAAAGTTGTTTGCAATGTCATTTAGAGTAACTTTGGTCTTGGAATCATTTTCCTATGATAAACATTGTAGGAGATAGGGTCTAGGGAACCCCAGTTTTGACTAGTTGACTTCCTCTGGTCAACCACCATGAACCATCCTGATAGCTTGACATTATCTTGAATTTTTGAACTCATGGAGGATCATATATGAATAAGATTATGTAGCATTAAGTATCCCTTGAAATACTTGATCAATTGTTGAAGAAACTTGTTGAAGAAGTCACATAAGATACCCAGATGAATTAGGGTTTCCAAGGCAAACAAATTCCAAACTCTTGATGATTTCTTGATCGAAATAACATGTGAAGATAATAGGGATTCATATATGATGTCTAGAGTCAATGTGAACCATTTCTTGATTGAGATCCTTGCATTGAGGGTCTCAAACCCTAGATATGAGCTTGATAGAGCATATGTGAGCATGTGCACTACCTATAAAAGAGTTAAACTATACAATGACATATTTTTGGTATTTTGGTTAGTAAAAAGAAAAACAAAGTATGATACAACCAAATGTGCTTGGTGACCTCTCCCAATGCAAACCCAATGAATGAGGGGTGAGGAGGATGCCAAGTTGTGATCCCAATGCTAATGCATATGATGAGATAGCATGAGGGATCTTAGGGTCAAAATTGGGGTCTTATAGTGTACTCTTTGAATGTCTCTTTGTCCTTCTGAGACATAGACCTCAGCTGGTCTCTATCAAGCGCCATGTCCATGTTGTATTCATACTGTTTCACAAAAGCTTCTCCCAAATCATTAAATGTGCGAACACTTGCGCTATCTAGCCTCATTACCACCTCAAAGCGGCACCAGTCATACTATCTTGGAAGTAGTGAATTAATAACTGATCATTATCAGTTTGCATTGACATTTTCCTGGCATACATAACAATATGGCTAAGTGGACAAGTACTTCCCTTATACTTTTAAAAGTCAGAGACTTTGAACGTCATCAGGATCTTGACATTCGACACTAAGAAAAGTTTAACATCACTCTTACCAAACAAATCTTTTCCTCTCAAGATCTTCAATTCCTTTCGCAGCTCAAGGAACTGATCCTTCATCTCGTCCATCTTATCATCAACATTCAGACCCTCAGACGACTCAGAATGGTAGATGGTATCCTCGACACGAGGCAGAGTGTGAACAACTGGAGGCAGAACAGACATGACTGAGCTTGATGTCGGCATAGAAGCAAAGGTAGGCGCAAACCCTTCAGGCACAAAGTCTTATTTGCATTCCCCATGGGAATCTGGCAGGCATAGTCACAGCAAACTGAGTGGCAGGCACAATTGCGGTAGCAACATCTAAAATGACAGTCCTCTGTGGAGAAGGAGTTGCAGGCGTTAGAGAAGACTGATTCTGAGCAGCTAAAACACACTCCATCATAGTTGTTAAACGAGCAATATCATCCTTCAGTTCTCGGTTCTCTTGTTCCAAATGTTCCATGATTCTCGGTTGATTGGCGCGAGTGTTGTATCGGTGAGTCAACTTGGCTGAAGCATAAAAGAATAACCAATAAGACAACTAGCAGAAGAAACCTGTTATGAACATGATGCATGAAATGCAATGTTTTGATTGTTTTTTATTTTCAAGGAACATATTATTTTATTTGCAAGTATACAATAACAATAACAATTTGATTGACCATAAAAAATCTCTTTTATTCATATAATTTTGGAAGGATTACACTAAGTACAATTTCAGAAACCAAAATACAAGTACAAGAGAAAAGGAAACTAATCATCCTAAGGATCCCCTAACAACAGTGTCAAATGATCCGGTTGCAGGAGCGTACTTCCTTCGGATGTGTCGAATCTCAGACTCAAAAGAAGTCTTCATATGAGTCTTCTCGAGGACAAGCTGATCCACAATCTTCTTCCAAGCACCCGAAGGCCGAGGCATACCAGAGGAAGATGGACCCTTTGGCTCTCTCTGTCTCTTCACTGCTCGGTCTTCAAAAAGTTCAGTAAGTGCGTCTTTATCCTTAAACTCAAGTTGTAACTCCTCATGCTTTCGGCTCAAAGCATGGAATCGCTCTTCCCACATATCCTTATCTTGCTTCATCTTGGCGAGTGCGTCTTCCACAAAAGCAGGCGTCTGAGGCAAGTGCAAAATAAACCGCTTGTACAGAAGAGGAACACATCACACGATGGTTCCACCACCTTTAGAATTCCTTTGATGAAAAGATAAGTACATATCACCCAACAAAGTAGGCATAGGATTCCCAATCAAGAAGATTCTAATGGCATTAACATCAACAAAATCATCAATGTTAGGGAACAAAACCAAACCATAGATGAGAAACAAGAAGGTGGCTTCAAAAGCGTCCACACTACCGGCTTGAGCAAAGGAAATAGCTTTCCTAATAAGGAACTCAGAAGTCAACCCAAACATTCCTCCTTTCTTCACCCAATGAGCCTCAATCTCAGACTTCTTCAAATGAAGAGCTTCAGCTATAAGATGGGATCTGGGAATCTCCTCCAATCCAAAAAAAGGTACCTTATCAGAAATGGGCATTCCCAAGAGATGGGCATACTCCTCCAATGTAGGCACAAGCTGATAATCGGGAAAAGTGAAGCAATGGTAAAGAGGGTCATAGAACTAAAACAACATACTCAAGAGTCCGTCAACGACATCAGTAGATAATACTTATATGAGCTTCCCATGACGTTGCTTGAAGTCCAAGGAATATAATATAAAAGATGATAGCTTCCTTAGCTCTTTCAAGTCGGGACATCTGAAACAGTACTTCTTAGTGTTCCTTCGTCCAGAATCCAGGGTCTGAAAATATTTGTAAATAAAACCTTAGTTCCTCGAAGTTATTTTTTGTGTGATGAATGTTATGATGCGCATGAATGCACGAATGCAACAACAATAAATAAGGGATCACACACAAGGAAAACAAACAAAGGTCACGGGATGAATCAAGTCATTATCAAGATCAATCATCCATTTTGGTGGATTATGGTTTTCACCTTACCGACACCCAAGTTCCATTGATATTGACAAGTCTTGATTGGATCGACGAAGAATCAAGGGTTTGTTGTGAGTCACGAGCTTGGAGTCTGGTTAAGAACCATCCCAAAGGAGTGTATTGAGGATAAAATCTGTAGATCATGTTCTAAAAAGTTTCCATAGTCTTAATTCCATCTATTGAATATTACAGGTTAGGATGACTGACTCATCAACCCATAATATTCTCAAGAGAAACTCCTCTGAGTGTAGTATCGCATAACAACTGTTATCAGGTCTACACCTGAACAGTCTTTGCACTACATACTAAATAGGCCAAGTTGGGTTAAATGTTCTACGGTCCTCAGCTTCTCGGACCCCAAATCAGAGAAAGTAATTCCTAACCACAAATAACTTATGTGATATCAATAGCTCCAAAAGGGTCTCCACTTAGTAGATAGGTCTCAAGCCAACTTGTTAAGGACTATTCCACACAAGTCGAACATGACTATACCATCCTCCTATCTTAATTGCACTCAAGTTCGGGTTAGAACTTATCTCACTACTCAGAGATCACCAAGCATAACAAGTAGATTATATCACACAAACAAAAATCAAATATACAATTATATACACATAAAAAGTAGGCTAAACCCACTGAGGATTACTCCCAGCAGAGTCGCCACTTAATTTCTGTAGTGGTAAATTCATGACCATTAAGCTATGGTTAACTTAACGCCAATAAAACCAGAGTCGCCACTGCGCTTTTATTGTTTCCTAAGGAAAAGGGAAAAGTATGAACAAAACCCAAAGATAAGAAGTTTTCAAATCAAAACTAATAAAATGCCAGAGATTACAGGTAATGGGGTTGATTACATAGAGGGAAGGTGTTAGCACCCAAAGTGTCCTAGGTACTCCTAGGGAGCCCTTTTTTATGCGTGCATGTGTTTTGGTATAAAATGAGGTTTGCAAAAAATAGAATGTGGGGATGAGAAAATAATTCATTAATTATATTTTTGTGATTGACTAGACCTTCGGACTTGAGCCTACGTACCAACATCAAAATGAGGGATCAAAACCTCGTAGTTCGTGGTAACAATTTCAAAGTGAGTGGATTGCTTTTAACAAAAGGTTAAATTTAAAATAGGCACAAAGGGCCTAAAAGAGTTTGAATGAGGGTTAGTTCTTTTTATCTTTTTGAAATTTTGAAGTCAATATGATTAGATTCATTTACAAGTTTGATTAAGAAAATGAGTTAAAAAATGCAATGGCATAAGGCCAAAGTTTCTAATTTACAATAAAGTCTATGTTTTAAAATCACAATCAAAGAAGATTTTTAAAAAGGGGGGAAAGATTTGTAATTTAAGAAATGGGAGGAGATGAGGAGACTAATCCTAAGGAAAAAATTAAAAGTTTAGAGTTGAAAAGATCTGACTAATGGGATGCAATCCAATAGACAAGAATGTCGTATAGAAACCCACTTTTCCTTTGGACTTTAAATCAAGAAATATCAAAAATAAAGTAGAAATATGAAGAGCAAGGCATCAAATAAAGATAGGCACATCTGTAAGACCCCAATTTTGTCCCTAAGATCCCTCATGGCATCATATCATAGCATTGCATAGCCTCAAGGATCATTGGACACCTTGCTTCCTTCCCTGTGGGTGGGATATTTTTGAGAGTGGTTCTTGATCACCAAGCATTGTTTGCATTTGTATATCATTGCTTTTCTTTTAATCACTAACCAAAAATGTACAAAAATATGTCATTAACCTTTGTTACTTGCAACTTAAGCAATCAACAGGTCAAGGCACATCAAGTGAATCCTTGGTGCAAGAGATGAGGTTTCCATTGAGATATGGGTCATGTGACCATTATTTTGAGCTTATATGAGCTCTAGGTTCATTTTGGAGCAAATTCCCCAAGTGGTTGAGACTCAAGTTCATCAGACATTTTCAGGTTATCTAAGGACCAATGCCAGTTAACTGAAAGTCAACTGAAGGCTTTGAGTGTGGGAAATGATCTGAGACATCCCATTCATGTTCAAACAAGGCTTATTCATCATGTCAAACATCTACCTTGAAGATTTTGAAGCCAGTGCAAAAGTTTCCAAAAATGGAAAGTGACCTATAATTTCAAGTTTCCAAAAATGGCAAGTTTCTGGACCAAATTCAACTCAACTTTACAACACCAAATAAGCTTCAAATGAATTTTTTTCCTACATGAAAGTTGGAGATCTCTCTCTCCCATTTCCAAAACGACCAAGATCATGAGCATCTGATGAATGGTTGAGGAGTTATGTTCAAATGATTGCCAAGTGTGCATGGAACTTCAACAAGCCATAACTTTTGAACCAAAGCTCCAATTTGAGTGCCTCTTTTTGCATTTTGCTTCTCATGACATGTATTTTCCAAATCATTCATGGAATTGCATGAAATTTCATCACATGACCATTTGCTCATTCATGCTCATTTTGGAGGGAAATTTGCAAATTCAAAATTGGTGCATCATATGAACAAAATACCATTGCCATTGTGTACATTGGAAGATTTTAAGTGAAATTGATCATGCATGTGGTACTGTTCACGTCCAATTTGCCATGCACCTCCACACTTTCCAATTTTTGTCATACACCTTATTCTCACTAATCTCTAATTAACCAATGCCTAATTATATTTTCAGTAGGATTAACACATGGTATAAATGCTAAATCCTAACAAAATTGTTCATTATTCATTCATTCTAGATCTAGATCCAAATTCCCTCCAAAATTTCTCTCAATCCAAATTTGAAATTTCTTCACATAGCATAGCAATTTTCTTGCATATTCTGGTTTGTTGAGTGTTGCTGATGAAGATCCAAGCATTCATTTGAAGAATTCGAGCCAGAATCCATCACATGAAGTTCAAGAACATGAAGATGAAAGATGAAATCTGAGCTAGATCCAAGCCATCTCAAGCTTCAATTTATATATAAAGCTTCAAGTCATCATCTCAGGACTGGATTTGGATACTTGCAAGAGCTCAAAGCCACGATTTCATCATTCTGCTCTTCAAGAGGTTACAATTCGATTATCACCTTTCTTGATTCTATGCACATGTTTATGTAGATCCTTTCATGCTGATAATCATGATGCTTTCAGAATTAAAAATGGTGAAGTGTGGACTGAGTTATCTTGATTTGAAGTTTTGAATGCATTAATGTTTTTGTTCGATTTGCACTGGTTATGATGAATTGATGTGAATTGATGATGGATTCGTGTTGTACATAGCATAAGCTTTTGATTGGTATAGATTTTGCACGAATCTGGATTTTTTTTTGACATTGTTACTGTAGCGCCACCGTCTTCATGAAGAAGAGGGTGGAAACCACCACGTACCGTACGCGTACCATATGCTAGGGTTTGGTCTGGTTCAGCACTCCAAGGTTACTGTAGAAGCGCCTATAGCATTTGTGTTGCGCGTTCGAACCTGAGCCAGGGCGTTTATAATTTCCAATTGTGATTTTCCTTATTTACCAAAACGCAATCGTTTTGCTTGCCGCGCCATACATGCTTCGATTCTGGCTGGCTACACATTTTTCAAATTGCTCACCATTTCTTCTTTCCCTCCATATTTTCATGTACATGATCCATTTTATTTCATATTTTCTTCCAACTTCAAAAAATCATAATAAATTGAAAATGATTCCAAATAATTCCAGATTTTTTTCTACATGATCATGAGAATGTCTATCATTTTGTGGTGTTGATTTTTGGATTTTATCATTTCTGGAATTTTAATTGTGTTGGATTACATGAACATGTATGCAAATGTGACATGCTTGATTCATTCTATTGTGAAATGCTCATACATTGGCCAATTTATTTGAAATTTGGTATGCTGATCTCCAACATGTTGCTTGATGTTTGAGGCTTGGTTGTGCATTTTTAGCATTTTTCATCTCTGTTTTAGGTACATGATTGCATGGTGTGACAATCTGTGTCACACAATTTGATGTCATACTTGTGCATTTTCATTTCTAGGTCAATTGAGCTCTGTTGATTCTAATTTTTGGCATGATGATTGTATTTGACTTGTTGTGTGCAGATAAAAATTTCCAGAATTGTTTGATTCATTTCTGTTTTAATATGGAATTTTCATTCTTGATGACCCATTGTGTGCTTTATAATTGCCTTTGCCATACCTTGCTCATGCAGTGACTTTTATTAATGCTTTTGACTTGGTCCTTTTTAGGACATGTTCTTACATGTTTAAATGAGCTTTATGTTGAATATTGGTTGCTGTTTTGACATTTTGCTTTACCTTTGACCCTAGGCTCTGCCCTTGGGGTTTGTACTCACAATTTGAGCTTTGCCTTTCAGGTTCAAGCAATTAGTGCTAATGGATGATGTAATCTCCTTGCTTGAGATACAATTTGCTTTGTTTAACTAATTTTTATTGTGTTGTAGGTCCTTGGGTGGCTAACTCACTTGAGTTGTTGACTTGCATTGTGTATATTGGTTGTCTCACTGTTGACTGTCTGTTTGGTTTGTCTGAATGTGAATATTGACTTGTTTGATTTTCTTACAGGTACTTTAGTAGCTTTAACTCATTACTTGAGTTGCTTTGCTTTGCTTGTGGTTGGCATACCACTTAGGTAATCTCTTTAACTACATGTAGTCTGGAAGCCCTGTCGTTTATGTTTGGCAGGCATTTGGCTGAAGTCCTCCTTAAGAGGCAATGTCTGTGATTGTTTATATTTGTGCCATGTACTTCAAGTCCTCCTAAGTGAAGAGGTGATTGGCAGATAGAAGGGATGTGCAATCCATACCCTGCTATTCAGTTGAGTCTTTCACTTTGCTCGCACTAAGTGCTGATGCTTTTTGAATAAACACCCAAGATCTTGTACATAGAGTCAGTCATTGTGGAATAGAATTCCTCATTTTAGACTCCCACACCTTCTTTGATTCAAGCTCACCCTGGCCAGGGTTAAGAGCTATGAGGTCTGATCATCATCTCCCATTTCATCTGCTCACCCTGACGGTCAATGTCAGTGGTTAAGAGCCCAAACACCCTTACATATCTGGCTTGTTTGTCGAGGTTGATATGACCCCTTGACTAAAGCCCAACCTTGTATGAGCCTCTTGGTTGTGTATAGCGTGTGATAACTGATTGCTTGGTTGCTTACTTGTGCATCATTCCTATGTTTGCTTTGCATTTTGTTATGTGTTTTCGTTTGAGGAGTCAGATGTAAGACCATTGATTGGCTATTTGTTTCCTATTTTGTTTCTTTTCTGGAGTCAGATGTAAGACCATTGATTGGCTATCTGTTTCCCATGTTGCTTTATGGAGCTGGACGTAAGACCATTGATTGGCACTCCGTTTCCCATTTGTCTTCGGAGTTGGATATAAGACCATTGATTGGCAATCCATTTCTAGTTTTGTTCTCTTATGAGACCCTGCTTACTTGCTTATTGCTCTGTGTTGCCTAATTCTAAAGGAACTTACTTGGATCATTTCTATGATCTTGAGAAAGCAACTCCTGTTTGTGGCTTTGTTCCCTTAACCCTTTTGTGCTTAACCTTGATCCATGTTTTCCGTCTTTAACCCAAAACCAGAAAACTTTTGTGCAAACATCTTCACTTGTTTTCAAAACCAGAAACCTAGGCCTTAAGCCTCTGATTTTCAAACTTCATTTTCACAATACTTCTTCTGAATTGAATTTAATGTCAACTTTGAGCATCTTTGTGAATACTCATAATTGGTTAATTTCACTCACTCAATTGCTTATTGTGGCTCTCGTCCATTTCTTGATAAATTTTCATGCATTAGCCATAGATCTGAATTATCATAGTGGTTGATGTAAATCTCACCGCATCCTTAGTGATTGAATTGTAAGACTTCCATGCTTATTATAGGGTTAACCCCTCACTATCATGTTGAAGCTGCTCTCACATGGTGGATTGTTGGTTCAGGTTGAGTTTTCTCCTGTTGATAATGAAAGACCTTAAAGGCTTTTGTTTAAAATCAATCCACTCACTTTTTGGAAATCTTTTAGCCAAACTACGGCGTTTTGATCCTTATCTTTCATGAAAGGTACGTAGGCAATGGATTCATCCATCCAAACACAAAAATAATAAAATTTGTATATTCTTTTCTCACCTCTTCCCTCATGTTTGCACAATAAACATTTTCATAAACAATTACTTTTTTACAACAAGTTGTGAAAAGGGTTCCCTAGGAGTACCTAGGATGCATTGGGTGCCTAACACCTTCCCTTTGCATAATTACCCCCTTACCCAGATCTCTGTACCCCTTTTATTAGTTTTCTTTGTAAAACTTCTTAGGCTTTTGTTCGCTTTCTAGCCATTCCTTTGGATAAATAGAAGTGCGGTGGCGACTCTATCTTTGTATGCTTTGTTTTTGATTTAGTCAATAAATCTAAAGGCGATGAATACACCGCTACAGAAAAGTGGCGACTCTGCTGGGGACATCTTCTTCCTAGTGGGTTTGCCAACTTTTCACACTTTGTTGTATCATACTTGTCAATTGTTTATGACATATTTTTGTGCAATTTGGGATTACTGTATTGTTTGTAATGATTGATTTGCTTGATATATCAATTGCTTGCTTGCTTTGGTGATCTCTATGAGATGAGTTCTATACCCGAACTCGAGTGTACCTTATGATAGGAGAATGGCATAGTCTCGTCGACTTGTGTGGAGTTATTCCTTAGCAAGTTGACTTGCGAGCCCATTCACTTGGTGGAGGTCATGTTGGATTAATGATGTCACACAAGTCATTTGTGGTTAGGCATTATTCTTCCAATGTTTGCGGTAGAAGCCAAGGACCTTAGTTCACCAAGCCCATCTTGGCCTATTTTTAGGATGTAGTGCGGAGGTCGTTCAAATGTCAGATTTGATGCGATTGTTACGCGATACTACACTCATAAGAGTCTCTCTTGAGAATATTCTTGGAATACGAGTATTCGTTCCTCCGATAATATTCGAAAGATGGGATGATGACTATGGGAACCTCTGGTAGAACATGTTCGGAAGGTTTAAACCATAGTACACTCCCTTTGGGTGGTTCTTAACCGAGACTCCATGCTCGTGACTCACAACAAACCTGTGATTCATGGTTGATCCGTTCAACTATCGTTAATATCAATGGAACTTGGGTGTCGATAAGGTGAAAACCATAATCCACCAAAATGGATGATTGATATTAAGGATAATATGAACCATCCCATGACCTTTGTCTGGTGTGCTTTGCTTGATCCTTGAGTGTGATTGTTGCATTCATGCATTCATGCATTCATCTGCATCCATATCATCAGATAAAAAGAAAATTTTCAAGGAACTTAAGGGGTTTATTTGCAAAATTTTCAGATATGGAAAGACAAAAAAGGCATACAAAGAAGTATAGCTTCAGACAACCCGATCTGAAAGAGTTAAGGAATCTGACATCCTATGTATTAGATCCTTTGGGTTTCAAAGCTCGTTTCGGGAAGCTTCTGCCTCTTCTGACTACTCAGGTTGATGAAGGGTTGATGGGTACTTTGGTGCAGTTCTATGATCCTCTGTATCACTGCTTCTCTTTTCCAGACTTTCAGCTATTGCCTACCCTTGAGGAGTATGCTCATCTTGTGGGTATTCCTATTCTGGATCAGTTGTCGTTCAGTGGCTTGGAGAGTATTCCTACTTCTCAAGAGATAGCTGACATGTTGCACATAGATGAATCCTTGGTTAAAGCCCATATGACTACCAAAGGTGGAATTCAAGGTCTTCCTTCTGAGTTCCTCATTGCTCAAGCTACCGTTTATGGGAAGGCCATGAGTGAGGATGCCTTTGAAGCCATATTTGTGCTTCTCATCTATGGATTGGTATTGTTCCCCAACATCGACAAATTTGTGGATGTGAACGCTATTAGGATCTTCTCTGCTCTTAATCCCGTTCCGACTCTGTTGGGTGATACCTATTTCTCTTTGCACCTGAGGAATGCAAAAGGTGGTGGCGCTATTGTGTGCTGTTTGCCTCTGTTGTATAAGTGGTTTATTTCTCACTTACCTCAAACGGTTGCTTTCAAGGAGAACAAGGGATGTCTACGGTGGTCTACGAGACTCATGTCTCTCACTAATGATGATATCTATTGGTATGATCGTGCATATGATGGTGTCCAGATCATTGACTCTTGTGGTGAATTCTCCAATTTGCCTCTTCTTGGTACATGTGGTGGGATTAGCTACAACCCGGTGTTAGCACGTCGTCAGCTTGGGTTCCCCCTAAAGGATAAACCTAATAACATTCTGTTAGAAGGTGTGTTCTTTCAGGAGGGTAAAGATCCCCAAGGCCTGAAAGCCAGGATGATTCGCGCTTGACGCAAGATTCACAAGAAGGGTAGAAGTGAGTTGGGTCCGAAGAACTGCATAGCTTTGGAGCCGTATACTACTTGGGTGAGGAAGAGAGCATCTGAGTATCTCATGCCTTATGACTATCCGAGACCTACACCTTTGGTTGTGGCTGGGCCTTCAACCCTCCCTAACCAAGGCGTAGAGGAGTTGAGAGACGAAGACCTTTCACGTGCCTGGATCCGTGAAAGAGAAGAGTTGCTCCAACAGCTTAAGGAGAAGGATGCTCTGATCGAGTTCCTCGAGCATCAGGTCATTGATGATCCTGACGATGCATGGACTTCTCTACTTCCTCAGTCTTTCAAGTTCTGGAAAAGGAGGTATGACAGACTCGCCAAAGAGAAGGCAGATATGGAAGTAGCATATGAGAGAGAGATTAAGAGGCTTCGTGCAGCTTATCTTCCGGCATCCCGAGCTTCTAGGGATCCATAGGATGTTTATGTTCCTTTTCTCTTGTAATGATTAACAATGCTGTACTTCTTCTTCTCAAATATATTTGATGAGATATTTTCCATATGCTATCAAATGCTTAATATTCAAAAATTGCAAATAATACCCTAAAGTTCCTTCGAAAATAAAAACAAATCATGTGCACGAGCATTGCATGCATCATTTGCATAAGCAGGTGTTGTTCTTAGCCTCTTGTCTGTGGTCTAACTTTGTGCTCTTCATTTATTTTGAAGACAAGCTGACTCATCGGTACTACACCAGAGCCAACTCTTCCAGATTGATGGATCATCTTGAGCAAGAGAATCGTGAGCTCAAAGAGGAAGTCGCCAGACTGAGTGCTTTGATGGAGTCTTTCCTAGCTGCTCAGAATCAACCGTCTCCAACACCTGCAACTCCTCCCCAAAGGACTGTCATCTCTGAGGTTGTTTCCTCTACAGTGCCTGTTGCCAGTGCCCATTTTGTGCCAACAGCCATGCCGTCCGGGTTTCCGTGGGGTATGCCTTTTGGCTTTATGCCTGATATTCCTGCACCAACATTTGCTTTCATGCCGGCATCTAGCCCGGTCATCGCTGTGCCTCCTCCTGTCGTGCATACCGTTCCCAAGGTAGACGACACCATCTATCATTCTGAGCCGTCTGAGGGCCCAGATGTTCATGAGAAGATGGATGCAATGAATGACCAATTTCTTGAACTCCGCAAGGAATTGAAGACCCTTCGAGAAAAAGATTTGTTCGGCAAATCTGCTGCCGAGCTCTGTTTAGTTCCCGGTGTGAAAATACCTATCAAATTCAAGGTCCCAGACTTTGAGAAGTATAAGGGGAACACCTGCCCTCTCAGCCACCTGGTTATGTATGCCAGGAAAATGTCTACTCAAACGGATAATGATCAGCTGCTCATTCATTATTTTCAGGACAGCCTGTCTGGTGCTGCACTGCGTTGGTATATGAGTTTGGACAGTGCAAACATTCGTTCCTTCAATGATCTTGGCGAAGCCTTCGTCAAGCAATACAAATACAATGTGGATATGGCTCCCGATCGGGATCAGCTCAGGGCCATGTCCTAGAAGGACAAAGAGACATTCAAAGAGTACGCCCAGAGGTGGCGAGAGCTGGCAGCTCAGATCACTCCTCCACTAGAAGAGAAGGAAATGACCAAGATCTTTCTGAAGACCTTGAGCTCATTCTATTACGAGCGGATGATTGCTAGCGCTCCTTCTGATTTCACTGAGATGGTGAACATGGGGATGCGACTAGAGGAGGGAGTCCGTGAAGGACGGCTGACACAGGATGAAGGCTCTTCTAGCAAACGATATGGAGCATTTGCGAAGAAGAAAGATGGGGAGGCACATGCTGTGCAATCCCATGTCAAACCTAGAAGACCCTCCGTGAGGAGGAAGCCTGTGCGTTCAGCTAGCAACCAGCACCAGGTGGCTCACATAGCACCTGTCTTCAGAGGCAACCAGTAATATCATCATCAGCAACACAATAATCAACAACCACATCAACAGTATCATCAACAACAGCATCGTCCTTAACAGTTGGCTTACCAGCCTCGCAGGAGTAATCCAGCTAGTACGAGTTATGAAAGGAAGAAGATCACCTTCGATCTGATTCCTGTATCATATGCAGAGCTGTATCCCTCTTTGATAGAGCGGAAATTGATTACTCCAAGAGACCCGCCAGCTATACCGGTCAACCCTCAGTGGTGGTATAAGCTTGATTTGCACTGTGTCTACCATTCGGGTGCTCCGGGCCACGATGTAGAGAACTGCTTTCAGCTGAAGACTAAGGTTCAAGACCTTATGAGATGCAGCATTTTGAGCTTTGAGGACGCAGGTCCCAATGTTAAAAAGAACCCATTGCCCGAGCATGGGAAATCAGTTAACATGGTCTAGGGTTTCCCTGGCAAGTACAAGGTCAAATATGTAAGCCATATTCGACAATCATTGGTTGAGTTGCATCGTCTACTGTGTGATTACAGTCATCTGGAGCACGACCATGACAAATGTCGTATCTACTCTGTCAATCGTTTGGGCTGTCGCCAAGTGCGGAAAGATTTGCAAGAACTGCTGGACGATGGGACTATTGAGATTCTTCAGAACAGGAATGTTGATGAAGATGAACCAGAGGTTAATGTGATTTCTCCGGTGTTCAGGATCCCTGAGCCTGTTGTCATCCGGTATGATGGTAGCAAGCAAAAGGTTTCTCCTGCCCTGATTATCAAGCCTGTCGGCCCTGTGCCTTATTCTTCTGATAAAGCAATTCCATTCCGCTATAATGCCGTTGTTGTTGAAGATGGGAAAGAAGTGCCCTTGCCTTCTCCATCTGTTGTGAATATATCTGATGTGGGCGGATTGACCCGAAGTGGTCGTGTGTTTTCTGCACCTCCGAAGCCTCAGGCTGTTGCTGACTATGTTCTGCGTCCGGTTGGGAATGCTGCGAATCCTCCGAACCCGGCACCTGTTGCTAAATCCTCCTCTGTACAAAAGACTCCTACTTCTTTTGTTGGCCCTAGTGGCATTGTGAATGAAGACTGTGATGAGATGCTGAGGCTCATCAAGAAGAGTGAGTACAACGTTGTAGACCAGCTTCTACAAACGCCGTCCAAAATCTCCGTGTTATCTTTGCTTCTGAATTCAGAACCCCATAGGGAGGCTCTGCAGAAAGTTTTGGACTTGGCTTATGTTGATCATGACGTCACAATAGAACAGTTTGACATCATTGTTGCAAACATTACTGCTTGCAACACTTTGAGTTTCTGTGACGCTGATCTCCCTGAGGAGGGAAGAGACCATAACATGGCTTTACACATATCCATGAATTGCAAGAACGACGCCATGTCCAACGTGTTGGTGGACACTGGGTCATCTTTGAATGTATTGCCGAAGACCACTCTCTCTAGATTGTCATATCAAGGGCCTCCCATGAGGCAGAGTGGTGTTGTTGTGAAAGCTTTTGATGGGTCACGTAAGACTGTGATTGGGGAAGTTGACCTCCTAATCAAGATTGGACCAAGTGATTTCCAGATCACCTTTCAGGTTATGGATATCCACCCATCTTATAGCTGTCTCCTTGGTAGACCATGGATTCACGAGGCTGGCGCCGTGACATCCACCCTACACCAGAAGCTGAAATTCGTCAAGAACAAGAAACTGGTTGTGGTAGGGGGAGAAAAGGCTCTCCTGGTTAGCCACTTCTCTTCTTTCTCATACATTGATGCTGAGGATGAAGTTGGAACTCCTTTCCGAGCTTTATCTGTAGCCGAGCCGATTGAGAAGAGGTCTCCTTCATTTGCTTCCTATCGTGATGCGAAACTGGCCATCGAATGTGGTGCAGTTGCTGGTTTAGAAAAAATGATCGAGCTTGAAGACAATAAATCCCGGGCTGGCATTGGCTATTCTTCTGGGGTCTTCAACAACAAAGGACTGTTCAAGAGTGGAGGTTTCATCCACGCCGATCAAGCTGAAGAAGTTGTTGCTATCTTGGAAGAGGATGCAGAGGATTCTGACAATTTTGTCATCCCTGGTGGGATCTGCCACAATTGGGTCGCTGTAGATGTTCCTACAGTCATTCATAGATCAAAGTAATGATTCACTTTGTTTAAAAACCCTTCTCCCATGCCAAAAGGAGAAGTGATGACATTGTTGGCAGCATATATACAATGATATTTCATTCAATAAATTCATGTTAAATGTTTGTTTTTCCATTTCTTTTCACTTTTTGCTTTTGCATGAAATCGGTGATCACAAAAAACCCTAAAACAAGAATAAAAGCAATCTTTTCATCTGCATAATGATTTGTTTGTTTAAATTCTAAAGCTTTTTGTTATCCAAAATCATTATGCAGGTTGATTCTAAAACCCATTGAACATAATGATCCAACGCCATCTCCCAATTTTGAATTCCCTGTATTCGAGGCAGAGGAGGATGATGTTGAAGGAATTCCTGATGAGATTACCCGTCTCCTTGAGCACGAGAAGAAGATCATTCAGCCGCACCTTGAAGATCTGGAAACAGTCAACTTGGGGTCTGAGGATTGTGTTCGTATGGTGAAGATTGGGGCACTTCTTGAAGAGTCTGTCAAGAAGAGATTGATTGAATTGCTACGAGAATACTCCGATATCTTTGCTTGGTCATATGAAGACATGTCGGGTTTAGATACAGATATTGTGCAACATTTCCTGCCTCTGAAGCCTGAGTGCGTGCCTGTGAAGCAGAAGCTCAGAAGAACTCATCCAGATATGGCAGTGAAGATCAAAGAGGAAGTTCAGAAGCAAATTGATGCGGGGTTTCTGGTGACTTCCACATATCCTCAATGGGTGGCCAATATTGTGCCCGTGCCTAAAAAAAGACGGAAAAGTCCGTATGTGTGTTGATTACAGAGATTTCAATTAGGCTAGTCCGAAAGATGATTTCCCTCTACCACACATTGATATGTTGGTAGACAATACATCCAAATTCAAAGTCTTCTCATTTATGGACAGATTTTCCGGATATAATCAAATCAAAATGGTACTCGAGGATATGGAGAAGACAACATTCATCACACCTTAGGGAACATTATGTTATCGAGTGATGCCCTTCGGTTTGAAGAACGCCGGAGCCACGTATCAACGAGCTATGACTACCTTGTTTCATGATATGATGCACAAGGAGATAGAGGTCTATGTCGATGATATGATTGCTAAGTCACGAACGGAAGTTGAACATGTTGAGCATTTGTTGAAGCTTTTTCAGCGTTTGAGGAAGTACAAGCTTTGTCTGAACCCCAACAAGTGTACATTTGGAGTCCGTTCTGGAAAGTTATTGGGTTTTGTTGTCAGCGAGAGAGGTATTGAAGTTGATCCTGCAAAGGTCAAAGCAATACAAGAGATGCCTGCGCCCAAAACTGAAAAGCAAGTCTGAGGTTTTCTTGGCCGCTTGAACTACATTTCCAGATTTATATCCCACATGACTGCCACATGTGCGCCGATATTCAAGCTCCTCCGAAAAGATTAGTCTCATGATTGGACCGAGGATTGCCAGAAAGCTTTCGATAGTATCAAAGAGTATCTGTCTGAACCTCCGATCTTGTCTCCGCCTGTAGAAGGAAGACCCTTGATCATGTATTTGACAGTTCTTGAAGACTCGATGGGTTGTGTACTCGGTCAGCAAGATGAATCGGGAAAGAAAGAATCTGCTATCTACTACCTGAGTAAGAAGTGCACTGATTGTGAGTCTCGATACTTTATGCTTGAGAAGACATATTGTGCTTTGGCTTGGTCCGCTAAGCGTTTACGCCAGTACATGATAAATCATACGACTTGGTTGATATCCAGAATGGATCCAATCAAGTATATCTTCGAGAAGCCTGCTTTAACTGGGAGAATTGCCCGTTGGCAGATGTTGTTATCTGAGTATGATATTGAGTATCGAGCTCAGAAAGCTATCAAAGGTAGTATCTTGGCTGACCACTTGGCACATCATCCGATTGAAGATCATCAGTCTGTTCAGTATGACTTCTCTAACAAGGAGATTCTGTATTTGAAAATGAAAGATTGAAATGAGCCTACACTTGATGAAGGTCCAGAACCTGGTTCCAAATGGACGATGGTGTTTGATGGCGTTATAAATCAGTACGGAAATGGAATTGGGGCAGTAATCATTACTCCTAAGGGCACACATATTCCTTTTACAGCAAGGCTAACTTTCAAATGCACGAATAATATGGCTGAGTACGAAGCCTGCATTATGGGATTGGAAGAGTGCATCGATCTGAGGATCAAGCACCTCGATGTGTATGGTGATTCGGCCCTCGTTGTCAATCAGATCAAGGGTGAATGGGAAACGAATCAACCCAGTCTCATTCCATACAGAGATTATGCGAGGAGGATTTCGACGTTCTTTACAGAAGTTGACTTTCATCATATCCCTCGAGAAGATAATCAGATGGCAAATGTGCTTGCTACGCTTGCCTCCATGATTGTGGTCAAGTATTGGAATGAAGTTCCCAATATCACCGTGATGCGCTTGGATAGACCCGCTCACGTGTTTGCAGTTGAAGAAGTACATGATGACAAGCCTTGGTATTTCGACATCAAATGTTTCCTCCAGAACTAGGTCTACCCGCCTGGGGCATCTGTGAAAGATAGGAAAACTCTGAGAAGGTTGTCAGGCAATTTCTACCTTAGTGGTGAAGTGTTGTACAAGAGAAATTTTGACATGGTTTTGCTCAGATGCGTGGATAGACACGAAGAAAACCTGTTGATGACTGAGGTCCATGAGGGTTCATTTGGCACTCATTCCAATGGACATGCCATGGCTAGAAAGATGCTGAGAGTAGGCTACTATTGGCTGACAATGGAGTCTGACTGCTGCAAATACGTGAAGAAATGCCACAAGTGTCAGATTTACGCCGATAAGATTCATATTCCTCCGACACTTTTGAATGTGATTTCGTCACCATGGCCTTTCTCTATGTGGGGAATTGACATGATTGACATGATTGAACCGAAAGCGTCCAACGGACACAAGTTTATTCTCGTAGCAATTGACTACTTCACCAAATGGGTTGAAGCCACATCGTATGCTAATGTGACCAGGAAGGTGGTCGTGGAGTTTGTCAAGAATCAGCTGATATGCCGTTATGGTGTGCCTGATAAGATCATTACTGATAATGGATCTAACTTGAACAATAAGATGATGGAGGAGCTGTGCGCTGAGTTCAAGATTGCACACCATAACTCCTCTCCTTACAGGCCCAAGATGAATGGGGCTGTTGAAGCTGCTAACAAGAATATCAAGAAGATCATCTAGAAGATGACAGTCACGTACAAAGATTGGCATGAGATGCTGCCATTTGCTTTGCATGGATACCGTACATCTGTCCGCACTTCAACAGGGGCAACCCCTTTCTCTCTTGTTTACGGCATGGAAGTTGTTCTCCCAGTAGAAGTGGAGATCCTATCAATGAGAGTCTTGATGGAAGCCAAGTTGACTGAGGCTGAATGGATCCAGAATCGTTACGACCAACTGAATCTGATCGAAGAGAAGAGATTGACTGCCATGTGCCATGGTCAGTTATATCAGCAGAGAATGAAGAAAGCATTCGATAAGAAGGTCAAGCCTCGTGTGTTCCGAGAAGGTGACCTTGTGCTCAAGAAAGTCTTGTCTTTCGCGCCCGATTCCAGGGGCAAGTGGACTCCAAACTACGAGGGTCCATATGTTGTCAAGCGAGCCTTTTCAGGCGGTGTTTTGATGCTTACAACTATGGATGGGGAGGATTTCACTCGTCCTGTGAATTCAGATGCAGTCAAGAAATACTTCGCCTAAAAAAATAAAAACAGAATAGCTCGCTAAGTTGAAAACCCGAAAGGGCGGCTTAGGCAAAAATGAGCGTCTCGGTGGATTGAAAACCCGAAAGGGCGATCCAGGCAAAAATTAGAGACATAAAAAAAGAGTATATTTGCATCCCGCTAGATTGAGTACCTCACCCTGGGGAAATCTAGGAAAAAAATTAGGGATTTGACAAGTAACTGCATCCTGACAAGACTTTCTGTTCCACAACTGTCTTTTCATCAGAGATTCTCGCTCAGTCATCGTCAGCTGAAGCTTCAAATACATCTGATTCAAATTGGTAGAGAAATGGTCATTATGTTCAATGTAGCCCTCTTCCAATATATATCACCGATTTCAAATTTTGTACAGATCTATGGAGTCTTGCCATTTGCAGACTACCATTCCATCAAATAAATTTGAGCTTTTATCCAATTATTTGCACTCTTATTTGTTTCAATTCAACAAATGTTTTGCATGTTTTAATTGATAAAATGTCATTGTTTTAAACAAACAAATTTTTTCAAAATTTTTTTTAAACAAAGTGAACATTCACAATGATAAAAGGATACTTAAGAATTTCTCAGTGCTCTCCCAAGGGTGGCATGTTTTCCAACAGGGTAAGACATTCGTTCATATTCTTAGCATGGCTGTATCCTCTTTCTCCAGATTGTTGTTGGGGTTTCTCCCCAAGCAGAGCTTCTGTTGAGTTTTTCCCCCCAAGCAGGGTATTTGATGGGATTTCTCCCGAACATGATGTTGTTGAGCAGAGTCTTTGTTAGGACTCTCCCCCATCAAAGTGCTTGTTGAGGTTTTTCACCTTTCCTCCCTTCAGCAGAGCAGTGATTCTTTCCTCCTCAGCAGTTGTGGTTTCCTTTTGGAAGGTTCAGTATTTGGTGGTTGATCCCCAGCTCTCCTTCTCTGCCTCAGATAATTCCCCAGTAGATGGGTGGCATGGTGGATTTTATCTGTTGTTGATTCCTCCCTTGCAGAGATTTGGTGATTTCCTGATACTTTTGATCCCCGGTAGAGTTGCTTATGTGGCAGGATCTATTTGTGTGATCTTTTCTCCCTTAGTGGGTTTTCCCCCAGTGGAGTTGTTTGGAGTTGCTTTCGTGGCAGTTTTCTCATGTGCAGTGAGCTCCTCTTTCCTATTTGAGACTGATGATTCATCCTTGCAGAGATCTTGCTGTCTTTGATCCCGACAGATTGTTTATTCTCTGGTGATCCTGGCTTTCTCTCCTGTGGTGTAGTACCGGGCCTTTGATTCCTGGACTTGTTTGTGTTAGAAATGTTTGTTTTGTCAGCATTCATCAAACATAAATCACGCATATTCATGCATACTTTCAACATTCAGATATTCATGTTGCATTTTTTGCCATATATCTTTTGTTTGTTGTCTCCTGCTAATTGGTGATGTGGATCTCTCCAGTAGATCTCCCCAAGCAGATGTCGGGTGTCTAATCTCTCAATATAGAGTTAGCCCCTTAAGCAGAAAGTGTCTGTCATTCCTTCTGCAGTTCCCCACTAAGATATATCCTCGTGGATGACGGTTGTTTCCGTTTCCTCCCAACACATATATTGGGACGAGTTTCCCTATTGAGTTCTTTCCTCATTAGGACGAGTCTTGATTCAGTTTGCCTTTTTGGTTTGATCCTAAATTGGCCTTTTGCAACTGTCTCTTGTGCTTCCCTGTGGAATAAATGAATATTTGCTCAGTAACCGGCAATCATTCACTTTATCCTCAGCGGAATTTATGGCTTCTACCTAGTAACCGGTAGTTGTAAGTCCTATCTTTGTGGTTTTCTACCCAGTAACCGGTAGTTGTAAATCCTATATACCTTTTTTCCCTATTTGCGGAATCTGTGGTTGTTTACCCAGAGATCGGTATTTGTGAACCTTTTGTTCCTCAACAAGAGTCGGTGGTTTTCTACCCAGTATCCGGTAGTTGTAAATCCTATTTTCTTGCTCTCCAGCAGAGTTTGTGGTTTTCTACCCAGTAACTGGTAGTTATAAACCCTATTTGTTTTTCCCCGTGCGGAATAGTGATCCTTTCGCTCCCCACGCAGAGTTTGTGGCTGCTACCCAATAACCGGTAGTAGTAAGTCCTATCTTTATGGTTTTCTACCCAGTAACAGGTAGTTATAAATCCTACTTGCATCCCCTGGCAGAGGTAACCTTTGTGGTTCATCCTGGTTGATGGCGGATTTTGTGGTTTTCTACCTAGTACTCGATAGTTGTAAATCCTATTTTCTCCTATGTGCAGAGTTAACCTTGTTGTTCATCCCAACCGATGACGGTTACTTTTCCATGGTTTTCTGCCTACTAACCGGTAGATGTAATCCCTTATTGGTGGTTATCATTACCCAGTTTTGGTATTGATATTCCTTCCCCTTTTGGATAATTGCTTCGATTAAGCAATTTTATCCCTAGTGGGTCTTCCCCTTCCTTGTGGATAACTGCTCCGAGTAAGCAATTTTATCCTCAGCGGGTCCTCCTTCATTCACCGTTTGCAGGTAATGCTTGTTGTCCCTTTTGATTGGTCATCTTTATCATACCTAGTTTGGTATCCCGATGCCTTTCTCTTTTCGGTCGATTTATCCTTAAACAACCTACAACCCGGTTATGGATAATCTTCCATGCGAGTATATTATCTACGTTTTGACGACAATAGATAATATATCTCATGCACTCTTTGGTCGAAGCCTTTCGTGTTTCCCCCAGTCGAGTAAGATTCGTTGTCCCTTTGCGGAATCGAATATTCATCCCTTTGTTCTTATGATTGCCTTGCTTGCAATTTACCCCCCAGTGAGTCATCTCTCGTTTTCCCTTTTGTTGTTGGTAACGATTGTTTCTCTTTTCGGTTGATTTATCCTTTAACAACCTACAACCCGGTTATGGATAATCTTCCATGCGAGTATATTATTTACGTTTTGACGGCTATAGATAATATATCTCATGCACTCTTTGGGTTAAACCTTTTGATTTTTTTCTCCAGCAGAGTAAGATTCGCATTCTTTACAGAATCGAATGTCCATCCTATAAACAAGTTTGCTTTTCTAGCTTTCTTCAGGATGATGAGTGTTTTGGAACACAAACCAATTCACGACTTCGGATGATTTATCCTTTAACAACCTACGACCCGATTATGGATA
Organism: Lathyrus oleraceus; assembly: GCF_024323335.1. Taxonomy (NCBI): domain Eukaryota; kingdom Viridiplantae; phylum Streptophyta; class Magnoliopsida; order Fabales; family Fabaceae; genus Lathyrus; species Lathyrus oleraceus. Next base: position 424,757,409 of record NC_066580.1, read on the forward strand.
ATCTTCCATGCGAGTATATTATCTACGTTTTGACGGCTATAGATAATATATCTCATGCACTCTTTGGTCGAATCCTTTGTTTGTTTCCCCAACTGAGTAAGATTCGCATTCTTTACAGAATCGAATGTCCATCCTATAAACAAGTCTGCTTTTCCAGCTTTCTTCAGCATGATGAGTGTTTTGGAACACACACCAATTCACGCCTTGGTCGGTCACCTGTTATATGCCTACAACCCGGTATCCTTGGTGTTCCTTCCTGTCTGCTCCCTGTTATGACCTTGGTCCCCTACGGAGTCAGATTTCCCTGAGTTGAAATATACCTTTTTCAGGTCTTCCTCAGATGATTTGGTCGATTGATATCTCTCACCCGTACACATGTCTTAGATATTCATTCTTCCCGAGCTTGTTACTCACTAACCGGTAACATCTCATCCTTTTGCTTCCCCTGGAGAGTCTTTTTAGATTTCCCAGCGGAGTTGTTGTTGTGATTCGCTTTTTGCTGTATTGGCATAACTCCCCAATACATGCATTTTCCCGGCAGAGTTATCTTGTACGCTCTTTCCCCAACCTGAGTCCGGATTTTTATCCGAACTATCCTTTGTGGATAGTTTTGCGGTATTGGCGTTTTCCCCAATACACGCATTTTTGAGTCAGCTTGAGTCTGTCCATCGGATGTGTTTCCCTTTGGAACTCTTTTCCCCAGTGTCAGTCCTTTACTCCCTAGTAAAGTCTCTAGTTTTAAGTCGTGTCCTGCTCACGCATTCTTTTCCTTTTCTTATCCCCATAAGAGTCCCGTCAGAGTCTCTGTTCCATTAGGAAGTGTATCATTCATGTGGTTTGTATTTCTCTTGATTTTCTTTTCTTCTTTGTGGACCCATTTCCCCACAGAGTTTGTTTGTTTTGCATTCATACATTTGCATCATGAGGTCTCTTAGGGACCAAAATTTGTCTCTTTGTTATTATTTAAGCCCATTCTACCGCGTCGAGACGAAGATTTTAACCTTCATTTCTCCGGCTAAATTGACCTTAAATAGGGGCATCTGTAAGACCCCAATTTTGTCACTAAGATCCCTCATGGCATCATATCATAGCATTGCATAGCCTCAAGGATCATTGAACACCTTGCTTCCTTCCCTGTGGGTGGGATCTTTTTGAGAGTGGTTCTTGATCACCAAGCATTGTTTGCATTTGTATATCATTGCTTTTCTTTTAATCACTTACCAAAAATGTACAAAAATATGTCATTAACCTTTGTTACTTGCAGCTTAAGCAATCAACAGGTCAAGGCACATCAAGTGAATCCCTGGTGCAAGAGATGAGGTTTCCATTGAGATATGGGTCATGTGATCATTATTTTGAGCTTATATGAGCTCTAGGTTCATTTTGGAGCAAATTTCCCAAGTGGTTGAGGCTCAAGTTCATCAGACATTTTCAGGTCATCTAAGGACCAATGCCAGTCAACTGAAGGCTTTGAGTGTGGGAAATGATCTGAGACATCCCATTCATGTTCAAACAAGGCTTATTCATCATGTCAAACATCTACCTTGAAGATTTTGAAGCCAGTGCAAAAGTTTCCAAAAATGGAAAGTGACCTATAATTTCAAATTTCCAAAAATGGCAAGTTTCTGGACCAAATTCAACTCAACTTTCCAACACAAAATAAGCTTCAAATGAATTTTTGTCCAACATGAATGTTGGAGATCTCTCTCTCCCATTTCCAAAAAGTCTAAGATCATGAGCATCTGATGAATGGTTGAGGAGTTATGGTCAAATGATTGCCAAGTGTGCATGGAACTTCAACAAGCTATAACTTTTGAACCAAAGCTCCAATTTGAGTGCCTCTTTTTGCATTTTGCTTCTCATGACATGTATTTTCCAAATCATTCATGGCATTGCATGAAATTTCATCACATGACCATTTGCTCATTCATGCTCATTTTGGAGTGAAATTTGCAAATTCAAAATTGGTGCATCATATGAACAGAATACCATTGCCATTGTGTTCATTGGAAGATTTTAAGTGAAATTTATCATGCATGTGGTACTGTTCACGTCCAATTTTCCATGCATGTGGTACTGTCGATAATACTTATATGAGCTTCCCATGACGTTGCTTGAAGTCCAAGGAATCTAATATAAAAGATGATAGCTTCCTTAGCTCTTTCAAGTCGGGACATATGAAACAGTACTTCTTAGTGTTCCTTCGTCCAGAATCCAGGGTCTGAAAATATTTGTAAATAAAACCTTAGTTCCTTGAAGTTATTTTTTATGTGATGAATGTTATGATGCGCATGAATGCACGAATGCAACAACCATAAATAAGGGATCACACACAAGGAAAACAATCAAAGGTCACGGGATGAATCAAGTCATTATCAAGATCAATCATCCATTTTGGTGGATTATGGTTTTCACCTTACCGACACCCAAGTTCCATTGATATTGACAAGTCTTGATTGGATCGACGAAGAATCAAGGGTTTGCTGTGAGTCACGAGCTTGGAGTCTGGTTAAGAACCATCCCAAAGGAGTGTACTGAGGATAAAACCTGTAGATCATGTTCTAAAAAGTTTCCAGAGTCTTAATTCCATCTATTGAATATTACAGGTTAGGATGACTGACTCATCAACCCATAATATTCTCAAGAGAAACTCCTCTGAGTGTAGTATCGCATAACAACTGTTATCAGGTCTACACCTGAACAGTCTTTGCACTACGTACTAAATAGGCCAAGTTGGGTTAAATGTTCTACGGTCCTCAGCTTCTCGGACCCCAAATCAGAGAAAGTAATTCCTAACCACAAATAACTTATGTGATATCAATAGCTCCAAAAGCGTCTCCACTTAGTAGATAGGTCTCAAGCCAACTTGGTAAGGACTATTCCACACAAGTCGAACATGACTATACCATCCTCCTATCTTAATTGCACTCAAGTTCGGGTTAGAACTTATCTCACTACTCAGAGATCACCAAGCATAACAAGTAGATTATATCACACAAACAAAAATCAAATATACAATTATATACACATAAAAAGTAGGCTAAACCCATTGAGGATTACTCCCAGCAGAGTCGCCACTTAATTTCTGTAGTGGTAAATTCATGACCATTAAGCTATGGTTAACTTAACGCCAATAAAACCAGAGTCGCCACTGCACTTTTATTGTTTCCAAAGGAAAAGGGAAAAGTATGAACAAAACCCAAAGATAAGAAGTTTTCAAATCAAAACTAATAAAATGCCAGAGATTACAGGTAATGGGGTTGATTACATAGAGGGAAGGTGTTAGCACCCAAAGTGTCCTAGGTACTCCTAGGGAGCCCTTTTTTATGCGTGCATGTGTTTTGCTATAAAATGAGGTTTGCAAAAAAAAGAATGTGGGGATGAGAAATAATTCATTAATTATATTTTTGTGATTGACTAGACCTTCGGACTTGTGCCTACGTACCAACATCAAAATGAGGGATCAAAACCTCGTAGTTCGTGGTAACAATTTCAAAGTGAGTGGATTGCTTTTAACAAAAGGTTAAATTTGAAATAGGCACAAAGGGCCTAAAAGAGTTTGAATGAGGGTTAGTTCTTTTTATCTTTTTGAAATTTTGAAGTCAATATGATTAGATTCATTTACAAGTTTGATTAAGAAAATGAGTTAAAAAATGCAATGGCATAAGGCCAAAGTTTCTAATTTACAATAAAGTCTAAGTTTTAAAATCACAATCAAAGAAGATTTTTAAAAAGGGGGGAAAGATTTATAATTTAAGAAATGGGAGGAGATGAGGAGACTAATCCTAAGGAAAAAATTAAAAGTTTAGAGTTGAAAAGATCTGACTAATGGGATGCAATCCAATAGACAAGAATGTCGTATAGAAACCCATTTTTCCTTTGGACTTTAAATCAAGCAATATCAAAAAGAATGTAGAAATTAGAAGAGAAAGGCATCAAATAAAGATAGGCACATCTATAAGACCCCAATTTTGTCCCTAAGATCCCTCATGGCATCATATCATAGCATTGCATAGCCTCAAGGATCATTGGACACCTTGCTTCCTTCCCTATGGGTGGGGTCTTTTTGAGAGTGGTTCTTGATCACCAAGCATTGTTTGCATTTGTATATCATTTCTTTTCTTTTAATCACTAACCAAAAATGTACAAAAATATGTCATTAACCTTTGTTACTTGCAGCTTAAGCAATCAACAGGTCAAGGCACATCAAGTGAATCCTTGGTCCAAGAGATGAGGTTTTCATTGAGATATGGGTCATGTGACCATTATTTTGAGCTTATATGAGCTCTAGGTTCATTTTGGAGCAAATTCCCCAAGTGGTTGAGGCTCAAGTTCATCAGACATTTTCAGGTCATCTAAGGACCAATGCTAGTCAACTGAAGGCTTTGAGTGTGGGAAATGATCTGAGACATCCCATTCATGTTCAAACAAGGCTTATTCATCATGTCAAACATCTACCTTGAAGATTTTGAAGCCAGTGCAAAAGTTTCCAAAAATGGAAAGTGACATATAATTTCAAGTTTCCAAAAATGGCAAGTTTCTAGACCAAATTCAACTCAACTTTCCAACACCAAATAAGCTTCAAATGAAGTTTTATCCAACATGAAAGTTGGAGATCTCTCTCTCCCATTTACAAAAAGTCCAAGATCATGAGCATCTGATGAATGGTTGAGGAGTTATGGTCAAATGATTGCCAAGTGCGCATGGAACTTCAACAAGCCATAACTTTTGAACCAAAGCTCCAATTTGAGTGCCTCTTTTTGCATTTTGCTTCTCATGACATATATTTTCCAAATCATTCATGGCATTGCATGAAATTTCATCACATGACCATTTGCTCATTCATGCTCATTTTGGAGGGAAATTTGCAAATTCAAAATTGGTGCATCATATGAACAAAATACCATTGCCATTGTGTTCATTGGAAGATTTTAAGTGAAATTGATCATGCATGTGGTACTGTTCACGTCCAATTTGCCATGCACCTCCACACTTTCCAATTTTTGTCATACACCTTATTCTCACTAATCTCTAATTAACCAATGCCTAATTACATTTTCTATAGGATTAACACATGGTATAAATGCTAAATCCTAACAAAATTGTTCATTATTCATTCATTCTAGATCTAGATCCAAATTCCCTCCAAAATTTCTCTCAATCCAAAGTTGAAATTTCTTCACATAGCATAGCAATTTTCTTGCATATTCTGGGTTGTTGAGTGTTGTTGATGAAGATCCAAGCATTCATTTGAAGAATTCGAGCCAGAATCCATCACATGAAGTTCAAGAACATGAAGATGAAAGATGAAATCTGAGCTAGATCCAAGCTATCTCAAGCTTCAATTTATACATAAAGCTTCAAGTCATCGTCTCAGGACTAGATTTGGATACTTGCAAGAGCTCAAAGCCACGATTTCATCATTCTGCTCTTCAAGAGGTTACAATTCGATTATCACCTTTCTTGATTCTATGCACATGTTTATGTAGATCCTTTCATGCTGATAATCATGATGCTTTCAGAATTAAAAATGGTGAAGTATGGACTGAGTTATCTTGATTTGAAGTTTTGAATGCATTAATGTTTTTGTTCGATTAGCACTGGTTATGATGAATTGATGTGAATTGATGATGGATCCGTGTTATACATAGCATAAGCTTTCGATTGATATAGATTTTGCACGAATCTGGAATTTTTTTTTGACACTGTTACTGTAGCGCCACCATCTTCATGAAGAAGACGGTGGAAACCACCACGTACTGTACGCGTACCATATGCTAGGGTTTGGTCTGGTTCAACGCTCCAAGGTTACTGTAGAAGCGCCTATAGCATTTGTGTTGCGCGTTCGAACCTGAGCTAGGGCGTTTAAAATTTCCAATTGTGATTTTCCTCATTTACCAAAACGCAGTCGTTTTGCTTGCCGCGCCATACATGCTTCGATTCTGGCTGGCTACACATTTTTCAAATTGCTCACGATTTCTTCTTTCCCTCCATATTTTCATGTACATGATCCATTTTATTTCATATTTTCTTCCAACTTCAAAAAATCATAATAAATTGAAAATGATTCCAAATAATTCCAGATTTTTTTCTACATGATCTTGAGAATGTCTATTATTTTATGGTGTTGATTTTTGGATTTTATCATTTCTGGAATTTTAATGGTGTTGGATTACTTGAACATGTATGCAAATGTGACATGCTTCATTCATTCTATTGTGAAATGCTCATACATTGGCCAATTGATTTGAAATTTGGTATGCTGATCTCCAACATGTTGCTTGATGTTTGAGGCTTAGTTGTGCATTTTTAGCATTTTTCATATCTGTTTTAGGCACATGATTGCATGGTGTGACAATGTGTGTCACACAATTTGATGTAATACTTGTGCATTTTCATTTCTAGGTCAATTGAGTTCTGTTGATTCTAATTTTTGGCATGATGATTGTATTTGATTTGTTGTGTGCACATAAAAATTTCCAGGATTGTTTGATTCATTTCTGTTTTAATATGGAATTTTCATTCTTGATGACCCATTATGTGCTTTATAATTGCCTTTGCCATACCTTGCTCATGCAGTGACTTTTCTTAATGCTTTTGACTTGGTCCTTTTTAGGACATGTTCTTACATGTTTAAATGAGCTTTATGTTGAATATTGGTTGCTGTTTTGACTTTTTGCTTTACCTTTGACCCTAGGCTCTGCCCTTGGGGTTTGTACTCACAATTTAAGCTTTGCCTTTCAGGTTCAAGCAATTAGTGCTAATGGATGATGTAATCTCCTTGCTTGAGATACAATTTTCTTTGTTTAACTAATTTTGATTGTGTTGTAGGTCCTTGGGTGGCTAACTCACTTGAGTTGTTGACTTGCATTATGTATATTGGTTGTCTCACTGTTGACTGTCTGTTTGGTTTGTCTGAATGTGAATATTGACTTGTTTGATTTTCTTACAGGTACTTTAGTAGCTTTAACTCATTACTTGAGTTGCTTTGCTTTGCTTGTGGTTGGCATACAACTTAGGTAATCTCTTTAACTCCATGTAGTCTGGAAGCCCTGTCGTTTATGTTTGGCAGGCATTTGGCTGAAGTCCTCCTTAAGAGGCAATGTCTGTGATTGTTTATATTTGTGCCATGTACTTCAAGTCCTCCTAAGTGAAGAGGCGATTGGCAGATAGAAGGGATGTGCAATCCATACCCTGCTATTCAGTTGAGTCTTTCACTTTGCTCGCACTAAGTGCTAATGCATTTTGAATAAACACCCAAGATCTTGTACATAGAGTCAGTCATTGTGGAATAGAGTTCCTCATTCTGGACTCCCACACCTTCTTTGATTCAAGCTCACCCTGCCCAGGGTTAAGAGCTATGAGGTCTGATCCTCATCTCTCATTTCATCTGCTCACCCTGACGGTCAATGTCAGTGGTTAAGAGCCTAAACACCCTTACATATCTGGTTTATTTGTCGAGGTTGATATGACCCCTTGACTAAAGCCCAGCCTTGTATGAGCCTCTTGGTTGTGTATAGCGTGTGATAACTGATTGCTTGGTTGCTTACCTGTGCATCATTCCTATGTTTGCTTTGCATTTTGTTATGTGTTTTCTTTTGAGGAGTCAGATGTAAGACCATTGATTGGCTATCTGTTTCCTATTTTGTTTCTTTTGTGGAGTCAGATGTAAGACCATTGATTGGCTATCTGTTTCCCATGTTGCTTTGTGGAGTTGGACGTAAGACCATTGATAAGCACTCCGTTTCCCATTTGTCTTCAGAGTTGGATATAAGACCATTGATTGGCAATCCATTTCCAGTTTTGTTCTCTTATGAGAACCTGCCTACTTGCTTATTGCTCTGTGTTGCCTAATTCCAAAGGAACTTACTTGGATCATTTCTATGATCTTGAGAAAGCAACTCCTGTTTGTGGCTTTGTTCCCTTAACCCTTTTGTGCTTAACCTTGATCCATGTTTTCCATCTTTAACCCAAAACCAGAAAACTTTTGTGCAAACATCTTCACTTGTTTTCAAAACCAGAAACCTAGGCATTAAGCCTCTGATTTTCAAACTTCATTTTCACAATACTTCTTCTGAATTGAATTTAATGTCACTTTTGACCATCTTTGTGAATACTCATAATTGGTTAATTTCACTCACTCAATTGCTTTTTGTGGCTCTCGTCCACTTCTTGAAAATTTTCATGCATTAGCCATAGATCTGAATTATCATAGTGGTTGATGTAAATCCCACCGCATCCTTAGTGATTGAATTGTAAGACTTCCATGCTTATTATAAGGTTAACCCCTCACTAGCATGTTGAAGTTGTTCTCACATGGTGGATTGTTGGTTCAGGTTGAGTTTTCTCCCGTTGATAATGAAAGACCTTAAAGGCTTTTGTTTAAAATCAATCCACTCACTTTTTGGAAATCTTTTAGCCGAACTATGGCGTTTTGATCCTTATCTTTCATGAAAGGTACGTAGGCAATGGATTCATCCATCCAAACACAAAAATAATAAAATTTGTATATTCTTTTCTCACCTCTTCCCTCATGTTTGCACAATAAACATTTTCATAAACAATTACTTTTTTTCAACAAGTTGTGAAAAGGGTTCCCTAGGAGTACCTAGGATGCATTGGGTGCCTAACACCTTCCCTTTGCATAATTACCCCCTTACCCAGATCTCTGTACCCCTTTTATTAGTTTTCTTTGTAAAACTTCTTAGGCTTTTGTTCGCTTTCTAGCCATTCCTTTGGATAAATAGAAGTGCGGTGGCGACTCTATCTTTGTATGCTTTGCTTTTGATTTAGTCAATAAATCTAAAGGCGACGAATACACCGCTACAACATCCAAGAAAGCAACTTCACAGTCTTCTTCTTGATCTTCCCTTGTATCAGATGACATATTCGTTGAATGGCTCAGAATAAGTCATTAGACACAAGTTCAAAGTAACATTGGCATCAAGGCCATGTATAAAATGAACACATGTGGATCCCAATACTTGCATCAGATCAAAATTCAAATCACAAGAACTTGGTTTCAGAAATGTTGCCATTGGCCAAGTCCTCTTGCATAGGGAATGTTACCTAATTCTAAGTCCAAAGCTCAGATCAAATCCAACAGTCCACACAAACATTTCTTAGGGTTCTTTGTTGTTTATTAGGTATTTTAAGGTCCTAAGACCATAAACACGAACAAGTATATACAATCACAATATTTGGCTCAAGTGAGCAAAGTGAAAAATTACATTAAAATAAACAAGTTGAATGATATGTAAAATGAAAAAATGATAAATGGCTTGAATTTAAATTGCATGAAGTAAAAGGCTTGAAATTAAAAGTTAGTCAAATGTTAGTTGATTAGATGTTAGTAGAGTTTTGCTTTTCAATTGTTTAAGTCATTCTTTGGAGAACAGTTAACCCTCTATTCACAAGCATGTATACTTGAACCAAGATATCTTCCAAAGGAAGGAAAAAATGCCAAGTTTCCATACAATACCATGAAAGGGGGAGAGTTACAATCTCACTTACTAGAATTCTTTGCCTTTATGTCAAAATTTAGCGCTATATTAAGCAATCATAATTGGACTTATGTAGAAGTCACAACTATCTGAGGCCGGGCAATAGAAATTTTGGCGTTAATGCATGTTAGAGATATGGTATAATTGACCATACTCCGAAAACATACCACACACAAAAAGTAAATGATCAAAGGGTGGACCTAAACTCATCCATACTTATATTGGTTCATCCAACACAAAGTTATTGATGAACCAATTAGCCTTAGGATATTGAAACTTCATTGGTCAATGAGAGGGATGGGATAGAATGTGATTGAAGATGAAGAGGGAGGGGAAATGAGACAAACACAAATTGGTCATGAGAGGAATTTTATCAAATTAAAATTATTCATTCATTTTGGGAGATGAAATATACATTTCATTAATCCCCAAAATCTAATGATTTTAATCCAACAAAAGTCAAATCAACCTTGACCAAGACCCAAACACATAGTCTAACTTCACAAGTCAATAAAAATGGCTCAACATAATTTCTACACTATTTAACAATTAAAAATCAAATTAAAATGCATTAAATTAAATTAAGTTTGATCAAAAACCTAAAACCTCTTCAAAACACCAAATAAATGGCAAAGAGATTTATCATAGGTCAAACGAGGTCAAAGGACCTTTGAGAAAAAAATTCATAATTTTTGAAAAGTCAAAAGTATTTTTAAACAATTAAAAATATGCATAAAAACAATTAAATCATGAAAAATATAAATATTAATCCAAAAAATAATTTTAATTAAGAAAATGAAAGAGAAAAATATTTGAAATTTTTTTGTGTAAGTCCCATCTGATCAAGCAATTAAATGGAATATTCAGAAATTCGAAAAAATGAGAACCATCTGATCTCCCTCATTTATTGAGGTGGCAGATCAGATGGATGAAAACACACGTTCCATGTGTTCTTGAAGTCAACTGTCCCACACGTATGGTAATTGCTTTGGATAGATGAGATTAGAATTTGGGACTCAGATCAAAGGGTTTTGGACAAGCCAACACACCACCGGAACCCTAACTCCGGTCATCTTCTCCGGTGAGGATCACCAAACTGGTCCAAGCTCAACTCAAAGAAAAATGGAAAATGAGTACACTATTTCGAAGGAAAAATTCTCAGAAGCATGAATCTGGCCTCAATTTTGTCCAATTCCAAGTATATAAAAAGATACAGGGATTTGAATTTTGAGGATCATGAACCGAGTTGCTTCGATTTGACCTCAAAGAAACTCGATCTTCTTTCCTACATTGGTAGGACTTCAGACAACCAAAAATCAACAAGGATGGTGAATAATTGAGGGAGAATCAAAGAGACAAAAAATCTGAAAGTTCACCTTCCATGAAGCTTCATATTGGCTCGATTTTGCTTCCAATTATGTTTGGCCTTGCTTCAAATGCTTGATGGAAGGGAAATATATCAAGGAAAGCGATGGACTCTTGGAGTTTCAATCTCAAAACAGATGGAGAATTGAAACTCAATTTTCAAATAAAATCCTCAAGTTTATCCTTCAATGGTAAGGGTTTATGGTTGCAGGTTCAAAGCTTGGGCATGAGGTCCATAATTCTGAGCATGAAGGGTCTTCTTTATAGCCAATGTGATTGATATTTGCACACTTCCAATTTTGGTAAAATTTCAAATTATTCCTTGCATGGATGCATGGGTGTGCACTAGGCCCATGAGAAGATGTGTTCTGATCCAAAATCCAATGTACAATATGTTGAAATCATGTTACCAGCTCATGCAAATGTGTGTGAAAATTGGAACTTGAAATTATCTAAATGGTGTTTTAACTTACACCCATGCACAAGTCCCTCATACTTTGGTCAAATTAGATGATCTTGGTTGTTTTGGAAAGGTGAGATCAAGGGGAGTAACTTTCATGTTGAATATATCTTCATTTGAAGCTTGTATCATGATGCAGTTTGAGGTGGAAGTTTGGGAAATCAAACATATTTGAAAATTTTCTAAGTCCCAAGTCAAATGTTCACTTCTTCCACCTTGAATAAATTTTTCTATGGACTTCAAATGAAAAAAGTTCATTCATAAAAGTTGTATCTCTTTTAAACTTTTTCAATTTGGTCAGAAATATGACCTCATTTGGATTTGGCATGAAGGAGTTATGCATTTTAGAAGTTGAGGAAAATCACTTGTTCAATGGTATTGGCCCAAAATGACCTATAATGTTTCCTCTTGGTACATGCATTTGAAAGTTGAATTTACACTTCCTTAAAACATAAAAGTTGAATTAGACATCTTGAATTTTATCATGAAATTTTAATGGATTTCATATCATAAAATTGAGCAAGTTATGGTCTTGGGAAGTTAACCACCAAACTAGAGTTTAGACAAAATGACCTATAATCGTTCACCATAAAATATGACTTTCCATGCAAAACTAGAACTAGACTTCAACATGAAAGTTGTTTGTAATGTCCTTTAGAGTAACGTTTCTCTTGGAATCATTTTCATATGACAAATTTTGTAGGAGATAGGGTCTAGGGAACCCTAGTTTTGACTAGTTTACTTTCTCTAGTCAACCACCATGAACCATCTTGCTAACTTGACATTATCTTGACTTTTGGGAGTAATGGAGGATAATATATGCATACAATGATGTAATTTGAAGTATCCCTTGAAATATTTGATCAATTGTTGAATAAACATGTTGAAGAAGTCACACAAGATACCCGGATGAATTAGGGTTTCCAAGGCAAACAAACTTCAAACTCTTGATAATTTCTTGATAAAAATAACATGTGAAGATAATGGGGCTTCATATATGATGCTTAGAGCCAATGTAAACCATTTCTTGATTGAGCTCCTTACATTGAGGGGCTTAAACCCTATATATGAGCTTGATAGAGCATAGGTGAGCATACACACTACCTATAAAAGCAACAAACTATACATTGACATATTTTTGGTATTTTGGTTAGTAAAATAATAAACAATGAAGTATGATACAAATAAAATATGCTTGGTGATCTCTCCCTATGCAAACCCAATGGAAAAGGGGTAAGGAGGATGCCAAGGTGTGATCCCAAAGCTAATGCATATGATGAGATAACATGAGGGATCTTAGGGTCAAAATTGGGGTCTTACACCAGCAAAGATGCAGAATCAGAAGTCTATAAGGGTAAAGGGATGATGGTTGAGAATGAGTATGTTGAAGATCACAAGAAGATCATCACTTTTGAGGAAAGTCAGGAATTCCTCAAATTGATCAAGAAGAGTGACTTCAAGATCGTCGACTAGTTGATCTAGACTACCTCCAAAATATCCATTTTGTCTTTGCTAATAGGTTCTGAGACTCACTGCAAAGCATTGCTGAAAATTCTAAATACCGCTCATGTGATGCAAGATATCATGGTCGATCAATTTGACGACGTGGTTGCGAACATCACCACTAGTAGGTATTTAGGATTTAATGAAGCAGAATTACCTCCTAAAGGAAACACCCATAATAAATCACTACACATTCCAGTCATGTGCACAGACTCTCTGCTATCTCGAGTCCTCGTTGACACTGGTTCTTCGCTTAATGCATTGCCAAAATATACATTAAGTCAATTATAATTTAAAGGGCCCGAGATGAGGACCAGCGCACTGATTGTCCGAGCTTTTGATGGTTCCCGATGACAGGTTATTGGGGAATTTGATCTTCCCATTAGTGTTGGGCCTTACCTGTTCAGCATTACCTTCCAAGTCATGGATATCAACCCAGTTTATAGTTGTTTGTTGGGAAGGTCGTGGATTCTTGCCGCTGGGGCATTAACCTCTACATTGCACCAAAGTTTAAAGTTATTGATTATTGATAAACTGGTAATCGTGTGTATGGAAGAAGACTTGTTGGTTAGCGAAGTCTCGTCGTTCAGATATGTTGAGATAGATGAAGGGATTGTTGAGATTTCGCTCCACTATTTAGAATTTGAAGAAGTCAGTTCTGCTACCGCCAATCATGACCAATCATCTGCTACCGTTCTATCTTCAGTCAGAAGCACCAGACATACATTGGAGAAAGGCCCACTTCCCGGTTGGGGTAAAGTTGTTGACATGGAAGAGAAGCGCGTCAGATTTGGTATCGGTTATCACCCGTCAGCATGCAAGGCAAGCCCAAAGAAGAAGCAATTCAACCTGGTCATATTCAGGAACTCCGACTTTCAAAATGATCATACTGTGGCAGTCATTGGAGACTCTAGTGGCTGCAAACCAGAGACATCTAGCCTCATACGCAAATGTCCTCCAGGGTTCAAGCTCCCCAACTGGACAACTACCATGATTCCCATAGTATACTCAGAAAAAACGTAATGCATTTTGTTTTCTCGATCCCTCGTCCTCGCCCGAGACGTCAGGATATCTTGTAAGGGCCTCCATGTTTAAAATTATCATGTGAATAAATAAAAAGTACGTTTTACATACAAAACTTGTGATCCTTTTTCTTTCAGTTATTTTTACTTTTTCACTAAAACAACAAAATGTTGGGGCATCTGGGTTCTGAAATCGATAAAAAAGAAGTAAAAGTTAGGGAATCTCTTGCCAAGCATGTACACTCCGACTTGGTAGAGTTATTGCACGAGTATGTTGACGTCTTCGCTTGGTCGTATCAAGATATGCCAGGGTTAGACACCAGCATCATTAAACATCACTTGCCACTTAAACCTGAATGTCCTCCCGTCAAGCAAAAGCTCAGAAGGACTAGACCTGACATGGCACTCAAGATCAAAGAAGAGGTTAAGAAGCAGTTTGATACTGGCTTTTTGGCCATTTCTGAGTATCCACAGTGGGTTGTTAACATCGTCCCAGTTCCGAAGAAAGATGTTAAAGTCAGAATGTGTGTAGATTACCGAGACCTCAATAGAGCGAGTCCGAAGGATGACTTCCCTTTGCTTCGTATTAATGTTTTGGTTGATAATACAACTCAGTTTTCCGTCTTTTCTTTCATGGATGGGTTCTACGGGTATAATTAGATAAAGATGTCACCAGAAGATATGGAGAAGACAACTTTCATCACACCTTGGGGAACTTACTGCTACAAAGTAATGTCGTTCAGCCTGAAGAATGCAGGGGAAATATATCAACGTGCCATGGTAACCCTCTTTCACGATATTATTTATGAAGTGATTAAGGTTTATGTGGATGACATGATTGCCAAATCCAGAACTGAGGAAGATCACTTGGTGAACCTGAGGAAATTGTTTGTCAGAGTCTGAAAGTTTAAGTTGTGTCTGAATCCAGCTAAGTGCACTTTTGGGGTTTGGTCCGGTAAACTCCTAGATTTTATAGTCATTAAGAAGGGTATTGAGGTGGATCCCGACAAAGTTCGAGCCATCAAATAAATGCCATCTCCCCGAACAGAAAAAGAAGTCTGAGGTTTCCTTGGTCGACTCAACTACATCTACACTTAACAACTACCTGCAAACCGATATTCAAATTGTTGAGAAGAATCAGTCGATTGTGTGGAATGACGATTGCCAAGACGAATTCGACAAAATCAAAAAGTACTTGTATGAACCACCAATCCTGATACCACCGGTTCCTGGTAGACCTCTCATCATGTACCTCACGGTGCCCAATGAATCTATGGGCCGCGTTCTGGGTCAACATGACGACAAATGCAAAAAGGAACATGCTATTTACTATCTCCGCAAAAATTTCACTGTATATGAGACCATTTACTCACTTTTGGAGAAGACTTGTTGTGCTTTGACTTGGGATGCTCGACGCCTGAGACAATATATGATTTGCCACACAACTTTACTGATATTTAAAAAAGATCCGATAAAGTATATCTTCGAAAAGTCTGTTGTTACTGGTCGAATTGCCCGATGGAAAATGTTGTTGACCGAGTATTATATGCAGTATGTGACCCAGAAAGTGATAAAGGGGAGTGTTATGTCTGACTACCTTGCTCACCTACCTGTCGAAGGTTATCAACCGTTGAGGTTTGAATTTCCAGACGAAGACATCATGTTTATCATAGACTTCACTATGCCAAGCTACGAGATAAGCCCTGAAGAAGGCCCCGAACTAGGATCGCGATGGACAATCATGTTCGACGGTGCTTCCAATGCTCGTGGTCGTGGTATTGGTGTTATTATTACATCCCCAACCGGTTTCCACCTTCCATTTACCGCTAGACTATGTTTCGATTGCACTAATAATATGGAAGAATATGAAGCATGTATCTATGGTTTGGAGGCAACCATCGACTTAAGGGTCAAGATTCTTGAGGTATACGGTGATTCAGCTCTGGTAATAAGTCAGGTAAAAGGTGATTGGGAGACTCTGGATAGCAAGTTGATACCTTACAAGGAGTATATCAGAAAACTGGTACCATACTTTGATGAAATGTCTTTTCATCATATTCCAAGGGAAGAAAATTAGTTAGCAGATGCTCTAGCTACGTTGGCATCTATGTTCAAAGTCAAATGGAAGAATGAAGCACCTGCTATCCACATTGACCACTTAGACGAACCAACACATTGTCTAGTAATCGAGGCTGATCCTGATGATAAGCCCTGGTTCCATGACATAAAGACATTCCTGGAGAAACAACAATATCTCGAGGGTATATCCATTACTGATAAGAAGGCTATGAGAAGACTCTCTGCCAAGTTCTTCCTAAATGGTGATGTGTTATACAAGCGAAATTATGATTTCGTACTGCTCAGATGCATGGATAAACATGAAGCTAGTACGATCATAAAATCCACACATGAAGGCTGCGAGGGTGTACATGCAAAAGGTCCTGCTATGTCCAAGAAGATCCTTCGGGCTGGGTATTACCTGACGACAATGAAGGTCGACTTTTTCAACTTTGTTAGAAGATATCACAAATGCCAGATCTATGGGGACAAGATCTTTGTGCCACCGACACCATTGGATTTTTTTACTTCTCCATGGCCTTTTTCTATGTGGGGTATTGATATAATTGAGATGATAGAGTCTAAAGCCTCAAACATTCATCGATTCATCCTGGTCGCCATTGATTACCTCACAAAATGGGTCGAAGTTGCTTCATATGCCAATGTCACTCGACAAGTGGTTACACGGTTTATCGAGAAAGAGATAATCTGCAGATATAGGATACCTAGCAAGATCATCACTGACAATGCCATTAATATTAACAACAACATGATGAAGGAGTTATACGAAGAATTTAAGATCGAGCACCATAACCCTTCACCATACCATCCCAAGATGAATGACGTCGTAGAAGCAGCTAATAAGAACATTAAGAGAATCATCCAGAAAATGGTCAAGACATACAAGGACTAGCATGAGATGTTGCCCTTTGCTCTGCACGGTTATAAAACCTCAGTCCGCACACCCACTGGGGCAACTCCATACTCGTTGGTATATGGGATGGAAGTTTTCCTACCAATTAAAGTCGAGATCCCTTCACTCAGAGTCATCATGGAGGCTGACCTTGATGAAGCTGAATGGGTTCAATCACGGTATGACCAGCTGAATCTGATCAAAGAAAAGTGTTTCACATCCGTTTGTCATGGTCAGTTATATCAAAGACGTCTCAAACGAGCTTTTGATAGGAAAGTTCTTCCTCGTGAGTACTGCGTAGGGGAACTCGTGCTCAAAACATATTCTGCTATTCACTCAGATCCTCGAGGCAAATGGACTCCTAACTATGAGGGACCTTTCGTCATCAAGAAGGCCTTATCAGGTGGGGCTCTAATCCTCACAACAATGGATGGGAAAGACTTGTCATCGTCGGTGAATGCAGACATAGTCAAAAAATATTATGCCTAAAAAGAAATCACAAAAGCCCGCTAGATTAAACTAGGCAAAAATGGCTATCCCGATGGACCAAAAAATGAATTCTCCATGCAAAAGTTAGGGAACAAATATAAAGCTCGCTAAGTCAAAAACCCGAAAGGACGACTTAGGCAAAAAGGAGCGTCCCGGTGGACGAAAAGAATGAAAAATGTCCACGAAAAAGTTAGGGATAAAGGCATTGATTATGATCCTTGAGCCCATTACGTTACAAGCTAGATCTCGAATGGTCAAAGATCAATCCAATCATCGTCAGTCGAAGCAAGGTCTCGGGATTCAGATTCTACAATAGACGAAGGCCAATGTTGTAGTCAATGGAAAAATACAAAAAATTGTTTCCCATTGCCATTTCATTTATCTTTTTATATTTTGGCAACACTTTCATCAAGGTTGTTTGCATCTTTGTACGTACCATATGTACAGTTCCATATCAATAAAATTCGGTTCATTTCATCAAGTACTTTGTTCTTTTTCTTTATTTTTTATGCAAAATAACTGATTTATCTTATTCACATAATGCCTTAAAATTTCGGAGAATAATAAAAGCAAGACTAAAGGAAAACATTATGCATTACTGTAAAATCCCAAAGAACTCAAAAGATGACTGATAGCCTGAAAGATGTTTTGCTTGAACACCCGTGACCTCTAGCTGACTGCCCTGTTGGTTTTTATGCCCAATGTTCTTCATCAGATAGGTGAATCCTTGACAGTAGTGTTCCCACCTGGATCCCTCAATATTTACCATTCAATCATCAATGACGAGTCGAAGTTTCCACCATAATAAAGAACCATATCCCCATAAATGACATATGTATAACCAAACAAACATGCACGCATCATGAAAATGAAGCATACATCATGCATCATGCATATCATACTCTCTTCAATGACGCCCCCACATAAATATCAAAGACCTATGTCAATAGTGTAACCGCCCGTTTAAGATAATTTTTGGATACGTCGGTATTTAATCCTCTTCCACCTTGAATACCTGAAAAACTGCCGAAATTCCGATATTCAGGTTCAAGAAGATTAAACAAGGGCAGCTGTTGTACCCCAAAATTTGCCTCCTCATTTTTTCATATCTCCATCCAACCACTTGACTAGGGTTCAGTTGCATACATTAATAATTCATGAATATCATTAATTCCCTTAAGGGATCACCATAGATTAAATATTCTTGCCTTGTGGAGCTAGGGTTTGCTTGTGTATTAACTTGGAAGGTGTGGCTTGGACTTGCACCAAAGCTCAGGGGCCTTTAAAACCCTAATTTCTTGATGATGAAGGATATGGTCATGGAGCTTTGGATTTGTTTGTGAAGCATCTTGAGGATATGGTCATGAAGGTTTTTAACCCTCAAGGCTTTCTAACCCTTCAGGTAATCCTCAAGGCTTTCTAACCCTAATGCTTGAGGATATGGTCATGAAGCTTTGGATTTGTTTGTGAAGCATCTTGATTTATTCAAAGATCTTGGTTGAAGGGTATGCCTCAGGTAAACCCAATCAAGGAGGATTTGGTCCAAAGGTATCTTATAACTTAACTCTTCATCTAAATGGTCTTCAAACCCCAATTTCACCTAGTTCACCATCCATTGCATGTTTCACACTATTGCTTAGTCATTACCCCTCATAATCTCTTGTATTTGGTTAGTTGGTCCTAACCCATGCCTTTGGCATTTCATTTGTACATTTCAAGTGCCTAGCCCTTGATTTGTTTGGTTTCATCTGGTTGAGTCCATCCAAGTCCACTTCATGACATTTTAAATGCTTAGTGTTTGGTTCATGGATCCTTGGTTATTGGTTTATTCATGTCATTCATGTTCACCCAAAGTCACATTCTTGGTTCATTTCAATCATGACCATTCAAGATCAAGTCAAAGCCAATTTCAATCCATTTAGAAGTCAATATATTCAAGATTCAATTCCATACAAAATGTCAAGATTCAATACCAATCCATTTCATTCAAAAACTTCAAATTTCATTACAAAGCTATAAGATGTTCATTACATGAAAAATTACAAAATTTGGCAACTTTGACCAAGTGTTGACTTTGGTCAACAGTTGAATTTTTTTGTCAACTTTGACAAAAGTCAACTCACATTATACCAAGAGTCCTAAAACCCTAAATCCAAATCCTAATCCTAAATCCAAAGGTCAATTGATCCTTGATCCTTGCTATTTGTCATGGATGCTACAAAGATCAAACTTGGTCACTTGTTTGGCATGCCTTATCCCACCACCCATACCATATGTTTATGGCATACAAGAGAGTGCACAAACCAAGCAATGCTACATGAAGCTAGTTATAATCATGCCAATGCACTAGCCACAAATCTGCAAAACTAAGCCAAAATTAACACATGGTCAAGATGTAGAACCATAAGCCAAATGGAGTATGTGCAAAACTAATCCAAATCTTGCAGCCACATTGTATACCTTCTACAACAAAAACATAGGCCACAAACCACTTCATGCCTAGTCCAATTCATACTTTCTACACCATATCAAGTCAGAAGTCACAAGCCAATGGGCATACCTATTGCATAACCAACAAACCATTTTAAAATGATCAAGCCTCCAGGAAATGCAGTAAGGCACGCATAAACCACACCTGCAATGAAGCTAGTCAGAACCACAAGTTAGTTGAAGCATGTTATCAAGTCTTGCAGACCCTAGTACAAAAAGCCATTGCAGAACATGTGACTGCATCTTGCTTGCAATGCACAACATGAAGTCAATGAAACCATGAACCACTTCACAAGATTACAAACCAACATGAGAGAACTTAGAAAACCTCATACTTGTTGCAAAACAAGCAAATTCAATATGCCAACACACGCTGCAAAACCAACATGATTTACACCTGTAGCAAGACCTCATACCTTGCACAAAATCTGCAAAAACATTGATAAACACCATCATGCAATAACACTACAAGCCTGCATCAAGTCCAAATTGCTGCAGTATACCATGAAAACATAATAGCAGGAGCAAATCAGACAGCTAGGCAAAATAGTCATGCAGTTCATCATGATTCATCTTGCATCCAACACCAGGTCCAGACTATTGTAGCAAACCTACAAAATAGAAACATTGCGTAGCAAGGAAATGGTTAACATAGGTTTAGTCATCATCATAATGCAGTAGCAACAAGTATACATTATGGCTACCATTTGGTCCAAGCCACACAACTGTGCACCTGCATCTGTGACAAAACATATAGTGCAAACTAGGTCACACCATGCCCAACCAAAGCAGACAGGATTTAAACAAAAGAGAAGCAGACCATGTGCATGGAAATTGAGACAAGGCATATCAGTTAGCATACTCAATAATAATTCCAGTTTCTAACTTAATCGGGAAATTAACATCTAAACTAGATGGATAACTAGTATCTCATCACCTAGCAACACATAGCATTGCCTAAACTAATTCACAAGGATTCAATTCACTATGTTAACAAAGCCTTCATTAGTGGGTAAACCTGTTTGGCAGGTCATCATTCATGTGAAGCCTAATTCCATTTAAATTGTTTTTTTAGCCTTTTAATTCTTTGTTAATTAGGCTAATTAGGAGATTAAAATTGAGTTTCAACTTGATTAAGATTTAGAAATATTAGATTAGTTTCTAATTTTAGAAATCAATTAGAAATACTAGAAATCTTCGACTAATTAGATTTAGAATTTTAGAATTTTAGAATTAATTGGAAATTAGGATAAAAATAATTAATTGGAATTAATTGTGTTGGTAATTAGGATGATTAATTTTCAATTAGATCTAATCCTAGATTTAATTCTCTAATTGAACATACTATGTAAAATGACAATTTTACCCTTTTGGGGTTTAGTTTGTTATTTTGACCATATGAAGGCATGATCCCTTAGGCTTAGATGTTAATTAAGAATTTTGACTAAGTATATCAACTACTCTTAGGATAGTTTGATTAAATCTAACTATTAGATTAGGTTCCAACCTATTTTCTTAAATCATTTCAAAACCTCTGATTTAAATTGGTCAAAAGCAATTTTGATCAATTAAATCCTTCGAACTTGTATAATCCCACAATCTAATTTGAGTGACCAAAAGACCCTTGGTCACTCAATAAGACTTTTATTCTACACTGTGGAGCTCGAATCCTCAAGTCAAGATCTTCAATTAAGGCATCCCCAATCACATCAAGCAGCGGATTATACAAGATAAATCAAAAGGCAACACTTGGTAAACACGATTCAATTTATATGAAACAAGCCTTAAGAAATAGGGAATGAGAAGATGGAGTCTCTCCTATCCTCGTCTAGAGCAACTTTGCGTAGGGGCGTATGCCCCAAATATTCAAAGCGTTCTCCCTTATTCATAGACTTTAGTGCAATACAAATCAATTAAACTACCAGGTCTTCTTCATACAAGGAAACATCAACACAAGGATCAGCAACGATGATTCTTCACCAACAACTTGTCAGTTAAGAGAAGTATCATGCGCTACGATCCTTAAGTAATAGGGAATGACGAGACAGAGTCTCTCATATCCTTGTCTAGAGCGACTTTGCGTATGGGGCGTATGCCCCAAATATTCAAAGTGTTCGCCCTTATTCATAGACTTTAGTGTGATTCCTATCAATCGACTGTCAAAGTCTCTCAATTCATTTCTCCATTCTAATCATTTTAATTTAATCATTCAATCATATTCTTTTGCCTCAAATCATTCTTGTTTTTAGCCCTAGTGGTATGAACTACGAAAGATCTGATTTCCTCATTGCATAATGAGGATACGTAGGCAGGAGAACCCAGTTTCTTCACGAGGTATCTTATATATTCCTACCTTATCTATCAATCTACCCTATTTATTAATCAACCATTCTTCATTCATCAATCAATACCATCTTTTTGAGATCAACCATACTTCTCTTTGGACTCATTGTATATCTTTTTAGGATGATTTAACGATAGACCACCTCATCAATCGAGAGTTGTTTGGCTCGTACCCAAACATATAATTCATTTTTTTCCGGCTAAGACACCCCTTTGCTCTTCGATTCAGAGTCTATACCTTTCTTGGATCCAAAATACTATTCTTATTTGATCTAGAACTGTTTGTTCCCCATCTAGTGATATATTGTTTCCTTGTACACAATAATACTTTCTCTTGGGCCTCGCTTTTACCCTTTGAGACATTGTAACACCAGTTCCTCTTGTGAATCGAGAATTGTTTGGCTCGTACCCAGACATTCAATTTATTCCTTTGGTTGAGAGGCTTGTTTACTCTTTGACTCCAAGTGCCCTCCAGTTGTGGGTTCCCTTGATACCATTCTGTTGGTACAAGTCATACTTTTCATCACTGTATGTCTCTCTCTCTCTCTATCTATTTTTCGTGGTCTTCTGAACTACGATTGCTCTAATTTTCTCATTGCACAATGAGAATACGTAGGCACGTGGATGCGAATCCTTAGCGAGCATATTTCTAACTATTCCCCTTCTGCCTTAGGGCATCACTCATATCTTGCACTATTCATTACCTGCCTTCGATCATAAATCATTCACCTAGTCACATATTGTTCCTTTGACAACGAAACACACTTTCTTTGGAATTCCATATACATCCTTTTAGAACGCCTAACATAAAGTCCACATTTCTATCTAGAGTTGTTTGGCTCGTTACCCAGATATCTCTAAGGTATAAATCTCATTTCTCCTATAGATTCCAATACACTTTCACCTCGCGGTTTCAAACAATACTTCCTTAGTCACTTGTCACCAGATATTCATTTATGTGACTTCAGTCACTTCATTACATTCATCCCATGATTCATTCATATTCTACCTTAATTCACTCCACGTGATATACTTATTCTTTGAGCCAAATACACTACACCTTTGTGCTCCATCTTGTACCTCCTTGTGAACCAAGAGTTGTTTGGCTCGTATCCCAAACACCTAATTCCTCTCTTTTTCGGTTGTTCCAATACAATGATACTGCACTGTAGGCTCTCACTTGTTGGTTCATACCTGTTTAGTCTTGGATTCATATTTCACTCTCGTTGGAGTTCAAAACACTATTCTTTGGTTTAGACCATACTTTGACCACATTTTTTTTCATCTCCCACTTCTAGTTCCTTGAACTACGAAACTCTGAATTCCTCATTGCACTATGACGATAGGTAGGCATTAGGGCCTAAATCCTCACCGATCACTTTATCTATTTCTCTTCCCTTTTCCCATTCTTTTGCGAGTAATCTTTATATCTAACACCTATTCAAGCAAGAAAAATCAAAACGGTTCCCATGGAGTACCATGGATGTTTGGGGGTGATAATAGATTCCCCTTGCATAACCGACATCCTTACCCAACATATCTCTTTTCCCCGGGTTTTATCGATGTTTTCCCTTTCCTTCGGGAATAAATAAAGTTCGATAGCGACTCTATTGTATGTTTGAGCGTGTGATACGTTCGGGTATATTTCTGCTAGCTTCAAATATAACCAAGTATACCTAGTGCGACCATCTACAAAGGAAATAAATATCTATAGCCAAAGATAGAAGGATGATTAGAGGAGCCCCACAAGTCAGAATAAAAAATATCAAAAGCATTCTCATAGACAGCGGTTGAAGCAGGAGAATTTAATATATGAGATTCGCCTAGATTATAGAATTTGCACAACAAAGAATCAAGTTTATTAGATAGAGGAACATTACACTTTTTGAGAATTTGTTTGATAGAATTAAAATTGGCATGTCCTAATCTAGGATGCCATAAGGACAACGAATTGCAAGTAGAGACCTTATCTAAGCTAGGCTTAACAACAGTCTAGCCTTGAGCATCATGATGTATAGGCAAGGCTTTATTCAAAGAATTGGATCCTAAGAGCTGTAATGATAGCTTGGGAAGGCAGTATAAAACACTACCATCAAGGAAGCCCTCAACAAGAACTTGTTTAGAAACCTGACATTTCACACAACATTTGTCAACCATAAATTCAAAGACAACATTGTTATCAATAGAAAATTTAGAGACTGATAGTAGGTTCCTAGTTATGGAGGGAACATGAAGAACATTGTCAAGGACTAACTTATGATGAAAGTTAAAGTTAGAGTAAAAAACAAGGGATCCATTGGACTTGATAGCAAGAAATTGACCATTACCAACACATACTTTACTAAAACCTAGTTAGGGCTTAAGATTATGTAAGTGAGTATCAAAGGGAGTAAGATGGTCAGAAACACCTAAATCAGTAGGCCAAGCTTGAGACTCCAGCTCAGATGGAAGGGAATACTCCTGAGTAAAAGCATAAGGCTGACTTGTAATAGCTACCATTGCCATAACTTGAGAATTTTGAGAAGCATCTTGTGCTTGATCTTGTTTAGTTCCAAAACTACTTACACTATTGGATTGAGAGTTTGTTGTGTTCTGAGGTATGAATAATTCATCATACCGGTGCAAACAATCAACTATATAATGGCCATATTTTTCACACAGCTGACATGTAGGACGATTTCTATGTGTACCATTAGTAGAGAGACTTCTCCCACGACCTCTACCCCGAGTAAAGCGATTTCCCCTATCACGATTACTAGAAAATGCTCCTCTCGAGTTGTTGGTTTCTTGAATTGTATGAGCTATAGTAGAAGCAACGTGGACACAACTAACTCTTGGAGAAATTTGTCCAATTGAGCTCCTTGAACATAAAGAAGAGCTTCCACATCACATAGTGAAGGAGATTTAATGCTCCCATACATATGCATCACAAAGGGATTGTACACTTCCGGGAGTCCATCAAGGATAAAATTGATTTAGTCTTGTTCAGAAATCGAATCTCCAACAGCTATGAGAGAATTAGTGATAGCTTTGACACATAACATAAATTCAGTGATCAATATGTTCCCTTTCTTTGTGGGTTTCAACTCAACACGAAGTTAACGAACCCTGACTTTCATTTGAGAATTAAAATACTGATGAATTTTGTCCCAAACCTCATAAGCATGTTTACACGAAAGTACTCTAGGAAACATGGATTCAAAAATCATAGACAGCAACCAGATAAACATAGCTTGATCTTGTACCAGCCATACTTCATATTCATTAGAAATCGTACCTGATACTCGATCTTGAACATAATTGAATTTCTGAGGAATTTGTGGATTCACCACCACTTTGTGCATATTTTGTGTCAAGATTATACCTTCCACTTGTTGATTCCATAAAAGATAGTTATTGTCTTGCAGTTTGATAGAAAGCTTTCGTCCAAAAGTGTTGTTGGAATTGGAGCTTGCAAATACAATTGAAAACCCTTGTGAATGAGGAGGATTCTTAACCACTGAATCTTGAGGTTCCTCTGAATCCATGGCGAGCTCAAACGATGTAGCGTTGAGATATTATCAACAAGGAATAGAAATTGGAGACGACGGAAGATCAAAACCAGCGAATGATACCATGTTAGAATGTAATCTCTATGAGATTAATTCAAGAAGATGAACAGATGCAAAACAGAAAATGAAGAAAGTAATTATTATTATGTAAACTTGTACAATGAGAGTGTAGTAATATATATATATATATATATATATATATATATATATATATATATATATATATATATATATATATATATATATATAAAAGATGAATCAACTCTAGCTAACTGTTAGCGTTAGAGTTAACCTCTTAACAATAACCTAACCAATTTACAAGCTACTTAGATGATAGATTTAAATAATGGTAGTCGTGAAAAGGGCAACAAATAGAATTACAACAAAGAGGGTTAGAGACATAAGAATATGTCTTCACATATGGTACGAGAGGCTCTTAACAAAATTTTCTCTTCAAGAGATATTGAAATATAAACCTTTGATGAGGAGTTTCAAATGATTGAGGTCCCTAATACAAAAAACCTGCAAACACTTAAAGCACATACAGAATGTAATGAAAATGTAATTGACTTCCTTGATCATAGCTTTCAATTTTTGGAGATTGTTTGGAATAATGGCCAACTCTTGTAGATGTTGGAAGGAGAAATTCCAACTTGAGAATATGGTTGCTTCACCTAATCACCTAGATAGATGGTGACGAGTTTGAGAAATACCATGAATTTCATGAAGGTTCGTTGTTGTGTAAAATGGTCAATGAAGATATTGTTAGTATCATAGTATACATAAATAGAATCGACCTTATTCCCCTTGAATTATGGGGAAATAAGTTTTAGCCAAAGGAACTCGAAGGAGATGTGTTTGTAGAAGACAATAAGTGTGGTACCTTAGCCGGTAGGAAAAAAAATGAGGGGATTCTCTTTCATATATCCCCTCAATATATGGTAAGACATTTTAACCATTTGTTAATTAAATAGATTTGAAAAAAGTGATAGACATAACAAATTTATCATGGTTCATTGCAAATCATGGAGTTGCATCCATTCCTTACACATATGATATGTTTTTATAATAATCAAAACGATTACAATTAGTGTATCTTTTAGCCTAACTTACTTATACTTTAAATTTCTCAAACATAGAAATAACTAACTTCAACATATAAAGAACTAACTTCAGATGCGTCTTTTTTCTTCTTCTGAAATAATCTAGTTACAACTTATCCATTTGAGAAAATACAATAAAAAACAAATAACTACTTGTGTTGGCAATATCACTCGTCAGAGGATGTAAACAAATTAAAACATAAATACAAGTGTTTAAGATTTCCCCAAAGAGTCTGTACACAATGAATTCATGTGATGCTTAAACATATTCTTTCATTCTTGGTAGAGCTTCTTCTCTTAATGTTTGTTCTTAAAGTTCTTTTATGTTGTCAAAGTTTATTTTTAAAAGATTATTTTTTAAATAAAGAGTTCTTCACTATTATGAGTAATATCGATAGAGTTTTAGGATACATATAAGGCTTCCACGACCTTGTATTTAAAGTAGAAATTGTTGGGCACTACTTTGTACCATTTTGTTACACACAACTTATATCATTGTACCTTGTGTAGTATTATTAGTTGTCTCTTGAAATTTATATCATTGCGTTTAGAGGGAAATTATGAAAGGTGTTCCTTAAAGGATAAACTTCTAAAAAATTCTTTGATTGGTCATAAGAGGATAAACTCACTCGAGGATAACAACTTAGTCTTCTAGAAGAGGATCAAAATGTTGACTTGTAGCATTGAGTTAACAAGAGGATTATGATAATATCATGAGTAGCTTCTTGACCAAAGGATAAATTTGAAAGAATTTATGAGAAGGTAATAGAGTGTAGAATTCATGACACTTGTCTAAATTAGGCTTTACCAGACCTTATATCAAGGTGCTTAGTGATCAATGTCTCAGATGATATCTTCAAGGTTCATTGATTCCATAAGACCATTAGATGGAAGTATAATTTCACATTTTTTTCTAGATAATAGGTTACTTATAATTTTTTCAAAAACTTTGCACACATATAATGCATGATAGATAATAAATTCTTATTTTATATATGGTTATTATAAAATGTATATTAAAGGTATTTCTTATTCAAACTACCTTTGTTTCACCCAAGGAGGTTTCTCTTAGGAAGATCAAGATTGGGTGGCCTGTAAGGTAGTTGTAGATCAACTTGTTGAGACCAGAAACTGCATCTTAATGGAATTTCCTGACTCCTTATGCTCAAATGTTACCATTAGTTCCATGTAACTCCAAGGTTTTCTTATTGACCTATTGAACCCTCAAAGGTCGTAACCATTGTAAGGTATCAGATCCTTTGGTCTGTTGTATCCTAAAATTTACCCTCTTCTTTTCAACCATATTTGGCTTATGTCTTATCATCATATACATTCATGCATATCATTGGTTCTCTGGTTATGGGATTGATGCATCTCTCTTGTGACCTTCTTCAAGCTTTAGAAGGAAGAAAAGTGACAATCACTACAAAGAGGATGGGATATCCTTAACTTCATAATCACCCAAGCTACAAGGGATTTCTTATGCCCTAAGACCTCTAAAATGGTTCATCACCTCATCAGTTGACTTAGAATTACAAGATATTGGAAGTTGATCACACTTTTTGTGTTTTGGTCCTTGAGCTAGGGTCCCATGAACTTTTTGAATCATCTTCATCATGTTATTATTCAAGACATCTTTTCTCACAAGTTTCTCCATTTTCCCTAGAAGAATCAGGGTTTGTGAAGTGGTATACTCATCTCCTATCCTTTTTGAATGAAATTAGGGTTTGTGATAAAATCAGTTGATTTTTTATTTTTTGAGCAAGAGTTGATTCCATGGTATTCTATGTGCCCATAAGTATCTATGTTTGTAAAATTGGCCATCAATTCTATTCAGTCAAAAAGGATTCCCATGCATGTTCATGGCAGTTTTAAGGGATGTTAGGGACTCCATCTCAAGGTGCTTCGAACGTGAAAATTATAGTGTCAAGTCTCCTCTTTTCTTTGGTTCGTAAAACACATTAATTGGTTGGCCATAACTCAAATACCATCCTCTAAAGTCACGACCTTGGAGTGTTGATTTGGGTTTATACTTAGTGAAATTTTTTCTAAGTATTTCATCATCTCAAGCAACCCACTTCATGTCCAATTTTCATAAGGTTGCAAGTTTGATTTGGATCTGACCTCAACATAAGTGTTGTATGTCATTATCTCCTCTCCACTTTTGATTCACAAAATTTCCTATTTGGTAGCTTAAGGAACAAGTTATGGACATGGCAAGTTATGACCTCAAGAAGACCTATAATTGACATTTTGATATGCAATTTCAAGCTTCGATTTTCGTTCCCATTTTTGGAGGAGCTCAAGGTTTTGTTTCAAATTTCCTCCAACATCAACCTTTTCCTCTCATCTCCCTCTTTCCAAAGAGCCCTAATTCATTCCATTTGACCATGAAACCCTAGGGTTATGATAATTTAAAAATGACTAATATTTAATCTCCATTATCATACTTGCTGTTGGATTTGTGCATGATGTTACCTTTGCTTACAACATGGCTTATTCCACACGGCCAACACATCACTCCTTACCTTGTATGGACCAACAACACACGTATTGTGTGCATGCATATCATGTCCAAACTTGGCCAAAATTGGAAATGTTTTTTATTGTCTCTTTTTCTCTCTCCACTGCCTCCAAGTCACACAAATCCTGAGGCCTTTCACTCCACCTCAGGCCCTTAAAAATGACACAAAGCATGCACACTTTGCATCCAAAATGCAACCTTGCATTCCACTCTTCAATTTTTGCACAAACTACCAAACTTGTTCTCCAACAGTTCTTTCACGTGGAAAAACATCTCACCTTATCACATGCATCATACATAAGCCATCCTTAACCTAATTTCGAGAGAGAGAGAGAGAGAGAGAGAGGTCACTGAAGAGAGAGAACTTGAAGACTGCATCATTGAAGCTTGAGGATTTTTCTTCATTTGGAGCTCGCTTTCACCATTCATTCAGCTTCATCTATGCTTCCAGAAGAACACCAAGCTTCATTGGAGGGGTTTCATAAGCTCCATCCAGTTCAAGAGATAGTGGATCTTCTCCACTAGTCTTGTGGGATTTGGAGGAGAAATGAGGAAGTTATTGGAGGTGAAAGTCAACATGATAGGGTCGGTATTAGGGTTCAAGTGTGCATGAGCAGAGGTGAAGACGAGTGGTTGGCAGGTTGTGATTGGCTACGCACGTTTTTTGTCCGTTTGTGACTTAAGTAAGGGCATGACCAATTGATGATGTGTTACATGATATTTTTGTTCATTTTATTTAATTGTCACGCTTCAAAAATCAGGTTTTTAAATGGTTTGGATTGTGGGATTTGGAGTTCCGCTATCTACATTCCCCCTGCTTTAGGCCCATTTGCGTTTTAACTATTGCCTACTTCAATTCCAATTTGTTAATGCACCCTTTTCCATTCTCACTTGTTTATATTATTTTTTTTTATTTAATTTTATTTAAAATACTTTCTTTGGGCCAAAAATTCTGAATTAATTCATGATTGATATTTTGAATGTTATTTAATTTTTCATATTTTTTATTTTCATATTTAATATATTTTAATTTTATTTTTAATTATATCTGTCTAATTAAGCTAGTTTTATTTATTAGGGTTGGATTCTTAATTTTCCATTTGAATTTTGACCCAATATTTTGTACACTTGTAGAAATTTATGTTTAAGTCATTTGAGTTTCATTTGATGCTTGGATAATTAATTTTGGATTGTTTTTGAACCTATTATTGAAAGTTGTTTAGTGTGATCAATTAATGGTGCATTGCTTGAATGTTGAACTTGTTTGGGTATCCATTACACATGGTTCTGAGATATCTTTGGGACATTTTGATCTTTTGATTTTATCTTGCTAAGCCTAAATTTTCATAATTTTTCTATGCTCTTAACTATTTTTCTTTAGTTATTTAAGGCATACTTGTTTCTTTGAGATACCTTTTACATTTAATAAATTATTTTGGAATGCACTGTGCAACCATTAGGGATATCTTTTCCATTCTCTCTTTACCTCATCATCACCATGCAGGAGTCCTAAATTCACCCATGAGAATCATTTTGGACATCTCCATTTCATGTTTCTTTGCTTGCTTGTCTTAAGTACTTCTTGCTTTCTTTTGAGAGCATAGTTGGATTTTGTTTTGTGCATTATACTTTTGAATACTATGAGCCAAATGTATTTTATTTCCTCTTGCCTACACTTATGATTTCCTTGGTCTTGGTAACCTTATACCTTGGCCTTATTATTCTTTGAATGGTATTCCATTGTCGTTCATAATGATGACACATTAAGGGTCACATTCTTCTTATCTTGACCTGGTTTTGAGTTTAGTAGATGGTGAAGCTCTTAAGAGCTTGGGATCCATTTTTGTATGGTTTAATGTTTTTCTCCTTTCATTCTTAATGTTTTAACTTTATTTTCCATTGGTCATTTGATTTGATTGGGCAAAGGATTCCTTACTTGGATGATGACCATCATTTGACTTGTTAGTTATGCTTGAACTTTGAGTTTACTTGCTTGTGGGTACCTCTTAAGGTTTGGAGGATGTATTTGATGCTTTGAAGAGGATATTGTTAGTGTCCCATTGTTTACTGTGGAAAATGGTAAACAACCGTTGGTCCTTCCTAGGCTTTAAAACAAAGGGTTACTTGCAGGATCGACCAGTTGATCCCAGGACATGTCCTAGTGCAAGTGAAGCTTGTCCAACTCGACAGAATGACTTTGTGAGGAACGGTTCCTAACAAAGTGTCGAACAAGAATAGGGTTTTTCCACACGAACGGTTTAGACAATGTTACAGCCTATAGGTGACTCGTGACCGACAACGCTATAGCATTCAAAAGAGGTATACGACGAACACGCTTTTGGTAAACTCTATTATTGTAATAGAATTAGTGTCGACAGCGTAAACGACAGCGTAAAATGATAACTCAAAAGTAAATGAAATTAAGATAAAATGTGCAACGGGAACAATTGAAAAGTAAGGAAGTTGCATTGAAATAAATGTGGTGATTCACGTACATAGCACTCTAAAAAAACTCTTGCTTCCTCGCGATGGGAATGGGAAGTTTTCTTACAAGTGATTTTCAGTACAAAGTGAACACCCTGAGCCCCTCGTGGGATCTTCTATTTATACTAAACTAAAGAAATTGCTCATAAGCTAAAACTCCTAGAAACCAGCAGATGTTATATCACACGATCTACCAAACCGCTGCTCTCACGTTTTGCCAACTGCTCCAGATTCTGGCGCTCTTTATTCTTCTTGTAACCGCTGGCTATTCAAATTTCAAATTTCTTTCGCCCAGATGCTAGGACGATGCTGTCTTCTACGCCTTTGGCATAAAGGAAAAATTCTTTAAGTCTGACTTCACCTCAATCGACAGAATGGCCTGTCCACCAAAACACGTTCTCCTGTCGACTTCAACCCTTGACTTGTGTTTTTCTCACTCTTATCTGCCTCAGACACCTCTTCATCCCTTGATGGGGTACAACCCCTAAATTCACAGGACTCTATCACTAACTATGCTTTCAACATCCTTTAGAGATTTTTTGTGGCAACAAAATGCCCCCCAGAGATGCCATTTTCGACTGTCGATGCTGGTGAGATGATGGCATCCTTGAAATTTTGACTTACTTCTCACTGCTTCCACTTCTACTTAGTGGGACCTCTGTTTACCCCACGTGGGTGACGTCATATAATCATGACAAACGTTTCCTTTTTCCCTCGAGACGCACAAAATCACGTCTACATCATTTCAAGTCTTTATGACTGAACGTGTTTGTCATTTTGGTTGCCTTCTCTCCTCCACGTGTATGTAAGCGTGGGAACATGGGCATACGTGTCGAAAATGGAAGCTCAACCGCTCACTCTTCTCTGCTCAGGGTTTAA
Organism: Lathyrus oleraceus; assembly: GCF_024323335.1. NCBI lineage: Eukaryota > Viridiplantae > Streptophyta > Magnoliopsida > Fabales > Fabaceae > Lathyrus > Lathyrus oleraceus. Next base: position 424,790,096 of record NC_066580.1, read on the forward strand.
CCTCTATAAAACCCTCACTCCTTCTTCTTCTCTTTTTCTGCCCTCTTGTTTCAACATTTACTTGTCTCATGCGCTCTGTGAAAATTCTTCTTCTCCCAAACGAAAATCTTCCATTTTCTCCATGGAAAGCTCTAACAGACCCTCTGCTGCTAAACTCACACATCCTATCAACATTGATGGTAGGGAATATGTTCTTGAGCCTCCGTTTGCAGAAGAGAAGGCAAAAATCTGGCGTTCTCAGGTATTAATTCCTCTTTCTTTGACTGATGAACCTTTAGTGTTCTTAGGTCCTCTCCTTGAAAACCGACACCCAGAGATTACAAGAACCGCTTCTTCCCTTTTCCCCTTCAGTCGCATTTCTGAACCTGTGATTTCTGCTCAACAACCTTTCTCCCTTCGCTACGTCGACAGGAACTTCAAGACTGCTCCTCCCAGAAATTGTCCTAAGTTTTGCGCTTGGATGGACCGATTAGAATAAAAAAAAATCGACCATTGGAAAAGGACAGACATCTATACCCTTTTACAGATTGCCCGTTGTAGCCCTCCCCAGTCTTGTGGCATGTTATTAGCTTCCCTTCAATTCTAGGAGATTTGGACTAACTCCTTCCATACTAAGTGTGGCATGATCACGCCGACACTTCTGGACATTGCTGCCATCACTGGCTTGAAACCGACTGGCGAAGTCTTCGACTGCGAACCTGTAGCGCCAATTTCCTTGAGGTTCGACATTGGTGACTCTCGCAAGACAACATAAAACAATTTTATTGATCATCATGCCACCTCTGCAGGCCCTGTGACCGACGAGGAACATGTGGCTTTCTTGACCCTCTGGCTATCCCGCTTTGTCTTCTGTTCTAGATCTACGCAGGTAGCCAAGCACTTTGCTCTCCTGGAAACCCAACTGCACCAAGAGCGTGACATTGCCTTGGGCCAACTGATTTTAGCTTCTCTCTATGAGTCTCTATCTGAGGTTGTCTGCCAAATTAGGCTCTTCGACCCCGAGAACTTCAGAAAGAAAAACCTGTTGGTCCATGGCCCTTTCTGGTTTTTGCAGTTGTGGCTCAATGCCACTTTCTCCAAATATATAGCCCCATACGGAATGAGGAGGGTTGCGTGTCCCCTAGAGGAACGACATCTTATCTGGAAATGGTTGATCCCCATGACGTCTATCGACAAAAACTTCCCGGACCTTCAAGTGTTTCGACTTTTATTCAACATCATGTTGACTCGTGTCGATTTTCTACCTTCTATGGCCCCTTTCAGCCGTCGAACTGAGGGTCCTGAGTGGCTCACCAGACCTTTCCCTCCGGCTGACGGGGAACATAAAGATGAAACCTCCCTCATTTGGAGGCGTTTTCTAGTCCCGCGATTCCTGTCGGCTGAGACCTCCAGCAGCAATTCTGGCTTAGTGGCTTATCAGCCTAACCTTGTGGCCAGGAAATTTGGCCTTTGCCAATTCATTCCCAAGTCTTTGTTCTCCTCCCAAGAATTGCTTGCCAATATCCTCTGTGGTCAACCTTGGAGCGAGATCGAAGAGGAACTTGAAACCATTTGGAAAAATAGACCACGTCTCCCTTCTCTTCCTTTTCGACCAGCCTACTACTGTACCAAAGAATTCCATGCTTGGTGGCAGTCGTATTTTACCCTTTATGTTGGCGCTCCTGATGCCAAACTATCTGAATTAACTGAGGCTTTTGTTTGTTTGCAGGCGAAGTCGACCAAGTGTAAGGCTCTTCATGTCAAACAAATTCGTGTTTTCCATAATTATTTCCAAGTTGTGTATCGACCAGATAATCTTCGTGGGATAATCTGGGAGGTTGCGGTCGAACTAAAGGCGAAAGTAACCGACAGGCTTTCAAAACTCAAAATCCCCGGTTACGGGAAAGACAAATATCTTTACGCCCTTCACTTTGGAAACCTTAAGTTCCCTCCTCTACCATCTAGCCCTTTGGCTTTAGCCTTTGGTCATTTGGTTCCGGTGTGGTTTTATAGTACAAAACGCCTCTAAGAAAAAGGCCGACAGAGTGGTCCCGACGAAGTATTATCTGCCTTACTACTCAGGGCCGCTTCATATTGATCCTCAATATGTTAGCGTGTTCGAATCCATGCAACTTGGTAACACTTCTCTGGAAATTTTAACACTCCCTTTTAGCTGGATTCCGTTGCTCACTTGCGTTTCTTTTGTTTATTCGCAGCGATCCCTCTAAATCCTGTAGGTTCTGCATCTGCTAACCAACCTACTCCTTCGACATAGGAGGCTCAGGTTCGACTCTGGCTGAGTTTCTATTTCCTTTGGCTTTTTGTTTTTATTCTTAGCCATCCTCTCCCTTTCATGCAGGCTGCTCCTGAGAAATCCTCTGACGATGATTGGCGCCCTATTGCTCAAGTCTTGAGGAAACCCAGTTCTTCTGTATGCCCCTATCTGAAGCATTCCTATTTACTCTTGTAACTTCTTAAGAGAAATACTACGTGGTCTCTAATATCTCACTTATGTGCATGGTCAACCATGTTCGACAGATCCTACTGTCTCCTCTCACTCCAAAAATCCAAGAAACACAAACGCTCTGCCCCTACAGGCTCTGAGGTATTTCTTGTCGGCTTGTCTGCTCTTCTGGCTAGAATATCTGCTTATAACCTCTCTTCGTGTCTCCAGCACACTTCCCAGCATAAATCCAAAAGCCACCATGGCCACAAGAGGAAAAAACATGACTCTCCCTCCAAGAGTGGTGAAACCAAGAGGAAAAGGCACCATACAATGCCTCCCATCCTCGATACGGTCCCTGATCCAGCCGTGGGAGCTTCATCATCGACTGGCATCTCCCCTGATGCTGCCTTGGGGAAAGAAAATCAGGATGCCATCTCTCCTGCGTTGACACAGGTATTTACCCATTTTCCTGTTTACTCCCTTGGATTTTTGTACTTCTCTTACACATTTTTTCTTTCTGCAGGTTGATGCCTCTACTGAGCCGACTCAACCTGTTGCTGACTACACTCCCCCGTCGCCAGTTTCTTTTCCAGCTCGCCCATTTCAGTCTGTCGACACCGCTGGTGAGTTTATTGAATTCCCTATCCAGATTAGTGATAGTGACTCTGACTTAGTCACTAGTCCTGAAATGCTTCCGGACTCTAGTTCGACTAGTTCTGACTTTAGCCTCTCTTCAGCTTCCTTGCCTTTGCAGGATCCACGGGGGCCAGTAGGTGTCGACACTAACAAACAACAACCCTGTCAGACTACTCCTCTGTCGACTGCTTCTCCCTCTTCTCAGATTACTCCTCCGTCAGTTGCTTCCCCTTTGACTTTCTTGGGGCTAGCAATAAAGCCTTGTGCTTTAGAAGCAATTTCCAGGCTCCGCAATCTGGTGAAATTGTGTGATGCCTCTTCCGACTCTGAGCAGCTCCATTCTGGAAAAATGGTCCCTGAGGTGACGAAGACTAAGGCTCTAATGGACAAAATCTGCGTTCACGCCTTGAATCCCGACCTTCCTTTCGTGCTCATGCATGAACCTGTTGTCGGTCCAGAGATCCTGTGCGTGCTTGCCCAACTAAAAGATCTCCACCTCTCAGATTATGCCAAACGTGCAATGGCGGCTTTAGACCAAATTTTGGTTCCCATGCTGCACCACATCGACAGTGTCTGGGACACTGAACGCCAGATTGCTGCTACTGAGGCCTCCGTGAAGGAAAAATGGGAGTTGGTGATGCATGCCGACACGGAGGTCACCAACATGTTAGGGGATATGGAGGAGCGAAAGAACGAATTGATCTCCAAACAAACACGGGACACTGAGATACGTCAACAAATTGCTGCCCTTCGGAGTCAAATTGCCACTCTGGACAGTGAGTTGGAACCAATTACCAAGGAGGAGTCATGTTTTATCGACGAAGTGCTAAAACCTGCCCAGGCCACTGTGGAGAAAACCACCGGTAATGCCTTAGCGGTCTCTGAAGAGCTTATGACCGTCGAAGGGAAGCATGAAAAGCTCAAAGCCCACGCCGACACCTTGGAGCCTACGTCCTTGCATTATAATTTTGAGCTTAAATCTTTCCAATCTAAGTTCGGCCAGCTTTTACCGTTTCTATTCTCTGTATAAATTTTTTGTAATATTTAAACAATGACTTCTTGCCACTTTAATGTTATCTTTCTTACTTTTAGCACTGTGTATGCATTTTCTGTGCCTTTGCAGCTGGTTTCTAACATAGTTATCTCCAACCTTGTTCCTTCGATAATTATTTAGTCTGTCAAAATTTTGACCTCTTGAAGGAGAGGCCTATATTTTTTCAAGTACTTTCCATTCACTCTTAAGATTCGCCTATCTGGTGCCAACTCTTCGACCTCATAGGCGTTGTTAGAAAAGGCCTGCAAAACCTTAAACGGTCCTTCCCAATTAGGGGACCATTTACCCAAAACTCTATCATTTCTATCCATAGGCAGGATCACTATCCAAACCAGATTGTCGACAGCAAACACTTTACCTTTCACCTTTTTATTGTAGGCTCGGGCGACTTTCTCTTTCTGCCTTTGTAGGGAGTCCAACGCTAACATTCTTTCTTCATATACGTCGACCAATTCGTCTGTCATCATACTCCAGTAATCTTCAGAAGGTATTTCATACTGCCTTTGGGTTCTGACCAGCTGGACCTGAATCTCTACTGGCAATACTGCGTCATGCCCAAACACCAGTCGAAATGGGGTTGTTCCAGTTGCTTCTTTTGGTGACGTTCGACACGCCCACAAAGCTTGGTCCAATGTCTTATGCCAATTTATTGGCTTCTTTCCTATGTGTTTCTTTATTAGGCTGATGATCACCTTATTAGCAGCTTCGACTTGGCCATTCGCCTGTGCGTAATAGGGGGTAGAGGTTAGTAATTTGATTCCCATTTATTTTGCAAAATCTTGCACTTTTCGACCAGTGAAAACTGACCCCTGGTCGGTCGTAATAGTTTCTGGGATGCCAAATCTGCATATGATGTAACTCTGGACAAAGTCTATCACATCCTCTTGGTCCACATTTGTTAATGCTACGGCTTCGACCCATTTTGTGAAATAGTCGATACCGACTAACACATACCTTTGTTGTTTCGACGAGGCTGGCTTTATTTCTCCTATAACATCCAGAGCCCATCCTAGAAATGGCCAGGGCTTCACAAATGTATGCAGCTCGCTTGCAGGCACATGCTGTATGCCCCCATGTAATTGGCATTCTTGACAGCTTTTAGCAAATTCAATGCAATCGTTCAGCATTGAAGGCCAATAAACTCCTGAGTGCATCAAGAGCCATTTCATCTTCAAACCTACTTGATGTGCCCCACATGCCACTCTATGTATGCTTGACACAGCCACGTATGCCTCACTTTCTCCTAGGAATTTCAGTAACACTCCTTCGATCGTCTTTCTGAATAATTCATCATTTACCAAGACGTAGCTAAGGGCCCTATATTTTATCTTTCGATTTGTCGACCCCACGGGATTGTGTAAGTAATCGATTAACGGTTTACCCCAATCACTTTCCCCCCCGTCGTCGACAGCCAAAATTTCAAAATGATTTTTATCTACGGCTCCCAACTTCACGATCGCCAAATCTGATAGTGAAAACACTGTCGCTCGTACTTTCTCTCTTACTTGGACCTCTTCATCCTGGTCTTTCGACGCTTGGTACCCTGAGGCCTCCTGCGCCAAATCATTTGCGCTTTGGTTTTCTTGTCGTGGTATGGGTTGGAGATTGACTTGCTCAAACCTCTTGAGTAATCTGATGGTGACCATAAAATACATGATTAAATTTTATTTAACACACCTGTACTCTTTTGATGCTTGTTTAATCACTAACTCCGAGTCTCCCATAATTTCGACATTCCTTGCCCCCAATTCTAGCAGTAGTTCAAGTCCGGTGATCAGTGACTCATATTCTGCTTCATTATTGGTGCATACCCCTTCGATTCTGTATTTGAACTCTGCTGGAATTCCATCTGGAGAAACTATGACTCCTCCTATCCCAGATCCATGCTTATGTCTTGACCCGTCGAAGTATAGCCTCCATGGTGCTAAATCTACGCAATTCTGCGCCATTTCGACCATTGAATGGTCGACAAGAAAATACGCTACTACCTTCCCTTTCATCGCTTTCAAGGGTACGTATGTCAGGGAGTATTCTGTTAACGCTAAAGCCCATTTCCCAATTCGACTATGCAAAATTGGTTTAGATAACATGTGTTTAATAATATCAAAGTGGGAAGATACGTACACATCAACAGGCTTGATATGTTGCTTTAGTTTCATACAAGAGAAATACAGGCATAGACATAGTTTTTCTATATCACTATACCTAGTTTCAGGGTCATTAAGCATTCAACTAAGGTAATACACAGGTCTTTCGACACATTTTTCATCCTCTTGGACTAACATACTTCCTATAGTCGATCCTGAGGCTGCAATATACAGTCTCATTGGCCTATGCCTAACATGAGGGGCCAGTACTCGAGGCCTAGTCAAATACTCTTTGATTTTGTCGAAACCCTCTTGGTGTTCATCCTGCCACTTGAAATCCTAGTTCTTCAGTGGAAGTAGTGGGGAGAATGCTTTTGTTTTGCCACTTAGATTTGATATAAATCTTCTAAGAAAATTTACTTTTCCCAGAAAAGATTGCAACTCCTTTTTGGTCGACGAAGGCTTGACGTCCATAATGGCTTTTGTTTTTCTTTGGTTTACTTCAATACCCTTTTTATGCACCACAAAACCAAGGAAGTTGCCTGCTTGCACACAAAAAGCGCACTTTAATGGATTCATTTTTAATCCACTCTTCCTCATCCTCAGAAACGCTTTTCGAAGATGTTCGACGTGAGCATGTTGACCATTTGATTTTATCACAATATCATCAATGTATACTTGCATGAAATCTTTAATAAAATCATGGAACATTGAGTTCATTACCCTCTGGTATGTTGCTCCGGCATTTTTCAAGCCGAATGGCATGACAACCCACTCATATGTCCCCAAGGCTCCTGGACATCGAAACGCCGTCTTCGGCACGTCTTCTTCTACAATAAAAATTTGGTTATATCCAGCATAACCATCTAACATGCTTAAATATTCAAAACCAGCGGCCGAATCGACCAACGTTTCAGCCACGGGCATGGCATACTCATCTTTTGGGTGGCAGCATTTAGATCTCTAAAATCAATACATACTCTTAAAGACCCATTTTTCTTTATGACTGGCACAATATTGGCCAACCATTCGACATACCTTGCAGTTTGAATAAAATTGCTTTTCAGGAGTCTTTCTACTTCTGCTTTTATCTTTGCCATGATTTCTGGGGCGAAACGCCTGGGCGTCTGCTTCACTGGCTTTCTTCCAGCTTTTATTGGCAGCTTTAACTCGACCAAATCTCTACTTAAACCGGGCATTTTGTTATAATCCCAAGAAAAACAGTCCCTAAATTCTTGAAGTATGGATATTACCTCAGACTTTAGTTCTTTGTCGATGTTGGCGCTTATGTATGTTGGCCTTTTCTCGCCATTCTCGCCAAGGTCGACTTCTTCCAAGGGGTCTTTTGGTCAGATTTTCTCTGGTGCCTTTGGGTCTTTTTCAAACCCTAAAGGTTCATTGTCATAAATGCAGTCTAGACGCTGCATGTCGATGTTCCTTTTAGCCAAAGTTGGCTTGTCTGGGGGTTCTGGCCCAATAGCCATATGCCCTTCTTTATTTAATGCACAGGCTTCAACAGTCATGTTTTCTTCAGCCTCTAGAGCCGACTTTATTTTGTTCTCGGCAGCGTATGCCGAAATCTTTCTTAGAGCTTCTAACTCAGACATCACCAGTGACGTCCTCCCAGCCTATCGGCCGGATACCTATGTAGGATGGATCATCCAGGCGTTCCACATCCCAAATGAAGCCGCGAGTCTCGTGCAGAGTTAGAGAGACGAAAGCTTCACTCAGATTAGCATATACATCCTCAGCTAGAAAGCAAGGAGAGATGTTGGCCAGCTTTCTTTCAAACTCCTTCTTGCCGACATTATTCACGTTAGCCATAAAGTACCCTTGGTCGGCTTCAATATTTTTGGCCACCCCATCTTCTCTTCAAATCACCAGCCTTTGGTGCGCTGAAGATGGTACAGCTCCGACGCCATATAGCCACTCTCTGCCAAATAGCAAGTTGTAACTTGGCTTAGCGTCTATCACCATGAATAGTGTCGGTCTGGTTACTGAACCCACTGTGATATTCACCATAATCACTCCCATGGTGCTTTTCGTCTTTCCTCCGTAGTCCGAAAAAACCATGTTATTAGATCTGATGTCGGTATCATACTTGCCAATCTTCCTCAGAATATGGTGCGGCATGATGTTGACCGTGGCACCACAATCGACCAAAACATTGTTGACAGTTACGCCTTCCACTTTTGCCCTTATCAGCAGTGGTTTCAAATGATTTTTCAGGTTCATCGTTGGTCTTTCGAACACTGCCTCTTGGCTTTCAGCAGACCCATCGTTCAGCATAAAATAGCATCTTGGTTGGTGCAAAGTCATTTCTTCAGCGTCAGCATCGTCTACCGACTCTTCGACTTCAGTCACACACTTGTATTCTTGTGGTAGGATTGACACCATGTTGACCAGGATGTCCAGACTTGCTTCAAACTCTGAATTGAAGTCATCAGTCACTTCTTCAAAACATTTTTCAGTTGGTCGACGGACGTACTCTATTATTCATTCCTTCACTGCTGTGTCGACTTTCACAATAATTTTCTTCTTATCATTCGCCTCACTGGTCATGCCTCTTGCAGCTTCTCTTTCGGCCTATTTACGCCTCTGAAAAATGTCTCCATTGAGTCCTCTACATGGGGTTCTTCCCCAAATAGTTTTGAGAGACATGAGTCCTTTTTTCAGACTTAAACTCACGCCTGTAGTTAATTGCTAGACCTCCTCTAGCAGCAGCAGTAACACCTTGTGGGGTGTCTTGTTTTTCCTGAGGCTTGATCCAAGTACCTCTAGGGGCACTTGCCGACGGTATAAAGCTTTTAGGCCTTGCTTGGTTATTTCCCACGGCCTTTTTTGAGCCTCTTTCATTCTGGTAACCCCTGGTCGACACATTCCTTTTGCTTTTACCTAATTGCAGTTTCTGGAAATTTTCCGCCGCTATTTTGTCGGTGACAACACCACACCTCGGGCACAGGCACACTTGTGAACCCTTGTTCTTGCAGCGATACAGAAAATCCACCAAGTCTTCATCAGCCCTTAGGTAAACTTTAGTTATATCGACATTTGGGCTTTCCCCAGTTTGCTCCAGCATGTTGGCCTCATCGTATTCGGTGATCTCGACCATGTTGATCTCGACTGGCTCCACGAACAGGGCTTCTTCCTGGTGAAGTGGATCAATGTCGATCTTCATTCTGCGGCCAACAAATTTCAGCCTGCCTTCTTGAATCGCTTTCTGAATCAAATCCTTGAAAAGGTAACAATTAGAGGTATTATGACCAAGATAGTTATGATATTTACAAAACCCTCTTTTTTGTCTCTGTTCTAACGGTGGTATCTAGGTACTAGGAGGTACCACCATTTGCCCATCTTTGACCAATAAGTCAAAAATTTTCTCACATTTCGACACATCAAAAGTATAAGTTTTCAAAGGGAATTTTGGGTTGTGTTCGACAGGATTTTTTCCTTGTGCAGGCAGCAATGATCGACACTCATAGGCGGACCCTGGCTTTAGTTCAGCCACGTCGATTTCTAATTCGGTCGATGAAGCATAATCAGCCTCACGTATTGGGTTTGTCGCATCGTATTCGACAAACGCTACCTTTTCTTTCTTAGACTTATTGTGCCTAACTTTTTCTAACCTTAGCCGTTCTAGATGTCGTACTCTATCAGCCAATTGTGACATACTTTTCACAAAAGTTGGATCTATCTTCTTCATAATGGAATAATCTAAACCTCCTGCGGCCATTTGAACTAGTTCATGTTTTGGCACTTGCGTAAAACACCTAGCCTTTAAGGACCTAAAACGATTCAGATAATCATCGATGCTCTCAGCAAACCTTCTCTTGATACTAGACAATTCTGCCAAACTAATTTTGGAGTGTTCTTCGTAAAACTGTTCATGGAACTTCTTTTCTAATCTAGCCCACGAATCGATTGAACTTGGTGCCAACGAAGTAAACCATGTGAAGGCAGCCTTAGTTAGAGAGGAGGGGAAGTTTTTTACTCTCAAACATTCATTACTAGCTAGATCTCCTGACTCTGTTATGTATCTAGCAACGTGCTCTATTGTCGATTCACCAGACTCTCCCCCAAATTTAGTGTACTTAGGCACTTTCATCCCCCTGGCGCCTCGGCTTGGAGAATAAACTCAGCTAACGGGGAAGCGTATAATGGCCTTTGCAATGTAGCACCCATGCTATTTCTAGCCATAATCCTTTCGACAATAGTTGTCAAATTATTTTCCACTGCTAAGTCTTCTTGTCGATGTTGATCGACAATTTGATCAACATCCTGGTGTCGGTTAACCATTACCATCTGGTTAAGTCTCATGACTCCTGATTCGACGCCTTGATTTTGAAGGGGTCTAATGATTTGTCCTTCGTGGACTGTATCCTCCTCCGCTGCCCCTATCTCCATCTGCATAGGAACAGTCGGTCTAATCATTTGCGTCATCTGTCGAGCCGGTGCCCCTAGAAAATTGCACAAGCGTGTCAATTGGTTCGCCACCTGCCTATTTGTTTCAGCAGATTCTTGTATTAGTGGATTAAAGACTGTGCCCATCTGGTTGGTCAACATGTTAACCAATTCATAGTTACTATCGTCCATTTGTTATCTCAACACCGCTACTGAAGTGTTCGACAACGGCATGGTTCTGTTATGAGTATTATTCCTCATGGTGCCCCCTTGCGTTGATCCTTGCAAGGGATGATTTGTATCTGAAAACAGTGATGCACTTAATGTCGACTGGTATCCTGGCATTAAGGAATACGAAATTCCATAAAGAGGATCTGTGGTGCCAAAGCGAGGCACATAAGGTCTGAACGTTGTTATCGTTGATCCTGAACCCCCCAGTGGAGGTTGAGGAATTGATGTTCCAACCGCACCCGTAGTTGACATGGTTAGGGTTGCACTTGTCATCCGTGGCAAAGTGGCAACCTGTGAGATTACTGTTTCCATATTGGATAAAGTTCCTCGTGGTACTTCATCCGTGTTAGTTTCTGACGTTTTCACCATATTTTGTGACTTACTATACAGTTTGCCACTTCTAAGTTTCATGCAATTTTACAATTGCACTAGCACTGTCCCACTGGGCGTGCCATTTTGTTTACTGTGCAAATTGGTAAACAACCGCTGGTCCTCCCTAGGCTTTAAAACAAAGGGTTACTTGCAGGATCGACCAGTTGATCCCAGGACATGTGCTAGTGCAAGTGAAGCTTGTCCAACTCGACAGAATGACTTTGTGAGGAACGGTTCCTAACAAAGTGTCGAACAAGCCTAGGGTTTTTCCACACGAACGGTTTAGACAATGTTACAGCCTATAGGTGACTCGTGACCGACAACGCTATATCATTCAAAAGAGGTATACGACGAACACGCTTTTGGTAAACTCTATTATCGTAATAGAATAAGTGTCGACAACGTAAACGACAACGTAAAATGATAACTCAAAAGTAAATGAAATTAAGATAAAATATTCAACGGGAACAATTGAAAAGTAAGGAAGTTGCATTGAAATAAATGTGGTGATTCATGTACATAACACTCTCAAAAAAATCTTGCTTCCTCACGTTGGGAATGAGAAGTTTTCTTACAAGTGATTTTCAGTACAAAGTGAACACCCTGAGCCCTTCGTGGGATCTTCTATTTATACTAAACTAAAGGAACTTCTAATAAGCTAAAACTCTTAGAAACTAACAGATCTTATGTCACACGATCTGCCAAACCGCTGCTCTCACGTTTTTCCAACTGCTCTAGATTCTGGCGCTCTTTATTCTTCTTGTAACCGCTGGCTATTCAAATTTCAAATTTCTCCCGCCCAGATGCTAGGACGACGCTGTCTTCTACGCCTTTGGCATAAAGGAAAAATTCTTTAAGTCTGACTTCACCTCAATCGACAGAATGGCCTATCGACCAAAACACGTTTTCCTGTCGACTTCAACCCTTGACTTGTGTTTTTCTCACCCTTATCTGACTCGGACACCTCTTCATCCCTTGATGGGATACAACCCCCAAATTCACAGGACTCTATCACTAACTATGCTTTCAATATCCTTTAGAGATTTTTCGTGGCAACACCCATGACATATAAGAATCCCTCTTTTAATCTTGGTTTATCTTGTTGAATGTTGATAAAGGATTCCTTTTCTAGGATGATATCTTCACTTGCTTATCAAGTTACTTAGCTTTGATGTGTGTGTGAAGTTTTAGTGACTTCTCTTGTTACTCTTGACCCTTATCTTGATTTAACTTATTTTACAAGTCACAACACCCCTTGATGTCATCATTTGTTTGATGACTTGTTGCTTAAGCATCTTTGAACTTATGTGATTTGTTTGCCTATTTTTTGACCTATCTTGGAGCATAGTTTGTGTGATTCATCCCTGCTACTTGAGTGACTTGTATATGGAATTTAATGTTATACACTTCTAACTTATGTGGTTTGATACCATCTTTCCATAATTCTACTTCATATATATTTTCTTGAAGTTCATTTTCCTTTAAAGGCATGACTAGGGTTTGATTCTAATCACTATTTGTCTCAACCTTTGAGTATGCTTTGATATGATGCCTTTGTGTTATTTTGAGTTTCCTTATTTATTCCATGTTTTAGATCTCATTCATCTACTGTATCCTTTGCCATGTCTAATTACTTACACATTTGTGTTCATTTCCCTTTACATCTTTGAATGATGTTTGTATACTTTGGTTTTTGCACCATGGATTCAATGACTATGTGAACTTCTTCTTGATCTTGAGAATTTTGACAATTGAACAACATGTCTATGTTTGTCTATTACTTTTTCAATAAATCCCTTATCTTTACTCGTTGTACTCATTATCATTGCATAAGGACTTATGGTTATATGGTTGCCTCTCCATGTATGTTTTGCTTGAGAATCTTTATCAAATATGCTTAGGTGATAATGATAGGACTTTTATGTGTTTGCTACTGTCTTGTATGACTCTTAATATCTTTTACTTCATTGCACTCTTCTCATGCCATGTTTGTTTGAATGCTTGACGCATTAGGATTGTTGCTTGCTAGTATACCTATTTGTGTACTTTCCTTGAGCCCTTTGATGCTTAAACCATCTATGCATGACCTTTAGGAGTTAGATAACATGTATTCATGTTTTATGTGATGTTTCTACCAATTTTGGTATAGTAACTTGTTGCCTGCTTAAGTTGTTCCCTCAACTTGGTTGAGTGTTGCCTCCCTCTTCCATGACTAGTTTGATTGAGCAGTTGTTATTTTTTAAGATGTGACACTTTAGTGATAGTTTGTGATTCCCTAAAGCATGTCTAAACTTGATAATTCACAACTTATCTTTTCCATGACTTGGTATGGATTGTTATTGCTATTACTTCATTAATTCTTCCATGACTTGATATGGGTTACTATCCTTTCATCTTCTCTTCCATGACTTGATATGGTATTTCTTTTCTTTACCTCCATGACTTGATATGGTATCAATTTTATTTTCTTCCATGACTTGATATGGTATTGTGTTGTTCCATGACTTGATATGGATTGCCATCTACTTTTATCTCTTTTCCTTGTGTGGACAACATGTTCCCCATAGGATTTCTTTGGTTCATTATTGGTTGAGATTGAACTAAAGTAGACTTTAGATTTTCTAACCAAGCATGAAAACGTTAGGTAGTCCCCTTGATCCTTAATCATAGGTATCTCTTTGCATGCTAACTTAGGTAGATATTTCCTTTTTTTATCCTAACTTCAGGAGCACTATTGTATGCCAACATTAGGTTTCTCTTTAAAATTCCTTTAGATTTTCCTTTCTATTTTGCATTCATTCTAAAACAAAAACTTTTTCCTAATCAAAAATCCAAAAACATTCTAAATACTACTTGAGCTCTTTCAACAATAAGAGAGAAGTACTCAGATCATTTGATGTATGCTTTGGGTGGATCATTTGATGTATTCTTTCAATAAAATACTCAACCAATCAAACTTATTTTTCCACTTGGCTTTTCTTATGAAAAATTTCAATATGGGTGTTAACCCTAAAAAGCACCAACAAACCAAATTTTTTTAGAAGAACTACGATGCTTTGATTCTTTATTGATACGTAGGCATTGGGTTGCAAAACCTAAGTGAACGCAATAATAAAAACTTTCCTTTTATTTATAATTCAATATTTTTGCATGCATTCCCTTTTAGTCAGTAGGTTTTAGAATACACACACCCTTTTTATTAGAACAACAAGAGTGGATCATGTAGAGTACTATAGACGTGAGGGATGCTAATACCTTCCCCTTGCTTAATCGACTCCCTTGCCCATCTTTTGGTTACGAGATCATTAGATTCATCCTTTTGTAGGTTTACTCAGTACCTTCCCCTGTGATAAATAACATTAGTGGCGACTCTGCTTTGTGTGCGCGTTTTTTCGAGATGCGATAGTTGGCGACTCTACTGGGGAAACCCTAAGCAAGTCAATCCTAGCTCTTTGTTGATTTCTTTGCATTGGGTGTTTATTTATTTATGTTTTACTAGCTCATTAAATTCATTTCATTTTATTACTCTCCATATTTTGGATATTATTGTTGTGCTAGTTGCTGGATCTTTTGTTTGCATGATGGGTGGGATGTTACTATTAGGTAAAAGGCCCACTACCCAGGCCAGTGACATAAAGGTTAGAGTGGATAGTCATGTTAACTCTCGTGGCGCATGACACGTAAGAGTTTGCATGGCATATCACGCCCATATGAGGTTCCGGTGAGAATCCTTTTGTCTTGCATGCCTTATGCATTAGACGGAGTATTATCATAAGAATCATCGACTCTGGTTGCCATTTAAAAGCCTGTTCTATTCTGATTAGAACCTACCTGTGAGATGGGGTGGGTGTTACAAAATAAGCCTTCATCATACTCGGTTTTCTCTGAATCACGTAGAACTTTTGAGCTTGGTACATTCAATCAATTATCAAGCATATCAGTTATCTGGAAGACGCTAATTTTGACCCTAAGATCCCTCATGCTATCTCATCATATGCATTGGCTTTGGGATCACACCTTGACATCCTCTTTACCCCTTATTCATTGGGTTTGCATTGGTAGAGATCACCAAGCACATTTGATTGTATCTAACTTTGTTTTTCATTATTTACTAACCAAAATGCCAAATATATGTCTATGTATATGTTTACTTCTTTTGTAGGTACTGTGTGCATCCACCAATACCTCATCAAGCTCATATATAGGGTTTGAAACCCTCAATTCAAGGATATCAATAAAAAGATGGTTCACATCGGTTCTAGAAATCATATATGGATCCCCATGATCTTCATTTATCATTTTGTTCAAGAATTCATCAAGAGATTGAAGCTTGTTTGCCTTGGAAACCCTAATTCATCTGGGTATCTTGTGTAACTTCCTCAGCAAGTTTCTTCAACATTTGATCAAATATTTCAAGGGATACTTCATATTACATTATCTTATGCATATATGATTCTCCATGAGTCCAAAAGATCAAGAAAACTTAAAGTTTGCAAGATGGTTCAAGGTGGTTCACCAAAGAAAGTCAACTGGTCAAAACTGGGGTTCCCTAGACCCAATATCCTACAATATTTGTCATATGAAATTGATTATAAGATAAACGTTACTCCTTATGACATTCCAAAGAACGTTCATGTTGAGGTCAAAATCCAGTGTTGCTTGGAAAGTCATTTATTATGATGAAAGATTATTGGTCTTTTTGTCTGTGCCCTAGTTAGGAAGTCAACTTCCAAAGACCATAACTTGCTCAATTTTTATGAGATTAAGGCCATCCAAGTTCCATGGTCAAACTCAAGATGTCTTATCCAACTTTAATTCTTTGAGAACTTCAAATTCAACATTCAAGGGCATGTACCATGAGGAAATATTATAGGTCATTTTAGGCCATTACCATTGAACAAGCAATTTTCCTCAACTTCTAAAATGCATAGCTCCTTCATGAAAAATCCAAATGAGGTCAAATATGTTACCGAATTTAAGAGGTTTTAAAGAGCTACAACTTTTATGAAGGAACTTTTTCCATTTTAATCCCATAGCAAAATTTATTCAAGGTGGAAGAAGTGAACATTTGACTTGGTACTTAGAAAATTTTCAATTATGTTTGATCTCCCAAACTTCCACCTTAAAATTCATCATGATCCAAGATTCAAATGGAAACGTGTTCAACATGAAAGTTGTTCCACTTGATCTCACCTTTCAAAATTTTCCAAAATGACTTCATTTGGCCAAGTATTGAATGACTTGCACATGGCATTTCTTCAAGGTTCCATTTGGATGAATCCCATTACCACTTTTCGATTCCAAATGCATGGCTTCATGTCACACTTTCAGCACAACTCATGATCGTCTTTGTACCTTTTGACATCACTTCATGGTCCTATCACACGACCATGCATCCATGCAAGTGAGAATTGCTATTTTTGGCATTTGAATGGAAGAGTGTGGAAATCAATTTCCTAGCCTATAAAAACATTGCCTCATGCTCAGAATTAAGGACACCTTGCCCAAGCTTTGATCCTACAACCTTCCCTTCACCATTAGAGGATAAACTTGAAGGTTTTCAATTGAAAATCGAGTTTTAATTTCGCTTCTGTTTTGAAGTTGAAACTCCAAGAATCCAAGCCATTCTTTGATCTAATTCACTTCCTACAAGCTTCTAAAGTCAAACCAAGGCCAATTGGAAGCAGGATCAAGCAAGATTCAAGCTCCTCGAATGTGATTTTTCAGAAACTTTCTCTCTTCGATTCTCTCTCAATTAATCACCATTCTCTTTCATTTTTGGTTGGCTAAAGTCCTATCAATGTAGGTAACAAGATTGAGTTGCTTTGAGGTCAAATCGAAGCAACTCAGTTCATGATCCTCAAAATTCAAATCCCTGTATCTTTCAATATACATGAAATTAGAGAAAATTGAGGCCAAATTCAAGCTCCTGAGCATTTTTACTTTGGATCCATGTCCTTGTTTTTCATTTTAGTGAAGGTTGATGGTGGACCAGTCCAATGAGGTCCACCGGAGAAGAAAACCGGAGCCCTACCTCCGGTGATGTGTTGGCATGCCTCTTGACCATCTGATCATGTTAATTTATTTTAATCTAAGTGATTCCTTTAAAATACCACGCGTGTGTTGCATTGACTAGAGACCATGGTAGATAGCACGCGCGTGGGCAACAGATCTGCCGCCTCAATTAATGAGGGAGATCTGATGGCCCTTGTTTTTTTGCTTTTTATTTTAGTTTCTGATTTTCTTTTAATTGCTCCTATTTTATTTAATTCATAGAAGTTTCATTTTTAATACAAAAAACATGGGACTTTCACCAAAAATCTATAAATATTTTTCTCTTCCATATTCTGAATGAAATGTTTTTATGCATATTTTTAATTGTTTAAAAATACTTTTGACTTTTTAAAAATAGTGAAATTTTTTATCTAAGGTCCTTTGACCTTGCTTGACCTAGGATAAATCCCTTGTCCATTTTTATAGTCTTGTGATGTTTGACTTTCTATTTGGGCCTTGGTTAAGGTTGATTTAACTTTTGTTGGATCAAAACCATTGGATTTAGGGGATTGATGAAATGTACAATTCATTTCCCAAAATTAATGGATGGTTTTGATTTGATGAAATACCTCCCATGATCAATTTGTGTTTTATCTTCCCCTCCCTCTTCATCTTCATCCCTATTCTTTCTCATTCCCTCATCTGACCAATGAAATCTCTAATGTCTAAAGGCTAATTGATTCATCAATGACCTTGTGTCAGATGAATCAATACAAGTATGATTGAGATAAGTCCCTCCCTCTTGATATTTTCTTTTAGTGTGTGGTATATTTTAGGAGTTTAGTTTTTCATACCAAATCTCTAACATGCATTAACACCTAAACTTTTATTGCCCGACCTTAGATAGTTGTGACTTCTACATAAGTCCAATTAAGATTGCTTAACATAGAGCTAAATTTGACCCTCAAGGTATAGCCTTCTAGTAAGTGAAATTGTAAGTCTCCCATTCTTTATGGCATTGTGTGGAGACTTGACCTTTTTTCCTTTCATGGGAGCTAGTGGCATACTTGTTGAATTATCCAAGTTTGAGCCCTTCTCATGGAAGATGTCTTGGTTTAAGGATTCATACTTGTGAATGAATGGTTGAGTATTCTCCAAAGAATGACTTAATCAATTAAAAATAACCACTAACACTTGACTAACATTTTTTTGGACTAGTTCTTGTTAATATTCCTTTACTTTTAAGTCATTTACTTTATGCAATTTAAATTTCAGTCATTTATCCTTCA
The DNA here is from genome assembly GCF_024323335.1 of Lathyrus oleraceus. Lineage (NCBI taxonomy): Eukaryota > Viridiplantae > Streptophyta > Magnoliopsida > Fabales > Fabaceae > Lathyrus > Lathyrus oleraceus. Next base: position 424,808,585 of record NC_066580.1, read on the forward strand.
TTGCCATTTACATTTCATATAACTTATTTATGTTTATGTTATTTTCACTTTGCGCATTTGAGCCATATCTTGTGATTGTATATATTTGTTTGTGTGTTTTGATTTTGTTTCTGGTCTTAGGACCTTAAAATACCTTACAACAACAAAAACCCTAAAAAACACCTGGTGGACCGTTGAACTTGATCTGAACTTGTGGACTTAGGATTAGGCAACATTCCTTGTGCAAAAGGACTTAGCCAATGCCAACATTCCGAGACTAAGTTATTGTGAACTAAGCCTTCATGTGATACAAGCCTTGGGAATTGTTTAAATTCATCTGCTACTATGTCTTTATGCTTAATTGTGCTTTTGATCTTATGTCTGATGCCTTTCTCTGAGTTGATCAAGGAATGCTTCATCGGATACATGGAAAGACTATGGAGACTGCTAGCTATGGGAATTGCTTGTTTGGATGTGACTATATTTATTTGATGCCTTGATCTTCATGATGTCTGGATATTGTTCATTGCTTATTGATGATTGCTTGTTTAAGTCCAAAGGTAAATGGGTTTTTATATGACATTCTTGTTGTTGGATTGCATCCCATTAGCCAGATATTTCCAACTCTTCATCTCCTCCCACTTCATCAATTTCAAACTCTCTCCCTCTTTTCAAAACCTTATTTGCTTGTGATTTCAAACTTAGACTATGTTTTAATGATTAGAAACTTTGGCCTTATGCCATTGAATTTTCAAACTCTTTCTTAAATCAAACTTGTAAATAAACTTAACCATATTGACTTTAATTTCAAAAGACAAAAAGAACTAACAACCTGTAAGACCCCAATTTTGACTCTATGATCCCTCATGATATCCTATCAGATGCATTAGCATTGGGATTACAACTTGGCATCCTCCTTACCCCCATCCATTGGGTTTGTATTGGGAGAGATCACCAAACACATTTGATTGTATCATACTCCATTTTTATTTATTTACTAACCAAAATACCAAAAATATGTCAAATGTATAGTTTGCTGCTTTTGTAGGTAGTGTGTATGCTCCCTTATGCTCTATCAAGCTCATATCTAGGGGTTGAGACCCTCAATGCAAGTAGCACAATCAAGGAATGGTTTACAATGGCTATCAGCATCATATATGGATCCCCATTATATTCACATGTCATTTTGATCATGAAATTATCAAGAGTTTGGAGTTTGTTTGCCTTGGAAACCCTAATTCATCTAGGTATCTTGTGTGACTTCTTCAACAAGTTTCTTCAGTATTTGATCAAATATTTCAAGGGATACTTCACATTACATCATTTTATGCATATATGATCCTCCATGAGTCCCAAAAGTCAAGAGAATATTAATCTAGCAAGATGGTTCACGGTGGTTGATCAGAGGAAGTCAACTAGTCAAAACTGGGGTTCCCTAGACCCTATCTTCTACTATTTTTGTCATATGAAAATGATTCCAAGAGAAAAGTTACTCAAAATGACATTCAAAACAACTTTGATATTGAGGTCAAGAGCTATTGTTACTTGGAAAGTCTTTTTTATGGTGAAAGATTATAGGTCATTTTGTCTTAACCCTAGTTTGGAGGTCAACTTCCCAAGACAATAACTTTCTCATTTTTTATGATATGGAAGCATTTCAAATTTCCTGATCAAATTCAATATGTATACTTCAACTTTTATGTTTTGAGGAACTTCAAATTCAACATGCAAATGAATGTTCCAAGAGGAAACATTATAGGTTATTTTGGGCCAATACCATTGAACAAGTGATTTTCCTCAATTTCTAAAATGCATAATTCCTTCATGCCAAATCCAAATGAGGTCAAATTTGTGAAGAAACATTTATCATTTGAAGTCCATAGAAAAAGTTACTCTAGGTGGAAGAAGTGAACATTTGACTTGGGACTTAGAAAAGTTTAAAATGTGTTTGATTTCCCAAACTTCTACCTCAAAATTCATCATGATCCGAGCTTCAAATGAAAATGTGTTCAACATGAAAGTTGTTCCCCTTGACTTCACCTTTCCAAAAAGTCGAAGATCATCTCATTTGACCAAAGTATGAGGGACTTGCGTAGGGTTCCATTGTGGGAAGTGTTTTGGCATGTTTTGAACTTAAATGATCATTCTTCTTTGCATGCTTCCACATGATGAATTCAATACACTTTGCACACAATTTGGAAATGGATTACATCACTCCTTAGGCCCAAACCATTGCCCATGCACCCATGCAAGAAGCTTTCTAAATTTGACCAAAATTTAAATGGTGCAAACATCAAATGCATTGCCTATTTAAACATGCTCAAGGATTCATAGTCAACATTAACACCTTGCCCAAGCTTTGCTAGACTGATTCAAACCCCCACTGCCATAGAATTTCTGAAGATTTCTCTTGAAATCGAGCTTGAACTTTATCTTCTGTTTGGAAGTTCAAACTCCAGAAATTCACTTCCCTTTTCATCTCAATTGGTTTCTACAAGCAAGAGGAAGAGAAAGCAATCAAATCCATATTAAGATCAAGTGGAATTCGATCAACTCGAAGGTGACATTTCAGAAACTTCACCTCTTCGATTATCTCTCAATTCTCCACCATTCTTTGTGATTTTTTCCTGTTTGAAGTCCTATCAATGTAGGCAAGAAGATTGAGTTGCTTTGAGGTCAAATCGAAGCAATTCAGTTCATTATCCTCAAAATTGAAATCCCTGTATCTTTTTATATACTTGGAATTGGACAAAATTGAGGTCAGATTCGTGCTCCTGAGCATTTTCCTTCAAATTAGTGTACTCACTTTTCATTTTCCATTGAGTTGAGTTTGGACCAGTCCGGTGGTCCTCACCGGAGAAGAGGGCTAGAGCTAGGGCTCCGGTGGTGTGTTGGCAAAGTTCCAACCATTTGATATGGTCCATAGCTTCTAATCTCATCCACCCAAATTGATTACCACATGTGTGGGACAGTTGGCTGAAGCATTGGTGGAACGCACGTTTCCAACCATCTGATTTTCCACCTCAATTAATGAGGGAGATCAGATGGCTCTCCTTTTTTTGAATTTCTGATTATATCATTTAATCCATTATTTTTAATTAATTCATATCAATCTCATTTTTAATCCAAAAAATATGGGACTTTCACCAAAAAATTTCAAATATTTTCCTCTTTCATTTTCTGATTTAAAATTATTTTTTGGATTAATTTTGATATTTTTAATTATTTAATTGTTTTTATGCATATTTTTAATTGTTTAAAAATATTTCTGACTTTTCAAAAATAATGAAATTTTTTGTCTAAGGTCCTTTGACCTTGTTTGACCTAGGATAAATGTCTTGACCATTTATTTGGTGTTTTGAAGAGGTTTTAGGTTTTTGATCAAACATAATTTAATTTAAATGCATTTTAATTTGATTTTTGATTGATTAATTGTGTGGAAATTATGTTGAGCCATTTTTATTGACTTGTGAATTTTGAATACATGTTCGGGACTTGGTCAAGGTTGATTTTTCTTTTGTTGGATTAAAATCATTAGATATATGGCATTCATGAAATGTATATTTCATCTTCTAGAATGAATGAATGATTTTAATTTGATAAAATTCCTCCCATGACCAATTTGTGTTTTTCTCATATCCCCTCTATCTTCATCTTCAATCCCATTCTATCCCATTCCTTTCATTGACCAATGAAGTCTCAATATCCTAAGGCTAATTGGTTCATCAATAACTTAATGTTAGATGAACCAATACAAGTATGGATGAGATTAGGTCCATCCTTTGATCAATTTCTTTTTATGTGTGGTATGTTTTAGCAGTCTGGTGCATTATACCATATCTCTAGCATATATTAACACCAAGATTTCTATTCCTCGGCCTCAGATAGTTGTGACTTCTACATAAGTCCAATTACGATTGCTTAACATAGCGCTAAATTTTGACCCTAAAGGCATAGCATTCTAGTAAGTGAGATTGTAAGTCTCCCTCCTTTCATAGTATTGTGTGGAAACATGGCCTTTTTTCCTTCCTTTGGAAAATGTCTTGGTCAAGGAGCCATGCTTGTGAATAGAGGGTTTAGTGTTCTCTAAAGAATGACTTAATTAATTGAAAACCAAAACTTCACTAACATCTAATCCACTAACATTTGACTAACTTTAATTGTTATTTCTTTTAATTTCAAGTCATTTACTTTATACAATTTAAATTCAAGTCATTTGCCATTTTACATATCATTTTACTTGTTTATGTTTATGCCATTTTCACTTTGTTCACTTGAGCCATATATTGTGATTGTACATATTTGTTTGTGTATCTTGTTTGTGTTTGTGGTCTTAGGACCTTAAAATACCCAATAAACAACAAAACCCTAAAAAATGTTTGTATGGACTGTTGGATTTGATCTGAGGTTTGGACTTAGAATTAGGCAACATCCACTATGCAATTGAACTTGGCCAATGCCAACATTTTTGAAACCAAGTTATTGTAATTTGAACTCTCATCTGATGCAAGTATTGGGATCCACTTGAGTTCATTTGTTACATGGTCTTGATGCAAATGTTACTTTGAACTTGTGTCTAATGCCTTATTCTGAGCCATTCAAGGAGTATATCATCTGATACATGGGAGGATTAAGAAGAAGACTATGAAGTTGCTTACTTGGATGTGGCTATCTTTATTTGATACCTTGCTCTCCATTTTGCTACTTGCTTATTGATATTGCTTGATTTAAAGTCCAAAGAAAAAATGGGTTTCTATATGACATTCTTGTCTATCGGATTGCATCTTGTAAGACCCTAATTTTGACCCTAAGATCCCTCATGGAATCATAACATTGCACATTTGCATTTGCCTCAAGGATCATAGCATCTTGACTCCTTAACCCTAGGGTGGGACTTGTGTGAGTTGGTTTGAGACCACCAAGCATGCTTGAATTGTATACTATTGCTTTTCTTATTTTGTTTACTAACCAAAAGCACAAAAATATGTCATTAACATCTTTTGTTTTGTAGCTTGAGGAATCATAAGATTCAAGGAACCTTAAGGCGCCTAATACTCTGCAGAATTGGAATCCCACACTTCACCTAAAGGAATTTTGCATTTCATCTTGAATTTTTCAGTTTCAATTTTCAACTTCCTTGGTTGATTATTGAACTCCAATTCCCTAGCCTCACTTCCTTTCCATCTCAAGAACAAGCTGCATAAGAGAATTGGAGTGGATCAAGTGTTTGAAAGCTGTTCTTCAAAGGTTTTCCCTCAAACTGTTTTGTTTCGAAAATCCAAATATATTGATCATTTCTTGTGTTTATTGGTTCCTCTAAAGTCCTCTCATAAGAGGAAATTGATTGGTGTATTTAATTTCACGAATTCATCAAGTTCAGATTGAACACCATAAACTTCCATCTCAAATTTCTCTTCATGTAATGATCTTGAGAGGAAACCAATGGTACAGGGGTGATGTACATCACCCCAGCTTTCCAATGATATGAGGATCGTGCATTTTCATTAAGTTTTCATAACCTGCAAATGTCACCGGAGCTGACATGCTCGCCGGAGAAGACGGTGGTGTACACCACCGTCCACCACGCCAGATTACATCTAGGTCTATGGTTGATATTTCCAAATCTAATCCATGCCATCCAATGTTATGACTATTTTAAATACAACATGTTTCGCCTTTGACTCTGGATCACCATGAGCGTGCGCATGAGGACCCTAGGATGTGCCACCTCATTTAATGAAATGAGATCCAACGCGCCAGACTTTTTTGCAATTTCTGATTTTCTATTTTATTTTATTTTATTTCCTTTTATTTCAAAAATTCATATCTCTTTCATTTTAAATCCAAAAAATATGGGACCAATTGAATTATTTCCCTTTTTAATTCTAGTTTATGAAAATGATTTTTATTATTTTTTATTTTTTCATTTGATATTTTTTTTTGAATTTTCTCTTTTCTGGTTCTTTTTAATTCATTTAAAATAGTTTCCAATATTCAAAAAATGCAAAAAAAAATTCATAACATCTTTGAATGATGATGAGTCTATGAAAAACATTCTCATCAATTTCTTAATTGATTTGAGATTTATTTGAGATTTTAGTTCAATTATGTTATTTTTTATTCTTGTTGAACTTAGGATGATCCATTTGGACTTTTCCAAGTTGATTTGAAATGGATTTGAAGTTTGACCTTTGTTTGATTATTTTAATTCAAGTATTATTTTAATTCTCAAAAATACCAAAAATATTTTATTTGTTTCTTGACTTCTAAACTTCATCTTTCTTCTGTTTACCATTGATTGACTTTGATTCTATTCATGTTTGATCAATGTGTGTTGGATATCTCATTTGAAATTCAATTCATGTACATTCTTCTTCTTCTTCTTCTTCTTCTTTTTTATTTTTGATCAATGAGTTAATGATTGGTGGTTAGCCTTGACATATGAGGGGCTTAACCTTATTTGATTCAAACTAATTCATCTCGATCAAAGATCAAGTGAATGGCTTTGCATTAGAGATAGGTTGCTTCTTGGTCAAGCAAAAAACCTAAATCAATACAAGATCATCCTTCTTTTCTTTTGGCAAGGCAAGTTGTAGGAGCTTGGCTTACTAGTCATGGTCTCTAACTTGTGTTTGTTGCCTATAGTTTTATTGACCGGCCTCAGATAGGTGTGACTACTACATTAGTCCACTTACGATTGCTTAACATAGCACTAAATTGCCTTATGGCATACTAACACTAACTACTAATCACTAACTTTAATTCAAGTCTTTAATTCTTGCAATTTACTTTAATGCAATTTAATTTCTTGCACATTAATTCATTTGCTTTTGCCCTTTGCTCACTTGAGGTCATGTTTATATTAATGCAATTTGCATTTTGCTCACTTGAGCACATTATTGTGTATATACTATTTGTTCTTATTTTGTTTTGTTTGTGTGAACCCAATGCAAATGGACAAAAGTACTTAGATTCTAGGACCTTACCTTTGATAATGGAGTTTGAAGAGCAACTAGGCCTCATGCCTTTAGAATGCTATAAAATGTCAAAGAGCAACTAGGCCTCATGCCTTTAGAATGCTTAAGCTTGAAGATGAACATTGAAAGGACCCACTTCTAAATTCACTCTTGTCCATTCTTTCTATTGCATTGTGGAACTTTTTGATTTGTGTGTTCTTGTGCTAGGGATCCCAAACTTGTCAAGTAGAAGAACCATTGTCATGAGCATCCAAAGTGAGAGATACAGAAGCCATTGGAAGATTCCTAGGAGCTTGATTGTTATTTGCTTGATTGCTTGAGTTATCTGCTTATTGGTTACTAATTCCAAAGGAAAGGGAATAACTTGGATCATCACTATGATCTCAAGAAGGGAACTCCATGTGGTTTTTATTTCTCTTCCTTTATCTTTGTATGTCTAGGACTTAGCCTTTCTTCTTCTTCCCTCCACTCTAACCCAAGCCAACTTTTGTGCAAACATTAACATTGTTTTCAAAGATTAGAAACCTAAGCACTATGCTTTTGATTTTCCCAAACTCTTTTCATAACACTTATTTTGAATTGAATCCTTAAGTCAACTTTGATCATACTTTGTGAATACTTTTCATTTGTAAATACTACTCACTCAATTGTTTTGTGGTTTCAATGGCCACTTTTGCCAAAGCTTTTCATAAACATTAGCTATTAGGTTTGACTTATCCTAGAGGTTGATATAATACTCACCTATATCCTTAGTGATGGACAATAAGACTTCCATGCTTATTATAGGGTTAACCCCTCACTATTATGTTGAAGCTCTCCTCACATGGTGGATTTGTGGTTTTAGGTTGAGTTTTCTCCCTTTGATAACAAAAGACCTGAAGGCTTTTGGATCCTAATCTTTTTTAAGATGGTACGTAGGCAATGGGTTCACCCATTCAAACACAAAATTGTAAATAATTTGTATATTCTTTTCTAATCTCCCCAATCATGTTTGCACAAATATTTTCACAAATACCAACCTACCTTACAACATTGGTGAAAAGGGCTCCCTTAGAGTACTAAGGATGTTTTGGATGCTTAAAACCTTCTCATTGCATAACCACCCCCTTACCCAGATCTCTTATATTTTTATTAGTTTTTGATTTGATAAAACTTCTTGGTTTTTGTTCGCTTTCTAACCTTTCCTTTGGATAAATAGAAGTGCACTGGCGACTCGAATTGTATGATTTACTTTTGATTTAGTCAATAAATCTAAAGGTAACGAATACCCCGTTACACATCTCATTGGTCAGATTTTTTCAACTCTTAACTTTTAAATTTTTGCATAGGATTAGTCTCTTCATCTCCTCCCATTTCTTAAATTATAAATCTATCCCCATTTTCAAAATCTTCTTTGCTTGTGATGTCTAAACTCAGACCTTATTGCAAATTAGAAACTTTGGTCTTATGCCATTGCCTTTTAAACTTTTCTTCTTAAATCAAACTTTTAAATGAATCTAATCATATTGACTTAAAATTACAAAAGACAAAAAGAATTAACACTCATTCAAACTTTTTTTAGGCCCCTTTGTGCCTCTTTCAAATTTAAATCTTTGTTAAAAGCAATTCACTCACTTTGAAATTGATACCACGAACTACGAGGTTTTGATCCCTCATTTTTATGTTAGTACGTAGGCACAAGTATGAAGGTCTTATCAAACACAAAAATATAATTAATAATTTCTTTTCTCATCCCCACACTCTATTTATTACAAACATCTTTTATACCAAAAACACATACACACATTAAAAAGGGCTCCCTAAGAGTACCTAGGACACTTTGGGTGATAACACCTTCCCACTGTGTATCTAACCCCCTTACCTGTAATCTCTGGCAGTTTATTAGTTTTGATTTGAAAACTTCTTATCTTTGGGTTATGCTCGTACTTTTCCGTTTTCCTTTGGAAATAATAAAAGCGAGGTGGCGACTCTAGTTTTATTGACACAACCCCATTTAAAAATTTGGCCTTTTGTGCCCTTTTCTTATTAAACTTTTGATTAAAATAAATTCATCAACTTACTTAAATTTTTTACCACGAACTACGAGGTTTTGATCTCTCATTTTTATGTTGGTACGTAGGCACAAGTCCGAAGGTCTTGTCAAACACAAAAATATAATCAATGAATTCTTTTCGCATCCCCACATTCCATTGGTATCAAACATCATTTATACCAAAAACAAATTTGCACATAAAAAAGGGCTCCCTAGGAGTACCTAGGATACTTTGGGTGCTAACACCTTCCCTATGTGTAACCAACCCCCTTACTTGTAATCTCTGACGTTTTATTAGTTTTGATTTGAAAACTTCTTATGTTATGGTTTTGTTCGTACTTTTCCCTTTTCCTTTGTAAATAATAAAAGTGCGGTGGCAAATCTGGTTTTATTGACGTTAAGCTTATCAATAGCTTGATGGTCATGAATTTACCGCTATAGAAATCAATTGGCGACTCTGCTAGGCAGTAGTCATCAGTGGGTTTAACCTACTTTTTTATGTGTATATATTTGTATATTTGATGTTTGTATATTTTTTTTTGTGATACAATCTGTTCATTGTGCTTGATGATCTCTGAGTGGTGAGATAAGTTCTAACCCTAACTTGAGTGAAATTAAGATAGGAGGATGGAATAGTCATGTTCAACTTGTGTGGAGTAGTCCCTAACAAGTTGGCTTGAGACCCATCTACTCAGTGGAGACCCTTTTGGAGCTACTAATGTCACACAAGTTATTTGTGGATAGGCATTACTTTCTATGATTTAGGGTCCAAGAAGCTGAGGACCGTAGAACATTTAACCCAACATAGCCTATTTAGTACGTAGTGCTGAGACTGTTCAGCTGTAGACTTGATAACAATTGTTACAAGATACTACACTCAGACGAGTTTCTCTTGAGAATATTATGGATGGATGAGTCAATCATCCTAACCTATAATATTAGATAGATGGGATCAAGACTTTGAGAACTCTTTATAACGTGATCTACAAGTTTTTATACTTAGCACACTCCTTTCGGATGATGCTTAACCTGACTCCATGCTCGTGACTCACAACAAACCCTTTGATTCTTGGTTGATCCAACTAAGTCTTGTCAATATCAATGGAACTTGGGTGTTGATAAGGTGAAAACCATAATCCACCAAAATGGATGATTGATCTTGATGATGACTTGATCCATCCTTTAACCTTTATTTGTGTCTGCCTTGTGTGTGATCCCTTTGTGTGTGATTGTTGTATTCATACATACATATGCATCATAACATTCATCACGGAAAAATAAATTTCAAGGAAATTGAGGTCTTGTTTGAAAATATTTTCAGACCATGGATTATGGATGAGGGAACACTAAGAAGTACGATTTAATATGTCCTGATTTGAAAGAGAAAAGGAAGTTATCATATTTTGTATTAGATCCATTGGACTTCAAGCAACGTCATGGGAAGCTCTTGTGTGTGTTATCTACTGTTGTGGTCGAAGGACTTCTGAGTGTTTTGGTTCAGTTCTATGATCCTCTCTACCGATGCTTCACTTTTCCTGATTACCAACTAGTGCCTACATTGGAGGAGTATGCTCATCTCTTGGGTTTACCCGTATCTGACAAGGTTCCTTTTAGTGTATTGGAGGAGATTCCCAGATCTCATATCATAACTGAAGCTCTTCATTTGAAGAAGTCTGAGATTCATGCTCATTTTGTGAAGAAAGGAGGTATTCTTGGGTTAACTTTTGAGTTCCTCATTGGTAAAGCTATTTTCTTTGCTCAAGCCGGTAGTATGGACGCTTTTGAAGCCATCTTTGTATTGCTCATCTATGGTCTAGCTTTGTTCCTTAACATTGACAGTTTTGTTGATGTTAACTCTACTAGAATCTTCTTGTCATCATTAGTGAGAGACATAAGTCTTTGAGACCACCGTAAATATTGCTTGTTCTCCAAAAACGCAGGCGTCTGAGGCAAGTGTGAAATGAACCACTTGTACAAAAGAGGAACTGGACAAGAATAGAGCTGAATTGGGATTTCAACCAGGGCCATTCAACACTAAAGTCAAAGCTATACAACTAATTTTCTGCAATGGAGGGTTCATTCATGGGAATGGTCAACACTGAGCTGCCATTATTGAAAACAGTGGTGATGAAGATGAAACTTGCGCCAACTTTGTGACGCATGGCCAGACTTGCAACAACTGGATTGCTGTTGATGTTCTTGTTCTCATTCATCGTTCTAAGTAATTCGTTTTTTGTTATTTTAAGAAAAATCCTTCTCCTATGCCTGTAAGACCCCAATTTTGTCCCTAAGATCCCTCATGGCATCATAACATTGCATTTTTGCAAAGCCTCAAGGATCATAAGCATCTTGGTTCCTTTTGCCTTTGGGTGGGACTTCTTGAGAGTGGTTTGAGATCACCAAGCATGCTTGAATTGTATATTATTGCTTTTCTTATTTTGTTTACTAACCAAAAGCACAAAAATATGTCACTAACATTTCTTGTTTGTAGCTTGAGCAATCACAAGGTCAAGAGCATCAAGGAGATCCTTTGTGCAGAGATATGGCCAAGTGAAGATGATAGCAAACATGGTAATGGTTCCCAAAGCTCTCATTCATCAAAGATGCCTCCCCAGTATCTCAATTCATCATTTTGATCAAATCAAGTCAAAGGGTTTGAGGTTTGTTTCCCAAGGAAACCCTAATTCATCTGTGTACTACAATGCCTTGCTCATGAAGCAACCTCAGCCCATGATCAAATACAATCAAGGGAAGTTCTTTAAGTCATCATTTCATGCATATTTGAACTTATTTGAGTGTCCTCAATCACCAATTCATCAAGATATGAGTCATGGACTTGAGAAGTTGATCAGTCAATTCATCTAACTACTTTGAAATGCACTGAGACCTAACTTTTTATGTGTTGGTCAAATGGAGATGATTCCAAATAAAACAATGTTCTTAAGGCCAATATGAACAACTTTAATGTTCATAAAAATTGATTTGAAGCTTGGAAGGTCATCATCCATTCCAAGACATTATAGGTCATTTTGACTGAAACCCTAATTTTGGGTCAACTTCCCAAGAACATAACTCATTCATTTTTTATGATTTTGAGGTGGGATCAAATGCATTGGAAATCTTAATATGTCTACTTCAAATGTTATGTTGAATAAAATTTCAAAATCTCAAAGGAAATACATGTGATAATGCAAAACATTATAAGTCACTTTGGACCAAATGCATTAAAAGTCAAAAAAGTCTAACTTCAAGTGCCCATAACTCTTTCATCAAAACTCTAAATGATGCAAAATGTAAGTCCATTTTGATTTTCTTGAGAAGATCTACAACTTGGATGTTGAAGGTGTTTTCATTTGAAGCTTGTATCATCAAAATAGAGGGGCTTGAACATTGGCCAAATTTGGAAACCTTGCCTTTACATGTTTTGCACCTTACACTTTAAATACAAAATTCACTAATTTCCACACTTCAAATGGATTTTTGCCCAACATAACATTTGTTCCTTACATCAAGACCTTTCCAACCATTACTCACATGATCATGTTTAGATTTGGCAAATGGCATTTTCAAAGAGATGAAGTTTTAGGCATAATTGTGCATAACACGTTGAAACTCATTACACAAGCCTATGCATTGCCAACTGCACGTCCATTTCAGCTCAATTATACTTCAGATTGCATTTGGCATTGGATTTGGGCCTTTTACATGATCATGCAAGCCCATGCAACGAATCTCCATTTGCCATACACACGGATTTTCCACCTCCTTGCATCAGCTTCCACTATAAATACACTTGCTTGCATCACTTGAAATCATCCATGAATCAACCTGAAATGCTGCTGAATTGAAAACCAAACCTCTCACCAAAGGAACTATTTCATTTTCATTCAAATTTTTCAGATCTGAAATTCAACTAAATCTGGTTGAATCTCTAGATCTAAAGTTCCTAGACCTTCATCCTATAGTTCATTGTACTTCTGTTTGGCCAAAGGAAGCAAGGAAGCAAGCTCAGATCACCACAATTCAAAGGTTCTCTCCAACTGGTTTTTTCTTCGAAACTCACTATTTCTTGATCTATTTGCTTGGATATTGTGTTGGCTGAAGTCCTCTCTATAGAGGCATCATTTATGTGTGCTCAATTTTCAAAATCTAGTAAGTTCATGATGAACACCATCAAGTTTCAACCTCTGATTTCTCTCACTATGGAGGTCTAGAGTAGAAATAGATGGCACATGGGTGATGTACATCACCCTAGCTTTAATTGGTACCTGGATCGTGAGTTTTGGTTGAGATTGGAGGACCTGCAACTCTGGCCGGAGCTTTAGTGCTCGCCGGAGAAGACGGTGGCGCTGGCCACCGTCCACCATTCCAGATTCAATCTGGATTGTTGGATGCATCTCCCACGTTTTAATCTCAGCCATGCGTTTGAATTACTTTCAATAATGCCAGGTGTGACGCGTTTGACTTGGATGTATGGTGGAAGCGCGCAACTGGAACGTCTGATCAGCCACGTCAATTAATGAGGCTTGATCAGACGCTCCTTGTTTTTTTGAATTTCCTATTTTCTGATTTAATTTCTTTTATTTCCATTATTTTCAAAAATTCATATCTTCTTCATTTTAATTCCAAAAAATATGGGACCAATTGCATTCTTCTCCAAATAAATTCTAGTTTCTAAAAATGATTTTTAATATTTTTTATCTTGTCATTTGATATTTTTTGTGAATTTTCTCTTTTCTGGTTATTTTTAATTCATTTTAAATAGTTTTTGATATTCAAAAAATACAAAAATATTTTCGTAACCTATTTGAATGATGATGGATCTATGAAAAATATTCTCATTAATTTTTTAATTGATTTTAGATTTATTTGAGATTTTAGTTCAATTAGTTTCTGACTTTTAAAAATGTTGAAATTTTTTTGTCAAACGTTGTTTGACCTTGTTGAACTTGGGATAAATCACTTGGACCATTCAAGGTTGATTTGAAGTGATTTTGAAGTTTGACCTTTCTTTAATATTTAAATTCTAGTTTATTTTAATATTAAAAATGCCAAAAATATTTTGTTTGTTTCTTAACTTCCAATCTTCATCTCACTCCTGTTTTTGAGTGTTTGACCTTGATCCTCAATATCATTAGTCAACATTTATGGATTGGTACATGTTATTTCATTTAATGCACTTTAATTGTTCTATTTCCATTTCCATTATTTATCTCCTTCTTCTTCTTCTTCTTTTCCTTTTTTGATCAATGAGTTGAAGGTTGATAAGTTAGCATTGATTAGGGAGACTTAATCTTCCTTAGTCCAAATCTAATTCATCTTGATCAATTGATCAAGTGAATGGCTTTGCATTAAGGATAGGTTGTTTCCTAAATTATGCAAAAGACTTAAACCAATACAAGATCAATTCTATTTTTCTTTTGGCATGGCAAGTTGTTGGAACTTGGTTCACTAATCAAGACTTCTAACTTGTATTGTTGCCTACATTATTATTGACCGGCCTCAGATAGTTGTGACTTCTACATAAGTCCAATTACGATTGCTTAACATTGCGCTAAATTTGCCTTATGGCACACTAACTACTAACACTAACTATTAACATTTACTTTTGCTCTTTACTTTTATGCAATTTAATATTCTTGCACATATTACCCATTTCCTTTTCCCTTTGCTCACTTGAGCACATGTTTATGTTAATGCAATTTGCCTTTTCCTCACTTGAGCATATAATTGTGTATATATCTTTTGTGCTTGTGTTTGTCTGTTTGTGGTGAACCAAAATGCAAAGAATTGGACAAAATGGACTTAGACTTTAGGACTTTCCCTATGCAAATTTGGAGTCAAAGAGCAACTAGGCCTCATGCCTTTAGAGTGCTTAAATGTCAAAGAGCAATTAGGCCTCATGCCTTTAGAATGCTTAAGCTTAAGGATGAACATTGAAAGGACCATATTCTAAACTCCCTCTTGTCCATTATTTGATTTGTAAATAGAACCTTTTGATGTGTGTGTTTCTTTGTGCTAGGTATTCCAACTTGAGCCTAATTGAGGAACGATTACCATGAGCTCCTAAAAGAGAGAGGTCCAAGATACATTGAGGAGCCTTTCCAAGAGTTCATTTGATTGATTGCTTAAGTGTATGCTTGTGATTGCTTACTCCAAAGGATGGGAGCTACTTGGATCATCAATATGATCTCAAGAGAGGAACTCCTTTTTATGGTTTTGTCTCTTTTCCCTTACCTCTTGTATGCTTAGGATCTTAGCCATTCTTCTTCTTCTCTCCACTCTAACCCAAGCCAAAACTTTTGTGCAAACATATAACACTTGTTTTCAACATTAGAAACCTAAGCCTTATGCTTTTGATTTTCAAATTCTTATTTCATAATACTTATTTTAAATTGAACTTCTAAATCAACTTTGACCATTTTTGTACATACTTTTCATTGGTAAATATAACCCATTCAAATGTCTTTTGTGGTTTCAATGGCCACTCTCTTAATCAAAACTTTTTCATAACCTTTAGCTATTAGGTTTGAGTTATCCTTGTGGTAGATGTAATACTCACCTATATCCTTAGTGATGGACAATGAGTCTGCCATGCTTATTATAGGGTTAACCCATCACTAGCATGTTGAAGCTATCCTCACATGGTGGATTTGTGGTTTTAGGTTGAGTTTTCTCCCTTGGAAAACAAAAGACCTTAAGGCTTTTGGACCAATCAATCCACTCACTCATTTTGAGATTTTTGCCCCGAACTACGAGGTTTTGATCCTAATCTTTTTTAAGATGGTACGTAGGCAATGAGTTTATCCATCCAAACACAAATGTAAATAAACTTGTATATTCTCTTCTCATCTCTTCAATAAAGTTTGCACAAATAAATTTTCACAAAAATACCAACCTTACAACAATTATGAAAAGGGCTCCCTAGGAGTACCTAGGATGTTTTGGGTGCTTAAAACCTTTCCATTGCATAACCAACCCCCTTACCCAGATCTCTGATATTTTTACTAGTTTTTGATTTGATAAAACTTTTAGGTTTTTGTTCGCTTTCTAACCATTCCTTTGGATAAATAGAAGTGCGGTGGCGACTCGACTTGTATGGTTTACCTTGGATTTAGTCAATATCTCTAATGGTAACGAATACCCCGCTACAATGCCTAAGGGAGAAGTGAACATTGTTGGGCATTTTTATTATTATCATCAATAAAATACAATTTTATTCATCCACATCTATGATGTTTTATTTTTACTTTTTGTTTTTTCTGAAAATGGTAATCACAAAAAAACATAAATAAATAAATAATAATCTCCCATCTGCATAATATTTGTTTGCACTCCACTTCTCTAAAATCAAAATATTATGGAGGTTGGGTCTCTAACCCTTGGAATACAATGATCATACTCCCTCTCCAAACTTTGATTTCCCTGTGTTTGAACCTGGGGAAGAGATTGATGATGAAGAAGTATCTGATGAATTATCTCATTTGCTTGAGCACGAAGAGAAAACCATTCAACCGTTTGAAAAGAAGATTGAACTGGTCAACAAGGGTTCTGAGGATTATGTGAAGGAAGTCAAGATTGGGTCTCAACTGTGTATAGAAGCTAAGAAGAGGTTGATCGATCTTCTTCGAGATTACTCTGACGTGTTTTCTTGGTTCTATCAAGACATGCCTGGGTTGGATTCTGAGATTGTGGAGCATAGATTGTCGTTGAAGCCAGAATGCCCGCGGGTCAAACAGAAATTGAGAAGAACTCATCCTGATATGGCAGTAAAGCTCAAAGAGGAAGTGCAGAAGCAGATTGATGTTGGTTTTCTTGTTACCTCTGAATATCCGCAGTGGGTGGCCAATATTGTACTTGTTTCTAAGAAAGATTGAAAAGTTTGCATGTGTGTTGATTATAGAGATTTGAATAAAGCTAGTCTGAAAGATGATTTTCCTCTGCCACACATTGATATGTTGGTAGATAATACAGCTAAATTCAAAGTCTTTTCGTTTATGGACAGATTTTCCGGTTATAATCAAATCAAGATGGCACCTCAAGATATGGAGAAGACTACATTCATTACACCCTAGGGAACATTCTGTTATAGAGTGATATCTTTCGGTCTAAAGAATCTTGGTGCAACGTACCAGAGAGCTATGACCGTTTTTTTCATGATATGATGCATAAAGAGATTGAAGTTTATGTTGATGATATGATTGCCAAATAAAGTGAGCAAGGAGAACATGTTGAGCATTTGTTGAAGTTATTCCAATGTTTGAGAAAATATAAACTCTGCTTGAATCCCAATAAGTGTACTTTTGGTGTTCGTTCTGGTAAGTTGTTGGGCTTTATTGTTAGCGAGAAGAGTATTGAAGTTGATCTTGCCAAGGTCAAAGCAATACAAGAAATGTTTGTCGCCACCGCGCTTTTACTGTTTCCAAAGGAAAAGGGAAATGTACAAACAAAACCCAAAGATAAGAAGTTTTCAAATCAAAACTAATAAAATGCCAGAGATTACAGGTAAGGGGGTTGGTTACACAGAGGGAAGGTGTTAGCATCCAATGTGTCCTAGGTACTCCAAGGGAGCCCTTTTTTATGTGTATGTGTTTTTGGTATAAAATGATGTTTGCAATAAATAGAGTGTGGGGATTACAAAAGAATTCGTTAATTATATTTTATGCTTGATATGACCTTCAGACTTGTGCCTACGTACCAACATAAAATGAGGGATCAAAACCTCGTAGTTCGTGGTATCAATTTCAAAGTGAGTGAGTCTCTTTTAACATAAATTTAAATTTAAAAGAGGCACAAAGGGCCTAAAAGAGTTTGAATGAGTGTTAGTTCTTTTTGTCTTTTGAAATTTTAAGTTAATATGGTTAAGTTCATTTACAAGTTTGATTTAAGAAAGGATTTTTAAAAATGGAATGGCATAAGGCCAAAGTTTCTAATTTTCAAAAATAGTCTAAGTTTTGAAATCACAAGCAGAGAAGTTTTTGAAAAAAAATGGGGGAGTGATTTGAAATTTAAGAAGTGGGAAGAGATGAAGAGACTAATCCTAAGCAAAAATTTAAAAGTTGATAGTCGAAAAGATCTGACCAATGGGAAGCAATCCAATAGAGAAGAATGTCATATAGAAACCCACTTTTCCTTTGGACTTTAAAATCAAGCAATATCAATAAGCAAGCAAGATGAAGAGCAAGGCATCAAATAAAGATAGGCACATACGAGCTAGGAACTTCATAGTCTTCTTCATAATTTCTCATGCATCAGATGACATACTCCTTGAATGGCTCAAAAATAGGCACTAGACACACGTTCAAAGTAACATTTGCATCAATACTATGTAGCAGACGAACTCAAAAGGGATCTCAATACTTGCATCAAAAGAAAGTTCAATTCACAATGGCTTGGCTTCAGAAAAGTTGGCATTGGCCAAGTCCTTTTGCATAGGGAGTGTTGTCTAATTCTAAGTCTAAGTCTCATATCAAATCCAACAACCCACACAAACATTTTTTAAGAGTGTTTGTTATTATTACGTACATTAAAGTCCTAAGACCACAAACACAAACAAAATACATAAACAAGTATATACAATCACAATATAATCACAATATATGGCTCATGTAAGCAAAGTAAAAATGGTAATAAAATAAACAAGTTAAATGATATGTATAATGGTAAATGATAAAAGGCTTGTATTTAAAGTGCATAAAGTAAATGACTTGAAATTAAAAGTTAGTCAAGTGTTAGTTGATTAGATGTTAGTATTGTTTTTGCTTTTCAATTGTTTAAGTCATCCTTCGGAGAACACTGAACCCTCTATTCACAAGCATGGATCCTTGAACCAAGACATCTTCCAAAGGAAGGAAAAAAGGCCAAGTTTCCACACAATACCATGAAAGGGGAGATACTTACAATCTCATTTACTAGAATGATATGCTTTTGGGTCTAAATTTAGCGCTATGTTAAGCAATCATAATTGGACTTATGTAGAAGTACAACCATCTGAGGTCGGGCAATAGAAATTTTATTGTTAATGCATGTTAGAGATATGGTATAGTGGACCACATTCCTAAAACATACCACACTTAAAAAAGAAAATGGCAAAAAGGGTGTACCTAATCTCATCCACACTTGTATTGGTTTATGAACCAATTAGCCTTAGGATATAGAGATATCATGGGTCAATGGAATGGATGGGATAGAATTGGATTAAAGATGAAGAGGGAGGGGAAATGAGACAAACCCAAACTGGTCATGGGAGGAATTTATCAAATTAAAATCATTCATTAATTTTGGGAGATGAAATGTACCTTTCATCAATCCCCTAAATCCAATGATTTTAATCCAACAAAGTCAAATCAACCTTGACCAAGGCCCAAACACAATAGTCAAACTTCACAAGTTAATAAAAATAGCTCAACACAATTTATTCACAATTTGACAATTAAAAATGAATTAAAAATGCATTAACTTAAATTATGTTTGATCAAAAACCTAAATCCTCTTCAAAACACCAAATAAATGGGCAAGAGATTTATCATAGGTCAAACAATATCAAAGGACCTTGGAGAAAAAATTTCATTACTTTTGGTGATTTAAAAGTATTTTTAAATAATTAAAAATATGATAAAAACAATTAAATCATGAAAAATATTAACATTGGTCCAAAAAATAATTTTAATTCAGAAAATGAAAGAGAAAAATAATAGATTTTTTTTGGTGAAAGTCCCATATTTTTTGGATCATGTAAGACCCCAATTTTGACCCTAAGATCCCTCATGCAATTTCATCATATGCATTAGCATTGGGATCATACCTTGGCATCTTCCTTACCCCTCTTTCATTGGGTTTGTCCTGGGAAAGATCACTAAGCACTATATGATTGTATCATACTTGTATATCATCATTTTCCTAACCAAAATAGAAAATATGTCTTTGCATTTTCCTAACTCTTTTGTAGGTAGGGCATGATCTCCATTGATTTATCCAATTCATATCTAGGGTTTGAGACTCTCATGACAAAGAGCACAACCATGAATTGATCCAAGAATGGTTATGATCATCATATATGAGTCCCTTTGATCTCTTCATGTTATATTGATCAAGTTTTCTTCAAGAGTTTGAGGGTGATCTGCCTTGGAAACCCTAGTTTGACTAGGTATCTTGAGTAACTTCTCCAAAAAGCTATCTCATAAATTGATCAAATTTCCATAAGTGGCACTTCAAAATTCATCATCTTATGCATATATGATCTACTATGATCCAAGAAAGTCCAAAGAATGGAAGGTTAGCAAGTTGGTTGATGGTGGTTGGCCAGATGAATTCATCTGATCAAAACTGGGTCTCCCTAGACCCTATCTCCTACAATTTTCACCATATGAAAATGATTACAAGATCAAAGTTACTCTAAATGGTATTCCAAACAACTTTAATGTTGAGACCTAGAGCTAGTTTTTCTTGGAAAATCATTTTCTATGTTGAAACATTATATGTCATTTTGTCTAAACCCTAATTGGAAAGTCAACTTTCCATAGCCATAAATTGCTCAATTTTTATGATATGAAATATTTCCATGTCTACTTCAACTTTGATGTTTGGAGTGAAAGAAAATTCAAATTTTATGAGCATGTGATATGAGGTTACATTATAGGTCATTTTTGACCTATACCATTGAACAAGTGATTTTTCCAAACTTCAAAAATGCATAACTCTATCATTATAAATCCAAATGACATTAAATTTATGACCATTTTAAAGATATTTGAAAGAGCTATAACTTTTATGAAGACACTTTTCTCATTTGAAGCTCACATAAAAATTTAAGCAAGGTGGAATATTGAGATATATGGCTTGACACTTAGAAAAAATTTCAACATGTTGAAATTTCCAAACTTCCACCTCAAAATTCTCCATGATCCAAGATTTAAATGAAAAAGTGTTGAAAATTAAATTTGTTCCCCTTGATCTAGCCTTTCCAAAATATCCAATTTCATCCATTTTGGACAAGATTGGCTAGGGCTACGCATGGCTGGAACATTGCATCATCATTTGGCAAAGATCAAACTTCAAGCTTCCATATACATTTTCCTTGCATTCCAAGTTGACTTCAGACTTACTCACACTCAATTATGGATCAAATGACATGATCTCAGGGGCCTGTACACGCCCATGCACACATGCATCACCCATTGCCAATTTTGGAAAACTCATTTGGAAGGTGCAAATATCACATGATTCAGCTATAAATAGAGCTCCATATGCTCAGAATTAGAGACCCCTTCGCGCCAGCTTTGACCCTAAACACTAAACCCTTCCATTTGAGAGGATAATCCTGAGAATTTCCTTTGGAAATTGAGTTAGAATATCATTGTTTTGAGATTCAAAACTCTAGGGGTTCAAGACCTTTCGTGCATTCTAAGCTACTTCTGCAAGCATCCTAAGCAAGATCAAGCACAAGCCAAAGAAAGAACAAGTGAATCCAGACCTGCATTGAAGGTATTTTCCAAAAAATTTCATCTCTCCGATTCTCTCTCAATTCCATTCAATTCTCTTGGATTTTTGGTTGTCTGAACTCCTACCAATGTAGGCAAGAAGATTGAGTTGCTTAGAGGTCAAATCGAAGCAACTCAGTTGACACACCTCAAAATTCAACTCCTCATATCTTTCTATATATGTGGAGTTAGTTAAAATTGAGGTTAGATTCGTGCTCTACGCTATTTTTTCTTTCAGATTATGTCCTCCTTTTTCATTTTCTTGATGGTGATGAGTGAACCAGTCCGGCCAAGGTCACCGGAGAAGATGACCGGCCTTTGGACGCCGGAGATGCGTTGGAAGTGTTCAGAGCCATTGATCTGGTTCAAATTGTTTTAATCTCGTGTGTTTCTTTTAAATACCAAGCCTATGCCGCGTTGACTGCAATGCACCATGGAACGCGCGCTTCTCACTACTTGATCTGCCACCTCAATTAATAAGGGAGATCAAGTGGTCCACGTTTTTTTTGATTATTTGAATTTAATTTTAATTGTTTTATTTTCATTAATTCATATTAATTTTAATATTGATCCAAAAAATATGGGAGTTTCACCAAAAAAATTCAAATAATTTCCTTTTTTATATACTGAATTAAAATTATTTTTTGGATCATTATTAATATTTTTCATGATTTAATTTATTTTGAATTTATTTTTAATTATTTAAAAATACTTTTAAGTCTTTAAAAATTCTGAAATTTTTTCTCCAAGGTCTTTTGACCTTGTTTGACCTATGATAAATCTCATGGTCATTTATTTGGTGTTTTGATGAGGTTTTAGGAATTTGACAAACCATATTTAATTTAAATGCCTTATTTTAGTATTTTAAATTTGAATAAGTGCTAAATAATTTTGTTGACCAATTGTGATGACTAGTTTGTGTTTGACTCTTGTTGTTGGGCCTTGATCAAAGTTGATTTGACTTTCTCAAGTTAATATCATTGGATTTAGGGGATTGATGGAATGTACATTCCATCTCCCAAAATGAATGGATGATATAAATTTGGTAAAAGTCCTCCTTTGACCAATTTGAGTTTTGATCCATTCCCCTACCTTTTCATCTCATTCCCATTCTTTATGCATTCATCTCATTTGGCCTATGATATTTCAAAGTCCTAAAGCTAGTTGATTGAAAAATTAACATGAGTATGGATGAGATTAGGTCACCTCTTTTGCATATTCTTTTTGTGTGTGGTATGTTTCATGAGTATAGTTCATTATACCATGTCTCTAACATGCATTAACACCAAAGTTCTATTTCCCGACCTCAAATAGTTGTGGCTTCTATATAAGTCCAATTATGATTTCTTAACATAGCGCTAAATTTGTGACATAAAAGGCATAACATTCTAGTTAGTGAGATTGTAAGTCTCACCTCTTTCATGGTATTGTGTGGAAACTTGGCCTTTTTTCCTTCCTTTGGGAGATGTCTTGGCTCAAGGATCCATGCTTGTGATAAGTGGGTTGAGTGTTCTCCAAAGAATGCCTTAAAATGAAAAGCCAAACAATACTAACTTCTAACCCATTAACAACTAAGTTTTAATTTCAAGCCATTTACTTTAATGTCATATCATTCTAATTGTTTATGTTAATGCAATTTTCACTTTGTCCACTTGGACCATATTGTGTGATATATCTTGTTTGTATATACTTTGCTTGTTTGTGTGGTTTTTGACCATTAATGTACATAATAAAACCAAAAACCCTAAAAAACGTTTGTGTGGATTGTTGGCTTGATCTTTGACAAATGGACTTAGAACTTAGGCAACATTCCTATGCTAAAGGACTTGGCCAATGCCAACTTATTGAGAAACCAAGTGCTTGCAATTTGAAACTTCATCTGACACATCATTCAAGATCCCTCTAACTTCATATGCAACATGATCATTGTGAAGTTGTTATCTTGAATCTATGACTTGTGGAATTCATCTGTTACATGGGCTAATTTGAAGAAGATCATGGAGTGGCTAAAGCTTGAATGTGGATATCTTTATTTGACGCGTTTGCTCTTCAAGATAATATAATTGTGCATTTGTGTGTTTCTTAATTCAAAATGTCCAAGGGAATTCTGGGTTTCTATTGACATTCTTGTCTAATTGGATTGGTACCCATTTTGTCAGATCTTTTCAACTCTTAACTTTTAATTTTATGCATAGGATTAGCCTCTTCATCTTCTCCCCATTCTTTAATTTTAAAATATATCCCTCCCTTTTCAAAATCTTCTTTGATTGAACTTGTTTTGTTCTAAACTTTGACCACTTTACAAAAAGATAGAAACTTTGGCCTTATGCCATTGCGTTTTCAAACTTCTTTTCTTAAATCAAATTTGTAAACAAACTTAACTATACTTGACTTAAACTTTCAAAAAGCCAAAAAGAACTAACTCATTCAAACCATTTTTAGGCCTTTGTGCCTTTGAAACTTAATTTTTGTTAAAAACAATGCATCCACTTTGAAATTTATATCACAAACTACGAGGTTTTGATCCCTCATTTTTATGTTGGTACATAGGCACAAGTCTGAAGGTCTTGTCAAAAACAAAAAATATAATTAATTGAATTCATTTCTCATCCCCCAATTCTACTTGTTTGTAAACATCATTTTTGTACCAAATCCATATGCACACAAAAAGGACTCCCTAGGAGTACTTAGGACACTTTGGGTGCTAACACCTTCCCTCTGTGTAACCAACCCCCTTACTTGTAATCTTTGACATTTTATTAGTTTTGATTTGAAAACTTCTTACTTTTGGGTTTTGTTCGTACTTTTTCCCTTTTCCCTTGGAAACAATAAAAGCGCGGTGGCGACTCTTGTTATTTGATGTCTAGCTTATTCTTAGCTTGACGATCATGAATTTAATGTTATAGAAAATTATGTGGAGAATCTGCTGGGGAGTAGTCTCCAGTGGGGTCAGCCTACTTTTTGTGTGTATATATTTGTATATATGTGATGTTTGTATATATATATGTGTGATATAATCTGATTGTTGTGCTTGGTGATATCTGAGTGGTGAGACAAGTTCTAACCCGAACTTGAGTGCAGTTAAGATAGGAGGATGGTATAGTCATGTTCGACTTGTGTGGAGTAGTCCTTAACAAGTTGGCTTGAGATCCATCTGCTCAGTGGAGACTCCTTTGGATTTGGAAATGTCACACAAGTATTTGTGGTTAGGCATTACTATCTCTAATTGGGGTCCGAGAAGCTAAGGATCATAGAACATTTACCCCTCTAGGCCTATTTAGGACGTAATGCGGAAACTGTTCAAGTGTAGACTTGATAACAGTTGTTACGCGATACTACACTCAGACGAGTTTCTCTTGAGAATATTATGGGTCGATGAGTCAGTCATCTTAACCTATAATATCCGATAGATGGAATTAAGACTATGGGAACTTTTTAGAACATGATCTACAAGTTTTTATCCTTAGTTCACTCCTTTGGGATGGTTCTTACCTAGACTCCATGCTTGTGACTTACAACAAACCCTTGATTCTCGGTTGATCCAATCAAGTCATGTCAATATCAATGGAACTTGGATGTTGATAAGGTGTAAACCATAATCCACCAAAATGGATGATTGATCTTGAGAATGACTTTATTCATCCCTTGACCTTTGTTTTCCTTGTGTGTGATCCCTTATTTGTGATTGCTGCATTCATGCATTTATGCACATCATAACATTCATCACACGAAAATTTTAAGGAACTAAGGTATCATTTGCAAATATTTTCAGACCATGGATTGTGGGCGAAGGAACACTAAGAAGTACAATTTCAGATGTCCCGACTTGAAAGAGTTAAGGAAGCTAGCATCTTTTGTATTAGATCCCTTGGACTTCAAACAACGTCATGGGAATCTTTTGTCTATCTTGTCTGCTGATGTGGTTGAAGGACTCTTGAGTTTGTTGGTGCAGTTCTATGATCCTCTTTATCATTGTTTCACTTTCCCAAATTTTCAGCTTGTGCCTACATTGGAAGATTATTCTCATCTCTTAGGGATACCTGTTTCTAGTAGAGTGCCTTTTAGTGGATTGGAAGAGATTCCTAGATCCCATCTTATTGCTGAAGCTCTTCACTTATAGAAGTCTGAGATAGAAGCTCATTGGGTGAAGAAAGGAGGATTGTTTGGGTTGCCATCTGATTTCCTCATCAAGGAAGCTACTGCCTTTCCTCAAGCCATAGTGTGGGTGCTTTTGAAGCTATATTTGTGTTGCTCATTTATGGATTAACTTTGTTCCTTAACATTGACGGTTTTGTTGATGTTAACACCATTATACTTTTCTTGATTGGGAATCCTGTGCCTACTTTGTTAGGTGATATGTATTTCTCTTTGCATCTAAGGAATTCTAAGGGTGGTGGAACTATCGTCTGTTGCATTCCTCTTCTATACAAGTGGTTTATTTCGCACTTGCCTCATACACATGCTTTTATGGAGAAAAAACAATGTCTAAGGTGGTCCCAGAGACTTATGCCTCTCACTAATGATGATATAGTTTGGTATGATCCATCTTTAAGCAGTTTGGAGATTATTGATAGTTGTGGTGAATTCTCTAATGTGCCTCTTATTAGTACACAAGGAGGAATTAACTACAACCCTGCTTTGGTTCGTCGTCAGCTTGGATTCCCCTTGAGAGACAAACCTAATAACACTTTGTTAGAAGATCTTTTCTATCAAGAGGGTAAAGATCCCCAACATCTGAAGCAGAAGATGCTGCATGCTTGGCATAATGTGCATAGGAAAGGAAGATCTGAGCTTGGTCCGTGCAATTGTGTAGCTTTGGAAGCTTACACTCTTTGGGTGAAGAAGACAACTTTGGAGTTGGATATGCCTTATCCTTGTGAAAGACCTATGTCTATGTAAGACCCCAATTTTGGCCCTAAGATCCCTCATGGCATCATAACATTGCATTTGCAAAGCCTCAAGGATCATGAGCATATGGGTTCCCTTTGCCTTTGGGTGGGACCTCTTGTGAGTGGTTTGAGATCACCAAGCATGCTTGAATTGTATATCATTGATTTTCTCATTTTACTAACCAAAAGCACAAAAATATGTCACTAACATTTCTTGTTTGTAGCTTGAGCAATCACAAGGTCTAAAGAGCTTCCACGAGATCCTTTGTGCAATGATAAGGCCAAGAAAAGATGAAAGCAAGCATGGTAATGGTTACCAAAGCTCTCATCCATCAAATATGCCTCCCAAGTATCTCAATTCATCATTTTGATCAAAGCAATTCAAAGGATTTGAGGTTTGTTTCCCAAGGAAACCCTAATTCATCTGATCATCAACAATGCCTTGCTCATGAAGCAACCTCAGCCCATGGTCAAATACTATCAAGGGAAGTTCTTTAATTCATCATTCCATGCATATTTGAACTTATTTGCGTGTCCTCAATCATCAATTCATCAAGATATGAGTTGTGGACTTGAGAAGTTGATCAGTCGATTCATCTAACTATTTTGAAATGCACTGAGACCTAACTTTTTATGTGTTAGTCAAATGGAGATGATCCCAAGAGAAACAATGTTCTTAAGTACAATATGAACAACTTTTATGTTCATCAAAATTTTATTTGAAACTTGGAAGATCATCTTCCCTTCCAAGACATTATAGGTCATATTGACTGAAACCCTAATTTTGGGTCA
Source organism: Lathyrus oleraceus (assembly GCF_024323335.1). Taxonomy (NCBI): domain Eukaryota; kingdom Viridiplantae; phylum Streptophyta; class Magnoliopsida; order Fabales; family Fabaceae; genus Lathyrus; species Lathyrus oleraceus. Next base: position 424,835,733 of record NC_066580.1, read on the forward strand.
ACTTCCCAAGAACATAACTCATTCATTTTTTATATTTCTGAGGTGAGCCTTAATGCATTGGAAAGCTTATTGTGTTTACTTCAAGTGTCATGTTGAGCAAAATTTCAAAATCTCAAAAGAAATACATGTGATAATGCAAAACATTATTGGTCACTTTGGGCCAAATGCATTGAAATCGAAAAAAGTACAACTTCAAGTGCCCATAACTTCTTAATCAAAACTCCAAATGATGCAAAATTTAAGTCCAAATTGATTATATTGAAACGATCTACAACTTTGTTGTTGAAGGTTTTATCATGTTGGGCTTGCATCAATGAGACAGAAGGGCTTGAACATTGGCCAAATTTGGAAACTTGACTCATGCATGTTTTGCACCCTACAGTTTAAACTCAAAATTCACTAATTTCCAAGGCCCAATTGAAATTTTGATCAACATATCATTTTTTCCTTATGCAATAAGCTTTCTAACCATTACTCATGAGGTAGCATTTGGAGTTTGGAAGCACCATTTTCGAAGACATGAAGATTAAGTCCATTTTGTGAAATTCAATTCAAATTGCCATGCATGAGCTGATTACACTTAATGTACACGTCCATTTGCAATTCACATGAACTCAGCAGGTCATTTCAATCTTCATTGGGCCTTCCACATGATCATACAAGCCCATGCAATGAGAAATCCATTTGCCATGCACACGAGCTAACTCATGCACTCAGCCCTTTCCAGCTATAAATACATGTGCTATGCTTCATAATTTTCCAACCTGAAAGCGTCTGAAATGCTACAAGTTTGAATCCCTAGCCATACCTAAAGGAACAAGTTCATTTCTCTCCAAAAATTCAGATCTGAAATTCAATTGCATTTGGTTGAATTTTCAGATCTAAAGTTCCTAAACCTTCTTCATTTGATCTATTGAAGTTCTGTTTTGCAAAAGGAACCAAGGAAAGGGACTCAAATCTTCATAATCCAAAGGTTTTGATTAACTGGTTTTTGCTTCAAATCTCTTTATTCTTTGATCCATTAACCTTGATATTGTGTTGTCTGAAGTCCTCTCTATAGAGGCATTATTATTGAGTGCTTAATTTTTGAAATCGAGCAAGTTCATGATGAACACCACCAAACTTCCATCTCTGATTTCTCACTTAATAGGAATCTAGAGTGGAAGTGAGTGGTATAGGAGTGATGTACATCACTTCACCTTTCGAATGGTGCCTGGATCGTCCATTTTAGTAAGCATTTAAATCTCTACATTTTTTGAACTTCACCGGAGCTCACCGGAGAAGACGGTGGCGCTGGCCACCGTCTCATTGCCAGATTGCTTCTGGACCGTTTTATCACTTTCCCAAATTGAATCATGGCCTTTGTTTGTTATGACTTTTTTAAATGCATTGTGTGACGCGTTTGATTAAGACATTTGGTAGGCGCACTCTTGATATCCATCTGATCTTCCAGGTCAATTAATGAACTGGATCCAACGCCTCTCCTTTTTTCTGATTTTTCTAATTTCCATTTTATTTCTTTTATTTCATTTTATTTCAAAAATTCATAACTCTCTCATTTTAATTCCAAAAAATATGGGACCAATTGCATTATTTCTCTTTTTAATTCTAGTTTCTAAAAATGATTTTTAATATTTTCTATTTCATCATTTTAATTAGTTTGTGATATTCAAAAAATACAAAAATATTTTCCTAACCTCTTTGAATGATGATGGATCTATGAAAAATATTCTCATCAATTTATTAATTGATTTGAGATTTATTTGAGATTTTAGTTCAATTAGGTTATTTTTATTCATTTTTAAGTGATTAAAAATAGTTTCTGACTTTTAAAAATGCTGAAATTTTTTGTCAAACTTTGTTTGACCTTGTTGAACTTGGGATAATTCACTTGGACTTTTCAAAGTTGATTTGAAGTGATTTTGAAGTTTGACCTTTCTTTAATATTTTAATTCAAGTTTATTTTCAAATATCAAAAATGCCAAAAATATTTTATTTATTTCTTGATATCCAATCTTCATCTTACTTCTGTTTTTGATTGTTTGACCATGATCCTCAATGTCTTTAGTCAACCCTTGGTTGATTGGTACATTCCATTTCGTTTTAATGCACTTTAATTTTCTTCATTTTTATTCATCTTCTTCTTCTTCTTCTCCTTTTCTTTTTGATCAATGAGTTAAAGGTTGATAAGTTAGCATTAATTAGGGAGGTCTAATCTTCCTTGATTCAAATCTAATTCATCTTGATCAATTGATCAAGTGAATGTCTTTGCATTAAGGATAGATTGCTTCCTAAATCATGCAAAGGACTTAAACCAATACAAGGTCATTTCTCATCTTCTTTTTGGCATGGCAAGTTGTTGGAACTTGGTTCACTAATCAAGACTTCTAACTTGTGTTGTTGCCTACATTATTATTGACCAGCCTCCGATAGTTGTGACTTCTACATGAGTCCAATTACGATTGCTTAACATAGCGCTAAATTTTCCTTATGGCACACTAACCACTAACATTAACTATTAACTATTAACATTTACTTTTTGCTCTTTACACTTATGCAATTTATTATTCTTGCACATATTATTGATTTGGTTTTCCCTTTGCTCACTTGAGCACATGTTTATGTTAATGCAATTTGCCTTTTGCTCACTTGAGCACATAATTGTGTATATATCATTGTGCTTGTGTTTTGTTTTGATTGTTGTGAACCAAATGCAAAGAAATGGACAAAAGGACTTAGATGTTAGGACCTTACCCAAGCTAATGGAGTTTGAAGAGAAACTAGGCCTCATGCCTTTAGAGTGCTTAAAATGTCAAAGAGCAACTAGGCCCCATGCCTTTAGAATGCTTTAAGCTGGGAGATGAACATTGAAAGGACCATATTCTAAACTCCCTCTTGTTCATTCTTTGTTTGTTGGTAGAACTTTTTGATGTGTGTGTTCTTGTGCTAGGGATTCCAACATTGAGCCTAAGTGAGGAACCATTGCCATGATCTTCTAAGAGAGAGAGATCTAAAAGCCATTGGAAAATTCCTAAGAGCTTGTTTTGCTTATGTGCTTGGTTGCTTGAGTATTTGTTTATCTTGCTTGCATATTCCAGAGGATGAGAGCTACTTGGATCATCTATATGATCTCAAGAGAGGAACTCCATTTGTGGTTTTGTTCTCTTATCCCTTACCTCTTGTATGTTTAGGACTTTAGCCATTCTTCTTCTTCCCTCCACTCTAACCCAAGCCAAAACTTTTTGTGCAAACATTTAACACTTGTTTTCAAACATTAGAAACCTAAGCCTTATGCTTTTGATTTTCAAACTTTCTTTTCATAATACTTATTTTGAATTGAATCTTTAAGTCAACTTTGACCATATTTTGTACATACTTTTCATTGGTAAATATAACCCATTCAAATGACTTTTTTTGGTTTCAATGGCCACTCTCTTAATCCAATTTTTTTCATAACCTTTAGCTATTAGGTTTGAGTTATCCTTGAGGTAGATGTAATCCTCACCTATATCCTTAGTGGTGGACAATGAGTCTTCCATGCTTATTATAGGGTTAAACCCTCACTAGCATGTTGAAGATATCCTCACATGGTGGATTTGTGGTTAGGTTGAGTTTTCTCCCTTGGATAACAAAAGACCTTAAGGCTTTTGGACCAATCAATTCACCAACTCATTTTTGAGATTTTTACCCCGAACTACGAGGTTTTGATCCTAATCTTTTTTAAGATGGTACGTAGGCAATGGGTTTATCCTTCCAAACACAAAATGTGAATAAACTTGTATATTCTCTTCTCATCTCTTCAATCATGTTTGCAGAAACAAATTTTCACAAAATACCAACCTTACAACAAGTATGAAAAGGGCTCCCTAGGAGTACCTAGGATGTTTTGGGTGCTTAAAACCTTCCCATTGCATAACCAACCCCCTTACCCAGATCTCTGACATTTTTATTAGTTTTTTATTTGATAAAACTTTTAGGTTTTTGTTCGCTTTCTAACTATTCCTTTGGATAAATAGAAGTGCGGTGGCGACTCGACTTGTATGATTTACCTTGGATTTAGTCAATATCTCTAATGGTAACGAATACCCCGCTACAGAAAAATGGCGACTCTACTGGGGAGCATTTGCCTAGTGGGTTTTGCCTACTTTTCATATTTGTTGTATTGTATTGTATATTGCTTTGTGACATATTTTTGTGCAATTTGGGATTACTGTATTGTATGCAATGATTGATTTGCTTGAATATTAATTCCTTGTATGCTTGGTGATCTTTGTGAGATGAGTTAAATACCCGAACTCGAGTGCACTTAGGATAGGAGAATGGCATAGTCTTGTTGACTTGTGTGGAGTTATTCCTTAGCAAGTTGACTTGCAAGCCCATTCACTTGGTGGAGGTCATGCTGGGATCAATAATGTCACACAAGTAGTTGTGGTTAGACATTACTCTTTCCAATATAGACCTTAGAAGCCAAGGACCTTAGTTTACCAAGCCCATCTTGGCCTATTCTTAGGATGTAGTGCGAAAGACGTTCAAGTGTAAGATTTGATACGATTGTTACGCGATACTACACTCATAAGAGTCTCTCTTGAGAATATTTTTGGAATACGAGTAGTCATTTATCCGATAATATCCAAAAGATGGGATGATGACTATGGGAACCTCTTGTAGAACATGTTTGGCAGGGGTAAAATCCTAGTACACTCCCTTTGGGTGGTCCTTTACCAAGACTCCATGCTCGTGACTTGCAACAAACCCTTGATTCATGGTTGATCCGTTCATGTATCCTTAATATCAATGGAACTTGGGTGTTGATAAGGTGTAAACCATAATCCACCAAAATGGATGATTGATATTAAGGATGACATGATCCATCCCATGACGTTTGTTTGGTGTGCTTTGCTTGATCCTTGAGTGTGATTGTTGCATTCATGCATTCATGCACCCATTTGCATCCATATCATCAAAATAATAAGAAAATTTTTAAGGAACTTAAGAGGTCTATTTGCAAATTTTCAGACATGGAAAGACAAAGAAGGAATACAAAGAAGTACAGTTTCAGCCAACCAGACTTGAAAGAGCTAAGGAATTTGACATCCTATGTATTAGATCCTTTGGGTTTCAAAGCTCGTTTTGGGAAGCTTCTTTCTCTTTTGACTACTCAAGTGGACGAAGGATTGATGAGTGTATTGGTGCAGTTTTATGATCCCTTATACCGTTGCTTCACTTTTCCAGATTTCCAGCTTTTGCCTACTCTTGAGGAGTATGCCTACCTTATGGGTATACCTATTCTAGACCAGTTACCGTTCAGTGGCTTAGACAGTATTCCTACTTCTCAAGAGATCGTTGATATGTGGCATATAGATGAATCTCTGGTAGGTGCTCATATGACTACCAAAGGTGGAATTCAAGGTCTCCCTTATGAGTTCCTCATTGCTCAAGCTACCATGTATGGGAAGGCCATGAGTGAGGACGCCTTTGAGGCCATATTTGTACTTCTCATCTATGGGCTAGTGTTGTTCCCCAACATCGACAAGTTTGTGGATGTGAACGCTATTAGGATTTTCTCTACTCTTAATCCCGTTCCGACTCTGTTGGGTGACACTTACTTTTCTTTGCATATGAGGAATGCAAAGGGTGGTGGTACCATTGTGTGTTGTTTGCCTCTGCTGTACAAGTGGTTTATTTCGCACTTGCCGCAGACGGTCGCCTTCAAGGAGAACAAAGGATGACTACGGTGGTCCACGAGGCTTATGTCTCTCACTAATGATGATATCTTTTGGTACAACCGTGTGTATGATGGTGTGCAGACTATTGACTCTTGTGGTGAATTCTCCAATGTGCCTCTTCTTGGTACATGTGGTGGGATTAACTACAACCCTGTTTTGGCACGTCGTCAGCTTGGGTTCCCCCTAAAGGATAAACCCAATAACATTATGTTAGAGGGGATGTTCTTTCAGGAGGGTAAAGATCCCCAAGGCTTGAAGTCCAGGATGGTCCGCGCTTGGTGCAAGGTTCATAGGAAAGGAAGGAAGGAGCTGGGACCGAAGAATTGTATTGCTTTGGAACCTTATACTTCTTGGGTTAGGAGGAGAGTTGCTGAATACCTCATGCCTTACGAGTATCGGAGACCTACACCTTTGGTTGTGGCTGGGCCTTCAACCCTCCCTGACCAAGGAGTAGAGGAGTTGAGAGACGAAGACCGTTCACGTGCTTGGATCCGTGAACGAGAAGAGTTGCTTCAGCAGATTAAGGAGAAGGATGCTTTGATAGAGTTCCTCGAGCATCAGGTTATTGATGATCCTAATGATCCATGGACTTCTCTACTTCCTCAGTCTTCCAGGTTTTGGAAGAGGAAGTACGATCGACTCGCCAAGGAGAAGGCAGATATGAAAGCAGCCTATGAGGAAGAGGTGAAGAGGCTTCGTGCATCTTATCTTCCAGTCTCTCGAGCTTTAGATGATTGTTTCGAGGGATCCATAGGATGATCATTTTCCTTCTCTCTTGTATTTGGTTACCAATGTTGTACTTCTTTGGTGTAAAAATATTTTCCAGATATTATTGATATTGTATGAGAAATAAATGTTTAATATTTCCAGTATTTGCAAATGGAACTCTAAAAGTTCCTATGATAAATAAAAGCAAATCATATGCACAAGTATTGCATGCATCATGTGCATAAGCAGGTTTTGCTCCAGGCTTCTTGTCCTATGGTCTAACTCCGTGTTCTTCATTTATTTTGAAGACAAACTGACTCACCAGTACTACACCAGAGCCAACTCTTCAAAACTGATGGATCATTTGGAACAAGGGAACCGCAAGCTGAAGGAGGAAGTAGCCAGGTTGACTGCCCTGATGGAGTCATTCTTGGCTGCCCAGAGCCAGTCTTCCCCAACACCCTTAACTCCTCCCTAGAAGACGATAATTTATGAGATCGTGACTTCTACTGTGCCTACTGCAACAACCCATTTTGCGCCATCTATGCCAGCCGGGTTCCCGTGGGGAATGCCCGCTAATTTTGTACCAGAGGGTTTCGCTCCTACTCTTGCTTCTTTGCCGGCATCTAGCCCGGTCCTTTCGGTGCCACCTCCCGTTGTGCACATATTACCAAGAGTTGAAGATACCATCTACCATTATGAACCATCTAAAGGTCCAGATGTTTATGAGAAGATGGATGATATGAAAGACCAATTCCTTGAGCTTCGCAAGGAACTGAAAACTTTGAGGGGGAAAGATCTCTTTGGTAAAAGTGCTACTGAGTTGTGCCTTGTGCCCAACGTGAAAATCCCTATTAAATTCAAAGCACCTGACTTTGAGAAGTATAAGGGAAACACATGCCCTCTCAGCCATCTTGTGATGTATGCTCGCAAGATGTCGACGCAAACTGATAATGACCAATTGCTCATCCACTATTTCCAAGACAGTCTGTTCGGTGCCGCTCTCCGGTGGTACATGGGTCTGGAAAGTTCAAACATCCTCTCTTTCAACGAACTTGGCGAGGCCTTCATAAAGCAATATAAATATAATGTGGATATGGCTCCTGATAGGGACCAATTGAGGGCAATGTCCTAGAAAGAGAAAGAGACTTTCAAAGAATACGCCCAGAGGTGGCGCGAGTTGGCAACTCAGATAGTGCCACCCCTTGAGGAGAAAGAGATGACCAAGATATTTTTGAAGACCTTGAGTTCATTTTACTATGAGAAAATGATAGTCAGTGCTCGCTCAGACTTCACCGAGATGGTGAATATGGGAATGAGACTGGAAGAGGGGGTCCGTGAAGGACGTTTAACTCGAGATGAAGGCTCTTCAGCAAAGAGATATGGAAGCTTTGCGAAGAAGAAGGAGGGAGAGGCACATGCTGTGTCTTCCCATGTTAAGACAAAACCCTCTGTGAAGAGGAAGATTGCCCGCCCCATTAACAACCAGCATCAGGTGGCTCATATAGCCCCTGTTTTCAGGGAAGCCCAACATTATCAGCAACCACAATCTCAGCAATATCAGAAACAACAGCAGCGTCCACAACAGCAGGCCTACCAGCCTCGAAACAACAATAACAATACCAGCACCAACTACGAGAGGAAGAGGGTCACCTTTGATCCAATTCCGATGACTTATGCTGAACTCTATCCATCTTTGATCGATAGAAAGTTAATTACTCCACGAGACCCTCCCGCTGTACCTGCTAACCCCCAGTGGTGGTACAAGCCTGAGCTTCACTGCATATATCATTATGGTGCTCCCGGACATGACGTAGAGAATTGTTATCCCTTGAAGACCATGGTTCAAGACCTTGTGAGAAGTGGGATTTTGTTTTTCGAGGACGTAGGTCCGAATGTGAAGAAGAACCTATTGCCCGAGCATGGGAAATCTGCAATATGGTCCAGGGCTGTCCTGGCAAGTATAAAGTCAAGTACGTCAGTCATATCCAACAATCGCTGGTTGAGATGCATCATTTGCTGTGTGACTATAGCCACTATGAGCACGACCATGATAGATGTCGAGTCTGTTCTGTCAATCAGAGAGGTTGTCGCCAGGTGCGCAAGGATGTTCAGGAAATGCTGGATGAGGGAGTCATTGAGATCCTTCAAAACAGAAATGTTGATGAAGATGCTGTTGAAGTCAATGTAATTTCTCCGGTATTCCGGATACCTGAGCCTGTTGTCATCAAGTATGATGGTGGCAAGCAGAAGGTTTCTCCTGCTCTGACTATTAAGCCAGCCGACCCTGTACCGTATTCTTCCGAGAAGGCAGTCCTCTATCGCTACAATGTTGTAGCATTGGAGAATGGGAAAGAGGTGCCCCTGCCCTCTTCATTTGTTGTTAATATTGCCGATGTCAGCGGCCTAACCCGTAGAGGTCGTGTTTTTTCAGCTCCGCCGAAGCCGCAAGCTGACGCTCGAAGGAATGACAATGTTGATTATGCTAAAAGCCCGATTGGAAATGCTATGAACGCTCTGAATTCGGCACTTGTTGATAAACCTGCTCCTACATTGAGAACTCTTGCTTCTGCTGGCCCGAGTGGCAATGCGAAAGAAGATTGTGATGAGATGTTGAGGCTCATCAAGAGAAGTGAGTACAACATGGTTGATCAGCTTCTACAAATGCCATCCAAAATCTCTGTTTTATCATTGCTGATGAATTCATAACCACACCAAGAGGCTTTGCAGAAGGTGTTGGATGTGGCGTACGTGGACCACGACGTCACGATAGAGGAATTCGACAGTATTGTTGTAAACATCGCCGCTTGTAACAATTTGAGCTTTTGTGATGTTGATCTCCCCGATGAGGGAAGAGACCACAACTTGGCATTACACATATCGATGAGCTGCAAGGATGATGCCATGTCCAACGTGCTGGTGGACACTGGGTCATCATTGAATGTATTGCCAAAGACCACTCTTGCGAAGTTATCATATCAGGGGCCTCCCATGAGGCAGAGTGGAATAGTTGTGAAGGCTTTCGATGGGTCTCGCAAAACTGTGATTGGTGAGGTTGATCTCCCAGTCAAAATCAGACCAAGTGATTTCCAGGTTATGGACATTCACCCATGGTATATCTGTCTCCTAGGCAGACCATGGACTCACGAGGCTGGCACTGTGACATCCACCCTACACCAGAAATTGAATTTTGTGAAAAACATGAAGCTGGTGGTGGTAGGGGGAGAAAAGGCTCTCCTGGTTAGCCATTTGTCTTCCTTCTCTTATATAGATGTTGAGGATGAAGTTGGAAATTCGTTCCAAGCTTTATCTATTGTAGAACCTATTAAGAAGGGAACTCCTTCATTTGCTTCCTATAAAGATGCAAAGTTGGCCATTGAGCATGGTGCAACTGCTGGTTTGGGGCAAATGATTGAGTTGGAAGACAATAAATCCCGAGCTGGCATAGGGTATTCTTCTGGGGTCTTTAACAAGCAAGGATTGTTCAAGAGTGGAGGTTTCATCCACACAGGTCAAGATGAAGAGGCTGCAGCCATTCTGGAAGAAGACGAAGAGGATTCTGGCAATTTCATCATCCTTGGAGGGATCTGCAATAATTGGGTCGCTGTTGATATTCCAACAATTACCCATAAGTCAAAGTAATGTTCATTGTGTTTGAACACCCTTCTCCCATGCCAAAAGGAGAAGTGATGACATTGTTGGCGCATAAATACAATGATATTTCCATTCAATAAATTCATGTTAAATGTTTGTTTTTCCAATTATTTTCCCTCTTCGCTTTTTGCATGAAATTGGTGATCACATAAAACCCTAAAAAATATAAGAATAAAATCAATTTGTTCATCTGCATAATGATTTTCTTTGTTTGAATTCTAAAGTTTCTTTTATATCCAAAATCATTATGCAGGTTAATCAAACCCATTGAACATAATGATCCAACACCATCTCCCAACTTTGAATTCCCTGTATTTGAGGCGGAAGAAGATGATGTTGAAGAGATTCCTGACGAGATTACCCGTCTACTTGAGCATGAAGAGAAGATCATTCAGCCGCATCTTGAGAATCTGGAAACAATCAACTTGGGGTCTGAAGATTGTGTGCGAGAAGTGAAGATTGGGGCACTCCTGGAAGAATCTGTTAAGAGGGAGTTGATTGAGTTGCTACGAGAATATGTTGACGTCTTTGCCTTGTCATATGAAGACATGCCTGGTCTGGATACAGATATTGTGCAACATTTCCTACCTTTGAAGCCTGAATGCGTGCCTGTGAAGCAGAAGCTCAGGAGAACTCATCCCGATATGGCAGTAAAGATCAAAGAAGAAGTTCATAAGCAAATTGATGCGGGGTTTTTGGTGACTTCTACATATCCTCAATGGGTGGCCAATATTATGATCATGCCTAAGAAAGATGGAAAAGTCCGAATGTGTGTGGACTATAGAGACTTGAATAAAGCTAGTCCGAAAGATGATTTCGCCCTACCACACATTGATATGTTGGTAGATAATACAACTAAATTCAATGTCTTCTCATTTATGGACGGATTTTCCGGATATAATCAGATCAAGATGGCACCCGAGGATATGGAGAAGAAAACATTCATCACACCTTGGGGAACATTCTGTTATCGAGTGATGCCCTTCGGTTTGAAGAACGTCGGAGCCACGTATCAACGAGCTATGACCATGTTGTTTCATGATATGATGCATAAGGAGATCGAGGTATATGTTGATGATATGATTGCGAAGTCAAGAACGGAAGTTGAGCATGTAGAGCTCTTGTTGAAGCTTTTTCAGCATTTGAGCAAGTATAAGCTTCGTCTGAATCCCAACAAGTGGACATTTGGAGTCCGCTCTGGCAAGTTATTGGGCTTTATCATTAGCGTAAGAGGTATTGAGGTTGATCCTACAAAGGTCAAAGCAATACAAGAGATGCCTGCGCCCAAAACTGAGAAGCAAGTCCGAGGTTTCCTTAGCCGCTTGAATTATATATCCAGATTTATATCCCACATGACTGCCACATGTGCACCAATATTCAAGCTCCTCCGGAAAGATCAGTCTCATGATTGGACCGAGGATTGCCAAAAGGCTTTTGACATTATTAAAGAGTATTTGTCTGAACCTCCGATTCTGTCTCCGCCTGTGGAAGGAAGACCACTGATTATGTATTTGACAGTTCTTGAAGACTCAATGGGTTGTGTCCCTGGTCAGCAAGATGTATCAGGGAAGAAAGAATATGCAATCTACTACCTGAGTAAGAAGTTCACTGATTGTGAGTCTCGATACTCAATGCTTGAGAAGACATGCTGTGCTTTGGCTTGGGCTGCTAGGCGCTTACGCCAGTATATGTTGAATCATAAGACTTGGTTGATATCCAAAATGGATCCAATCAAGTATATATTTAAGAAACCTGCTTTAACTGGGAGGATTGCCCGTTGGCAGATGTTGTTATCTGAGTATGATATCGAGTATCGGGCGCAGAAGGCCATTAAAGGTAGTATTTTGGCATACCATTTGGCACATCAACCGATCGAGGAATATCATTCAGTTCAGTATGACTTCCCAGATGAAGAGATTCTGTATTTGAAAATGAAAGATTGCGATGAGCCTACGCTCGATGAACGGCCAGAGCCTGGTTCCAGATGGAGTATGGTATTTGATGGCGCTGTAAATCAATATGGAAATGGTATTGGGGCAGTGATTATTACTCCTCAGGGCACACATTTTCCGTTCACAGCAAGGCTAACTTTCAAATGCACGAATAATATGGCTGAGTATGAGGCCTGTATCATGGGATTGGAAGAATGTATTGATCTTAGGATCAAACATCTTGATGTTTATGGTGATTCGGCCCTCGTTGTTAATCAGATTAAGGGTGAGTGGGAAACGAATCAGCCTGGCCTCATTCCATACAGAGATTACGCGAGGAGGATTTCAACGTTCTTTACTGAGGTTGACTTCCATCATATTCCTCGAGATGAGAATCGGATGGCAGATGCTCTTGCTATACTTACTTCAATGATTATGGTCAGACTTTGGAATGAAGTTCCCAATATCACTGTGATGCGCTTGGACAGACCAACTCATGTATTTGCAGTAGAGGATGTACAAGATGATAAGCCGTGGTATTATGATATCAAGTCCTTCCTTCAGAGCCAGATTTACCCGCCTGGGGCATCTGTGAAAGATAGGAAGACTTTGAGGAGATTGTCAGGCAGTTTCTACCTCAATGGAGATGTGCTTTATAAGAGAAATTTTGATATGGTGTTGCTGAGATGCGTGGATAGACACGAAGCAGACCTGTTAATGACTGAGGTCCATGAGGGTTCATTTGGTACTCATTCCAATGGACATGCCATGGCTAAGAAGATGTTGAGAGCATGCTACTATTGGGTGACAATGGAGTCTGACTGTTGCAAATATGTGAAGAAATGCCATAAGTGTCAGATTTATGCGGACAAGATTCATATTCCTCCGACACTTCTGAATGTGATTTCATCACCATGGCCTTTCTCTATGTGGGGAATTGACATGATTGGCATGATAGAGCCAAAAGCGTCCAACGGTCACAGATTCATTCTCGTAGCAATTGATTACTTCACCAAGGGGGTTGAAGCAGCATCATATGCAAATGTGACCAGGCAGGTGGTCGTGAAATTTATCAAGAATCAACTCATATGCCGATATGGTGTGCCAGATAAGATCATTACTGATAATGGATCTAACTTGAACAACAAGATGATGAAAGAGTTGTGCAGTGAGTTCAAGATAGCACATCATAATTCTTCTCCTTACAGACCCAAGATGAATGGGGTTGTTGAAGCTGCTAATAAGAATATCAAGGAAATTATCCAGAAGATGGTTGTTACGTACAAAGATTGGCATGAGATGCTGCCATTTGCTTTACATGGATATCGTACATCTATCCGCACTTCAACAGGGGCAACCCCTTTCTCTCTTGTTTACGGCATGGAGGTTGTGCTCCCAGTGGAGGTAGAAATCCCATCCATGAGAGTTTTGATGGAAGCCAAGTTGACTGATGCTGAATGGGTTCAGAGTCGTTATGACCAGCTGAATTTGATTGAAGAGAAGAGATTGACTGCCATGTGCCATGGCCAGTTATATCAGCAAAGGAGGAATAAAGCCTTTGATAAGAAGGTCAAGCCTCGTGTGTTCTGAGAGGGTGACCTTGTGCTTAAGAAAGTCTTGTCTTTCGCGCCCGATTCCAGGGGCAAGTGGACTCCAAACTATGAAGGTCCATATGTTGTCAAGAGAGCCTTTTCAGGCGGTGCTTTGTTACTTACAACTATGCATGGGGAGGATTTCACTCGTCCTGTGAATTCAGATGCAGTCAAGAAATACTTCGCCTAAAAATAAAAACAAAATAGCTCACTAAGTTGAAAACCCGAAAGGGCGACTTAGGCAAAAATGAGTGTCTCGGTGGATTGAAAACTCGAAAGGGCGATCCAGGCAAAAGTTAGAGACATATAAAAAAAGAATATATGTATCCCGCTAGATTGAGTACCTCACCCTGGGGCAATCTAGGCAAAAATAGGGATTTGGCAGGTAACTGCATCCTTACAAGACTGTGTTCTACAAACTGTCATCCGTCAGAGATTCTCGCTCAGTCATCAGCAACCGAAGCTTCAAATACATCGGATTCAAAGTTGGTGGAGAAATGGTCATTATGTTCAATGTAGCCCTTTTCCAATATATATATCACCAATTTCAAATTTGTAATGATCCATGGAGTCTTGCCATTTGCAGACTACCATTCCATCAAATAAATTTGAGCCTTTATCCAATTATTTACACTCTTATTTGTTCCTACTCAACAAATGTTTTGCATGTTTTAATTGAGAAATATCATTGTTTTTAAATAACTAAATTGTTCATAACTAGTTTTTAAACAAAGTGAACATTCACAATGATGAAAGGATATTGGGATATCTCCAGTGCTCTCCCAAGGATGGTAGGATTCTCGACAGCGTAAGAAATTTGTTCATATTCGTGGCATATTGGTCTCCTCTTCCTCCGGAGCCTTTTTGTGGTTTCCTCTCCCAAGCAGAGTGTGTGGTAAAGGTATTCAGCCTCCTTCCTCCTCAGCAGGTGTGAGCTCTTGGTTTGGTGCCCATGGAAGCTTCTGATTGATGGTCGTATCCCCACGAAGATCCATCATCCCTTTTGATAATTTCCCCGATGGAGCGGCTTCCCCAGCAAAACTTATCCATGTCGTGATCCTGTTCCCAGTGGGATTGGTTGTCGTTCACTCCCCTGTAGAGGTCTTTGTTTCCTGGTACCCCTGATCCCCAACAGATGGGATGTTCTCCACTAAGCCTGGCTTTCTCTCTTGAGATGTAGTACCGGATGTTTATTCAATTAATCAGTGGACCTGTTTGTGTTAGATATGTCTGTCCTGTCAGCATTCGTCATACATGAATCACGCATATATACATAATTTTAACATTCAGATACTCATGTTGCATCCTTTGCCATACATCTTTGTTTGTTATCTTTTGCTAGTCGGTAATATATTCCCCAAGCAGATTATTTGTGTTTGGTCTCTCCATAAAGAGTCAGCCCCATAAGTAGAAAATGTGTATCCTTTCTTCCATATTTCCCACCGAGTTATGTCCTCGTGGATGATGGTTGTTTCTGTTTCCTCCCAACACATATATTGGGATGGACCCCCCATTGAGTTATATCCTCATAGGGACGAGCCTTGTTTCTTTGCGCCTCTCTAGCTTGTTCCTAGATTTGGCCTCTGGAGATTATCCTTGCAGTTAACCGTGTTACGGATGAATGATTGCTCAGTAACCAGTAATTATCCATCTTTTTCCACGGTGGAGCCTGTGGTTTTCTACCCTCATACCGGTAGTTGTAAACCCTATATTTTATCCCCTTGGCAGAGTTAACCGTTTTGTTCATCCTGACCGATGATGGTGACTTTTCCGTGGTTTTCTACCTAGTATTTGGTAGATGTAATCCCCTCCTTGACGGTTATCATTATCCAATATTCGGTATTGATAGTCCTTCACCCTTTTTGAGTATATCTCTCGGATTATTGCCTTTGTCAATGTATCCCCGACGAGTTATCCTCCATTTGCCGTTTATCGGTAATGATCCGTCATCATTTTATACCTAGTTTTTGGTATTCCCGATGCCCCTTCTTTTCGGTCGATTTATCCGTTATTAACCCAGTAACCGATTGTGGATAATCTTCCGTGCGAGTATGTTATCTACGTTCTGATGGTAATAGATAATACATCTCATGTGCTCTTCGGTCGAAGTCTTTGTTCTTCCCCAGTCGAGTAAGATTCGTACCCCTTTTTGCGGAGTCCAATGTCCATCCTATTATCGAGTTTGCTTTCTAGCCCTCCTTTGGATGATGAGTGTCTTGGGAATATTCCCCAATTCACACTTTGGTCGGTCACTTATTATATGCCCAGTAACCGGTATCCTTAGTGTTCCTTCCTCTCTGCTCCTTATTATGACTTTGGTCCCCCGTGGAGTCAGATTTTTCCTGAGTTGAAATATACCTTTTTAGGTTTCCCTCAGATGATTTCGGATGTTTGATATCTCTCACCTGTATACTGGTCTTAGATATTCATTCTCCCCGAGCATGTTGTTATTTCACCCTTATACCGGTGTTCGGATCACATGTCTCTTTGAGCTTATTACCCAGTAACCGGTAATACCTCACCAATGGTATTTCCTCAGAGGAGTCCTGTTTGGATGTTCCCCAGCGAAGTCCTTTAGTGGATTTCCCCCATCTGAGTCCGGATTTTCCTCCGAAGTATCCTTTGTGGATAATTCCGCTGTATTGGCATATTCCCCAATACATGCGCCTTTGAGTCAGCTCGGGTCTTTCCATTGGTTCATTCTTTTGGAATTCTGCTCCCCAAGTTTTGAGTCGTGCCCTGCTCACGCAATTTACCTTTTTTTTTATCCCCATAAGAGTCCTAGAGTCTCTGTCCCATTGAGTTAATTACTCATATGGATTGTCGGTTTCTCCGGATTTCTTTTCTTCTTTGTGGACACATATCCCCACGAAGTATTACCCTTTTGCATACATACATCTGCATCATGAGGTCTCTTAGGGACCAAAATTCGTCTCTTTGTTTATATTTAAGCCCATTCTACTTCGTCGAGACGAAGATTTTAACCTTTACTTCTCCGGCTAGAATGACCTTAAATAGGGGCATCTGTAAGACCCCAATTTTGGCCCTAAGATCCCTCATGGCATCATAACATTGCATTTGCAAAGCCTCAAGGATCATGAGCATCTGGGTTCCCTTTGCCTTTGGGTGGGACCTCTTGTGAGTGGTTTGAGATCACCAAGCATGCTTGAATTGTATATCATTGCTTTTCTCATTTTACTAACCAAAAGCACAAAAATATGTCACTAACATTTCTTGTTTGTAGCTTGAGCAATCACAAGGTCTAAAGAGCTTCTAGGAGATCCTTTGTGCAATGATAAGGCCAAGAGAAGATGAAAGAAAGCATGGTAATGGTTCCCAAAGCTCTCATCCATAAAATATGCCTCCCAAGTATCTCAATTCATCATTTTGATCAAAGCAAGTCAAAGGATTTGAGGTTTGTTTCCCAAGGAAACCCTAATTCATCTGATCATCAACAATGCCTTGCTCATGAAGCAACCTCAGCCCATGGTCAAATACTATCAAGGGAAGTTCTTTAATTCATCATTCCATGCATATTTGAACTTAGTTGAGTGTCCTCAATCATCAATTCATCAAGATATGAGTTATGGACATGAGAAGTTGATCAGTCGATTCATCTAACTATTTTGAAAAGCACTGAGACCTAACTTTTTATGTGTTGGTCAAATGGAGATGATCCCAAGAGAAACAATGTTCTTAAGGACAATATGAGCAACTTTCATGTTCATCAAAATTTGATTTGAAACTTGGAAGATCATCTTCCATTCCAAGACATTATAGGTCATTTTGACTGAAACCCTAATTTTGGGTCAACTTCCCAAGAACATAACTCATTCATTTTTTATAGTTTTAAGGTGAAACTTAATGCATTGGAAAGCTTATGTATTTAATTCAAGTGTTATGTTGAGAAAAATTCCAAAATCTCAAAATAAATACATGTGATAATGCAAAACATTATAGGTCACTTTGGGCCAAATGCATTGAAATGGAAAAAAGTCCAACTTCAAGTGCCCATATCTTCTTCATCAAAAATCCAGATGATGCAAAATTTAAGTCCAAATTGATTTTCTTGAAAAGATCTACAACGTTTATGTTTAAAGTTTTATAATTTGGGGCTTGCATCAATGAGACAAAAGGGCTTGAACATTGGCCAAATTTGGAAACTTCACTCATGCATGTTTTGCACCCTACAGTTTAAACTCAAACTTCACTAATTTCCAAGGGCCAATTGAAATTTTGATCAAAATATCATTTGTTCCTTATGCAATATGCTTTCTAACCATTACTCATTAGGTAGCATTTGGAGTTTGGAAGCACCATTTTCGAAGACATAAAGATTAAGTGCATTTTGTGAAATTCAATTCAAATTGCCATGCATGAGCTGATTACACTTAATGTACACGTCCATTTGCAATTCACATGAACTCAGCAGGTCATTTCAATCTTCATTGGGCCTTCCACATGATCATACAAGCCCATGCAATGAGAAATCCATTTGCCATGCACACGAGCTAACTCATGCACTCAGCCCTTTCCAGCTATAAATACATGTGCTATGCTTCATAATTTTCCAACCTGAAGGCGCCTGAAATGCTGCAAGATTGAATCCCTAGCCATACCTAAAGGAACAAGTTCATTTCTCTCCAAAAATTCAGATCTGAAATTCAATTGCATTTGGTTGAATTTTCAGATCTAAAGTTCCTAAACTTTCTTCATTTGATCTATTGAAGTTCTGTTTTGCAAAAGGAACCAAGGAAAGGGACTCAAATCTTCATAATCCAAAGGTTTTGATCAACTGGTTTTTGCTTCAAATCTCTTTATTCTTTGATCCATTAACCTTGATATTGTGTTGTCTGAAGTCCTCTCTATAGAGGCATTATTATTGAGTGCTTAATTTTTGAAATCGAGCAAGTTCATGATGAACACCACCAAACTTCCATCTCTGATTTCTCACTTAATAGGAATATAGAGTGGAAGTGAGTGGTATAGGAGTGATGTACATCACTTCAACTTTTGAATGGTGCCTGGATCGTCCATTTTAGTGAGCATTTAAATCTCTGCATTTTTTGAACTTCACCGGAGCTCACCGGAGAAGACGGTGGCGCTGGCCACCGTCTCATTGCCAGACTGCATCTGGACCGTTTGATCACTTTCCCAAATTGAATCATGGCCTTTGTTTGTTATGACTTTTTTAAATGCATTGTGTGACGCGTTTGATTAAGACATTTGGTAGGCGCGCTCTTGAGATCCATCTGATCTGCCAGGTCAATTAATGAACTGGATCCAACGCCTCTCCTTTTTTCTGATTTTTCTAATTTCCATTTTATTTCTTTTACTTCATTTTATTTCAAAAATTCATAACTCTCTCATTTTAATTCCAAAAAATATGGGACCAATTGCACTATTTCTCTTTTTAATTCTAGTTTCTAAAAATGATTTTTAAAATTTTCTATTTCATCATTTGATATTTTTTGTGATGATGGATCTATGAAAAATATTCTCATCAATTTATTAATTGATTTGAGATTTATTTGAGATTTTAGTTCAATTAGGTTATTTTTATTCTTTTTTAATTGATTAAAAATAGTTTCTGACTTTTAAAAATGCTGAAATTTTTTGACAAACTTTGTTTGACCTTGTTGAACTTGGGATAATTCACTTGGACTTTTCAAAGTTGATTTGAAGTGATTTTGAAGTTTGACCTTTTTTTAATATTTTAATTCAAGTTTATTTTCAAATATTAAAAATGCCAAAAATATTTTGTTTATTTCTTGATATCCAATCTTCATCTTACTTCTGTTTTTGATTGTTTGACCATGATCCTCAATGTCTTTGATCAACCCTTGGTTGATTGGTACATTCCATTTCATTTTAATACACTTTAATTTTCTTAGTTTTTATTCATCATCTTCTTCTTCTTCTCCTTTTCTTTTTGAACAATGAGTTAAAGGTTGATAAGTTAGCATTGATTAGGGAGGTCTAATCTTCCTTGATTCAAATCTAATTCATCTTGATCAAGTGAATGACTTTGCATTAAGGATAGATTGCTTCCTAAATCATGCAAAGGACTTAAACCAATACAAGATCATTTCTCATCTTCTTTTTGGCATGGCAAGTTGTTGGAACTTGGTTCACTAATCAAGACTTCTAACTTGTGTTGTTGCCTACATTATTATTGAACGGCCTCAGATAGTTGTGACTTCTACATAAGTCCAATTACGATTGCTTAACATAGCGCTAAATTTGCCTTATGGCACACTAACCACTAACATTAACTATTAACTATTAACATTTACTTTTTGCTCTTTACACTTATGCAATTTATTATTCTTGCACATATTATTCATGTGCTTTTCCCTTTGCTCACTTGAGCACATGTTTATGTTAATGCAATTTGCCTTTTGCTCACTTGAGCACATAATTGTGTATATATCATTGTGCTTGTGTTTTGTTTTGATTGTTGTAAACCAAATGCAAAGAAATGGACAAAAGGACTTAGATGTTAGGACCTTACCCAAGATAATGGAGTTTGAAGAGCAACTAGGCCTCATGCCTTTAGAGAGCTTAAAATGTCAAAGAGCAACTAGGCCTCATGCCTTTAGAATGCTTTAAGCTTGGAGATGAACATTGGAAGGACCAGATTCTAAACTCCCTCTTGTTCATTCTTTGTTTGTTGATAGAACTTTTTGATGTGTGTGTTCTTGTGCTAGGGATTCCAACATTGAGTCTAAGTGAGGAACCATTGCCATGAGCTTCTAAGAGAGAGAGATCTAAAAGCCATTGGAAGATTCCTAAGAGCTTGTTTTGCTTATGTGCTTGGTTGCTTGAGTATTTGTTTATCTTGCTTGCATATTCCAAAGGATGGGAGCTACTTGGATCATCAATATGATCTCAAGAGAGGAACTCCATTTGTGGTTTTGTTCTCTTATCCCTTACCTCTTGTATGTTTAGGACTTTAGCCATTCTTCTTCTTCCCTCCACTCTAACTCAAGCCAAACCTTTTTGTGCAGACATTTAACACTTGTTTTCAAACATTAGAAACCTAAGCCTTATGCTTTTGATTTTCAAACTTTCTTTTCATAATACTTATTTTGAATTGAATCTTTAAGTCAACTTTGACCATATTTTGTACATACTTTTCATTGGTAAATATAACCCATTCAAATGACTTTTTGTGGTTTCAATGACCACTCTCTTAATCCAAATTTTTCATAACATTTAGCTATTAGGTTTGAGTTATCCTTGAGGTAGATATAATGCTCACCTATATCCTTAGTGGTGGACAATGAGTCTTCCATGCTTATTATAGGGTTAACCCCTCACTAGCATGTTGAAGCTATCCTCACATGGTGGATTTGTGGTTAGGTTGAGTTTTCTCCCTTGGATAACAAAAGACCTTAAGGCTTTTGGACCAATCAATTCACCAACTCATTTTTGAGATTTTTACCCCGAACTACGAGGTTTTGATCCTAATCTTTTTTAAGATGGTACGTAGGCAATGGGTTTATCCTTCCAAACACAAAATATAAATAAACTTGTATATTCTCTTCTCATCTCTTCAATCATGTTTGCACAAACAAATTTTCACAAAATACCAACCTTACAACAAGTATGAAAAGGGCTCCCTAGGAGTACCTAGGATGTTTTGGGTGCTTAAAACCTTCCCATTGCATAACCAACCCCCTTACCCAGATCTCTGACATTTTTACTAGTTTTTGATTTGATAAAACTTCTAGGTTTTGTTCGCTTTCTAACCATTCCTTTGGATAAATAGAAGTGCGGTGGCGACTCGACTTGTATGATTTACCTTGGATTTAGTCAATATCTCTAATGGTAACGAATACTCCGCTACAGGCTATGGTTGTGGTTAAGCCATTAACTCTCCCTAACCAACATGTAAAGGAGTTGGAAGACGTGCTCGCCAAGATGAAGCAAGAGAAGGACACGTGGGAAGAGTGTTTCCTTGCTTTGAGCAAAAAGCATGAGGAGTTGCAGTTAGAGTCTAAGGACATAGATGCAATTATTGAGCTACTTGAAGACCGAGTAACAAAGAGACAGAGAGAGCCAGAGGTTTCATCTTCTGGCATGCCTCACCTTCTGTTGCTTGGAAGAAGATTGTTGACCATCTTGTCCTCGAGAAGACTGAGATGAATTCTTCTTTTGAGACCGAGATCCGACGCATTCGAAGGAAGTACGTGCCTTTAGCCAGATCTTCTGACGTTGTTAGGGATCCTTAGGATGACTAATATCCTTTTCTCTTGTATTTTTCATTTGGTTTCTGAAAATTGTACTCAGTGTAATCCTTCCAATTATATAAATGAAAAGAGATTTTTGGTCATATAAAAGTTATTGCAATAGTTGATATATATGTTTGCAAATGATATAGTAAGTTCCTTGAAAACAAAAAATAAATAATCAAGCATTGCATTTCATGCATCATTTGCATAAGCAGGTTTTCTCTTTCTCCAGATGTCTCATTGGTGTTTCTTCTGTGCTTTAGCGAAGCTGGTTCACCGGTATAACACCCGTACCAATCATCTGAGAATTATGGAGCATCTAGAGCAAGAGAACAGAGAGCTGAAGGACGAGATCGCTCGCCTGACTACCATGATGGAGTCAGTTCTTGCTACCCAGAGTCCATCTTCTCCAACGCCTGCAACTCCTCCTGCGAAGACAGTTATTTCAGAGGTTGCTACCTTTACCATGCTTGTTGCTACCACTCATTTTGCACCCACTATCCTTGCCGGATTCCCGTGGGGAATGTCGTCCAACTTTATGCCCGAAGGTTTTGCGCCTATATTTGCTTCCATGACGGCATCTAGCCCGGTCATGTCCATGCCACCTCCCGTTGGGCACACCTTACCTCGAGTAGAGGACACCATTTATCACTCCGAGCCGTCTGAGGGTCCGGATGTCTACGAGAAAATGGATGAAATGAGATATCAGTTTCTTGAGCTGCGCAAGGAATTGAAGACACTGAGGGGTAAGGATTTGTTTGGAAAGAGTGTTGTTGAGTTATGTTTAGTGCCCAACGTCAAGATCCTGGTGAAGTTCAAAGTGCCTGAATTTGAAAAGTATAAGGGGAATACTTGTCCGCTCAGTCATCTAGTGATGTATGCTCGCTAGATGTCTACTCATACCGATAATGATCAACTATTGATTCATTATTTCCAGGATAGTTTGACCGGTGCTGCGCTCCGTTGGTACATGGGGTTGGATAGTGCAAGCATTCGCACTTTCAATGACCTGGGAGAGGCTTTTGTCAAGCAGTATACGTACAACGTGGACATGGCGCCTGATAGAGACCAACTGAGGTCTATGTCTCAGAAGGATAAGGAGACATTCAAAGAGTATGCGCAGAGATGGAGGGAATTGGCTTCCCAGGTCACTCCTCCTTTGTGTTGCAATGCGAGAAAACAACTGGCGAGAAAAAAGAACAGAAGAGCCGCCACCGTTCGTTATTTATCCCAGAGGAGGGAAAGGAAAAGATCGAAGAAAACCTGAAGTGAGGAAAAGACAAGGTCTCGCAACCAAATCTAGGGTTCGGGAGTCGATTATGCGAAGGGAAGGTATTAGCACCCCTACGCATCCGTAGTACTCTACGGTATCCACTCTTGTTGTTCTAGTCTAAAGGGTGTAGGTATATCTAAGGTACTATCTGCTAAGAGAACGTCAAAAGAAAATGACTCGCAAGGATGTCGTATCCACTACCTACGTATCTCATCTGAATATGAGAATCAGAGTCTTCGTAGCTCGGCTACCTATGGGCGAAAGAGAAGTGTGCTCGATAAGACATCGCGTCTTATGCCTACGTATCTCATCTGGAATGAGAATCAGAGCAAAATGTAGTTCAGCTAACTACGGGAACAAGGGTCTCGATTGCAACTAGGGCAAAACGTAGTACACTCCTTTTGGGTGGTTCTTAACCTAAACTCCGTGCTCGTGACTTGCAACAAACCCTTGATTCATGGTTGATCCGATCAGGTATCCTTAATATCAATGAAACTTGGGTGTTGATAAGGTGTAAACCATAATCCACCAAAATGGGTGGTTGATATTAAGGATAACATGATCCATCCCATGACCTTTGTTTGGTGTGCTCTTAATTTCTCTCCAGACAGTGCAACCTGACAGATGTTCAAGCAGATACAGCGATCCTGATTCCCATGCCACTGCACTGCATTCACATCATTTTGCATCACAACATTTTGCATTCATAATCATTCACACATGTTTATCCATTTCTGTGGGGTTTATATCTTCTACTTGATTCTAGTCGGAATTTTCTTGGTTCTGATCAACGGCTTAGTCTTTTTTTTTTACATCGTTTATCTATTGAGAGATTGGAATCAAGGGGGTAGAATACCTTTGGAATTGATAAACATGTCATTGCATTTACATATTCATTAGCATGTCTTGCATAACAAGTATCGCCACAGTGTTCTCAGTTTGTTTGGTGTTCCATCAGCAGGATAGCTGACCTAGGCATTCACCGGTACGGTACCCGCAGAAACCAACAGAGAGTAATGGAGAGCCTACAGGAAGAGTTCGCCGAGATGAAAATCTGCATGAATCAATTCATGGATGTGGTTCAAGGGGTGGCTCAGGGATAACAAGAGCTCAGACAGATGATATAGAGGAATCCCCCTGCTCAACCAGAGACGGTGACTGATCCTCCAGCTGGAGAGGCTAATGGACCCAATGGACCGGGGCCTATCCCAATCCTACATGTCACCTCCGGTCAACAGCCCGTTCATGATGATCAGGACGATCAGTTCCCCCTGCTGCAGGAAGACTTTGGTATGGGTCATGGTGTGGACCCCATGTTTAGAAGAATGGAAGAGAGGTTGAAGGCGGTGGAAGGACAAAATCCTCTAGGAGTAGATGTTGCTGACTTGGGGTTGGTCCCAGGTGTGAGAGTGCCACCGAAATTCAAGGTCCCGATATTTGACAAATACAATGGCAACTCTTGCCCGAAGACCCATGTGCAAGCCTATTTCCGTAAAATGGTTGCATACTCCGATGACGAAAAGTTGCTTATGTACTTTTTCCAGGACAACCTAGCTTGGGCATCCCTGGAATGGTATATGAGGCTGGACAGAGCCCACATCCGTTGTTGGAGGGATTTGGCTGAGGCTTTCGTGAAGCAGTATCAGTATAATGCATACATGGCTCCGGACAGAACTCAACTTCAAAATCTGTCTCTTAAAATAAATGAGTGCTTTAGAGAATACGCTCAACGCTGGAGAGAGACAGCTTCCCGTGTTCAACCTCCTATGTTGGAGAAGGAAATGGCTAACATGTTCATGAACACTCTGCCAGGACCTTATTTGGAGCGCCTGGTGGGTTGCAATGCCTCCAATTTTGTTGATGTAGTCTCTACCGGAGAGAGGGTGGAGAATTACCTGAAGACATACAAGACCCAGAGCGGAGATGGATCTTCATCAGGGGTGAAGAAGCCGTTCATTCAGGGACAGAAGAGGAGAGAAGGGGATGCAAGTGCCATATCTTCTTATCAGAACAGGGATAACCGGAGGAATAACTTTCAAAACTATCATCAGCAACCGTATGTTGCGGCTGTGACCATTCCAGCTGCAGCACCACTACAACAACAACAACCACAGCACCAACCAGCTCAGTACCAACCACAACAACCGGTTAACAGACCCGCCTATCAACCGAGGCCAAGAACGATGGACCGGCGTTTCGACACTCTTCCAATGTCGTACGCTCAGTTGCTTTCTTGTCTTCAACAACTACAACTTGTGCAGTTGCGCACTCTGGCTCCTTCCGTTGGAAGGCTTCCGGTGGGTTATGACGCCAACGCTAGGTGTAGCTTCCACTCTGGGGCACATGGCCACAATATTGAGAACTGCAAAGCTTTTAAGCACGTAGTTCAGAACCTCATTGATTCAAAAGCCATTAACTTTGCACCAGCTCCTAATGTCGTCAACAATCCCATGCCCCAGCATGGTGGAGCCAACATTAACATGGTTGAAGGAGAAGTCAAATTAGTCTCTGCGGTCAACAATGAAGATGGGGATAGTGATTGCGACATCGATAACTGGGTGCGTCCGAGGATCCCGGGTGAAGTTCTCAACAATTGGTCTTCTGAGGAGATTGTCCAAGCCACTTGTTTGGAGGAGTAATTTTCTTTGTTTATTCATGCATATCCAAGTCTTACGTTCCACCAGGGCGTAATGACTCATTGTAGGGCTCATCTATGTGACACTTGCATTTTTTATCATAAATAAAGGACGTCTTTTTGAATTCAAATATTTCGTTCCCTGTCTTTCTATTTTTGCAGTTTTTCAAAAAAAATGGCAATGTTTTGTTTAGTTTCCACTTTTTTTCTTTTTTTTTTCACACTCATAAGCACATACCATCGCTAATGCATATGCACATCACCGGATCCTATTGATAACGGTTCTGCTATGGCTCGCTTCGATTTTGAAAATCCAATCTTTCAAGCTGATGAAGAGGGTGATGAAGACTGTGAACTCCCTGAAGAACTTACCAGGTTATTAAAACAAGAGGAAAGGGTCATTCAACCGCATCAAGAGTCTGTTGAAGTGATTAATCTCGGCACCGAGGACGCCAAGAGAGAAATCAAGATAGGGGCTGCTTTGGAAGACAATGTGAAGAAGGGGTTGATTGAATTGTCGCAAGAGTATGTTGACATCTTTGCTTGGTCTTATCAGGACATGCCAGGGCTTGACACAGACATCGTGGTACATCGCTTGCCGCTCAAAGAAGGTTGTCCTCCGGTCACGCAGAAGCTCATAAGAACAAGACCAGAGATGGCTGTCAAGATAAAGGAAGAAGTGTAAAAACAGTTGGATGCAGGGTTTCTAGCGGTTACAAATTATCCTCCATGGGTTGCAAATATCGTTCCAGTACCTAAAAAGGATGGAAAGGTACGGATGTGTGTCGACTACCGGGATCTGAACAGAGCTAGCCCTAAAGATGATTTCCCATTACCTCACATCGACGTTTTAGTGGATAACACGGCTCAATTCTCGGTATTCTCCTTCATGGATGGCTTCTCTGGCTATAATCAAATTAAGATGGCACCAGAAGACATGGAGAAGACAACATTCATAACCCCATGGGGCACCTTCTGCTACAAGGTGATGCCGTTTAGTCTGAGAAATGCCGGAGCAACATATCAGCGAGCGATGGTGACTCTGTTCCATGATATGCTTCATCATGAAATCGAGGTTTATGTTGATGATATGATTGCAATATCTCAGACAGAAGA
Organism: Lathyrus oleraceus; assembly: GCF_024323335.1. Taxonomy (NCBI): domain Eukaryota; kingdom Viridiplantae; phylum Streptophyta; class Magnoliopsida; order Fabales; family Fabaceae; genus Lathyrus; species Lathyrus oleraceus. The sequence continues at coordinate 424,862,605 of NC_066580.1, forward strand.
AGAACATTTGGTGAATTTGCAGAAACTGTTTGAGCGTTTGAGGAAATTCAAGCTGAGGCTTAATCCGAACAAGTGTACTTTTGGGGTGTGATCTGGAAAACTACTGGGTTTTGTTGTTAGCGGAAAAGGGATTGAGGTGGATCCGGCCAAAGTGAAAGCGATACAGGAAATGCCTGAGCCAAGAACAGAGAAACAAGTCCGTGGTTTCTTAGGGAGGTTGAACTACATTGAAAGGTTCATCTCTCACCTAACAGCCAAGTCTGAGCCAATATTCAAATTGTTGAGAAAAGATCAGGCTATCAGGTGGAATGATGATTGTCAAAGGGCGTTCGAGAAGATCAAAGAGTATTTGCAGAATCCTCCTATCCTTGTGCCTCCGGTCCCAGGGAGACCGCTGATTATGTATTTGATAGTACTACACAATTCCATGGGTTGTGTTCTCGGTCAACACAACGAGACAGGTAGGAAAGAGCATGCCATCTACTACCTGAGTAAGAAATTCACAGATTACGAGTCGAGATACTCAATGCTTGAAAAAACTTGTTGTGCACTTGCATGGGCTACTAAGCGATTGAGACAATACATGTTGTCTCACACAACCTTACTGATCTCCAAAATGGATCCATTCAAGTATATATTTGAGAAGCCATCCCTCACCGGAAGGGTTGCTCGTTGGCAAATGATACTGACAGACTATGATATCCAGTATACTTCCCAGAAAACCATCAAGGGGAGTATTCTGTCAGACTATCTTGCTCAACAGCCGGTTGAAGATTATGAGCCAATGAAGTTTGATTCTCCAGATGAAGACATCATGTTCCTTAAGATGAAAGACTGTGAAGATCCAGTTGTTGAAGAGGGACCTGATCCAGACGAAAAGTGGACTTTAATGTTTGATGGGGCCGTCAACGCCAAAGGAAGTGGAATTGGTGCTGTCATTACAACTCTGAAAGGTGCCCACATGCCTTTCACCGCCAGAGTATGAAGCCTGTATCTTGGGTATTGAGCAAGCCATTGATTTGAGAATCAAGACTTTGGACATTTTCGGAGATTCAACTCTGGTAATCAATCAAGTGAATGGTGATTGGAACACTCTCCAGCCTACTCTGGTCCCCTACAGAGATTACACGAGAAGACTATTGACTTTCTTCATAACAGTAAAGTTGTACCATATACCTCGTGATGAGAACCAAATGGCAGATGCTCTTGCTACTCTATCCTCCATGATCACGGTGATCCGTTGGAACCATGCTCCCAAGATCGATGCGATGCGCCTTGATAGGGTCGCGTATGTGTTTGCTGCTGAACTGGTAGTTGATGACAAGCCCTGGTATCACGACATCAAGTGCTTTCTGAATAATCAAGAGTACCCTGCAGGGGCATCCAACAATGATAGAAAGACTTTGAGAAGATTGGCAGGCAGTTTCTTCTTGAACAAAGACGATGTTCTGTATAAGAGGAACTTCGACATGGTTTTGCTCAGATGCGTGGACAGACATGAAGCAGACATGTTAATGCAGGAAGTTCATGAAGGCTCCTTCGGTACTCATGCCGACGGACATGCAATGGCTAAGAAATTGTTGAGAGCGGGTTATTACTGGATGACCATGGAATCTGATTGTTTCAAATATGCTCGAAAGTGTCATAAATGCCAGATTTATGCTGATAAGGTGCATGTGCCGCCAAATCCTTTGAATGTGATGTCTTCGCCGTGGCCTTCTGCTATGTGGGGCATCGATATGATTGGAAAGATTGAGTCGACTGCCTCCAATGGGCATCGCTTCATCCTTGTTGCCATCGACTATTTCACCAAGTGGGTCGAAGCAGCATCATTCGCGAAGGTCACCAGACATGTGGTTGCCCGATTCATCAAGAAAGAAATCATTTGTCGCTATGGGATTCCCGAAAGAATCATTACTGATAATGGTTCTAATCTCAACAACAAAATGATGAAGGAGTTGTTCCAGAACTTCAACATTCAGCATCACAATTCTTCCCCTTACCGCCCTAAGATGAACGGTGTTGTTGAAGCGGCAAATAAGAACATAAAGAAGATTGTGCAGAAGATGGTCGTTACGTACAGAGATTGGCATGAGATGCTACCCTTCGCCTTGCATGGGTACCGTACTTCAGTACGTACATCGACCGGGGCAACCCCTTACTCCCTTGTGTATGGTATGGAAGCAGTCCTACCTGTTGAAGTGGAGATTCCTTCTCTAAGAGTCCTGTTGGATGTCAAGTTAGACGAAGCTGAATGGATTCAGACAAGGTTCAATGAGTTGAGTCTTATCAAAGAGAAGCGAATGGCAGCCATTTGTCATGGGCAGTTGTATCAAAGTTGGATGAAGAGAGCCTTTGATCAGAAAGTGCATCCTCGATGCTTCCAGGTCGGAGATTTGGTGTTGAAAAGGATCCTTCTTCCTCAGACAGATCACAGGGGAAAGTGGACTCCTAACTATGATGGACCGTATATTGTCACCAAGGTTTTTGATGGTGGGGCATTAATGCTTGCAACTATGGATGGTGAACACTTCACTTCCCCGGTGAACTCAGACGCAGTTAAAAAATACTTCGCATGAAATAGACCTGCTGGACAATAAAAAGAGTAGTCCAGGCAAAAATGGGCATCCCGGCGAACCAAGAAAATGAAAAAGGTTCGGGCAAAAATTAGGGATTAAAAGTTAAAAGATTGTGCACCCGGTAAGTTGAAAACCTGAAAAAGGCAACTTAGGCAAAAATGGGTATCCCGGTGGATTGAAAACCCGAAAAGGGCGATCCAGGCAAATCACCTTGAACATGGAGGATAGAGTAGCAAGAGAATCTGCCATCTGGTTCTCATCATGAGGTATATGATACAACTTTACTGTTATGAAGAAAGTCAACAGTCTTCTCATGTAATCCCAGTAGGGGACCAGATTAGGCTGGAGAGTATTCCAATCACCATTCAATTGATTGATCACTAGAGCTAAATCTCCGAAGATGTCCAGAGTCTTGATTCTCAAATCAATGGCTTACTCAATACCCAGGATACATGCCTCATACTCAGCTTCATTATTGGTGCACTCAAAAGTCAGACGAGCGGTGAAAGGCATGTGGGCACCTTTCGGAGTGGTAATGACAGCACCAATTCCACTTCCTTTGGCATTGACGACCCCATCAAACATTAAAGTCCATTTTTCATCTAGATGAGGTCCCTCCTCAACAATTAGCTCTTCATAGTCTTTCATCTTGAGGAACATGATGTCTTCATCCGGAAAATCAAACTTCATCGGCTCATAATCATCAATCGGTTGTTGAGCAAGATAGTCTGACAGAATAATCCCTTTGATGGCTTTCTGGGATGTATACTGGATGTCGTACTCTGTCAGTACCATTTGCCAACGAGCAACCCTTCCGGTGAAAGCTGGCTTCTCAAATATATACTTGACTGGATCCATTTTGGAGATCAGTAAGGTTGTATGAGTCAGCATGTATTGTCTCAATCGCTTAGCAGCCCATGCAAGTGCACAACATGTCTTCTCAAGCATTGAGTATCTCGACTCGCAATCTTTGAATTTTTTACTTCGGTAGTAGATGGCATGCTCTTTCCTACCTGTCTCGTCGTGTTGACCGAGAATGCAACCCATGGAATTATCAAGTACTATCAAATACATAATCAACGGTCTCCCTGGGACTGGTGTGACGGTGTATTCGTCGCTATATGATCTATCGGTTAAATCATAAGCTATGAGATACATTGAAATTTTCGAGTCGCCACCGCACTTTTATTTATCCAAAGGATTGGCTAAAAAGCGAACAAAAGCCTAAGAAGTTTTACACGTAGAAAACTAATAAAAAGATCAGAGAGTCTGGGTAAGGGGTAAATTACGCAATGGGAAGGTGTTAGGCACCCACTACGTCCTAGGTACTCCTAGGGAGCCCTTTTCACACTTGTTGTGCAAAATTATTATTTGTTATGACAAAAAGATTGTGCAAACATGATTGGGATGATGAGAAAAGAATATACATTTTTTATTGGATTATTGGGTTTTATTTATTTTTGTGTTATTGGGTTCGAACGGATGAACCCGTTGCCTACGTACCTTCCATCAAAGGTAAGGATCAGAACGCCGTAGTTCGGCTAAAAGATTTCCAAAAGTTGGTGGATTCAGTTTTAAACACAAGCACTGAGGCTTTTCATTATCAATGGGAGAACACTCGACCAGAAACAACATCCACCATGCGAGGATAGCTTCGACGTACGAGAGGGGTTAGCCCTGTTTGAAGTACGGAAGTCTTACTGTCGACTCACTAAGGATAGGCAAGATTTACATCAACCACAATGATAATTGAAGCCTATGGCTAATGCATGAAAAGATTAACAATGGACAGAGCCAAAACAAGTGAATGAGTGAAGTTAATTGATTGTGATTATGAAAATGAAGTCAAAGTATGATTAAGATTGATTCGGAAGAAGTATTATGAAAATGAAGTTTGAAAAAGAGTCAAGGACTTGAGTCCAGGTTTTTAGTTAGAAAACATGAAGATGTTTGCACAACACTTATGTCAAGTTTGAAAGATATTGTGTGAAAAGGTTTAGGACATAATGGATGATGAATGGATGAGGATGGATTGTAAAACTTCTTAGAAGGTTCACTTCTTGAAATCATATGGGAGATGATTCAAGTGTGTCCTTTGGAATAGCAATTAATAATAACAAACAAGCAAAGCAAGCAAAAGCGGATATCGGATGCCAATCACTGGGCTTATACCAATCTCCTAAAACAAAATGGGATGTCAGAAGCCACTCAATGGTCTTACACTAATCTCCTAAAACAAAATGGGATATCAGATGCCACTCAATGGACTTACACTAATCTCCACAAAAGAAAAAAAAGCGGATACCGGATACCAATAAATGGATTTAAACCAGTCTCCTAAAACAGAAATGGATATCAGATGCCACTCAATGGTCTTACACCAATCTCCTTAAAAAGAAAACAAAGATGAAACATGGAAGTTAACTGCCAATCTGTCTGGACTTAGGTTAACTCCACAGTATGCTCACAGGAAATCCAATGCCACATCACAGGGACTTACAATGGATCCTCACATACAAGAACAAAAGCAACAATATGATCACAGGAATGCAAATGCCAACTTACAGGGACTTATAATTGCAACCTCTCACACAACAGATAAAACAAACTATGATCACAGGAAAGCAGATGCCAACTTACAGGGACTTATAACTGCAACCTCACATACAACATCAAACAGATCAAATTATGATCACAGGATAAGCAGATGCCAACTTACAGGGACTTATAACTGCAACCTCACATACAAATCAAACAGATCAAATTATGATCACAGGATAAGCAGATGCCAACTTACAGGGACTTATAACTGTATCCTCACATACAAACAGAGCAACAGAAGATATGAGTGACCAATGAGGTCTTACACTCTATCCTTCCATATCATAGGAGCAAATGCCAAAGCAATGGACTTACAATTGTCCTCAATGGGCAAACAACAAATGATACCATCACAAAACAGATGAGATGATCATGCATTAATGGCAATTGATGATGATGATAAATGCATAGCATACAGGCAAGCAAGTGCACATGAAGCAATCAATCAATCAATGAATATCAAACAGCACACTCTATAGCCAAACAATGGGGGGGCTCACACAAGAGGGTTTGACTTTGAAAGTCCACTGTAATAGGTGAAGGTCGCTCTTAACCTGGCCATTGAGAGGCTCAGGTGAAGCAGATAAAAAGGAGATGAGGGGTGCGCCTCATTGCTTCAATCTCATATCAGAGAGAGCATCAAAGAAAGTGGGGGAGTTCAGAAAGATGGAACTCTTTCCCCTTTATTGACTCGATTAGATCTTGGGTATTTATCTCAATGCTTCAACCATGTAATGGGAGCAAAGAGAGGACACACTGAATAGTGGGGGGATAGATTACTTATCCCTACCTTCCACCAATTGCCTTACTTGAAGGACTTTTCCTGCTTAGGACAATTTTAAACAAACACAGGCATTGCCTCTTAAGGAGGACTTCAGACAGTTTGCCCGGTCAAATAACAGACCGGGTCTCCAGACTACATGAAGAAGAAGTAATTATACCTCAAAGCAAATGCTAAATAGCAAAGCAAGCAAGTTCAGAGAACTTAAGCAACTAAAGTACTTGGTTGTGAAGAAAACCAAGATGCAGTGCTTGTTTTGATGTTGCAGTCTGAAACAGCCCTTCCTTATGCTTTGGAATGGAGGATTCTTGAAGTCTTTTGGCTCAAGAATGCTTGGAGTTGAGTGAACCACGATCTGCCATGGTAGGACCTTGGTGAAAACAGAGCTTGGAAAAGCTGTTACAGCAGGGGAATGGAGGTCTAAAAAGCTTCCAAATGTTGTTTGGGCTATGGAGGAAACAAGGTTACTCGAGTTTCTCCAAGGGTTTTTGCAGAGTTTTTGCTTTGGCCAAAACGCGAGAAGAGAGTGAGAGTGTATTTTTGGTGTGTGGCTGCTGAGTCTAGGGTTACCAAATGGGCAGAAAATGACTTATATATCACCTGTTTAGAGTTGGATTAGGGAGTGCTGACTTGGTTTAGTTTAATGAGAACCATTTGCATTTTGCTAATCATGTGCACAAGTGAAATGGAGGTGTGTAATGCTGTACGAGTGGGCTTGAAAAAACCAGCTGTAAATGACCTTTTCTTTCTGCTGTTTGTTGTTTGTACTAGAATGCTGTCCTTTGTTCTACTTATTGAAGCCATTTTGCAAAATTGCCAAGTTTGCATTTTTATCCAAAATTGTGGTATGGTGATGAAATGTGCATGAATTAGGACTTGAGGCAAGTTTCAAATGTGATTTTAAACCTTTCCCAATTGGCCAAATCAAGAAAAAGTCAAAGAAACAAAAAGTCAAAGTTTGGTCAAACTTTGAATTTAAATGCAAAAGGTCCAAAAATGCCATTTTGAATGGTAAGGTTTTAGGTCATGAAATTTATATTTTTGGAAAGAGGATGAAAAATGTGGTTTGTAGGAAAAAACCCCACCAAATTTGGCCTTATGGTTTGAGAGATATGGCTTGTTGAAGTTCAAAAATTGGTGAAAATGATTTGATCATATCTTGACAACCACACATGGGATTTGAGAGTTCTTGGACTTTTTGAAAATGGGAGAACAATATCTTCAACTTTCATGTTGGGCAAAAATTCATTTGAAGCTTGTATCATGATGTAAGTTTGAGATCAAGAAGTTTCCATTTTTGGCAGTTGAAATTACAGGTCCACTTTCTATTTCTGGAAAATTTCTGATTTGACTTGATTTTCTTCCATGATGAGGTTGAACATGATAGATGAGGCTTATACAAGCATGAATGAACTCCTTCAGATCAATTCTATCCATCAAATCTCTGATTAAATCCACAGTTGACCAAGTTTGACTTTTCTTAGGGTTTTGGATGACTGGACCACTTCTGATGAATTCCAAACCCTAATTCCTTGAGAACTTGACTTCAAATGATGTCTCAAGTTGTATGAACTTGTGATTAATAATCATGATGCCCAAATTCCACAAAAATGGCCATCATCCATTGCTTTGACTGATCAATGACTGACTTTGACCTAATTTCTGATGATTACTTTAACTGCAAGCAAAAAGGTTAGACTGACAATATTTTTGTACTTTTTGAATGATAAACATATGAAAGGCAGAGATATACAAATGCAAAGTATGCTTGGTGATCAAGAAATCAACCCACAAGGCAATCTACCCACTAGGAGGGGACAAAGGCATGCAATGATCCTTGAGACAATGATATGATATGTTATGGGCCATGAGGGATCTTAGGGCCCAAAATTGGGGTCTTACAGATGCCCCTATTTAAGGTCATTCTAGCCGGAGAAGTGAAGTTTAGAAATCTTCATCTCGACGCGGTAGAATGGGCTTAAATAACAGTAATGAGACAAATTTTGGTCCCTAAGAGACCTCATGATGCAAATGTATGCGTGCAAAAGACACAAACTCTGTGGGGAATATGATTCACACAGAAGAAAAGACGATCCATCGGAGTAGTACACTCACCAGGAACAGAGACTCTGACAAGACTCTATGGGGATAATAAAAGAAATGAGAGATGTGTGGACAATACACGACTCCAAACTGGGGAAGATAAACTGACATAACGTGAACAAGACACGACTCTGATTAGAAGAATAGAAAACAGACTGGAGAACTCACTGGGGAGTGAAGGACTCACACTGGGAAGAGAATTCCAAATGGAAAATAAATCCATTGGAAAGACACAAGCTGACTCCTGAGGAGAAGCAAAAGAAAACTCCACTGGGGAAGTAACAAAGCAAATGAGATGTTACCAGGCATACGGGTAACAAACTCAGGAAAAATCTGACTCCACAGGGGGACCGAGGTCATAATAGGGAGCAGAAAGGAGGGAACACCAAGGATACCGGTTACTGGGTATATAATAGGTGACCGACCAAAGCGTGAATTGGATTTCACTTCCAAAACACTCATCACCCTGAAGAGAGCTAGAAAAGCAAACTTGTTTATAGGATGGGCATTCAATTCCACAAGGAAAATGAATCTTACTCTGAGGGGAAAACAATCGAAAGATCGACTCAAGAGCGAACGAGATATAATATCCATTACCGTCAGAACGTGGATAGAATACTCAGATGAGACATATTATTCATTACCGGCAGACCGTGAATAATATACTCGAAAGGAAAATTATCCTGAACCGGTTACTGGGTTGTTTATAGGATAAAATCCGAAGACGTGAATTGGTTTTCACTTCCAAAACACTCATCATCCGAAAGGAGGGCTTGAAAAAGCAAAACAACTTACAGGATGGACATTCGAATCCACAACGGGAAAACGAATCTTACTCAAATGGGGACACAAACCCAAAGAGTGCATGAGATATAATATCCATTACCGGCAGACCGTGGATAAGATACTCGCATGAGATATATTATCTATTACCGTCAGAACGTAGATAATAAACTCGCATGGTAAGAAACACCAGAGATACCGGTTACTGGGTATATAATAGGTGATCTACCGAAAACGTGAATTGGATTCCACTTCCAAAACACTCATCATCCAAAACGCAAACTGGTTAAAGGATGGATATTCGATTCTACAAAGAATACGAATCTTGCTCAGTTGGGGAAAATCAACAAAGGATTCCAACTAAAGAGCGCATGAGACATATTATTCATTACCGGCAGACCGTGAATAATATACTCGCAAGGAAAAGACACCAGAGATACCGGTTACTGGGTATATAATAGGTGACTAACCAAAAAGAGAGACAATCGATACCAAGCATACGGGTAAACGAAAGACAACTCAAAGGGATAAATTGCAAGCATCCGACAATTATCCAACAACAAAGAAATATTCGACTCCACAAAGGGAAATAACGAATCTTACTCGACTGGGGAAACACAAAAGGCTTCGACTGAAGAGTGCATGAGATATATTATTCATTACCGGCAGACCGTGAATAATATACTCGCATGGAAGATTATCCACAACCGGTTACTGGGTTAATAAAGGATAAATCAACCGAAAAGAAAGGCATCGGGATACCAAACTAGGTATATAATGATAACCAATCAAAAGGAGCAACAGACATTACCAACAAAAGGGTAAATGAAAGGCGATCTGCTGAGGATAAATTGCAAGCATCCGGCAATTATCGACAGAAGACTAGCTGGGGATGTACTGGTAAACAAACAATGATCCGGGGAACAAATCACTAGCATACGGTGAAAAGACCCACTGGGGATAAAATTGCTAGCATACGGCAATTATCCACAAAAGACTTGCTGGAAGATATAAGTGCTGATCTGAGCAACTTATACAAGCAAAGGAAAATCATCATCAAATATTGAATGAAGATAACCACAAAATTAGGGTTTACGTCTACCGAATACGGGGTAGAAGGCCAAAAACTCCGCATGGGGATAGAACAAATCACAAATCCGCACGGGAAACCAAAATAGGGTTTATAACAAACCACCCACTGCTGAAGAGCAGGAAAATAGGATTTACAAACTACCGGGTAGTAGGTAGAAGACCAAAAACTCTGGCTGGAGAATAAAAGGTGTATAACCACAAATTCTGTCAAGGAAGCCAGGAAAGATAGGACTTACAACTGCTGGTTTGTAGGCAGAGGCCCAAAAACATTCCGTTGGGGAACAACCCGCTGGGAAACACAAGACATTTGACAAATAGCCAATTCGGGAATGATCCGAAAAGACGGACTGAATCAAAACACGTCCTAATGAGGATATAACTCAAATAGGAAAATCCATCCCAATATATGTGTTGGGAGGAAACGGAAGAAACCGTCATCCACGAGGATATATCTCGGTGGGGAACTGCAGAAGGAAAGACAACATTTTCTGCTTATGGGGTTGACTCTATATGGAGAGATTTATAACACCCAACATCTGCTTGGGGAGATCTGTAAAGAGATCTATATCACCATAGCAGGAGACACGACAAACAAAAGATATATGGCAAGAAATGCAACATGAATATCTGAATGTTTTATGAATATGCATGAATATGCGTGATTTATGTTTGATGAATGCTGACAAAACAGACAATTCTAACACAAACAGGTCCGGGAACCGAACGTCCGGTATTATACTTCCAGGGGAAAAACCAACTGGAGAGCCAATCTGCGGAGATCTTCATACTGAAAAGCAAAGATCTGCAAGTACTGCTGAAGAAGCAGCGGGTCAGAGATATTTAGGAAACAACCCAATCAGGGTACAGAAAGTCACAACGGGCAAAGCGGCCACCAAGACGAATCTGTAGGGGAACAAGAGAAAACCCAAAGTATATCTGCAGGGGATCCCAGTGTCAACTGAGAAACAAAAAGGGTGCATAAGCACGAACTGCTGTAGAAGCAAATCCACATAACTCCGCTGGGGGTCCACCCACTGAGGGGGAATGATATCATCCAAATAGAGTGTAACTGCATAAGCAACTCTACTTGGGAAAACTGTCGGCTACTCTCTTGGGAACAAACCACTGAGGGAGGACAGATCAAACAAGTAGATTCTGCAACGAACCACTCCACTTGGGGAGAATACACAGCAAACTGATCACAACAAGTAGATTCTGCAATACAAGCCACTCTACTGGGGATCACAAACAGTCAGGAAATTAACCCGTTCACTGGAGGCCAAAGCCATCATCCGACCATATCGGGGGGTGAAGGAGTATTCAACAGGCGAAACTGCCACAAACAATCTGCAGACTAAGCTGAGGAAAAGATGGTTGCAAATATACTGGGATGTCAACCCAAATCAAAACTGCTCAGGAAAATAAATCCTGCTCTGCTGAAGAGAATAACTCTGATGGAGAGAGAGCAACAATTCCGCAGACGACTTCGCCGGGGAAAATGGTAAAGTACCGGGTATCAAACCACTGACTTACCGAGTCTTTCAAAAAGAAAACAACCGTGCTGAGGAAACAGACAGTTTCGCTGGCAACACTGCATGGGAAAAAGCGGTAACAACTCCACTTGCAACCCTGGTGGGGATATTAATAACAGCTCTACTCGCGACTCCGAGGGGAGTATCAATCAATGGCTATACTCATGACTGTGCTGAGGAGACAAATAAAGTCTGGGGATCTGACCCACTGGAGAAAGTGACGGGGCACCAAGGTGATAAACCATCAACCACCGAACTTCCATAAGAAAACACCCATGCTAGGGGAAAACTGCTGCTGGAGAGTACGAAGTCTTCAACAACACATCACTTGCGACTGTACTGGGGAACAGCCCCAACAACAACTTTGCTTGAGGAACAACCTCAACAAAGATCTGAAGAAAGAAAATACCACCAAACCAGGAATATGAGCAATGTCTTACCTGTTGGAAATCATGCCACCCTCGGGAGAGCACTGAGATATTCTTGAGTATCCTTTCAATCTTGTGAATGTTCACTTTGTTTAGAACAAAATTTTGAAAAATTTGATTTGTTTAAAACAATGACATTTTATCAATTTAAAACATGCAAAACATTTGTTGAATTGAAACAAATAAGAGTGCAAATAAATTGGATAAAAAGCTCAAATTGATTTGATAGAATGGTAGTCTGCGAATGGCAAGACTCCATAGATCTGTACAAATTTGAAATCAGTGATATATATTGGAAGAGGGCTACATTGAACATAATGATCCTTTCTCTACCAATTTGAATCTCGATGTATCCGAAGCTTCGGTTGACGACGAATCGAGAATCCTCTGACGAAATGACGACTGATGAACAGAAAGTCTTGTCAGGATGCAGTTACTTGCCAAATCCCTAATTTTTGCCTAGATTGCCCCAGGGTGAGGTACTCAATCTAGCGGGATGCAAATATATTCTTTTTTTTCAAGTCTCTAATTTTTGCCTGGATTACCCTTGCGGGTTCTCCACCGAGACGCTCATTTTTGCCTAAGCCGCCCTTTCGGGTTTTCAACTTAGCGAGCTATTCTGTTTTTTCATTCTTTTTTTCATTTGCATATACTTTTTTTTTTAGGCAAAGTATCTCTTAACTGCATCTGAATTCACAGGACGAGTGAAATCCTCCCCATCCATTGTTGTAAGCATCAAAGCTCCGCCTGAAAAGGCTCTCTTAACAACATATGGACCCTCGTAGTTTGGAGTCCACTTGCCCCTGGAATCGGGCGCGAAAGACAAAACTTTCTTGAGCACGAGGTCACCTTCTCGGAAGACACGAGGCTTGACCTTCTTGTCGAATGCTTTCTTCATTCTTTGCTGATATAACTGACCATGGCACATGGCAGTTAATCTCTTCTCTTCGATCAAATTCAATTGGTCATAACGACTCTGAATCCATTCAGCATCAGTCAACTAGGGACTGGAGGGTATAATTTTTCTTTTTTCTTTTGGAAATTTTTTTGCTGATTTTTGATTTTTCATCTTTTTTTTTTTTTTTCACCCCTTTTTTTTTTTTTTTTTTTTTTTTTTTTTTTGTTTTTTTTTTTTTTTTTTTTTTTTTTTGTTTTTTTTTTTTTTTTGTTTTTTTTTTTTTTGTTTTTTTTTCCCCAGTTTGACTGTTTTGCTGATTCTCATGATACAGCTGAATGAGCTTCTTTGGTGCTCAAGAAGGTGGGTAATCTCGTCAGGAATCCCCTTTAACATCATCTTCCTCTGCCTCTGATACAAGGACTTCAAGATTGGGAGATGGCGTTGGATCATTATGTTCAATGGGTTTAGAAATCCCTGCATAATGATTCTGGATAATGAAAAGCTTTTGTATTTAAACAAGCAAATCAGTTATGCAGATGAAAAATGCTGTTTTTTTGTGTTTTTCAGGGTTTTTTGTGATCACTGATTTCATGCAAAAAGCAAAAAGTGAAAACAAATGGAAAAACAAATGTTTTGACAATGCATTAATCGAATGAAAACATCATTGTATTAAATGCTGCCAGCAATGTCATCACTTCTCCTTTTGGCATGGGAGAAGGGTTTTAAACAAGGTGAACAAATCACGCTGACTTATGAATGACTGTAGGAACATCCACAGCGACCCAATTGTGGCAGACACCACCAGGTATGATGAAATTGTTCAGCTCTTCTGCGTCTTCTTCTTCAATGATAGCAGCAGCCTCTTCTTCCGGTTGATCGTCATGGATGAATCCTCCACTTGCGAACAAACCTTGATCATTAAGTGCCCCAGAACAGTAGCCAATGCCAGCCCGGGATCGGTTAAACAGGAATAAATCCATCAACAGGAATAAATCCATCAACAGGAATAAATCCATCAAAAGGAATAAATCCATCAAAAGCACTTGGTCTGGCAAATTCCTCCTTGAGTTCACAGATCTCTTGCTCAGGATGATCCACCAATCTGGCAGAGTTGGCTCTGGTATAATACCGGCAAAGTGCGTCTTCAAAATAAATGAAGATCGCAGGGTCAGACCACAGGACGGGAGACCGGAACAAAACACCTGCTTATGCAAATGATGCATGAAGTGTTTATGCATATGCTTGTTTTTTATCAAAGGAACCCGAGGGTTTTATTTGCAAACTTTGAAATATTTAAGCATTTTGATCATACATGAGAATATCTCATCAGATATATCAGGTGGAAAAAAAAAAAATTTCCCGGTTTTTTCCATGTTTTGAAAATTTTTGCAAATAAACTCCTTTGAGTTCCTTGAAAAATTTCTTTTTCTGATGATATGAATGCGGATGAATGCGTGAATGCATGAATGCAACAAACACACTCAAGGATCAAACAAAGCACACCAAACAAAGGTCGTGGGAAAGCTCATTGTATCCCTAATATCAATCATCCATTTTGGTGGATTTAGGTTTTCACCTTATCGACACCCAAGTTCCATTGATATTAACGGTACGTGAACCGGCTCTAACATTCTTAATATCAACCAGCCGCTTTGATGGATCTTAGGTTTTACACCTGATCCGGGATCCATTGATATTAACAATGTTTGAACGACTCAACCACGAATCACGGGTTTGTTGAGAGTCACGAGCATGGAGTCTCGGTTAAGAACCACCCAAAGGGAGTGTACTAGGGTTTAAACCTGCCAGACATGTTCTATCAGAGGTTCCCATAATCATCGTTCCATCTTTCGAATATTGTCGGAGGAACGAATACTCGTATTCCAAGAATATTCTCAAGAGAAACTCTTATGAGTGTAGTATCGCGTGACAATTGTATCAGAACTGACATCTGAACGACCTCCGCACTACGGTCCTAAAAATAGGCCAAGATGGGTTTGGTAAACTAAGGTCCTTGGCTTCTGCGGAACATGATTGAAAGAATAATGCCTAACCACAAATAACTTGTGTGACATTATTAGTTCAACATGACCTCCACCAAGTGAATGGACTCGCAAGTCAACTGGCTAAGGACTACTCCACACCAGTCGACAAGACTATGCCATTCTCCTATCCTAGAGAGCACTCGAGTTCGGGTACAGAACTCATCTCACAGATCACCAAAGCAAACAGCAAATGTATATCAAGCAATTCACACATTACAATCAATACAGTTATCCCAAATTGTACAAAAATATGTCAAATGACAAATAATAATATAGCACAACAAGGGTGAAAAGTAGGCAATACCACCAAGGATTCTGGTGATTTCTCCCCAGCAGAGTCGCCACTTTTCTGTAGCGGTGTATTCGTCGCTATATGATCTATCGGTTAAATCATAAGCTATGAGATACATTGAAATTTTCGAGTCGCCACCGCACTTTTATTTATCCAAAGGATTGGCTAAAAAGCGAACAAAAGCCTAAGAAGTTTTACACGTAGAAAACTAATAAAAAGATCAGAGAGTCTGGGTAAGGGGTAAATTACGCAATGGGAAGGTGTTAGGCACCCACTACGTCCTAGGTACTCCTAGGGAGCCCTTTTCACACTTGTTGTGCAAAATTATTATTTGTTATGACAAAAAGATTGTGCAAACATGATTGGGATGATGAGAAAAGAATATACATTTTTTATTGGATTATTGGGTTTTATTTATTTTTGTGTTATTGGGTTCGAACGGATGAACCCGTTGCCTACGTACCTTCCATCAAAGGTAAGGATCAGAACGCCGTAGTTCGGCTAAAAGATTTCCAAAAGTTGGTGGATTCAGTTTTAAACACAAGCACTGAGGCTTTTCATTATCAATGGGAGAACACTCGACCAGAAACAACATCCACCATGCGAGGATAGCTTCGACGTACGAGAGGGGTTAGCCCTGTTTGAAGTACGGAAGTCTTACTGTCGACTCACTAAGGATAGGCAAGATTTACATCAACCACAATGATAATTGAAGCCTATGGCTAATGCATGAAAAGATTAACAATGGACAGAGCCAAAACAAGTGAATGAGTGAAGTTAATTGATTGTGATTATGAAAATGAAGTCAAAGTATGATTAAGATTGATTCGGAAGAAGTATTATGAAAATGAAGTTTGAAAAAGAGTCAAGGACTTGAGTCCAGGTTTTTAGTTAGAAAACATGAAGATGTTTGCACAACACTTATGTCAAGTTTGAAAGATATTGTGTGAAAAGGTTTAGGACATAATGGATGATGAATGGATGAGGATGGATTGTAAAACTTCTTAGAAGGTTCACTTCTTGAAATCATATGGGAGATGATTCAAGTGTGTCCTTTGGAATAGCAATTAATAATAACAAACAAGCAAAGCAAGCAAAAGCGGATATCGGATGCCAATCACTGGGCTTATACCAATCTCCTAAAACAAAATGGGATGTCAGAAGCCACTCAATGGTCTTACACTAATCTCCTAAAACAAAATGGGATATCAGATGCCACTCAATGGACTTACACTAATCTCCACAAAAGAAAAAAAAGCGGATACCGGATACCAATAAATGGATTTAAACCAGTCTCCTAAAACAGAAATGGATATCAGATGCCACTCAATGGTCTTACACCAATCTCCTAAAAAGAAAACAAAGATGAAACATGGAAGTTAACTGCCAATCTGTCTGGACTTAGGTTAACTCCACAGTATGCTCACAGGAAATCCAATGCCACATCACAGGGACTTACAATGGATCCTCACATACAAGAACAAAAGCAACAATATGATCACAGGAATGCAAATGCCAACTTACAGGGACTTATAATTGCAACCTCTCACACAACAGATAAAACAAACTATGATCACAGGAAAGCAGATGCCAACTTACAGGGACTTATAACTGCAACCTCACATACAACATCAAACAGATCAAATTATGATCACAGGATAAGCAGATGCCAACTTACAGGGACTTATAACTGCAACCTCACATACAAATCAAACAGATCAAATTATGATCACAGGATAAGCAGATGCCAACTTACAGGGACTTATAACTGTATCCTCACATACAAACAGAGCAACAGAAGATATGAGTGACCAATGAGGTCTTACACTCTATCCTTCCATATCATAGGAGCAAATGCCAAAGCAATGGACTTACAATTGTCCTCAATGGGCAAACAACAAATGATACCATCACAAAACAGATGAGATGATCATGCATTAATGGCAATTGATGATGATGATAAATGCATAGCATACAGGCAAGCAAGTGCACATGAAGCAATCAATCAATCAATGAATATCAAACAGCACACTCTATAGCCAAACAATGGGGGGGCTCACACAAGAGGGTTTGACTTTGAAAGTCCACTGTAATAGGTGAAGGTCGCTCTTAACCTGGCCATTGAGAGGCTCAGGTGAAGCAGATAAAAAGGAGATGAGGGGTGCGCCTCATTGCTTCAATCTCATATCAGAGAGAGCATCAAAGAAAGTGGGGGAGTTCAGAAAGATGGAACTCTTTCCCCTTTATTGACTCGATTAGATCTTGGGTATTTATCTCAATGCTTCAACCATGTAATGGGAGCAAAGAGAGGACACACTGAATAGTGGGGGGATAGATTACTTATCCCTACCTTCCACCAATTGCCTTACTTGAAGGACTTTTCCTGCTTAGGACAATTTTAAACAAACACAGGCATTGCCTCTTAAGGAGGACTTCAGACAGTTTGCCCGGTCAAATAACAGACCGGGTCTCCAGACTACATGAAGAAGAAGTAATTATACCTCAAAGCAAATGCTAAATAGCAAAGCAAGCAAGTTCAGAGAACTTAAGCAACTAAAGTACTTGGTTGTGAAGAAAACCAAGATGCAGTGCTTGTTTTGATGTTGCAGTCTGAAACAGCCCTTCCTTATGCTTTGGAATGGAGGATTCTTGAAGTCTTTTGGCTCAAGAATGCTTGGAGTTGAGTGAACCACGATCTGCCATGGTAGGACCTTGGTGAAAACAGAGCTTGGAAAAGCTGTTACAGCAGGGGAATGGAGGTCTAAAAAGCTTCCAAATGTTGTTTGGGCTATGGAGGAAACAAGGTTACTCGAGTTTCTCCAAGGGTTTTTGCAGAGTTTTTGCTTTGGCCAAAACGCGAGAAGAGAGTGAGAGTGTATTTTTGGTGTGTGGCTGCTGAGTCTAGGGTTACCAAATGGGCAGAAAATGACTTATATATCACCTGTTTAGAGTTGGATTAGGGAGTGCTGACTTGGTTTAGTTTAATGAGAACCATTTGCATTTTGCTAATCATGTGCACAAGTGAAATGGAGGTGTGTAATGCTGTACGAGTGGGCTTGAAAAAACCAGCTGTAAATGACCTTTTCTTTCTGCTGTTTGTTGTTTGTACTAGAATGCTGTCCTTTGTTCTACTTATTGAAGCCATTTTGCAAAATTGCCAAGTTTGCATTTTTATCCAAAATTGTGGTATGGTGATGAAATGTGCATGAATTAGGACTTGAGGCAAGTTTCAAATGTGATTTTAAACCTTTCCCAATTGGCCAAATCAAGAAAAAGTCAAAGAAACAAAAAGTCAAAGTTTGGTCAAACTTTGAATTTAAATGCAAAAGGTCCAAAAATGCCATTTTGAATGGTAAGGTTTTAGGTCATGAAATTTATATTTTTGGAAAGAGGATGAAAAATGTGGTTTGTAGGAAAAAACCCCACCAAATTTGGCCTTATGGTTTGAGAGATATGGCTTGTTGAAGTTCAAAAATTGGTGAAAATGATTTGATCATATCTTGACAACCACACATGGGATTTGAGAGTTCTTGGACTTTTTGAAAATGGGAGAACAATATCTTCAACTTTCATGTTGGGCAAAAATTCATTTGAAGCTTGTATCATGATGTAAGTTTGAGATCAAGAAGTTTCCATTTTTGGCAGTTGAAATTACAGGTCCACTTTCTATTTCTGGAAAATTTCTGATTTGACTTGATTTTCTTCCATGATGAGGTTGAACATGATAGATTAGGCTTATACAAGCATGAATGAACTCCTTCAGATCAATTCTATCCATCAAATCTCTGATTAAATCCACAGTTGACCAAGTTTGACTTTTCTTAGGGTTTTGGATGACTGGACCACTTCTGATGAATTCCAAACCCTAATTCCTTGAGAACTTGACTTCAAATGATGTCTCAAGTTGTATGAACTTGTGATTAATAATCATGATGCCCAAATTCCACAAGAATGGCCATCATCCATTGCTTTGACTGATCAATGACTGACTTTGACCTAATTTCTGATGATTACTTTAACTGCAAGCAAAAAGGTTAGACTGACAATATTTTTGTACTTTTTGAATGATAAACATATGAAAGGCAGAGATATACAAATGCAAAGTATGCTTGGTGATCAAGAAATCAACCCACAAGGCAATCTACCCACTAGGAGGGGACAAAGGCATGCAATGATCCTTGAGACAATGATATGATATGTTATGGGCCATGAGGGATCTTAGGGCCCAAAATTGGGGTCTTACAACTGGAAGCATAAGGATTGGAGGATTCTGCAAATACTCTTTTATTTTTTCGAAAGCCCTTTTGCAATCATCATTCCACCTGATAGCCTGATCTTTTCTTAACAATTTGAATATTGGCTCACACGTGGCTGTTAGGTGAGAGATGAACCTTTCAATGTAGTTCAACCTCCCTAAGAAACCACAAACTTGTTTTTCTGTTCTTGGCTCAGGCATTTCTTGTATTGCTTTTACTTTGGCGGGATCCACCTCAATGCCTTTTTCACTAACAATAAAACCCAACAGTTTTCCATATCTCACCCCAAAAGTACACTTGTTCGGATTAAGCCTCAGCTTGAATTTCCTCAAACGCTCAAACAGTTTCTGCAAATTCACCAAATGTTCTTCTTCCGTCTGAGATTTGGCAATCATATCATCAACATAAACCTCGATTTCATGATGAATCATATCATGGAAAAGAGTTACCATAGCTCGTTGATATGTTACCCCAACATTTTTCAAACCAAACGGCATCACCTTGTAGCAGAAGGTGCCCCATGGGATTATGAAAGTTGTCTTCTCCATGTCTTCTGGTGCCATCTTAATTTGATTATAGCCAAAAAAGCCATCCATAAAGGAGAATACCGAGAACTGAGTCGTGTTATCCACCAAAACATCGATGTGAGGTAATGGGAAATCATCTTTAGGACTAGCTCTGTTCAGATCCCGGTAGTCAACACACATCCGTACCTTTCCATCCTTCTTAGGTACTGGAACGATATTTGCAACCCATGGCGGATAATTTTTAACCGCTAGAAACCCTGCTGTAAGACCCCAATTTTGTCCCTAAGATCCCTCATGGCATCATATCACATCATTCATTGCCTCAAGGATCATTGTATACCTTGTTTCCTTCCCTGTGGGTTGGTTATCTTTCTTGAGTGGTTCTTGATCACCAAGCATGTTTGCATTTGTATATCATTGCTTTTCTTTTTATCACTAACCAAAAGTACAAAAATATGTCATCTAACCTTTGTCTTGCAGATGAAGCAATCAATAGTCAAGACAATCAAAGGCAGTCATTGAGCCATGAGTGGTGGCCATTCTTGATAATTTGGACACCACAATCATTCACAAGAGTTCATATGAACCATGATATCATTTTGAAACAAAACCCCAAGTGGTAGAGGCTTGAATTTCATCAGAACATTGTCAGGTCAACTGAAGGCCTAGAAAGTCAACTACCAAGTCAACAGTGGATTTTGAGGTGGGAAGTGATTAGAAATACTTCATTCATGTTCAAACAAGTCTCATTTGACATTTCAAACATCACCATTGAAGAAAATAAAGTCAGGTCAAAACTTTCCAAAAATAGAAAGTGACCTATAGTTCAAATTTGCCAAAAATGGAAAGGTTTTAACCTAACTTCAACTTCAAATTACATCATCAAAATCGCTTCAAATGAAATTTGGTTGAACATGAAAGTTGTAGATCTTTCTCTCCCATTTCCAAAAAGTCCAAGATCATCCATTTCTCATGTGTGGTTAAGGAGATATGATCAAAACATGGCCAAGTGTACTTGAAGATTCAAATGTGCATAACTTCTCAACCAAAGCTCCAAATTGCATGGCTCTTTTTGCATTATTCTTGTTTTGACCTATAATTTCCAAATCTTGCATTGCATTGCATAAATTGTCATCACATGAGCACTTGCCAATTTTGGGATTTTTGGAGGGAAATTTCATCATTTAAATTTGGTGCATAATTTGAATATTTTGCCTTCACCATTGATTTCAAAAATGCATTTTAAGTGAAAAACAAATAATTTCGTGTACTGTTCACTCATAATTTTCATGCACAAGGGTGAAATGACCAATTTGCAAAACACCTCAAATTTCCCTAATTTTCATTAGCATTTGGTTAAGCATGATTAGAGCTTGATTAGGAGGGAGTATAAAGCATGAAACCCTAGCAGAATTGCAGGAGAACACCTCATAATTTTCAGATCTAGAATTTTTCATCAAACTTTTCTCTCAATTTTTCTTCAAATCTCTTCAAACAAATTGCATTTTCCTTGCCTAATTCATCATTTGGAAGCATCATGGAGCAAGATTGAAGGTAGAATCAAAGCAATTCGTGCACATTGGAGCAGCTCAAGCTTGAAGCTCATCAATGGTGAAATCCAAATTCTGTTGATTCAAGGACAATTGGACCTCAAGCCTTCATCCATTCACTTTTACAAGCTTGCTAGAGGAAGATTTGAGCATTGCAAGGCCTGATTTCATTGAATTTCAAAGCTGCACTTCAAGAGGTCATAAAATCGTGTCTCCTATTTCTCAATTCTATTATGTTATACTTGTAGATCTCTTTCTTGTGATCATGCTGAGCTTCGATTCACTTAAATCCATGCATTATTCACTTAGATTCGAAGATTTAAATTTTGATGTTGAAATTTGATTTTGCTCGATCCATATGATTCACGATGTTAGATGCTTAGTTATTGCTTGATTCATGCTCCTTGATGTGTGTGCTACATGAATATATGTTCATTTTCAAAATCCGGAACAATTGTTCATCGTGTTCTTGAAGCATTACTGTTCATGGCGCGAGCTGTTAAAGAAGATGATACAGTTACTAAGGCCACGGTTTTGATGCATGTAATACCACGAAATTCCGTTGCCTTATGTTGTTAAGGCTTTAGCGCCATTGGATGCATGTTGTTGCCCATGCTGGCCTCTGATTGGCCAGGTGTTTCTTTAATGAAACGCTGCGTATGGTAGTGGCGCCAGAATCATTTCAAATTTAAATAATTCCTATTTCATTGAATTCAATTTTATTTGTTTCATTTCATTTCAATTTCATTTGCATCTTCCAAAATTCATAATAAATCAAAAAATGATCCAAAAAATGTGAGGATTTTTGCATTGAGTTTCTTTTTCTCTCTAGTTTTTTAGCATCATGATAACTCAAGTTGTGCATGGCCTGAAAAATATTTTGTCTAGGGTTCTTGTACATGTATGCATTTTGGACATTGCCTTGCTTATGCATTTGTGAAATGATGGTTGTTGATCCCATGAATTTGAAAATTTGCATGATGAAACTAGACACATTGCTTGACATTTTGGTGTTGAGTTTGCATTTTTATCATTTATCATTTCTGGTTTGTGATTTTTCTAAGTAGGTGTGACAATTTGTGTCACACCTTTGGATGTTCCTCTTGTGCTATGTGTTTACCCTATCAAATGATGCTCAATTGTTCTGATTTTTTGCATGCTGATCATATGAGATGTCTTGAATATGCATGAATTTTTCCATATTTTTGTGAATCATTTCTGATTTAATTGAGATTTTTATTTCTGTTTGGTCACTTCTGAACTTTAAAATAGTCTTGAACTTCAATTGATCATGAAATGGATTTGGTAATTGATATTGATGTGTGACTTTTTGCAATGTGTCAATAATTGTTTGAAGTTTCATGATGTCAAATTTGAGTTTTTGTTTTGAATTTTTTCTCCATCTTTGACCCTAGGCTTTGACCTAGTGGTTTGCCTCTCACATTTGAGCTTTGATTTCAGGTTGAACATCCAAGTTATATGGTTCATGATGCTCCATCATTTGAGCATTTGATGTTTGCCTTTTACTACTAACATTGTGTGTTTTGTAGGGTTGTTAACTCATTTGAGCTTGACTTATGGCTTATGCCTTTGCTTATTGTGTTTGACTATTGATATTAACTGTTGGTTGTTTGTCTGTATAGTTGTACTGATTTGTTTGATGTTTCCCCAGGTACATTAGTTGCTTAAGTTCATTTTGAACTTGCTTTTGCTTGGTTTCTTAACCACTTAGGTATAACCTCTCTTCTTCATGTAGTCTGGAAGACCTGTCCTGTTATGTGGGCAGGCATCTGTCTGAAGTCCTCCTTAAGAGGCAATGCTTGTGATTGTTTACTCTTTGTGCTAAGCAGGAAAAGTCCTTTGATAAGGCAATTGGTAGATAAAAGAGATGTGTAGTCCATCTCCTACTATTCAGTGTGTCATCCCTTTGCTCACATAACATGTTGATGCATTGTGGATTTAACCCAAGATCTATAGAGTCAATCACTTGTGGAGAAGAGTTCCTACTTTCTGAACTCCCACACCTTCTAATATTCAAAGCTCTCCCAGGCCAGGGATAGAAGCTATGAGGCACACCCCTCATCTCCTTTTCATCTGCTTCACCTTAACTCTCAATGTTAAGGTTAAGAGCACAACATACCCCATTCCAGTTGACTTTAAAGTCTAACCTTGTTTGAGCCTAATTGCTTGTATATAGTGTGTGCTAACTGACTTGTTTGTCTGATTGTTTGATTCATCTGTGCATATCTGCTTGAGTGTGCCTCTGTGCATTTATCATCATCATTTCTATATCATTTCATAAACTTTGCTTTATAGTATTTTGCTTTGTCCATGGAGGAGACAAGCATAAGTCCATTACTTGGCAGTTGTTCCAATGATATGGTGTGAGACTAGTATAAGTCCATTGATTGGCATCTGGTATCATTGTTTTGTTCTAGGAGATTTGTGTAAATCCATTGATTGGTATCCAGTATCCACCTTTGTTTGTGAGACTAGTATAAGTCCATTGATTGGCATCTGGTATCATTTGTTTTGTTTTAGGAGATTGGTGTAAATCCATTGATTGGTATCCGGTATCCATGTTTGTTTGTGAGATTGGTATAAGTCCATTGATTGGCAACCGATATCCATTTTGTTTTGCTCATTTTCTCAATGCCTATTCCAAAGGAATCACTTGAATCATCTTCCATATGATCTCAAGAGGTGAACATCTAAGAAGTTTTACTTCCTCACCCTCCCACCTTTTGTTTCTTTAAACCTCCATCTTTGCATGCTAACTAAAACTTGAAAAACTATTGTGCAAACATTTTCATCTCTTTTCCAAAATAGAAACCTAGGCTTTAGGCCTTTAATTTTTCAAACTCCATTTCATAATACTTCTTTGAATTGAATTCTAATCATACTTTGATCACTTTTTGAATAAATCCTAATTGGTTAATCTAACTCATTCAATTGTTTTTGTGGCTTTGTCCATTCTTGATAAGTTTTCATACATTAGCCATAGGTTTGATTTATCCTAGTTGGTTGATGTTAACCTCACCTTGGTCCTTAGTGATTGAATTGTAAGACTTCCTTGCTTATTATAGGGTTAACCCCTCACTAGCAAGTTGAAGCTGTTCTCACATGGTGGACTTGTTGTTTGTATAAGCTTGAGTTTTCTCCCGTGGATAACGAAAGACCTTAGGGCTTTTGTTTTAAAAGGAACCCACTCATATTTTTGGAAATCTTTTAGCCGAACTACGGCGTTTTGATCCTTACCTTCCATGGAAAGGTACGTAGGCAACGGGTTCATCCGTTCAAACACAAAAATAACTAATGTGTATATTCTTTTCTCATCCCTTCCATCATTGTTTGCACAATAAATATTTCATAAACAAATAACATTTCGTACAACAAGTGTGAAAAGGGCTCCCTAGGAGTACCTAGGACGTTTTGGGTGCCTAACACCTTCCCATTGCGTAATTTACCCCTTACCCAGATCTCTGACCTTTTTCATTAGTTTTCTATGTGTAAAACTTCTTAGGCTTTTGTTCGCTTTTTAGCCATTCCTTTGGATAAATAAAAGTGCGGTGGAGACTCGATTTCTTTGTATGCTTTGCTTTTGATTTAATCAATAAATCATAAAGTGACGAATACACCGCTACAGAAAAGTGGCGACTTTGCTGGGGATTAATCTCCTTGGTGGTATTGCCTACTTTTCACCCTTGTTGTATGATATTGTTTATTTGTTATTTGACATATTTTTGTACAATTTGGGATAACTGTATTGATTGTAATGTTTGAATTGCTTGATATACAATTGCTGTTTGCTTTGGTGATCTCTGTGAGATGAGTTCTATACCCGAACTCGAGTGCACCTTAGGATAGGAGAATGGCGTAGTCTTGTCGACTTGTGTGGAGTATTCCCTAACAAGTTGACTTGCGAGTCCATTCACTTGGTGGAGGTCATGTTGGATTAATAATGTCACACAAGTTATTTGTGGTTAGGCATTATTCTTTCAATCATGTGCCTTAGAAGCCAAGGACCGTAGTTTACCAAGCCCATCTTGGCCTATTTTTAGGACGTAGTGCGGAGGTCGTTCAGATGTCAGATCTGATGCGATTGTTACGCGATACTACACTCATAAGAGTCTCTCTTGAGAATATTTTTGGAATACGAGTATTCTTTCCTCCGATAATATCTGAAAGATGGGACGATGATTATGGGAACCTCTAGTAGAACATGTTCGGCAGGTTTAAACCCTAGTACACTCCCTTTGGGTGGTTCTTAACCGAGACTCCATGCTCGTGACTCTCAACAAACCCGTGATTCGTGGTTGAGTCGTTCAGACATCCTTAATATCAATGGAACTTGGGTGTTGATAAGGTGTAAACCATAATCCGCCAAAATGGATGATTGATATTAAGGATGATTGAGCCGGTTCATGTATCGTTAATATCAATGGAACTTGGGTGTCGATAAGGTGAAAACCATAATCCACCAAAATGGATGATTGATATTAGGGATACTATGAGCTTTCCCATGACCTTTGTCTGGTGTGCTTTGCTTGATCCTTGAGTGTGATTTTTGTATTCATGCATTCATGCATTCATCTGCATTCATGTCATCAGAAAAATCAGAAAATTTTCAAGGAACTTAAAGGGTTTATTTGCAAAATTTTCAGACATGGAAAGACCAAAAAAGCATACAAAGATGTACAACTTTAGACAACCCGATGTGAAAGAGTTAAGGAATCTGACATCTTATGTACTAGATCCCTTGGGTTTCAAAGCTCGCTATGGGAAGCTTCTGCCTCTGTTGACTACTCAGGTTGATGAAGGGTTGATGAGTACTCTGGCGCAGTTCTATGATCCTCTGTATCACTGCTTCTCCTTTCCGGACTTCCAGTTGTTGCCTACCTTGGAGGAGTATGCTCATCTTGTGGGTATTCCTATTCTGGATCAGGTGTCGTTCAGTGGGTTAGAGAGTATTCCGACTGCTCGAGAGATTGCAGACTTGTTGCACATAGATGAATCTCTGATTAAAGCTAATCTGACTACCAAAGGTGGAATTCAGGGTCTTCCTTCTGATTTCCTCATCGCTCAAGCTACCGTTTATGGGAAGGCCATGAGTGAGGATGCCTTTGAGGCTTTATTTGTGCTGCTCATCTATGGTTTGGTATTGTTCCCCAACATCGACAAATTTGTAGATGTGAACGCCATTAGGATCTTTTCAGTTCTTAATCTCGTTCCGACTCTGTTGGGTGATGCCTATTTCTCTTTGCATCTGAGGAATGCAAAGGGTGGAGGAGCTATTGTGTGCTGTTTGCCTCTGTTGTATGAGTGGTTTATTTCTCACTTACCGTAGACGGTCGCTTTCAAGGAGAACAAGGGATGTCTACGGTGGTCTACGAGACTCATGTCTCTCACTAATGATGATATCTCTTGGTATGATCGCGTGTATGATACAATTCAGATCATCGATTATTGTGGTGAATTCCCTAATGTGCCTCTTCTTGGTACATGTGGTGGAATCAGCTACAATCCTATCTTAGCACGTTGTCAGCTTGGGTTCCCCCTAAAGGATAAACCTCATAACATTCTGTTAGAAGGTGTGTTCTTTCAGGAGGATAAAGATCCCCAAGGCCTGAAAGCCAGGATGGTCCGTGCTTGGCGCAATATTCACAAGAAGGGTAGAAACGAGTTGGGTCCGAAGAACTGCATTGCTTTGGAGCCATATACTTCTTGGGTCAGACAGAGAGCTTCTGAATATCTGATGCCATATGACTATCCGAGACCTACACCGTTGGTTGTGGCTGAGCCTTCAACCCTCCCTAACCAAGATGTAGAGGAGTTGAGAGACGAAGACCTTTCACGTGCCTGGATCCGTGAAAGAGAAGACTTGCTTCAGCAAATCAAGGAGAAGGACACTCTGATCGAGTTTCTCGAGCATCAGGTGATCGATGATCCGAATGATAGTTGGACTTCTCTGCTTCCTCAGTCTTCCAAGTTCTGGAAGAGGAAGTACGATCGACTTGCAAAAGAGAAAGCGGATATGGAAGCAGCCTATGAGAGAGAGATCAAGAAGCTTTGTGTATCTCGTCTTCCAGCATCTCGAGCTTCTAGGGATCCATAGGATGTTTACTTTCCTTTTCCCTTGTAATAATCAAAAATGTTGTACTTCTTTGTCTCGAATATATTTGATGAGATATTTTTCCATATGCTATTCAATGCTTAAATATTCAAATTTGCAAATAATGCCCTAAAAGTTCCTTGAAATAAAAACAAAGCATATGCACAAGCATTGCATGCATCATTTTGCATAAGCAGGATGTCTTGGTCTTCTTGTCTGTGGCCTAACTCTGTGCTCTTCATTTATTTTGAAGACAAGCTGACTCACCGATATTACACCAGAGCCAATTCTGCAAGAGTGATGGATCAGTTGGAACAAGAGAATAGAGAGCTGAAGGAAGAAGTCGCCCGATTGAGTGCTCTGATGGAGCAATTGTTGGCTGCTCAACATCAACCTTCTCCACCTCCTGTAACTCCTCCCCAGAGGACGGTTATATCAGAAGTGGTTGCTCCGACCGTGCCAGCTGCTAGTGCTCATTTTATGCCGAATGCCATGCCAGCCGAGTTTCCGTGGGGTATGCCTCCAGGTTTTCTGCCAGATATTCCAGCTCCTACCTTTGCTTCCATGTCGGCATCTAGCCCGATCCTTGCTATGCCTCCTCCTGTCGTGCATACCATTCCTAGGGTAGACGACACCATCTATCATTCTGAGCCGTTTGAGGGCCCAGATGTTAATGAAAAGATGGATGCGATGAATGACCAATTCCTTGAGCTCCGAAAGGAATTGAAGACCCTCAGAGGGAAAGATCTGTTTGGCAAGTCTGCTGCTGAACTTTGCCTGGTTCCCGGTGTGTAGACTCCAGTCAAGTTCAAAGTCCTTGACTTTGAGAAATATAAGGGGAACACCTGCCCTCTCGCTCACCTGGTCATGTATGCCAGGAAAATGTCTACGCAAACCGATAATGATCAGCTTCTGATTCATCACTTTTAGGATAGTTTGTCTGGTGCAGCTCTTCGTTGGTATATGAGCCTTGATAGTGAAAACATTTGATCCTTCAATGATCTTGGCGAAGCCTTCGTCAAGCAGTACAAATACAATGTTGACATGGCGCCTGACCGTGATCAACTCAGGGCCATGTCCCAGAAGGATAAAGAGACATTTAAGGAGTACGCCCAGAGGTGGCGAGAGTTAGCAGCTCAAATTACTCCTCCGCTAGAAGAGAAGGAGATGACTAAAATCTTTCTGAAGACTCTTAGTTCGTTTTATTACGAGCGGATGGTCGCGAGTGCTCCCTCTGATTTCACCGAGATGGTGAACATGGGGATGCGTCTGGAGGAAGGTGTCCGTGAAGGACGGTTGGCTAAATATGAGAGTTCTTCTAAACGATTTGGGGCGTTTAAGAAGAAAGATGGGGAGGCACATGCTGTGCAATCCCATGCTAAACCAAGAAGACACTCTGTTAAGAGGAAGCCTATGCGCCACGCCAGCAACCAGCACCAGGTGGCTCATATAGCGCCTGTTTTCAGAGATAATTCTCAGCAGTATCAGCAACATTATCAGCATCAACAACCTCAGTATCAACAGCAACATCGTCCACAGCAACAGGCTTACCAGCCTCGTGGCAGCACCAGTAATCAGGCCAATTTGAATTATGATAGGAAGAAGATTAGTTTTGATCCCATTCCTATGTCATATGCTAAATTATATCCTTCCTTATTGGAGAGGAAACTGGTTACTCCGAGAGATCCTCCGACTGTTCCTGCTAACCCAGAGTGGTGGTACAAGCCCGACCAACACTGTGTTTATCATTCCGGTGGTCCGGGACATAACATTGAGAATTGCTATCCATTGAAGACCAAGGTGCAAGACCTTATGCGATGCGGTATTCTGAGCTTCGAGGACTCAGGCCCCAATGTTACAAAGAACCCATTGCCCGAGCATGGGAAGTCGGTTAACATGGTCCAGGGGTGCCCTGGGAAATATAAAGTCAAATATGTCAGCCATATTCGACAGTCATTGGTCGAGTTGCATCTTCTCCTGTGTGAGTACAGTCATATGGAGTATGACCATGATAGATGTCGCATTTGTTCCGTCAATAGACTGGGTTGTCGCCAAGTGCGAAGAGAGCTTCAAGAGTTGTTGGACGAAGGTACCATAGAGATTCTTCAGAACAGAAATGTTGATGAAGATGAACCAGAAGTGAATGTTATTTCTCCTGTGTTCAAGCTGCCCGAGCCTGTTGTCATCCGTTACGATGGTAGCAAGCCGAAGGTCTCTCCTTCTCTGATAATCAAGCCAGCAGGCCCTATGCCTTATGCTTCGGATAGAGGAATTCCCTTCCGCTATAATCCGGTTGCTGTGGAAGATGGGAAGGAAGTGCCGTTGCCTTCGACTTCCGTTGTTAATATCGCTGACGTGAGCGGGTTGACCCGTAGTGGTCGTGTGTTTTCTGCACCCCCGAAGCCTCATGTTGTTTCTGATTCCGCTGAACGCCCAGTTGGGACTGTTGTGAATGTTCAGAATCCGGCACTTGATGTTACCAGACCCTCCTCTGTACAAAAGACTCATGCTTCTTCTGTTGGCCCTAGTGGCATTGTGAATGAAGAATGTGATGAGATGCTGAGGCTCATCAAGAAGAGTGAGTACAACGTTGTAAACCAGCTTCTACAAACGCCGTCCAAGATTTCCATGCTATCTTTGTTGCTGAATTTAGAACCCCATAGGGAGGCTCTGCAGAAAGTATTGGACTTGGCTTATGTTGATCATGATGTCACCATAGAACAGTTTGACAGTATAGTTGCAAACATCACTACTTGCAACACTTTGAGTTTCTGTGACGCTGATCTCCCTGAGGAGGGAAGAGACCACAACATGGCTCTACATATCTCCATGAACTGCAAGACTGACGCTATGTCCAACGTGCTGGTGGACACTGGGTCATCCTTAAATGTATTGCCAAAAACCACCCTTTCGAGAGTGTCATATCAGGGGCCTCCCATGAGGCAGAGTGGTGTTGTTGTGAAGGCTTTTGATGGGTCGCGTAAGATCGTGATTAGGGAAGTTGATCTCCCAATCAAGATTGGACCAAGTGATTTCCAAGTTACCTTCCAGGTTATGGATATCCACTCATCTTATAGCTGTCTCCTTGGTAGACCATGGATTCACGAGGCTGGCGCCATGACATCCACCCTACACCAGAAGCTGAAATTCGTCAAGAATAAGAAACTGGTTGTGGTAGGGGGAGAAAAGGATCTCCTGGTTAGCCACCTGTCTTCTTTCTCATATATTGATGCTGAGGATGAAGTTGGAACGCCTTTCCAAGCTTTATCTATTGCTGAGCCGATTGAGAAGAAGTCTCCTTCATTTGCTTCCTATCGTGATGCGAAACTGGCCATTGAATGTGGTGCAGTTGCTGGTTTAGGAAAGATGATTGAGCTTGAAGATAATAAATCCCGGGCTGGCATTGGCTATTCTTTTGGGGCATTTAATGAGCAAGGCTTGTTCAAGAGTGGAGGTTTTATTCATGCTGATCAAGCTGAAGAAGCTGTTGCTATCTTGGAAGAGGATGCAGAGGATTTGAGCAACTTCATCATACCTGGTGGTGTCTGCCACAATTGGGTCGCTGTAGATGTTCCTACAGTCATCCATAGATCAGAATAATGGTTCACCTTGTTCAAAACCCTTCTCCCATGCCAAAAGGAGAAGTGATGACATTGTCGGCAGCATTTATACAATGATATTTCATTCAATTAATGCATTGTTAAACATCTGTTTTTCCATTTGTTTTCACTTTTTGCTTTTGCATGAAATCAGTGATCACAAAAAACCATAAAAACAAGAATAAAAGCAATCATTTTTCATCTGCATAATGGTTTGCTTGTCTAAATTCTGAAGTTTTATTATCCAAAATCATTATGCAGGTTGATTCTTAAACCCATTGAACATAATGATCCAACGCCATCTCCCAATTTTGAATTCCCTATATTTGAAGCAGAGGAAGATGCTGTTGAAGGGGATTCCTGATGAGATTACCCGTCTTCTTGAGCACGAGAAGAAGCTCATTCAGCTGTATCATGAGAATCAGCAAAACAGTCAAACTGGGGCATTGCAAATGCAATCAAAAAAAAAAAGAGAGGGGTGAAAAAAAATAAAAGAATAAAATAAAAAAAAAAGAAAAAAAATAAAAGAAAAAGTATACCATCAAACCCCTAGTTGACTGATGCTGAATGGATTCAGAGTCGTTATGACCAACTGAATTTGATTGAAGAGAAGCGATTTGACTGCCATGTGCCATGGTCAGTTATATCAGCAGAGAATGAAGAAAGCATTCGATAAGAAGGTTAAGCCTCGTGTGTTCCGAGAAGGTGACTGTTAGTTGTAAATTTTCGTGTATGGTTTTTGTTATCGTATCCACAGGGATTGTAAGATATCACCGCCGTTCGATGGTTGTATTAATTCTAACTCAATGTAACAATAAGGTTTTGGTTGGTTGTCACGTTATCTTGCATAAAAATGTAATAAATTGCGGTAAAAGTTATGGTTTGAATAAATGAGAAATATTGTCAAAGTTAGGGTTCGATGATCACTTTGCATGTATTTGTTCGGTCAACAATCTTATAAACTCCTTTAGATGATAAATCATTTCACAAAGTCCTCCTAATATGTTTCTCTCGAACACACATTGTGAGTTTTCCCATTTTGATCCATTGTTTCTCTCAAACACAATCTATCAAAATGACAACTTTTTGGTTCAACCTTATAGTGACCAAAATCATTCATTACTATCTCTAGCTAACAAACAAGATTGGATGAAAACCTAGGTCAAGAGTTGGTAAACATCTCTCGATCATAAACCAACACAAAGAGTTTTAAATAGAAACAAAGTTTTCATCATATATTCACCATTAAAGAGTTTACACATGAAGATCCTTACATTTACACACAAAGCTAGTAATCACCTACATCTAACCTTGACAAATGGAGGACTTAGCTACTCATTTTCATGGTAGCTTGGTCGGCATGTTTCGGAAGAAGGTTGATCAACATCCAAGTCGGATAATCGATATTGGATGGGAATCCACCTTCTTTTTGTGGAAGATGGTTACAAGATGAAGAGAAATGAGAAACTAGGGCATAAAAGATCCCAAAAACAATGCTGTAAAAATATCTAACAAAAGTACAAAAGTGGAAAAATGAGGTAAAAACTAGGTATGGCACTCAAAAGTGGCACCTGCTACTTATAGAGTAGTACTGGGCTGTCATGCTCGCTTAGGGAACAAACCTTCACCTAGCGAAGGACACGCTCCAACCTTCGCCCCAGCGAGGTTGAGAGGTTTTGCTACTGGAATGCTCGCTGGGGACTCGCTAGAGCCTCGCCTAGCGAGAGAGTGCTGGCTGCGCTTTTCACCAAAACTGAACGAACTCGCTACCACCTTCGCTAGGATCTCGCCTGGCGAATTTATTGGCATTTTACTGGAGCTTTTCGCTGGAAACTCGCCTAGCGAGGCCTTTGCTTCAGCTCTCGCCTAGCGAGCAAGCTGATGAATGCAAATTCTCTTTGGTTCCTTTGCCAACTTCTTGTGTCTTTCATTTTCTATTGTTTCATGCCTTCTACCTGCATAATAACACACAAATCAAAGGTACCAAGATCGTTTATCAATGTATTGCATTTCATGTTAGAACAAAGGTGGTTTTGACAAAAGAGCAAGGAAATAGAGTGAAAAATACCCTTAATTGATAACTCAAATAAGCACTTTTGGGTATCTAACAACTCTCCCCAACTAGATTCTTGCTTGTCCTCAAGCAAAGTATGCCTCTTGAAGGACAAGAGGATTTGCTTTAAGAAAAAGGTTTCTCCGAAGTTGGATAAACGGCTCAAACGCAAGCGAAATCAGCCTATACAAGTTTCCAATGGTTCGAATACAATAATACACAAGAACTAAAACTTAATAGCAATGCAAAATATTTATCTATCTACAACAATATTATTCTGAATGAATCACCCTATCTCTCCTCTTCGAATAAGGAATGAAGAATTTTCACGTTTGCAACCGCGGGAATAATCTCACTCTCTAACAAACAATGAAGAAATCAAATAGATTCATACAATGTCTAACAATTAAAAATGGTACTGTGGAAGCATAAAGATCACTAAGGGCTTTTCGGTTGAAGCTTGGTTAGGTTAACAAACAAGGGTCATTTCTAAGGCCATTGAAACGAAAGTGCCGATGCAAAAGAGACATTCACAGTATTATTCACACATCTCGACTTTGTTTCATTTGTTTCTTATTTGAAACCTTCACAACTCATATTCCACAACTCAATTTTTATTTTTCACTATTTTTCTTCCAAGCAAGCATTCATTTTCATTCTTTCTATTTTTGTTCTTTTCTTTCACATCATATTTACAAAACAGATGTTTCTTTTCTATATTTTTATTTTCAATGCTTGCTCGGTTTTTCTTTTATTTTTTTCAAGAGTTGTGGTACTTACCGATTCTCCCCAACTTATTTCTTACTCACCCTAAGTGAATGCTCTTAACTTTTTACGGCAAAAGAACAATAATCAAGATTTTCCGGGTTGTAAAAAAAAGATTTTTGAAATCTCGCTTTATTTCAAGCTGAGATTCAACTGTTTAAGCTCAAAGGGGTTAACAAATACTCTCTCTGCTCACAGGTAAGTTGATTTTGGATGTAGTTGTGCTCGATAGAAAACAAGTGCCTTGATCATTTCTAATTGCTTCCACATATTCAAAATAATAAAAGACAAAGCATGAATCAAATGAATCAACAAAACTTATTAGAATCCAGCATTTAAGTGTACAATAGAGGTTTCCTCACAATTTGTGGTTTTAAGTCCTAGATGAAACATTCATTCAATTATGTTGCAAAAAGACAATATTCAATTTACCAAAAAGAGTAAAGTTCTTAATGCATTCTAAAATTCTAGCCGGAGGTAACCATGTACCTTAGCCTCATTCACTTGTTTATTCTTATCATTGCCATCCAAGCTCGGATGCACCTTCATTGGATACTTCTTTGAGGAGCAACCAATCTAGAAGGTTTGCCACTCAATCAACCAAAAATTTATTAAAACAACAAAATTTAAAACAGAAATAATAATATAAACTTCAAAATTTAAATTTGTTCGTGG
Source organism: Lathyrus oleraceus (assembly GCF_024323335.1). Lineage (NCBI taxonomy): Eukaryota > Viridiplantae > Streptophyta > Magnoliopsida > Fabales > Fabaceae > Lathyrus > Lathyrus oleraceus. Next base: position 424,897,276 of record NC_066580.1, read on the forward strand.
GGGACAAAACACCCCAAAAGTACAAAGCCAAAATCAAAATACAGAATTCTGGAAATACAATCAAAATAAAACATAACAATAAAAAATAAAAACTTAGTCCTCCAAAGGCTCAGAACCCTCCTCACTACCGGCCTCATAACCGGTAGCCTCATCATCAGCAACACCACCAGAAGACGCACCAGCGCCCGCCCCCTCACCATACACAGGCCTGTCCACAGGCCAGTTAGCGTTAAGCAGAAACTGCTCACGGCTGTTTGTGAGAGAGATGAAAATGAGAGAGTGTGGAGAGTGCTCGGTTAAAATGCCTCAGCAGAGTTGCAAAAACAGAAAAGTTGTGTTTGGGCCAAAATGAGTGGCCTGCTGAGATTTAAATAAGTGCTGTGATGCAGCGCTCGCTGCTGCTTCGCCTAGCGAGCAGCTAGCGAGTCTGACCGCAAATACCTTTTCAAAGGCAGCAATTCATGTTCAGACAGCATGGTTAGCACTAGGAAACCCAACACAACACAACACAAAAAACTGTAAATACTTACAATGTTGGGGTGCCTCCCAACTAGCGCTTGTTTAACGTCGGCTAAGCTCGACGGTGCGATGCTCACAGAGGAGCATCAAGCGGAATTGTGCAGCTTCCGTGATCCACTTTGTTGTTTGAGCTACCGGGATCCATTTTGTTGAGCAACTTTCTCAAGGGCTTTGTTGTCTTCACGAGGTTCTTGATGAACCTTCGATAAAATCTAATACCACCCTTTTTCGGAACTATTTGCACAACGCTCACCCATTCACCATCTGCGATAGAACAATTCATCCCGGCCTCCACTAATTTGACAACCTCCTTCTTTTTTACAACCCGCATCAATTGATTCTCTTCGTTTGTGGACAAATTATTGCTAATGATAACGGGTTTAGCACAGTTATCATCAAGGTACACATATTTCAAATGTGGCTCTAGTTTCGGCTCCTCCACTATATTGGTCATATCCACGCCTTCCCTTGTCTCTTTATGATAGACAAGTTCTCCACAAGCTTCTAATTCATTCAACCATGCTTCCATTTTGTTTTCTTTAGTTTTGGTCGAAAGTTGGTAGACTCCGATAAGAGGTCTTTCAGAAGGATTAGAAATATGGACCTGGTTTGCGACCTCCACTAGCTTCTCCTCTGTGGCATCGATTCGGAAAGAATCATGTTTATCATTGAGATGCTTTTTGGCTTCAAACAGATGGAAGGCTACCTCTTCATTTTGGACCCTTACCTTCATCAAACCGTTATCTACGTCTATCATCATGCGCGCGGTTTTCATGAATGGTCGGCCCAAGATGAGCGGAGCATCATCATCCTCTTCCATATCAATAATAATAAAATCAACCGGGAAGAAGAATTTATCAACTTTGACTAACATGTCTTGAGCCACTCCATATGGTGCAGTGGTAGATTTATCAGCAAGTTGCAAAGTCATCTTCGCAGGTTTGATATCAACATTTCCCAATCTTTTGATAATGGACAGTGGAATTAAATTGATGCTAGATCCCAAATCAATCATGCCATTACCCATGTAGGTGTCTCCGATGGTTACCGGTAGAGCGACTCGTCCCGGATCGGATTCCTTCCTTGGGAGGGTTTTTTGAATGATGGCACTACATCGTGCATCAAGCAAGATTGTCTCAGGTTCCGTGTGCCTCCGTTTTTTTGTAAGTATGTCCTTCATGAATTTGGCATACTTGGGCATTTGCTCGAAGGCTTCGGCAAACGGAATGTTAATTTGCAATTGTTTAAAAATACCCATGAACCGGGCGTAATGCCGTTCATTCTCCCTTTTGGACGGAGCATGAGGATAAGGAAGGTTTTGGATTGGAGTAGCGCTCACTACCTCCTTTCCTTTTGCAATTCTCGAACTCCTCCATCTAGGTTTTTTCACTGGCTCCACCACTACTTCATCGCTTGTATTTTTCTCAATCTCCACACTTTTTTTCTTTTCAACTTCACCATTCGTTTTGGTCTTTTCAACTTCTTCACCCTCACTCCACTCTCCTACTTCACCATCAACATTTTCCTCCAATATTTCCTCCTCAATTTCTTTCTCTTTCTCTCTTTGTTCACTCTCAACTCCTTTTTTATTCTCACTACCCAACTCCCTCCCACTTCTCGTCATGATCGCCTTACAATGCTCCTTAGGATTTGTTTGCGTGTTTGCCGAAAAGGAAGGACCGGTTTATTGTTTCGCGAGTTGCTTGGCAAGTTGCCCAACTTGAGTCTCAAGATTTTTTATGGCCGCGTCATTGCTCTTTTGATTGGCCATTGACATTTGCATGAATTGCGTCAATGTCTCTTCCAATTTAGAATTGACGATCGGCGGTTGTTGAGATTGATACGGATTTTGGGGAGGGTTTTGACGGCTAGAAGAACCACCTTCATAACCTTGGTTATGATAATAGTTGCTTCTAGGTTGGAACCCTTGGTTCCCTTGGAATTGTTGTTGTTGATTTTGAGGGTGCGGTTGATAAGGTTGTTATTGTTGTTGTCTCGGTTGATAGTCCCGTTGATTGGCCATGTAGTTTACTTCGTCAAAACCGGGAGGTGGACAAAATCCGGTGTCATGTTCACCTTTACAAAGTTCACAACAAGCTATTTGTTTAGCTTTTGACGGTTCTCTTAACTCTTTGATTTGTTGCGTTAAGAGTTCCACTTGTTGTGAGATGAGCTTGTTTTGGGCAAGGATGGCATCATTCATCCCTAGCTCAAGCACTCCCGCCTTCTTCAAAGAATTTCCTCGACTTTGACTCTGAAGATCATTTAAAGCCATTCGATTTATGATGTTTGTGGCTTCTTCGGCACTTTTTGACAATAAAGAGCCACCCGAGGTAGCATCCAACAACGTTTTGCAGTTTGGTTGAAGTCCATTTTTGAAGATATGGATTTGAGTCAATTCATCAAATCCATGCCCTTTACATTTCCGAAGCATGGACTTGAATCTTTGCCACGCTTCATTTAATGATTCACTGGTTCCTTATGAAAACACCGAGATGGCTGTCTTGGATTCCATGAATCGGTTATGGGAGAAAAATCTTTCGATGAATTTCTCTTCTAACACGTTCCAGTCTGTCATTACGGCTGGTGTTTGATCTAGGTACCAATCCTTTGCTTTACCGAGCAAAGCGTGGGGGAATAATCGTCTGAACAACGGAAGCTCCTGAGCCTGATCCACTCCGGTGAATGGACTTCCATATAAAAGATTTAGAGTTCCCGTTTTCATCTCAGCTTGCCTTCCGGTGTGGTTGGCAAACTGAGCGGTGTTCCTTGGACTGTTTATGCATGGAGTAGAAATAGGTGGTGGTGGTGGTTGCTCCATGTTTGGTATGAATGGTGGTGGATTTGTGGTCAAAGAACTTTCTCCTTGCTCTTGGCGTTGTCTAGCCTGTTGCCTCCTACGTCTCGTTTTGCTATTGAGCCTCCTTGCGGTTCTCTCGATCTCAGGATCAAAAAGAAGTTCGTCCACAGGGATTTGCCCTCGCATAAAACGTAAGCTGCACACTAAACCAAACAGATTACAAGCACAAGTCAAAAATTCACAAGCTAAAACTTAAACAACCATTGCGATGCTCGCAATATCAATTTACAATCCCCGACAACGGTGCCATTTTGTTAGTTGTAAATTTACGTGTCGGGTTTTTGTTATCGTATCCACAGGGATTGTAAGATATCACCGCCGTTCGATGGTTGTATTAATTCTAACTCAATGTAACAATAAGGTTTTGGTTGGTTGTCACGTTATCTTGCATAAAAAGGTAATAAATTGCGGTAAAAGTTATGGTTTGAATAAATGAGAAATATTGCCAAAGTTAGGGTTCGATGATCACTTTGCATGTATTTGTTCGGTCAACAATCTTATAAACTCCTTTAGATGATAAATCATTTCACAAAGTCCTCCCAATATGTTTCTCTCGAACACACATTGTGAGTTTTCCCATTTTGATCCATTGTTTCTCTCGAACACAATCTATCAAAATGACAACTTTTTGGTTCAACCTTATAGTGAACAAAATCATTCATTACTATCTCTAGCTAACAAACAAGATTGGATGAAAACCTAGGTCAAGAGTTGGTAAACATCTCTCGATCATAAACCAACACAAAGAGTTTTAAATAGAAACAAAGTTTTCATCATATATTCACCATTAAAGAGTTTACACATGAAGATCCTTACATTTATACACAAAGCTAGTAATCACCTACATCTAACCTTGACAAATGGAGGACTTAGCTACTCATTTTCATGGTAGCTTGGTCGGCAAGTTTCGGAAGAAGGTTGATCAACATCCAAGTCGGATAATCGATATTGGATGGGAATCCACCTTCTTTTTGTGGAAGATGGTTACAAGATGAAGAGAAATGAGAAACTAGGGCATAAAAGATCCCAAAAAACAATGCTGTAAAAATATCTAACAAAAGTACAAAAGTGGAAAAATGAGGTAAAAACTAGGTATGGCACTCAAAAGTGGCACCTGCTACTTATAGAGTAGTACTGGGCTGTCATGCTCGCTTAACGAACAAACCTTCACCTAGCGAAGGACACGCTCCAACCTTCGCCCCAGCGAGGTTGAGAGGTTTTGCTACTTGAATGCTCGCTGGGGACTCGCTAGAGCCTCGCCTAGCGAGAGAGTGCTGGCTGCGCTTTTCACCAAAACTGAACGAACTCGCTACCACCTTCGCTAGGATCTCGCCTGGCGAATTTATTGGCATTTTACTGGAGCTTTTCGCTGGAAACTCGCCTAGCGAGGCCTTCGCTTCAGCTCTCGCCTAGCGAGCAAGCTGATGAATGCAAATTCTCTTTGGTTCCTTTGCCAACTTCTTGTGTCTTTCATTTTCTATTGTTTCATGCCTTCTACCTGCACAATAACACACAAATCAAAGGTACCAAGATCGTTTATTAATGTATTGCATTTCATGTTAGAACAAAGGTGGTTTTGACAAAAGAGCAAGGAAATAGAGTGAAAAATACCCTTAATTGATAACTCAAATAAGCACTTTTGGGTATCTAACAGTGACCTCGTGCTCAAGAAAGTTTTGTCTTTCGTGCCCGATTCCAGGGGCAAGTGGACTCCAAACTATGAGGGTCCATATGTTGTTAAGAGAGCCTTTTCAGGCGGAGCTTTGATGCTTAAAACAATGGATGGGGAGGATTTCACTCGTCCTGTGAATTCAGATGTAGTCAAGAAATACTTTTCCTAAAAAAAAAGAGGTATATGCAAAAGAAAAACAGAATAGCTCGCTAAGTTGAAAACCCGAAAGGGCGGCTTAGGCAAAAATGAGCGTCTCGGTGGATAACCCGAAAGGGTGATCCAGGAAAAAGTTAGAGACTTGGAAAAAAGAGTATTCGCATCCCGCTAGATTAAGTACCTCACCCTGGGGCAATCTAGGAAAAAATTAGGGATTTGGCAAGTAACTGCATCCTGACAAGACTTTCTGTTCCGCAACTGTCTTTTCGTCAGAGACTCTCGATTCATCGTCGACTGAAGCTTCGAATACATCGAGATTCAAATTGGTAGAGAAAGGATCATTATGTTCAATGTAGCCCCCTTCCAATATATATCACTGATTTCAAATTTGTACAGATCTATGGAGTCTTGCCATTTGCAGACTACCATTCCATCAAATCAATTTGAGCTGTTATCCAATTATTTGCACTCTTATTTGTTTCAATTCAACAAATGTTTTGCATGTTTTAATTGATAAAACGTCATTGTTTAAACAAATAAATTTTTCAAATTTGTTGTTTTAAACAAAGTGAGCATTCACAATGATGAAAGGATACTTAAGAATTTCTCAGTGCTCTCCCAAGGGTGGCATGGTTTCCAACAGGTAAGACATTAGTTCATATTCCTGGCATGGCTGTATCCTCTTTCTCCAGTTTTGTTGTAGGGGTTGTTCCCCAAGCAGAGCTTTTGTTGGGGTTGTTCCCCAAGCAAAGTGCTTGTTGAAGACTTCGTTTTCTTCTCCAGCAATATTATCTCCCAGCATGGGTGCTTTCCCTTCGAAGATTCAGTGGTTGGTGGAGTGATATCCCGGTACTTTACCACTTTCCTCAGCGCAGTCGCCTGCAGAGTTGTTAATATGATATACTGCACTTATGCTTTTTCTCCCCATCAGAGCGCTTGTTGAGGTTTCCACCTCTTCTCCCTTCAGCAGAGCAGTGTTTATGTTCCTCCTCTGCAGTTGTGGGTTTATTCTTGGAAGGTTCAGCATTTGGTGGTTGATCCCCATCTCTCCTCCTCATCCCCAGTGACTCCCCCAGAGTCCCCAACAGGGTCAGAGTCCCCACCAGAGTTGGTTTTCTCAACAGATTTGTGGCAGATTTTGCCTATTGAAATCTCTGTTTCCCCAGTGGGATCGGTTGGTGATCTATCATCCATAGATTTGGTTGATTCCCTGATGCTTTTGATCCTTAGTAGAGTGGCTTGTTGCAGAATCTACTTGTGTGACCTATTTTTTCCCTCAGTGGGTGTATTCCCCGATGGAGTGGCTGATATTATTCCCAGTAGAGTTGCTTGTGCAGTTAGATTCTACATGGATGATTTGTTCTCCCTTTGTGGGTTGTTCCCCAGTGGAGTTATTTGGAGTTGCTTTCGTGGCAGTTCTCGCCTATGCAGTGAATTCTTGTTTTCCAGTTGATGCTGAGAATCTCCTTGCAGATATCTTGGGATTTCTTCATTTCCCCAACAGATTTGTCTTTGTGGCTGTTTATGCCTGTTGTGACTTTCTGTACCCCAGTTGAGTTGATTGTTGATCCATCACTCAGAGATTTTGTGATTTCCTTGATATCTCGGATCTTTTGCTTCCCGCAGATCTTTGCTTTTCAGCATGTAGATCTCGAGCAAATTGGCTTTCCAGTTGGTTTTTTCCTCTGGAAGTGTAGTACCGGGTGTTTGATTCTTGGGCCTGTTTGTGTTAGATATGTCTGTTTTGTCAGCATTCATCAAACATAAATCACGCATATTCATGCATAATCATAAACATTCAGATATTCATGTTGCATTTTTTGCCATATATCTCTTGTTTGTTGTCTCCTGCTATGGGGGATATAGATCTCTTCAATAGATCTTCCCAAGCAGGTGTCGGGTGTTTAAATCTCTCCATATAGAGTCAGCCCCATAAGCAGAAAGTGTCTGTCTTTCCTTCTGCAGTTCCCCACTGAGATATATCATCGTGGATGACGGTTTCTTCCGTTTCCTACCAACACATATATTTGGATGGATCTTCCTATTGAGTTATATCCTCATTAGGACGAGTCTTGATTCAGTCTGTCTTTTCGGATCAATCTCGAATTGGCTATTTGTCAACTATTTCTCGTGCTTCCCTGTGGAATAAATGAATGAATTGCCGAGTAACCGGCAATAATTCTTTTTATCCCCAGCGGAGTTTGGGCCTCTACCCTCATACCGGTAGTTGTAAGTCCTATGTTCCCTCTTCTTGGCGGAATTTGTGGTTATATACCTTTTATTCCTCAGCCAGAGTCGTTGGTTGTCTACCCAGTATTCGGTAGTCGTAAATCGTATTTTTCCTGCTCTTTAGCAGTTTGTGGTTTGTTATAAACCCTGTGTTGTTTCCCGTGCGGATTTGTGATTCTCTCATTCCCCACGCGGATTTGTTGGTTTTCTACCCCGTATTCGGTAGATGTAAACCCTATCTTTTTATCCTCATCAGAGTTGTTGGCTACTACCCCGTATTCGGTAGTTGTAAGTCCTATCTCTTTTCCCCTAGCAGAGGTAACCTTTGTGGTTCGTTCTGGTTGATGGTGGATTTTGTGCTGTTGTGGTTTTATTCCCAACGGAGTCTGTGCTTTTTGTGGATAGTTGCCGGATGCTAGCAACCCTATCCCCAGCCAGAGTTTTGTTCTTCTACCTCGTATTCGGTAGATGTAAACCCTAATTTCTCCCCTTTGCAGAGTTAACCTTGTTGTTCATCCTAACGGATGATGGTTACTCTTTGTGGTTATCTTCATCCAATAGTCGATGTTGATATTCCTCCCTTGCTTCTGGATAATTGCCTTTTGCTAGCAATTGTATCCCCAGCAAATCTTCTTCTGGATAATTGTCGTTTGCCTGCAATTTTATCCCCTTTGAAGTCGCCAGCAAGTCCTTGTGGATAATTGTTGTTTATGCAATATATCCCCTGCGAGTCCTCTTTCATTTACCCGTTTGCTTGGTAATGATTGTTGCTCCCTTTGATTGGTCATCATTATATACCTAGTTTGGTATCCCGATGCCTTTCTTTTCGGTCGATTTATCCTTTATTAACCCAGTAACCGGTTGTTGATAATCTTCCATGCGAGTATGTTATCCACGTTCTGACGGTAATGGATAATATATCTCATGCACTCTTCAATCGAAGCCTGTTGTGTTTCCTCAGTCGAGTAAGATTCGTATTCCTTTGCGGAATCGAATATTTGTTGTTCTCTTGGATAATTGTCGGATGCTTGCAATTTATCCCTTGTGAGTTGTCTTTCGTTTACCCTGTTGTTGTTGGTAACGATTGTCTCTCCTTTTCGTTGGCCACCTATTATATACCCAGTATCCGGTATCTCTCGTGTCTCTTCCTTTTCGAGTGTATTATTCACGTTCTGACGGTAATGAATAATATATCTCTTTCGCTCTTTGGTTGGAATCCTTTGTTGATTTTCCCCCAGCGGAGTAAGATTCGTATTCTTCGTAGAATCGAATATCCATCCTTTAACAAGTTTGTGTTTTGGATGATGAGTGTCTTGGCATATATACCAATTCACGTTTTCGGTAGGTCACCTATTATATACCCAGTAACCGGTATCCCTAGTGTTTCCTTCCATGCGAGTATATTGTCTATGTTCTGACGGTAATAGATAATATATCTCATGCGAGTATACTATCCACGTTCTGACGGTAATGGATATTATATTTCATGCGCTCTTTGGGTTTGTTTTCCCAATTGAGTAAGATTCGTTTTCCTGTTGCGGATTCGAATGTCCATCCTGTAAGTCGATTTGCTTTTTCAAGCCCTCCTTTCGGATGATGAGTGTTTTGGCATATATACCAATTCACGCTTGGGTCGGTCACCTATTATATACCCAGTAACCGGTATCCCTGGTGTTCCCTCCTTTCTGCTCCCTATTATGACCTTGGTCCCCTGTGGAGTCAGATTTTCCTGAGTGGATGTACCTTCTTTAGGTCTTTCTTAGATGTTTGGTTGATTGATATCTCTCACCCTTATACCGGTCTTAGATATTCATTCTTCTTGAGTTTGTTACCCTTATATCGGTAACACCTCATTCTTTGTTGCTTCTCCAGGAGAGTCTTTTTGTTGGGCCTTCTCTAGTGGAGTTTCCTGTGGTGATCTTTACCCCTTTGCTGTATTGGCGTTTTCCCCAATATATGCATGTTTTCCCCGGCAGGGAGGTTCTTTGTGAATCTTTTCCTTGGTCCGAGTCCGGATTTTATCCGAAATATCCTTCGTGGATAGTTTGAGTTAGCTTGAGTCTTTCCAATGGATGTGTTTTCCTTTGGAATTCTTCTTTTCCCCAGTTTGAGTCCTTCTCTCCCCAGTGAGGTCTATAGTCCAGTCGTGTCTTGTTCACGCAGTGTCTAGTTGTTGTTTTTCCTAATTCAAAGTTGTGTCCTGCTCACGCATTCTTTTTTTTATTATCCCCATGAGAGTCCTGTTAGAGTCTCTGTTCCTGGTGAGTGCATTACTCCGATGGATCGTCTCTTCTTTGTGGACCCATATTCCCCACAGAGTTTTGTTCTTTTGCATGCATACATCTGCATCATGAAGTCTCTTAGGGACCAAAATTTGTCTCATTACTGTTATTTAAGCCCATTCTACCGCGTCGAGATGAAGATTTCTAAACTTCACTTCTCCGGCTAGAATGACCTTAAATAGGGGCATCTGTAAGACCCAAATTTTGTCCCTAAGATCCCTCATCGCATCATATCACATCATTCATTGCCTCAAGGATCATTGTATACCTTGTTTCCTTCCCTGTGGGTTGGTTATCTTTCTTGAGTGGTTCTTGATCACCAAGCATGTTTGCATTTGTATATCATTGCTTTTCTTTTTATCACTAACCAAAACTACAAAAATATGTCATCTAACCTTTGTCTTGCAGATGAAGCAATCAACAGTCAAGACAATCAAAGGCAGTCATTGAGCCATGAGTGGTGGCCATTCTTGAGAATTTGGACACCACAATCATTCACAAGAGTTCATATGAACCATGATATCATTTTGAATCAAAATCCAAAGTGGTAGAGGCTTGAATTTCATCAGAACATTACCAGGTCAACTGAAGGTTTAGAAAGTCAACTGTCAAGTCAACAGTGGATTTGGAGGTGGGAAGTGATTAGAAATACTTCATTCATGTTCAAACAAGTCTCATTTGACATTTCAAACATCACCATTGAAGAAAATAAAGTCAGGTCAAAACTTTCCAAAAATAGAAAGTGACCTATAATTCAAATTTGCCAAAAATGGAAAGGTTTTAACCTAACTTCAACTTCAAATTACATCATCAAAAACGCTTCAAATGAAATTTTGTTGAACATGAAAGTTGTAAATCATTCTCTCCCATTTCCAAAAAGTCCAAGATCATCCATTTCTCATTAGTGGTTAAGGAGATATGATCAAAACATGACCAAGTGTACTTGAAGATTCAAATGTGCATAACTTCTCAACCAAAGCTCCAAATTGCATGGCTCTTTTTGCATTATTCTTGTTTTGACCTATAATTTCCAAATCTTGCATTGCATTGCATAAATTGTCATCACATGAGCACTTGCCAATTTTGGGATTTTGGGAGGGAAATTTCATCATTTAAATTTGGTGCATAATTTGAATATTTTGCCTTCACCATTGATTTCAAAAATGCATTTTAAGTGAAAAACAAATAATTTCCTGTACTGTTCACTCATAATTTTCATGCACAAGGGTGAAATGACCAATTTGCAAAACACCTCAAATTTCCCTAATTTTCATTAGCATTTGGTTAAGCATGATTAGAGCTTGATTAGGAGGGAGTATAAAGCATGAAACCCTAACAGAACTGCAGGAGAACACCTCATAATTTTCAGATCTAGAATTTTTCATCAAACTTTTCTCTCAATTTTTCTTCAAATCTCTTCAAACAAATTGCATTTTGCTTGCCTAATTCATCATTTGGAAGCATCATGGAGCAAGATTGAAGGTAGAATCAAAGCAATTCGTGCACATTGGAGCAGCTCAAGCTTGAAGCTCATCAATGGTGAAATCCAAATTCTGTTGATTCAAGGACAATTGGACCTCAAGCCTTCATCCATTCACTTCTACAAGCTTGCTAGAGGAAGATTTGAGCATTGCAAGGCCTGATTTTATTGAATTTCAAAGCTGCACTTCAAGAGGTCATAAAATCGTGTCTCCTATTTCTCAATTCTATTATGCTATACTTGTAGATCTCTTTCTTGTGATCATGCTGAGCTTCGATTCACTTAAATCCATGCATTATTCACTTAGATTCGAAGATTTAAATTTTGATGTTGAAATTTGATTTTGCTCGATCCATATGATTCACGATGTTAGATGCTTAGTTATTTCTTGATTCATGCTCCTTGATGTGTGTGCTACATGAATATATGTTCATTTTCAAAATCTGGAACAATTGTTCATTGTGTTCTTGAAACATTACTGTTCAAGGCGCGAGCTGTTGAAGAAGATGATACAGTCACTAAGGCCACGGTTTTGATGCATGTAATACCACGAAATTCCGTTGCCTTATGTTGTTAGGGCTTTAGCGTCATTGGATCCATGTTGTTGCCCATGCTGGCCTCTGATTAGCCAGGCGTTTCTTTAATGAAACGCTGCGTATGGTAGTGGCGCCAGAATCATTTCAAATTTAAATAATTCCTATTTCATTTAATTCAATTTTATTTGTTTCATTTCATTTCAATTTCATTTGCATCTTCCAAAATCCATAACAAATCAAAAAATGATCCAAAAAATGTGAGGATTTTTGCATTGAGTTTCTTTTTCTCCCTAGTTTTTTATCATCATGATAACTCAAGTTGTGCATGGCCTGAAAAATATTTTGTCTAGGGTTCTTGTACATGTATGCATTTTGGACATTGCCATGCTTATGCATTTGTGAAATGATGGTTGTTGATCCCATGAATCTGAAAATTTGCATGATGAAACTAGACACTTTGCTTGACATTTTGGTGTTGAGTTTGCATTTTTATCATTTATCATTTCTGGTTTGTGAATTTTCTAAGTAGGTGTGACAATTTGTGTCACACTTTTGGATGTTCATCTTGTGCTATGTGTTTACCCTATCAAATGATGCTCAATTATTCTTATTTTTTGCATGCTGATCATATGAGATGTCTTGAATATGCATGAATTTTTCCAGATTTTTGTGAATCATTTCTGATTTAATTGAGATTTTTCTTTCTGTTTGGTCACTTCTGAACTTTAAAATAGTCTTGAACTTCAATTGATCATGAAATGGATTTGGTAATTGATATTGATGTGAGACTTTTGGCAATGTGTCAATAATTGTTTGAAGTTTCATCATGTCAAATTTGAGTTTCTGTTTTGAATTTTTTCTCCATCTTTGACCCTAGGCTTTGACCTAGTGGTTTGCCTCTCACATTTGAGCTTTGATTTCAGGTTGAACATCCAAGTTATATGGTTCATGATGCTCCATCATTTGAGCATTTGATGTTTGCCTTTTACTACTAACATTGTGTGATTTGTAGGGTTGTTAACTCATTTGAGCTTGACTTGTGGCTTATGCCTTTGCTTATTGGGTTTGACTATTGATATTAACTGTTGGTTGTTTGTCTGTATAGTTGTACTGATTTGTTTGATGTTTCCATAGGTACATTAGTTGCTTAAGTTCATTTTGAACTTGCTTTTGCTTGGTTGCTTAACCACTTAGGTATAACCTCTCTTCTTCATGTAGTCTGGAAGACCTGTCCTGTTATGTGGGCAGGCATCTGTCTGAAGTCCTCCTTAAGAGGCAATGCTTGTGATTGTTTACTCTTTGTGCTAAGCAGGAAAAGTCCTTTGATAAGGCAATTGGTAGATAAAAGAGATGTGTAGTCCATCTCCTACTATTCAGTGTGTCATCCCTTTTCTCACATAACATGTTGATGCATTGTGGATATTAACCCAAGATCTATAGAGTCAATCACTTGTGGAGAAGAGTTCCTACTTTCTGAACTCCCACACCTTCTAATATTCAAAGCTCTCCCAGGCCAGGGATAGAAGCTATGAGGCACACCCCTCATCTCCTTTTCATCTGCTTCACCTTAACTCTCAATGTTAAGGTTAAGAGCACAACATACCCCATTCCAGTTGACTTTAAAGTCTAACCTTGTTTGAGCCTAATTGCTTGTATATAGTGTGTGCTAACTGACTTGTTTGTCTGATTGTTTGATTCATCTGCGCATATCTGCTTGAGTGTGCCTCTGTGCATTTATCATCATCATTTCTATATCATTTCATAAACTTTGCTTTATAGTATTTTGCTTTGTCCATGGAGGAGACAAGCATAAGTCCATTACTTGGCAGTTGTTCCAATGATATGGTGTGAGACTAGTATAAGTCCATTGATTGGCATCTGGTATCATTGTTTTGTTCTAGGAGATTGGTGTAAATCCATTGATTGGTATCCAGTATCCACCTTTGTTTGTGAGACTAGTATAAATCCATTGATTGGCATCTGGTATCATTTGTTTTGTTTTAGGAGATTGGTGTAAATCCATTGATTGGTATCCGGTATCCATGTTTGTTTGTGAGATTGGTATAAGTCCATTGATTGGCAACCGGTATCCATTTTGTTTTGCTTATTTGCTCAATGCCTATTCCAAAGGAATCACTTGAATCATCTTCCATATGATCTCAAGAGGTGAACATCTAAGAAGTTTTACTTCCTCACCCTCCCACCTTTTGTTTCTTTAAACCTCCATCTTTGCATGCTAACTAAAACTTGAAAAACTATTGTGCAAACATTTTCATCTCTTTTCCAAAATAGAAACCTACGCTTTAGGCCTTTGATTTTTCAAACTCCATTTCATAATACTTCTTTGAATTGAATTCTAATCATACTTTGATCACTTTTTAAATAAATCCTAATTGGTTAATCTAACTCATTCAATTGTTTTTGTGGCTTTGTCCATTCTTGATAAGTTTTCATACATTAGCCATAGGTTTGATTTATCCTAGTTGGTTGATGTTAACCTCACCTTAGTCCTTAGTGATTGAATTGTAAGACTTCCTTGCTTATTATAGGGTTAACCCCTCACTAGCAAGTTGAAGTTGTTCTCACATGGTGGACTTGTGGTTTGTATAAGGTTGAGTTTTCTCCCGTGGATAACGAAAGACCTTAGGGCTTTTGTTTTAAAACGAACCCACTCATATTTTTGGAAATCTTTTAGCCGAACTACGGCATTTTAATCCTTACCTTCCATGGAAAGGTACGTAGGCAACGGGTTCATCCGTTCAAACACAAAAATAACTAATTTGTATATTCTTTTCTCATCCCTTCCACCATTGTTTGCACAATTAATATTTCATAAACAAATAACATTTCGTACAACAAGTGTGAAAAGGGCTCCCTAGGAGTACCTAGGACGTTTTGGGTGCCTAACACCTTCCCATTGCGTAATTTACCCCTTACCCAGATCTCTGACCTTTTTCATTAGTTTTCTATGTGTAAAACTTCTTAGGCTTTTGTTCGCTTTTTAGCCATTCCTTTGGATAAATAAAAGTGCGGTGGCGACTCGATTTCTTTGTATGCTTTGCTTTTGATTTAATCAATAAATCATAAAGTGACGAATACATCGCTACAGAAAAGTGGCGACTCTGCTGGGGATTAATCTCCTTGGTGGTATTGCCTACTTTTCACCCTTGTTGTATGATATTGTTTATTTGTTATTTGACATATTTTTGTATAATTTGGGATAACTGTATTGATTGTAATGTTTGAATTGCTTGATATACAATTGCTGTTTGCTTTGGTGATCTCTGTGAGATGAGTTCTATACCCGAACTCGAGTGCACCTTAGGATAGGAGAATGGCGTAGTCTTGTCGACTTGTGTGGAGTATTCCTTAACAAGTTGACTTGCGAGTCCATTCACTTGGTGGAGGTCATGTTAGATTAATAATGTCACACAAGTTATTTGTGGTTAGGCATTATTCTTTCAATCATGTGCCTTAGAAGCCAAGGACCGTAGTTTACCAAGCCCATCTTGGCCTATTTTTAGGACGTAGTGCGGAGGTCGTTCAGATGTCAGATCTGATGCGATTGTTACGCGATACTACACTCATAAGAGTCTCTCTTGAGAATATTTTTAGAATACGAGTATTCGTTCCTCCGATAATATCCGAAAGATGGGACGATGATTATGGGAACCTCTGGTAGAACATGTTCGGCAGGTTTAAACCCTAGTACACTCCCTTTGGGTGGTTCTTAACCGAGACTCCATGCTCGTGACTCTCAACAAACCCGTGATTCGTGGTTGAGTCGTTCAGACATCCTTAATATCAATGGAACTTGGGTGTTGATAAGGTGTAAACCATAATCCGCCAAAATGGATGATTGATATTAAGGATGATTGAGCCGGTTCATGTATCGTTAATATCATGTGCATTCATGTCATCAGAAAAATCAGAAAATTTTCATGGAACTTAAAGGGTTTATTTGCAAAATTTTCAGACATGGAAAGACCAAAAAAGCATACAAAGAAGTACAACTTTAGACAACCCAATATGAAAGAGTTAAGGAATCTGACATCTTATGTACTAGATCCCTTGGGTTTCAAAGCTCGCTATGGGAAGCTTCTACCTCTGTTGACTACCCAGGTTGATGAAGGGTTGATGAGTACTCTGGCGCAGTTCTATGATCCTCTGTATCACTGCTTCTCCTTTCCGGACTTCCAGTTGTTGCCTACCTTGGAGGAGTATGCTCATCTTGTGGGTATTCCTATTCTGGATCAGGTGCCGTTCAGTGGCTTAGAGAGTATTCCGACTGCTCGAGAGATTGCAGACTTGTTGCACATAGATGAATCTCTGATTAAAGCTAATCTGACTACCAAAGGTGGAATTCAGGGTCTTCCTTCTGATTTCCTCATCGCTCAAGCTACCGTTTATAGGAAGGCCATGAGTGAGGATGCCTTTGAGGCTTTATTTGTGCTGCTCATCTATGGTTTGGTATTGTTCCCCAACATTGACAAATTTGTAGATGTGAACGCCATTAGGATCTTTTCAGTTCTTAATCTCGTTCCGACTCTGTTGGGTGATGCCTATTTCTCTTTGCATCTGAGGAATGCAAAGGGTGGAGGAGCTATTGTGTGCTGTTTGCCTCTGCTGTATAAGTGGTTTATTTCTCACTTACCGCAGACGGTCGCTTTCAAGGAGAACAAGGGACGTCTACGGTGGTCTACGAGACTCATGTCTCTCACTAATGATGATATCTCTTGGTATGATCGCGTGTATGATACAGTTCAGATCATCGATTATTGTGGTGAATTCCCTAATGTGCCTCTTCTTGGTACATGTGGTGGAATCAGCTACAATCCTATCTTAGCACGTCGTCAGCTTGGGTTCCCCCTAAAGGATAAACCTTATAACATTCTGTTAGAAGGTGTATTCTTTCAGGAGGATAAAGATCCCCAAGGCATGGAAGCCAGGATGGTCCGTGCTTGGCGCAATATTCACAAGAAGGGTAGAAACGAGTTGGGTCCGAAGAACTGCATTGCTTTGGAGCCATATACTTCTTGGGTCAGACAGAGAGCTTCTGAATATCTGAATATCAAATTTGCAAATAATGCCCTAAAAGTTCCTTGAAATAAAAACAAAGCATATGCACAAGCATTGCATGCATCATTTTGCATAAGCAGGATGTCTTGGTCTTCTTGTCTGTGGCCTAACTCTGTGCTCTTCATTTATTTTGAAGACAAGCTGACTCACCGGTATTACACCAGAGCCAATTCTGCAAGAGTGATGGATCAGTTGGAACAAGAGAACAGAGAGCTGAAGGAAGAAGTCGCCCGATTGAGTGCTCTGATGGAGCAATTGTTGGCTGCTCAACATCAACCTTCTCCACCTCCTGCAACTCCTCCCCAAAGGACGGTTATATCAGAAGTGGTTGCTCCGACTGTGCCAGCTGCTAGTGCTCATTTAATGCCGAATGCCATGCCAGTCGGGTTTCCGTGGGGTATGCCTCCAGGTTTTATGCCAGATATTCCAGCTCCTACCTTTGCTTCCATGCCGGCATCTAGCCCGGTCCTTGCTATGCCTCCTCCTGTCGTGCATACCATTCCTAGGGTAGACGACACCATCTATCATTCTGAGCCGTCTGAGGGCCCAGATGTTAATGAAAAGATGGATGCGATGAATGACCAATTCCTTGAGCTCCGAAAGGAATTGAAGACCCTCAGAGGGAAAGATCTGTTTGGCAAGTCTGCTGCTGAACTTTGCCTGGTTCCCGGTGTGTAGACTCCAGTCAAGTTCAAAGTCCCTGACTTTGAGAAATATAAGGGGAACACCTGCCCTCTCGCTCACCTGGTCATGTATGCTAGGAAAATGTCTACGCAAACCGATAATGATCAGCTTCTGATTCATTACTTTCAGGATAGTTTGTCTGGTGCAGCTCTTCGTTGGTATATGAGCCTTGATAGTGCAAACATCCGATCCTTCAATGATCTTGGCGAAGCCTTCGTCAAGCAGTACAATAGACTCTTGATTTCTCTCTTGACGTCTTCGGTGCCGAGATTAATCACTTCAATAGACACTTGATGCGGTTGAATGACCCTTTCTTCCTGTTTTAACAACCTGACAAGTTCTTCAGGGAGTTCACAGTCTTCATCACCCTCTTCTTCAGCTTGAAAGATTGGATTTTCAAAGTCGAAGCGAGACCATAGCAGAACTGTTATCAATAGGATCCGGTGACGTGCATCTGCATGAGTGATGGTATGTGCTTATGAGTGTGAACAAGGAGTGAAAAATAAACAAAACATTGCCAAATATATTTTTGGCAAAAATAGAAAGACAATGAACAAAATATTTGAATGCAAAAAGACGTCCTTTATTTACGATAAAAAATGTAGGTATTCACATAGATGAGCCCTACAATGAGTCATTACTGTTGGATAAATAAAATCCAGCGTCACCCTTAGGGATTCGAATGGGCTTAACATCCCAACCCATGGCGCTTAGAGGGAGCTTACAAACCTCGCTTTAGGTGTAGCCACTGAGGGCTCATACTATAAGGAAATAAAGTTGCACCCTCACTAACAACAATTTCTTTTAGCACAGTGGTAAGCGCTTGATCCTACAAGTGGTATCAGAGCATGGTCATGGGTTCGAATCCCCCCGACTGACACTAGGGGGGAGATTGTTGGATGAATAAAATCCAGCGTCACCCTTAGGGATTCGAATGGGCTTAACATCCCAACCCATGGCGCATAGAGGGAGCTTACAAACCTCGCTTTAGGTGAAGCCCCTGAGGGCTCATACTATAAGGAAATAAAGTTGCACCCTCAGTAACAGCAATTGCTTTTAGCACAGTGGTAAGCGCTTGATCCTACAATTACGCCCTGGGCGGAACGTAAGACTTGGATATGCATAAATAAACAAAGAAAATTACTCTTCAAGAAGAGTGACTTGGATAATCTCTTCAGAAGACCAATTGCGGAGAACTTCACCCGGGACCCTTGGACGCACCTAGTTGTCAATGTCGCAATCACTATCCCCATCTTCTTCGTTGATTGCAGAGATCTGGCATTACTGAATGATGCTAGCGCTGGAGAAAGTAATCGGCCCCTGACAAGTCTGAGGCGTTGAAGTTATAGAAGTCAATGCTGGCTGATACCCAATCCCAAACTTGTCTTCCTTTATAGGTAAATCCAACAGACGTCCCCAACCGGGAGCAACACTTGAATTTACCAAGTCTTGTGCCTGCTTGAAGGACGAAATAGAGGCACCTGCTTTAACCTCTTCCACTGGAGCTGCAACCTTGATTTGAACTGCCTCAAAGGCCTGACACAGGGTCTCATGAATCTCACCTTCTACCTCTACATACTTGAATGTAGACAGGTGACTGACCAGAATATCCTCCTCACCACAGACAGTGATAATTCTTCCGTTGACCGGGAACTTGATCTTCTGATGCAAGGTCGAGGAGACTGCCCCATCGTTGTGGATCCAAGGACGACCCAACAAGCAGCTATACGAAGGACTGATATCCATCACATAGAAGACGGTGTTGAAGGTTTGTGATCCAATCTGAATTGGCAATTCTAACTCTCCGAATACCGACCTCTTAGAACCATCGAAGGCTCTCACAACAAGATCGTAAGGCTTCAAGATCAAACCTTCTACCTCTAACCTTGACAGGGCTCTCTTGGGTAGCACATTGAGAGAGGAACCTGTATCCACCAGAACATGGGATAGCACAGTGTCTTTGCACTCCATCGAAATGTGCAAAGCCTTGTTATGATCGCGTCCAGCTGGCGTCAAGTCAGAATCAGTAAAACCCAACCCGTTTCTTGCATGAACATTTGCAACAATCCCTTCTAGTTGGTTCACTGAGATCTCCTGAGTCACATACGCAGCATTAAGGACCTTCAGAAGTGCTTCCCTGATCGACTACCTTGTAGTCTCATTTCTTTATGATTCTCAAGAGCTTGTCTACATCTTTCACGAAAGCAGGCTCAGAGCCAGCCTGTGGTGTAAAGGTACCCTCATTCACAACTTGCTTGCCTTTGGCCTTCGCCGCGACGTTAGCACTATCATATTGGGCAACTGGTGGTGAGAACAGTCTACCACTTCTGGTGAATCGCCCGATTCCACCAACATTGTCCACTGCGGGATCTTTTATTTCAACTTCAGGTTCATATTTCTGATCCTGCACCTTTTCTATTTTCAGTGGCTGCTCCACTCTATGATCATGCGTGTACACATTCCCCCCGTAATGCCAAGGAATGACCCTTTCGCTGGTGAAAGGTAAAGGACCAGGGGTCGTGATGGTCATAGTGGATTGATGCGGTCGCACTAGTGGTACCGGTTGCACTACTGGCACACTGATCTGAGCGGTCGGGTAGAAAATTGTGATAGTGGCAACGTCACAGTCATACTAAGAAATCTCATTCATTGAAATACAAACATCCGAAACATCGGAATCAAGTTCAACAAATACATCAGAATCAAACACAATGTTTGGAATATCAGCAACAACATTAGGAAAATTAATTACATCATTAGGAATTATAAAATCAACAGGAACAACATTCGTAAATTCTTCAACATCAACGGCATCTTTAGAAAAGAGAGGATCAACATTTGCATTCTCAAACACCTCTTCAACAACCCCTTCAACAGACTTTTGGGCAGATAGGTCTTCAGCTCGGAGGATACCATCGTCAAGCAAAGCATGGATACCCTGCTGCAGCCTCACACAACCCCTGCTCTGTGCAACACAACCCAAACAACCGCTCCTGCAACCGGGGAAAACATTTGCCTTTAGCAAGTATTCTATAATTTCTAATAGCGGAGTCTTCAATTTCAACACATCCTTGACTTATTTGACTTCTCCTTCAACCATGTTAACATTTGCTCCACCATGCTGCGGCATAGGATTGTTGACAACATTAGGAGCCGACGTAAAGTTAATGGCCTTTGAGTCAATAAGGTCTTGAACTACGTGCTTAAAAGATTTCCAGTTTTCAATAGTGTGGCCAGGTGCCCTAGAGTAGAACTAACACCTAGCATTGGTGTCATAATCCAGTGGAAGCCTGCCAATAGGAGGAGCCAAAGTGCGTAACTGCACAAGTTGCAATTGTTGAAGGCTGGGAAGCAATTGGGCATACGACATCGGAAGAGTGTCGAAACGCCTATCCATCATCCTTTGTCTCTGTTGGTAGGCAGTTCTGTTACCCTGTTATTGTTGGTACTGATTTTGTTGACGCTGGGGTTGTTGTTGTTGCATTGGTGCTGCAGCCGAAATGGTCACAGCTGCAACATAGGGTTGCGGATGGTAATTCTGAAAATTGTTCCTTCGGTTACCCCTGCTCTAATAAGAAGACACGGAATTTGCATCCCCTTCTCTCCTCTTCTGTCCTCCTATGAACGGCTTCTTTGACCCCGAGGATGATCCAACCCCAATCTGGATCTTACACGTCTTCAAGTAGTTCTCCACCCTCTCACTTGTAGAGACCACATCAGCAAAATTTGAGGCGTTGCAACCCACTAGACGCTCCAAATAAGACCCGGGCAGTGTGTTCATAAACATGTTGGCCATCTCTTTTTCCAACATCGGAGGTTGAACACGGGAAGCCATCTCTCTCCAGCGTTGAGCATACTCTTTGAAGCACTCATTGCTCTTGAGAGACAAATTATGGAGTTGAGTCCTGTCAGGTGCCATATCCGCATTGTATTGGTACTGCTTCTTAAAAGCCTCAGCCAAGTGTCTCCAGCAGCGAATATGGGCTCTGTCTAGCCTCATATACCACTCCAAGGATTCCCCAGCTAGGTTGTCCTGGAAGAAGTACATGAGCAACTTCTCATCATCGGAATACGCAATCATCTTGCGGAAGTAAGCTTGCACGTGAGTCTTCGGGCAAGAGTTGCCATTGTACTTATCAACAATTGGAACTCTGAACTTTGGTGGAACTCTCACACCTGGGACCAGCCCCAAGTCAGCAACATCCACACCAAGAGCTTTCTGCCCTTCCACAGCTTTCAACCTCTCCTCCAATCTCCGAAACATTGGGTCCACACCATGGCCCATGCCAAAGTCTTCCTGAAGCAGGGTGAATTGATCCTCCTGATCATCATGGATGGGTTGTTGATCAGGGTTGACACGTGGGATAGGGATAGGCCCCGGTCCATTGGGTCCATTAGTCTCTCCAGCTGGAGGATCAATCACAATCTTCGGTTGAGTAGTAGGGGGATTCCTTTGTATCAACAGTCTAAGCTCCTGCTGTCCCTGAGCCACTCCTTGGACCACGTCCATGAACTGATTCATGCGAATCCTCATCTCATCGAGCTCTGCTTGTAGGCCTTCCATTGCTCTGCGTTGATTCCTTCGGGTACCGTATCAGTGAATGCCTGAGTCAGCTATCCTGCTAGTGGAATACCAAACAAAATGAGAACACTGTGGCGGTACCTGTTATGCAAGACATGCTAATGGATATGCAAATGCAATGACATGTTTATCAATTCCAAAGGGTATTCTACCCCTTGATTCCAGTCTCACATCAGATAAACAGTGTAAGAAGATCGAGCCGTGGATAAACTTATGAGACCAAGATGCAATAAAGAAACCGTCATACAAATGAGTTCAAGGAGAAGGGCCTTAGCCAACAGTACATCAAAAGATGGTCTCCACAACAAGCCTGTGGATCATCACTACAAAGCAACAAATAGACACAACAAGTAAAAAGAGGAACAAAAATCAGGAATCAGCCTCCTGTATACAACCCATAAGGACTGCTTCTAACTTCAGCAAGCAATGCCACCGTGTCAGGATGATCTAGAGATTCTGTCAAACGCCGGATAAGCAAATTCCTCTTGTGAATAATCCCATCCAGTTCTTTGATGTGCTCTATGTAATAATCCCCACCATCCTCCCCGAATACCTCTTCAAGTCTAGATTTCTTCAAACCCGACAACACTTTGACTTCTTCAATCTGTTCTTGAGCCTTGTCGAGTTGATCTGTGATGTAACCATTGGTTGTACGGGCACACAGGAGCTCATTGTTGTTCTCCTTCAGCAGAGTCTTCAACTTCTCCATCTGACCAGTCAATTGGGCCACCATCTCCACCTCTTTTGCCTTCCGAGAAGCTAAAAATGCATCCCATTGTTCTTGCCACCCAGCTAACTTACCACGGGCCTCTGTTAACTGCTGCTTGACTCGCCTCAACTCAGAACTGGATGATCCCAAGGCTTTGTCAGTTTTCCTGAAGAAGTTCACTTCCACAGCCAATTTCTTTTCCGCTTCCTCTTACAATCTAACAGCTTCCCCCTTCTGATATTCTGCCTCATGGTATAGATGCATAAAGTCTTGCAACTTCACACTCAACTCCGAGTTTTCAGTTTGGAATTCCTCCATGGCATCCTTCAATTTGTCATACTCCTATCGGCTCACTATTGTTGACTGTGCAGGAGTAGGTGGATACAAAGGTTCTTCAATAGGAAAGGGCATACTAAACTCTTGGACTCTTCCCCGAAGCCAATCTTCATATTGAGGATAAGTCCTGCAATTTCCCTTTTTAAGCACAGTTTTTCCTCTCTTGATTACCTTGAGCCAGGCCTCAGCTGCCTTATGCGATACAATCAGATCAGATGAAGAATGGAAAAACAGAGATTCTTCCACATCTTTTTCCAAAGGCGGAGTTTTTAAAGCATACCCAAACTGTCTGACTGCTAGAGAAGGATTATAGTTGATTGCTCCTCTTCTTCCTACCAACGGCACATTCGGGAAGTTCCCGCAACTGTGAATAATATTCTCCCGAAGCAAGTTCCGGTCAGACCACCAAGAAATATCTTTAGCTCTTATCCCCATCAACCTCTTCGACCAACTCAACGAGTCCTTGAAATCAACGAACGCTCCCGACTTGGGTACGTGAGAACTGAACCACTTATAAAACAAGGGTGCACAACAATTCACCAATCCTCCTTTCCTATTCTAATTCATGTGATGCATTTAATGAAAGAAATCTCCCAGCAAGGTTGGCACTGGATTTCCCAACACGAAGAGGCGTATTGCGTCTATGCCCACAAATTTTGCAACATTAGGGAATAGGACAATCCCGTATACAACAAGAGCCAACACAGCATTGAAACACCTCCGATCACCATCCTCAAGCTTCTTCTTGGCTTCTCCCACTAAGAAACTCAGATGAAAACCACTGACTCCTCCTTTTTGACACATATTAGACTCCAAGACTGATTTTCCCAAATATGTGGCTGAAGCAACCAGGCTGAAATCGGGCAGAAACTCAGAACTGTAGAATAGCAACTACGACTTGATAGGAACTCTGAGAAAACTGGAAATCTCCTCCAAAGTAGGGACCAAGATATAATCTGGGAATGTAAAACACCTCAATGGAGGGTCATAGAACTGCAGCAGTGTAAAGAGAGCATCACGTTGATCTTTGGGGAGAACCGTAACGAAACTTAGAATCAACCCGTAATCCTTCTGGAATCTTTCTAGAGAATCATGATCCATTAACTTCATCAGCTGTTGAATGGGATCCAAATAAACCACATGAAATTTGTAGGCGACGTGTCTTTTCCTGCCAATATCCATCTTAGGAGAACCAGAAAACCCCGACTAGAATCAAGAAGAAGATATAAACCCCTGGAAATAGGTAAACATATGTTAAATGATGTGAATGCAAAATGATGTGATGCAATGCAGTGACATGGGAATCAGGATTGCTGTATCTGCTTGAACAACTGTCAGGTCGCACTGTTTGAAGAGAAAACCACTGAGGAACATATAAGAGATCAAAGTTCTGCTCCAACAAGAATACCAGAAAACCGGGTTGGTTGAAGGTTAAGGTTTCCTGAATTTAGCCCGCCCCTCACTGGTAGGTTATAAGAACAGAAGTTTGTTAGCTTCTAGCCCTTCAGTCGAGAATAATACGTTTACCGCTGAAGGTTTGGTATTATTACGAGACAAAAGACCTCCACTGACTCCCCTCAACAAAACATCCTAAAAGCAAGTTCCCAGCCTTGTGTCCTCGGATTGAGCAACGAGAATGCGCCCACCAGAGCTAACATAATCGCGTCTCGGAGGAATGCCTCGACTGAGTCCCCGGGAAATGGTCACCAGAGTCAACGATTTCTAAAGGAACATCCTGTTGTTACGGAACACCCGTAGGACAGAATATATCCAAAAGAAACCTCATCTGGGTGTGGGTCCCATGAACGACTTAACGTAGCAACATGCTACGCAAGCCTCATGACTATCCACTCTAAAACCTGTGTGTACGCTCAAGCCTGGGTAGTTGGCTTATCTCTCATGGAACAACCCACCCCAACAAACAACCAACCCAACAGATCCAGCAAATACATCAATTATATGTACACAATGCAATAAGATAAAGCAGATAAATGCTGAAAGTAAATAACTGTACAAAAGAATAAACACCCAATCAAACAAGAAACTCACAAAATCTAGGAGGGACTCGCATAGGGAAACCAGGTCCCCAGCGGAGTCGCCAGCTGTCGCAACACGAAAAAACAACCGGCGGGAAAAAAGAACAGAAGAGCCGCCACCGTTCGTTATTTATCCCAAAGGAGGGAAAGGAAAGGATCAAAGAAAACCTGAAGAGAGGAAAAGACAAGGTCTCGCAACCAAATCTAGGGTTCGGGAGTCGATTATGCGAAGGGAAGGTATTAGCACCCCTACGCATCCGTAGTCTTCTACAGTATCCACTCTTGTTGTTCTAGTCTAAAGGGTGTAGGTATATCTAAGGTACTATCTGCTAAGAGAAGGTCAAAAGAAAATGACTCGCAAGGATGTCGAATCCACTGCCTACGTATCTCATCTGAGTATAAGAATCAGAGTCTTCGTAGCTCGGCTACCTATGGGCGAAAGAGAAGTGTGCTCGATAAGACATCGTGTCTTATGCCTACGTATCTCATCTATAATGAAAATCAGAGCAAAAAGTAGTTCAGCTAACTACGGGAACAAGGGAAAGGGAAGGTCTCGATCGCAACGAAGGAGAGAGAAAAGAATTGCAGCAAGGGCGAAAGCAAGCAAGGATTAGTTGTTAGTCTTTAGTCAAACTCGGCAAGACATCACATCTCATGCCTATGTATCTCATTTGAACATGAGAATCAGAGTTATCGTAGTTTGGCTAACTAGGGGTTAAGGAATGCCATCTGAACATGGACTTACAAAAGAGGACACCAGCTATGTCAAAGGAAAGTGGGCAATGTGTTCAACGTCCTAGCAGTAGGTGTCGCAGCTCGCTGAATCGAGTCTTAGGAAGTTACCTCTTTGCAATAGAACGAACTAACATGCCACAAGATCGGAGACGCACAGAAGGTCTAAAAGGTGGGGAAGCTCTGCCCTAGAGTTGTCATGTAATGTGGACCTATGTGTTAGGATTTACAGAGGGGAATATCTACCTAATGTTAGCATGCAAAGAATAAGGGAATTCTACCTATGTTATCATACAAAGGGTTCTACCTAATGGGTGCTACCTAAATGGAACAAGAGTCGACGGACGGAGCAAGGAGAGGAGCCACGGATAAAGGTAGATGGCGATGCCTGAGGCGATCGACTTACAAGAGGATGGATGAATGCGTGCTGGTTCTGTTAAGTTTTGAAAATGATTACTCAATGTTGGATCGAGCTTTTGATTTTGTTTTGAAATGATTATCGGATGTTCATTTTGATTCTTGTATTAACAGATGAATAAAGAATGAAAGAATAAATATTATACACTTTATGGGATAGGGGTACATTTGTTACGAATGGGGATGGTTCATGGAAATCAAACAATAAGAATATATGCCTCAATCATCATACAAGTAGGCAACAGTTATCAATCAAATCAGATAAGTAAACAGGTATATAATCAAATCAAAGAATCAAAGAATGAAGCAACGGAGCATTAAACAAGGCATGGGAAGTATGAACATGTTAAACAATCAAGCAATAGTAAGCATGGATGAAATAAACAATTGTAACAGATAATAGATGAATCAGACAGATGAAAAGATGCACAAAAAAGGGTCCACTGAAATAATTAAATCAAGAAATGAGGTAAGGATCAGATAAAATCAAGATAAAAGGCCTATAATACATGGCTTATGAGATGAACAAGGGAGGATCAAAAGATCTCTTCAATTGCCATAAGCAATCCCTAAATCAAATATTGATCATAAAGAAGTCAACTTAAAATTCGAACCAACTTAATAATTATCAAATAAATAGCAAATTAATCAGGAAAATTATGAAAAATTAAACTAAGTAAGGTGGGGTCAGGACATCATCAACCCCCCAAAAGATTTTAAAAATAATGAAAATTAGTACATGAATTAATTGAAATAAAACAGAAGTCAAACCAAAAGTCAATCAACAAAACTAGGTTAAAAATAAATCAAGAATAAATTAAAAATGTGAAATAAAAATCTAAGAAAAAGTCAAGTTGACCATGGGGCAGTGGTCAACCTTCATCCCAAAAATCAAAAGCTGAAAATAATTTTAAGTTATAAAAATAAAATCAAGAATCAAATGTATGCTAAAATGGACCACTTAGAATGAATAATTAAAATAAAATATTAATACTAATTAAATGTGAAAATAAAAATTAAATAAAATTAAATAAGGCATCAAGCAATATGGAAAATATTTTTGAATATTTTTATGAACAAAGAAAACATTTTAAATTAATTAAAATCAAAACAGAAATAAATTGGGAATTAAAAAAGAACATGAAAAGAGGTGGTGTATTAGTATTTTAACTGAACTTGGAAATGAGTGATACGCTGATGGGCCCTGAAAGAGGGGCGCCAAAAGCAAACAGCGAAGGCCCACAATCCAAACAAACATTAAATCTGGGCGTGACATACTTAAATGAACATTTTAATTAAAAAAGCCATGTGAACATGTATCAACCGGTCACTTTTACTTAAGTCACTAAAAGACAAAACAGAACGGATGGACGAGATTAAAACGGATGTGCTGGATCCAATGGCTCTCAAGATGACACGCAATCATCTTCTTCCTTGAGCCAAACCCTAGCCATAATCATGCAAAAACGCAGGCAATGCAACACATTTTTATCAACTTCAACACCAAAA
Source organism: Lathyrus oleraceus (assembly GCF_024323335.1). Taxonomy (NCBI): domain Eukaryota; kingdom Viridiplantae; phylum Streptophyta; class Magnoliopsida; order Fabales; family Fabaceae; genus Lathyrus; species Lathyrus oleraceus. The sequence continues at coordinate 424,925,094 of NC_066580.1, forward strand.
TACAAACACTATAGTGCATCAAAAAACATGAAACAAAGCCCAGATCTCAAGTACAAAATGTGATGATTAACGTGGTAACTTGTTTTAGGTGAAATGGTAGCTTATTCATGGAGAAAAGTTGACAATAAGGTGTCAATATGAACAGGGACATGAGCAAAAATCAACAACACAAATCAACACCATGAACATTGCCTCGTACTGAGGGCTTCAGAAATAAGCATAAGTACATGATTATCATTGAAACAAGCATGATAATGAGCATAGATGTATCATTAAATGGCTATGGAAATGGAGTAAAAGAGTTACCTAGTGGAAGTCTAGTCCACTGCTTCTTGACTGTGGAGAGACTAGAAATAAACGATGCTTCCTTGGTGCTTCAAGAGCTTCACCTTGAGACCTTTGCTGAGAAATACAAGCTGACTTCTAATGAACCTTGCCCTTTCTTGCTCGAAAATTCACTGCCTCCTTTCATGCTTAGGGTTTCTAGCTTTAAGTATTGTGGGTCAAACTCCTTAATGGGCTCTAAAACAATCTGTTTATCTATGAGCAAATGATGCAAGTTGATGAGGTGTATTAGAAGAGGGCACGTGAGGTACTGAGGTTTCTTATTTTGGCAAAACTTTTAAGTGAATGGAAATATGATGTATGGCCAAATGAGGAAAACAAACATTGGCTGTGGAGGTGCATTTGTGCAGCATGGCTTGGTTTGGCAGCAGGCAAGAAATCATTTCAATATGGTGACTTTGTGGCAACATAACTTGATGAGGAAATCACCAATTAAGGAGATGATGCAAACAGTAGAGAGATAATATGGAGAATGACATGTTTCATGTTGAGAATGGGTTGAAATAATGAGTGGAAGAAGGTGAAAAAGGGGCCTCAAGATCATGTCACACCATTGCAAGATTGGTTGGGCAAGCTAGGCATACATGTTGGGCACAAAAATCAGGTCTAAGTGATGACTTTAAATGATAATATCTTGCAAATGAAACATCCTATGAATCTCATTCCAAAGTCATCTGAAAGATGGCATATTGGAGAGTATCTTTGATGTTCAAGGTTAAAAGAAATGGTGAGTAGAAGTAACCTAAAAAGAGGCCTAAAGTTGAGCAAAACTGAAAAATGCAAGGCTGGCCAAGGTAACTTGAAATCTGCCTAGAAATTTCAAGTCATGGTACCAATTTTAAGTGAATGTATCTCTCAAACCATGGATCCAAATAAGATGACTCCAAAGGGAGGTGAAAGAGGACATGACAAGGTATAATTGTTGTGAAGAAAATAATTTCAATTGGTGCCTTGAAGTGTAAGAAAACTGGCCAAAACGTTTGACAAACATTTAAAGATTTTTAGACTTAGAAATTTTTCTAAGTGTCCTAAAAATATGCCCTACTTTGACCAAGCATAACTTTCTCAATTTCGATCCAAATGGAGCAAACTTTATATTTCTAGAAAGCTTGGAAGAAATAAAACAACTTTCATGTTGGAGAAATTTTCAAATGGAGCTTTATCTTGATGGAAGATGGGCTTAAAGTGAGTGCAAAAATCATAAAAACTTGCCCAAAATGGAAAGTCAACCATTTCCAAATTAAGTAACTTTTCCAATTCCTGATTAAATGATGAATCCATGATCCAACCTTGATAAAATTTCACATGTAGGATCCCCCAGGCATGAATTTTTAGATTCCAATCTCAAAAAGTCAGGAGTTGACTTTTCTGGCCCCACAGTTTACTTTTCCCAAACTGTCCGATTCCCGATTCCAGTGATCAATTGAAGCACTTCTGGCTCAAATTAAAAACTGATTTTTTGTATGTAGACCCTTGTGGACATATGGAGGGCCATGAAAAATAGTTTCACCCAAATAATCAGAAATAAACTGATTTTATACCAAACCCTAATTTTAGGGCAAAATTGATCGGGAACTGATTGCACTGCTTGGCAATGGGTCTTTCTGAGATAATTGTGAGTCTTCCTAGGCCAAGATGCCTCTCCAATCATGACATGGATGAGCTCCTCTACTTCCAACCAAACATTTCCTGTTGCAGGTAGCCATGAAACCCTAATTTCCTGATTAAATCCAGATGAACACTCTGATAGTTCTGAATCCTTCACTGATGAGATAAGGACCATAATAAGATACCTGGAGCCCCCTGAGACCCTTGAGACTTGTATACTTAGAGAATGAAGTCAAATTCCCCATCTTGATTTGTGTGGGCGCCTTCTGCTAAGGAGTGATCAATCAAAACCTAATTTCCAAGTCACTAATGCAGTATGCAATGAGTATGACCTAGTATGATGCCAATCAAGTGTGAAACATAATCCCATGCTTCCAGAAAAAATGGTAGGGTAAATTTTTGGGGTATTACACTTTGGAGGAAAAAGAGATGACAAAGATATTTCTAAAGACCCTGATTTCATTTTATTATGAACGAATGATTGCTAGTGCCCCCAGTGACTTTACCGAGATGGTAAACATGGGGATGAGGCTTAAGGAAGGAGTTCGAGAGGTACATTTGTCAAAAGATGAGCCATCAACAAGAAAGAGGTATGGCAGTAGTTTCAGCAAGAAAAAAGACAATGAAGCGAATGTGATAGGCACTGGGAGGCAGAGGAGGCCTCAGATCAAAAGGAACCAATTATCCCGTCAACACCATCATCAAGTATCTTCCGTTATCCCGGTATTTTCTAATTAACCGCAACAACGAGCAAACACTTACAACAAAAATACCAACAACAATCACCATCAACAAAACATTGAGAGGAAGAAGGTCTCTTTCGACCCGATTCCTATGTCATACGCAGAACTCTACCCGTATTTGGTTCTGAAGAACTTGATTCAACCGAGAAACCCGCCGTAGATTCCAGAACCACTTCCATGGTGGTATAAGCCTGAGCTCCGTTGTGCTTTTCATCAAGGAGCACCCGGACATGATATCGAGAACTGCTACCCACTCAAATATGAGGTTCAAAAGCTGATGAAGAGTGGAATGGTGTCTTTCAAGGACCGTGCGCCGAATGTGAAAGCAAATTTCTTTCCCGCCCATGGGAACTCTTTTGTGAATATGGTGGATGGTTGTCCTGGCGAGTTTAAAGTTTTTGATGTGCATTTTATCAAGAGGTCCTTAGTGCAGATGCATAAGGATGTTTGTTTAGTAAGTGATTGTGAGCATGACCATGATGGTTGTGCTGTTTGTAGTGTTAACCCGATGGGTTGTGAAGTTGTGAAAAGGGACATCCAACGACTAATGGATGAAGGCATGATTCAAATTGTTCAATCCCGTCATGTAGATGACGATGTCAATGTCATAGTGCCCATTTTCAAGCAGCTAGAGAGATTGATAATCTAGTACGACAACAACAACAGTAACAATGTCAACAATAGATCAGTATCGCGCGTTGGTAATACGGTTAGCGGACTCAGTCCTGTATTCATCTGATAAAGCTATTCCGTATCAGTATAATGCTACAATGATAAAAGGTGGTCAATAGGTTCAGTTGCCTACAACTAGTTTAGTGGTGAGCATTGCTGATGTTACCAAGGTGACCTGCAGTGGTCGTGTATTTGGGCCGGTGTTCCCAAGAGATAAGGAGGAATCAATTATGAGTAAGAAGGTATAAGTGTATGTTGTAGATCCAGTTGGTGCTTCAAAGGGTAAGTCTGGTGAATCCAGCAATGTGAAGGCCAACGATGATGATGAGGTATCTCGGTTAATTAAAAGAAGTGAGTTTAATGTGGTAGAGAAGCTGCTCCAAACCCCCTCAAAAATCTCAGTGTTGTCTCTGCTCATGAATTCTGAAGCACACAGAGAAGCACTGTAGAGGAGCTGCTCCAAACCCCCTCAATGATTGTAGTGAAGTATTCGAATGAATTCCCAATTTGTCTTTGATGCGTCTTGATAGGCCAGCTCATGTGTTTGTTCTTGAAGAGATCAAAGACGAGAAGCCGTGGTATTACGACATCAAATGTTTCCTCCAAAGTCAGATTTACCCGCCTGGGGCATCTGTGAAAGATAAGAAGACTTTGAGAAGATTAGCCGGTAATTTCTACTTGAATGGTGATTTACTTTACAAGAGAAACTTTGACATGGTTTTACTCAGATGCGTGGATAGACACGAAGCAGACTTTTTGATGACTGAAGTGCATGAAGGTTCCTTTGGTACTCATTCCAATGGACATGGAATGGCGAAGAAGATGTTGCGAGCAGGTTACTATTGGCTGAAAATGGAATCTGACTGTTGCAAGTTTCTAAAGAAGTGCCACAAGTGTCAAATTTATGCTGATAAAATTCATGTTCCTCCGACACTTTTGAATGTTATCTCTTCCCCATGGCCCTTCTCCATGTGGGAAATTGATATGATTGGGATGATTGAGCCCAAAGCTTCGAATGAACATCGTTTCATTTTGGTGGCAATTGACTACTTCACCAAATGGGTTGAAGTGACATCGTATGTGAATGTAACCAAGCAAGTTGTTGTGAGGTTTATCAAGAATCATATCATATGCCGTTATGGTGTGCCAAGTAGATCATTACTGATAATGGATCAAACTTGAATAACAATATGGTGGAAGCTCTTTGCAAAGGCTTCAAGATCGCTTACCATAACTCTTCTCCCTACAGACCTACGATGAATGGGGTTGTTGAAGCTGCGAATAAGAACATTAAGAAGATTATTCAGAAGATGGTTGTCACGTATAAGGATTGGCATGATATGCTCCTGTTTGCTTTGCATGGGTATCGTACATCCGTTCGCACTTCAATAGGGGCAACCCCTTTCTCTCTTGTGTATGGTATGGAAGCAGTGCTCCCTATAGAGGTTGAGATTATTTCATTGCGCGTGCTCATGGAAGCCAAGTTGACTGAGGCTAAATGGTGTCAAACCAGATTTGATCGGCTAAATTGGATTGAAGAGAAGAGATTGACTGCCATGTGTCATGGTCAGTTATATCAGCAGAGGATGAAGAAAGCTTTTTATAAGAAGGTCAGACCTCGTGTGTTTAGAGAAGGTGACCTTGTGATCAAGAAGATCCTGTCTTTCAAACCAGATTCTAAGGGAAAATCGACTCCTAATTATGAAGGCTCATATGTTGTTAAGAGAGCCTTTTCAGGCGGTGCTTTGATTCTTACAACTATGGATGGTGAAGAGTTCACTCGTCTTGTGAAAGCAGATGCAGTCAAGAAATACTTCGCCTAAAAAAAGAAAAGAACAACTCGCTAAGTTGAAAACCCGAAAGGGCGGCTTAGGCAAAAAAGAGCATCTCGGTGGATTGAAAACCCGAAAGGATGGTCAGGGAAAAGTTAGAGACATAAAAAACAGAAAAAATTTCCCGATAAGTTGAGTACCCCACCTTGGGGAAACTTATGCAAAAATTAGGGATTATGGCAAGTAACTACATTCTACTGATCTTCAAATTTTGGAGAACTTTGACCACCAGGGTTGACATCAATTCATCATCCCAACAGCAGTCAAGAGCACAATGGATATTAAGAATTGGTAGAAGGATTAAGGATCATTTGTATTCAATGTAGCCCTTTTCCATGTAAATTACCATTTTCTACTTTGTAAAAATCTATGGAGTCTTGTCATTTACAGACTACCATCCCATTAAATAAAGTTGAGCTTTTATCCAATTGTTCCTACTCTTATTTACTTCAGCCAATAGTTTAAGTTTTATTATGATCATTTTGAAAATTATTTTTTTTTAATCAAAATCTTTTTCTTAAAACATATAAAAACAAGAAATTTTCAAAGAAATTAGAAAGGAAGTATCAACAACACTTCAAGAGCAGCAAGTCCTTAAGTGCTTAGCATCGGAGGTTCCCTAAGCAGTTAACCCTTTGGGTGTTCCTGGTTGTTTGTGTTGTTCTGGTCCCCCTGCGGAGTGTTTATTCCCTAGCGGAATTCCGATTCTTTTTCCCAGCTAAGCTGGTTGATTCAGTACCTTGCGGCGTGTTATTTCCCCAGCAGTGTTTCTGTATTCCCCAATGGGGTTGATCTTCAGTAGAGTAAGATCTTTTCCCTAGTAGATCACATTGGTTCCCCATCGGTTTCCATTCGACTCGCTCCTAGTCAGAGTGTCCTCCTAGTTTCTGAACAACTGTTTTGTGTTTATCTTCTGTATGGTTGTCTCCCATTTGATATGGCGTAGACCTAATTTCCTTGCAGACTCGATAATTTCGCCTCTCTTCAGCAAATCTCCTCCCTCGGCTAGGTTTGAGCCTTTGGTTTGTTAATCTCTCTGTTCTCCAGCATTTGTCTCCCTATTTTTGTGGATTGATCGAGGATTGTACCGATGATTCAAATTCTTTGTGACACCTTTGTATCCTTTTTGATCGTTTTGTCCACATAATCATCATATATACATATACATATACAAATGTCGGTGTCTGTCCTCCCTCAATTGTAGAGGGTCATCCCCTTAGGTAGAAAGACTTTAACCTTTCTCCTCTTCCCCACTGAGTTTGTTTCCTCATGGACGATTATTTTTTCAGTTTCCTTTCCAGTTGTTTATCTGGATGGAATCACTCCCCTTGAGTTATATCCCTATTGGGTTGAGTCTTGATTAACTGTTTCTGTCTAGCTTTTACCTAGATAGATGCTTCGAGTCTCCTAAGAGTTTATTTCTTAGTAACTTGTAATATTTTTCTTAGTTCGCAGTTTGTTACTTCTTGCCCAATACCTGCCAAAAGTACCCCTGTTTTTCTCCTCAGTAGAGTCCCTAGTGGATCTATTCCTTCTAAAGCATATCCTTGATATGTTCATCCTAACCGATGACGGATATCTTTCTTTCCCCCCTGAGTTTATCCTTGATATGTTCATCCTAACCGATGACGGATAATCTCACCTTTGATATTCTACCCAGTAAAAAGGTAGTTATAATCCCTATTCTTTTTTCCCAGAGAGTTAATCCTTGATATGTTCATCCTAACCGATGACGGGTTTCCTTCTCTTTGCGATCTTCTACCCAGTAACTGGTTGTTGTAAATCCTGCTTTTTGTCCCCCTCTTAGAGTTTATCCTTGATATGTTCATCTTAACCGGTGTTGTATTTTCTCTTTGATGGTTTTCTATCCAGCATTCGATAGATGTAATTCCTACTTTTGGTTCAGTTGGTTTATCATTGATGTGTTCATCTTAACCGATGACGGATATCCTCCTTGACATTTCCCAGGCCAGTCTATCCTTGATATGTTCATCTTAACCGATGACGAATTTTCTTCCCTGTTGAGTTTATCCTTGATATGTTCATCCTAACCGATAACGGATACTCTCACCTTTAGTCTTCTACCCAGTAACTGGTAGTTGTAAATCCTATTTTCTGCAGTTTTCCTCAGCAAGGCTATTCTTACCTAGTAACCGGTAATGAATACTCCTTCCTGGCGGTGCCCAGCAAGTCATCCTTGATATGTTCATCCTAACCGATGATAGATGATCTCTCTGTCAGATCTTTATTATCTCCTTACCCAGTAATAGGTAGTAGATAATAGATTTCTGCTCCTCCTGTGTTGAAGTTTATTTCTTCCCCAGTCGAGTTGAGTGCGTATTTCCTTAGTGAAATCTCTTTTCCTGCATGATTCAAGTACTTCAGTTTTATCATGACTTACTCGTATCCCCTGCAGATGTTGTTGTTTCCCTAGCTGAGTCTTTCCATGTTTGTATGGAATTCCTCGAGTCCCCCAGTAGTTTTAAGTCGTAGCCTGGCCTACGCATAACTCCTTTTCCCCCAGAGTCTCTGTCTCCCCAGTGAGTTTTCCTTACGGAATATGTTTATACTCTGGTTGACTTTCGGTCTCTCTGATTTCTATTCCTTTGTGGCAATATTTCCCCACAGAGCATTAACTTTTGCATTCATACCATTTGCATCATAAGGTCTCTTAGGGACCAAAATTTGTTCCTATATGTTGTTATTTAAGGACATTTTACTGAGTCGACATGAAGATTTTAACCTCCGCCTCCTCAGTTTGAATGTCCTTAAATAAGGGCAGCTGTAAGACCCCAATTTTGACCCTAAGATCCCTCATGCAATTTCATCATATGCATTAGCATTGGGATCATACCTTGGCATCTTCCTTACCCCTATTTCATTAGGTTTGTTCTGGGAAAGATCACCAAGCACTATATGATTGTATCATACTTGTATATCATCATTTTACTAACTAAAATACAAAATATGTCTTTGCATTTGCCTAACTCTTTTGTAGGTAGGGCATGATCTCCATTGATTTATCAAGTTCATATCTAGGGTTTGAGACCCTCATGACCAAGAGCACAACCATAAATTGATCCAAGAATGGTTATGAGCAACATATATGAGTCCATTTGATCTCTACATGTTATATTGATCAAGTTTTCTTCAAGAGTTTGAGGGTGATCTGCCTTGGAAACCCAAGTTTGACTAGGTATCTTGAGTAACTTCTCCAACAAGCTATCTCACCAATTGATCAAATTTATTAGGGGAACTTCAAAATTCATCATCTTATGCATATATGATCTACCATGAGCCAATAAAGTCCAAATAATTGAAGGTTAGCAAGTTGGTTGATGGTGGTTGCAGATGAATTCATCTGATCAAAACTGGGTCTCCCTAGACCCTATCTCCTACAATTTTCACCATATGAAAATAATTCCAAGATAAACGTTACTCTAAATGGCATTCCAAACAACTTTCATGTTAAGACCTAGAGCTAGTTTTGCTTGGAAAATCATTTTCTATGTTGAAACATTATAGGTCATTTTGTCTAAACCCAAATTTGAAGGTCAACTTCCCAAGGACATAACTTGCTCAATTTTTATGAGATGAAATATTTCCAAGTTTCACAATCAAATTCAATATGTCTACTTCAATTTTGATGTTTGGAGTGAGAGCTAATTCAACTTTTTTGAGCAGGTGATATGAGGTTACATTATATGTCAGTTTTGACCTATACCATTGAGCAAGTGATTTTTCCAAACTTCAAAAGTGCATAACTCTACCATTTTGAAGGTCTTTGAAAGAGCTACAACTTTGATGAATACACTTTTCTCATTTGAAGCTCACATAAAAAGTTAAGCAAGGTGGAATATTGAGATATATGGCTTGACACTTAGAAAAAATTTCAACATGTTGAAATTTCCAAACTTCCACCTCAAAATTCTCCACGACCAAGCTCCAAATGAAAAAGTGTTGAACATGAAAGTTGTTCCTCTTGATCTAACCTTTCCAAAAAGTCCAATTTCATCCATTTTGGACAAGATTTTCTAGGGCTGCGCATGGCTGGAACATTGCATCATCGTTTGGCAAAGATCAAACTTCAAGTTTCCATATACACTTGCCTTGCATTCCAAGTTGATTTCATACTTACTCACACTCAATTATGGATTAGATGGCATGATCTCATTGGCCTGTACACGCCCATGCACACATGCATCACTCATTGCCAATTTTAGAAACTCATTTGGAAGGTGCAAATATCACATGATTCAACTATAAATAGAGCTCCATATGCTCAGAGTTAGAGACCCCTTCGTGCCAGCTTTGATCCTAAACACTAAACCCTTCCGTTTGAGAGGATAATCCTGAGAATTTCCTTTGGAAATTGAGTTGGAATCTCACTTTATTGAGATTCAAAACTCCAAAGATCCAAGACCTTTTGGGCATTCTAAGTTACTTCTGCAAGCATCCTAAGCAAGATCAAGCACAGGCCAAAGCAAGAAAAAGTGAATCCAGACCTGCATTGAAGGTATTTTCTAGAAAATTTCATCTCTCTGATTCTCTCTCAATTCCATTCAATTCTCTTGGATCTTTGTTTGTCTGAAGTCCTACCAATGTAGGCAAGAAGATTGAGTTGCTTAGAGGTCAAATTGAAGCAACTCAGTTGACACACCTCAAAATTCAACTCCTCATATCTTTCTATATATGTGGAGTTAGTTAAAATTGAGGTCAGATTCGTGCTCTACGCCATTTTTTCTTTCAGATCATGTCCTCCTTTTTCATTTTCTTGATGGTGATGAGTGAACCAGTCCAGCCAGGGTCCCCGAAGAAGATGACCGACCTTTGGACGTCGGTGATGCGCTGGAAGTGTTCATAGCCATTGATCTGGTTCAAATTGTTTAAATCTCGTGCGTTGCTTTTAAATACCAAGCCTATGCCGCGTTGACTGTAGGGCACCATAGAACGCGCGCTTCTCACCACTTGATCTGCCACCTCAATTAATGAGGGAGATTAAGTGGTCCATGTTTTTTCTAATTATTTGAATTTCATTTTAATTGTTTTATTTTTATTGATTCATATTAATTTTAATATTGATCTAAAAAATATGGGAGTTTCACCTAAAGTTTTCAAATAATTTCCTCTTTCATATTCTGAATTAAAATTATTTTTTGGATCATTATTAATATTTTTCATGATTTAATTGATTTTGCATTTATTTTTAATTGTTTAAAAATACTTTTAACTCTGCAAAAATTCTGAAATTTTTTCTCCAAGTTTGTTTGACCTTGTTTGACCTATATAAGTCCAATTATGATTGCTTAACATAGCTCTAAATTTGTGACATAAAAATCATAGCATTCTAGTTAATGAGATTGTAAGTCTCCCCTCTTTCATGGTATTGCGTGGAAACTTGGCCTTTTTTCCTTCCTTTGGGAGATGTCTTGGCACAAGGATCCATGCTTCTGATAAGTGGGTTGAGTGTTCTCCAAAGAATGCCTTAAAATGAAATGAAAAACAATACTAACTTCTAACCCATTAACAAATAACTTTTAATTTCAAGCCATTTACTTTAATCTCATTTAATTCTAGCCTTTATTCATTTTCCATTATTCATATCATTCTAATTGTTTATGTTAATGCAATTTTCACTTTGTCCACCTGGACCATATTGTGTGATATATCTTGTTTTGTATATACTTTGCTTGTTTGTGTGTTTTTTGACCATTAATGTACAAAATAACAACAACAACCCTAAAAAACCTTTGTGTGGACTGTTGGCTTGATCTTGGACAAATGGACTTAGAACTTAGGCAACATTCCTATGCTAAAGGACTTAGGCAATGCCAACTTATTGATAAACCAAGTGCTTGCAATTTGAAACTTCATCTGACACATCATTCAAGATCCCTCTGACTTCATCTACAACATGATCATTGTGAAGCTATTATGTTGAATCTATGACTTGTGGAATTCATCTATTACATGGGTTAATTTGAAGAAGATCATGGAGTGGCTAAAGCTTGGATGTGGCTATCTTTATTTGATGCCTTTTCTCTTCAAGATAATATAATTATGCATTTGTGAGTTGCTTAATTCAAAATGTCCAAGGTAATTCTGAGTTTCTATTGACATTCTTGTCTAATTGGATTTCTACCCATTTGGTCAGATATTTTTAACTCTTAACTTTTAATTTTGTGCATAGGATTAGCCTCTTCATCTTCGCCCCATTTATTTAATTTCAAAATCTCTCCCTCCCTTTTCAAAATCTTCTTTGATTTAACTTGTTTTGTTCTACACTTTGACCACTTTGCAAAAAGATAGAAACTTTAGCCTTATGCCATTTCATTTTCAAACTTCTTTTCTTAAATCAAATTTGTAAATAAACTTAGCTATACTTGACTTAAACTTTCAAAAAGCCAAAAAGAACTAACTCATTCAAACCATTTTTAGGCCTTTGTGTCTTTCAAACTTAATTTTGTTAAAAGCAATGCATCCACTTTGACATTTGTATCACGAACTACGAGGTTTTGATCCCTCATTTTGATGTTGGTACGTAGGCGCAAGACCGAAGGTCTTGCCAAACACAAAAATATAATTAATGAATTCTTTTCTCATCCCCCCATGCTATTTATTTGTAAACATCATTTTGTACCAAATACATATGCACACAAAAAGGGCTCCCTAGGAGTACCTAGGACACTTTGGGTGCTAACACCTTCCCTCTGTGTAACCAACCCCCTTACCTGTAATCTCTGACATTTTATTAGTTTTGATTTAAAAACTTCTTACTTTTGGGTTTTGTTCGTACTTTTTTCCTTTTCCCTTGGAAACAATAAAAGCGTGGTGGTGACTCTTGTTATTTGATCTCTAGCTTATCCATAGCTTGATGATCATGAATTTACAGATCAATATTAAAATTAATATGATTTATTGAAAATAAAGTAATTAAAATGAAAATCAGAAATTACAAAAATACGTGGACCATCTGATCTCCCTCATTAATTGAAGTGGCAGATCACATGGTCCCAAGCGCGCGCTCCATGTGGTCTTGACTCAACCACACATCAGGCATGGTTATTACAACCAATGCGTGAGATTAAAACAAATTGGACAAATCATGTGGTTTAGAGAAATGCCAACACATCGCCGGAGCCAGAGCTCCGGTCTTCTTCTCCGGTGGACCTTACCTGACTAGTCCACCTTCAACCATCACCAAAATGAAAAAACAAGACATGGATTTAAAGAAAAAATGTTCAGGAGCTCGAATCTGGCCTCAATTTTGTCTAACTCCAAGTATATAGAAATATACAGGGAGTTGAATTTTGAGGATCATGATCTGAGTTGCTTCGATTTAACCTCTAAGCAACTCAATCTTGTTAGCTACATTGGTAGGACTTAAGAGAACCAAAAATAAACAAGAATAGTGAAGAAATAAGAGAGAATTGAAGAGTGGAAAAATCTGGAAATTCACCTTCAATGTAGCTTCAGATTGGCACGATCTTGCTCACAATTATGCTCGGCCTTGCTTCATATGCTTGATAGAGTAGAATTGAATCAAGGGAAGGGATGGACTCTTTGAGTTTCAATCTCAAAAATAGTGGGAGATTCAAACTTGATTTTCAAAGAAAATCTGCAAGCTTATCCTTTAATGGTGAGGGTTTAGGGTTGATGAATCAAAGTTGGCGCTTGAGTCCTCAATATTGAGCATGAAGGGTTTCATTTATAAGCAAAGCAATTGGTTTCACACCCTTCATTCAAAAATTCTAAAAATAGCAATTCACCCTTGCATGGGTGAATGGGCGTGTGATAGGCCCATGAGATAAGGCATTTAGGTCCAAAATTGAGTGTAAGCAATGCTGAAATCATGTTGTCAAGCCATGCATTCGTGTATGAAAAGTGGAACTTGAAATCTTCCAAATGGTCCTTCAACTTTAAGCCATGCACAAGTCATTCATACTTTGTCCAAATGAGATGAATTTGGACTTTTCAGAAAGGCTAGATCAAGAGGAACAACTTTCATGTTGAACACTTTTTCATTTTAAGCTTCAATCATGATGAATCTTGAGGTGGAAGTTTAGAAAATCAAACATATCAAAAAAAATTCTAAGTACCAAGCCATATGTCCACTTCTTCCACCTTGAATAACTTTTTCTATGAACTTCAAGTAAGAAACGTTCCTTCATAAAAGTTATAGATCTTTCAAATAACTTCAATTTGGTCACAAATTTGACCTCATTTGGATTTAGCATGAAGGAGTTATGCATTTTAGAAGTTGAGGAAAATCACTTGTTCAATGGAATTGGCCCAAAATGACCTATAATATTTCCTATTATCACATGTACTTGAAAGTTGAATTTTCTCTTTCTATAAACATAAACGTTGAAGTATACATCTTGAATTTGATCATGAAATGTGAATGGATTTCATATCATAAAGAATGAGCAAGTTATGGTCTTGGGAAGTTGTCCTCCAAATTAGAGTTTAGACAAAATGACCTATAATCTTTCACCATAAAAAGTAACTTTCCAAGCAAAACTAGCCCTTGACCTCAACATGAAGGTTGTTTGGAATGTCATTTAGAGTAACTGTTTTCTTGGAATAATTTTCATATGATAAAAATTGTAGGAGATAGGGTATAGGGAACCCCAGTTTTGATCAGTTGACTTCCTCTGGTCAACCATCATGAACCAACTTGCTAGCTTGACATTCTCTTGACTTTTGGGACTCATGGAAGATCATATATGCATAAAATGATAAAATGTGAAGTATCCCCTGAAATATTTAATCAATTGGTGAAGAAACTTGTTGAAGAAGTCACACAAGATACCCAAATGAATTAGGGTTTCCAAGGCAAGCTAACTCCAAACTCTTGATGATTTCTTCATAAAAATAATATGTGAAGATCGTAGGTATCCATATATGATACTTAGAGCCATAGTAAACAATTTCTTGATCGAGCTCCTTGCATTGAGGGTCTTAAACCCTATATATAAGCTTGATAGAGAAAAGGTGAGCATACATACTACCGACAAAAGCAATTAAACTATACAATGACATATTTTTGGTATTTTGGTTAGTAAATAAAGAAAAATGAAGTATGATACAATCAAATGTGCTTGTTGATCTCTCCCAATGCAAACCCAATGAATGAGGGGTAAGGAGGATGCCAAGGTCTGATCCCAATGCCAATACATATGATGAGAATAGCATGAGGGCTCTTAGGGTCAAATTTGGGGTCTTACAGCTGCCCCTATTTAAGGACGTTATAGCTGAGGAGATGAAAATTAAAATCTTCGTATCGACTAAGTAGAATGGACTTAAATAACAACATATAGAAACAAATTTTGGTCCCTAAGAGACCTCATGATGCATATGATATGAATGTTAAAATCATCTATATGGGGGAAAATGTTACCACAAAGGAAAATAATTCGGAGAGACCGAAAGTCCGCAGGAGTATAATGCATTTCGTAAGGAAAACTCATTGGGGAGACAGAGACTCGGGGGGATAAAAAGGTCGTGCGTAGGCCAAACTACGACTTTAAAACTGTTGGGGGGACTCGAGGGATTCCACAAAAATAAATCAATGGTAAGACTCAGCCTGGGAATAAAAGGAACATCTGTAGGGGAAACGGGTAGATTAGTTCAAAGCTGAAATACTCGAACCAAACAGGGAATGGCGATCTCATTGAGGAAATACACACTCAAACTTAATTGGGGAAGAAATGATCTTCATCACAGGAGTAACAAAAGTATATTATCCACTACCGGTTACTGGGTAAAGGGATAACATAATCTATCAGAGAGGATATCCGTTACTGGTTAGGGTAAACATATCAAGGATGACTCGCTGAGGAAAGAACAAAATCAAATAGGATTTACAACTACCAGATACTGGGTAGAAGATCACAAAGAAAGAGAATATTCGTCACCTGCTAAAGTGAACATATCAAGGATAGACTCAAAGGGAAGAATATTCGTCATCGGTTAAGATGAACATATCAAGGATAGACTCGCCTAGGGACAATAACAAGAATATCCGTTACCAGTTAGGGTAAACATATCAAGGATATACTGCCTGAAAAAGTAGGAATTATATCTATTGGCTACTAGATAGAATACCGAAAAGAGAATATCCATCATTGATTAAGATGAACAAATCAAGGATAGACTCTGAGGGGAGAAATAGGTATTACATCTATCAGCTACCAGATAGAATACTGAAAAGAGAATATCCATCATCGATTAAGATGAATATATCAAGGATAGACTCCACGAAAGAGGAAGCAGGATTTACAACTACCGACTATTGGGCAGAAGACCGCAAACAAGAGGAAATATGTCACCGGTTAGGATGAACATATCAAGGATTAACCTTCTGGGGGACGAAATAGGGATTACAACTACCTTTTTACTAGGTAGAATACCAGAATGAGAATATCTGTCATCGGTTAAGATGAACGTATCAAGGATAAACTCAGAAGGGAAAGAGTATCCGTCATCGATTAAGATGAACATATCAAGGATAAACTTCCTGGGAGACGTGAAAATGAATCCGCTGGGGAGAAAAAGGTTACTTTTTCCAGGTATTGGGGAAAAAGTGAAATACTTGCAAATCGAGAAGAATATTACCAGTTACTGGGTATTAGATTCTCAGGGGACCAAAAGCATCTATCTAGGTAAGATCTAGAAACAAATTGTCAATCAAAGACTCAACCCAATGAGGATATAACTTAGGGGGACTGGTTCCATCAAGATAATCCACTTGGGAGGAAGCTAAAATAATGATCATCCACGAGGAAATAACTCAGTGGGGAATGAGAAAGGTTAAATTCTTTTCTGCTTAAAGGGTTGACACTCTACAATTGAAAGAAGACAGACACACCAAATCTGCGCGGGGCAAATGATATCACCATAGCAGAGGATCAGACGAATAGTGAATTACAAAGTGTGTTAATGATGTAGTAATGAAATCCATGAATGTATATGTATATGTATATGTATATATGATGATTATGCTGACAAAACGATCACAAAGGATCAAACGTCACTGGTCTGTATCACCAATACAATACTCATCCAATCCTCACAGGAGGGAAGCATCTGCTGGAGAGAAAGGGTTGTGAAGGATGAACGAGAATCATCTATCTCAAAGGCTCAACCCTGGCTGGGGAAAAGGTTTGTCGAAAATCTGCACCATCAACTCGGCGGGGAATTTTAGGTCAATACCATATTCAATAGGAGACAACCTTGCAGAGGATCTGCTCAAGAATCAGGGCTAACAGGGGTCAGGGATAACTCTGCTGGCGACTTGAGGGGAAACAAAATTTGCTGAATCTATGCAACCTGCTGCGATAATGCGCCTACAACTCGAGGGAGGCAATTACGAACTCAGCATGGGAAACCAACAAAACTCGGCTGGAGATACTCAAATGCTGTTGGGGAAGAAACAGAGATCACACCAACTGCTTGGGGGAAAACCAACAATGCTTCACATTTTTGGGCTTACCTGTTTTCGTACCGATGTGGATATTCCTTAAATGAAATCAACTGCTCTTTAAAAAGTAATTGCTTTTATTATTTAAGAAAACATGATTTTTATTTTAAAATTTTAATTTCAAAATGATCACAATAAAATTTAATTACATTTAGCTTAATAAATAGGAGTAGAAACAATTGGATAAAAAACTCAACTTTATTTAATAGGATGGTAGTGTGTAAATGACAAGACTCCATAGATATGTACAAAAGTTGAAAAATGGTAATTTAAATGACAAGACTCCATAGATCTGTACTCAACTTTGTTTGGAGAAGTATTTCTTGACTGCATCGACATTCACAGGACGAGTGAACTCTTCACCATCCATAGTTTAAGAATCAAAGCACCGTTTGAAAAAGCTCTCTTCACAACATATGGGCCTTCATAATTAGTAGTCTATTTTCCCCTAAAATCTAGTTTGAAAGATAGAATCTTCTTTAGCACAAGGTCACCTACTCTGAGTACACGAGGCCTAACCTTCTTATCAAAAGATTTCTTCATTCTCTACTAATATAACTGACCATGACATATGGCAATTATCCTCTTTTCTTTAATCAAATTCAGTTGGTCATACCTGGTCTGACACTATTCAGCTTCAGTCAACTTGGCTTCCATCAGCACCCGCAATGATGGGAGAACAACCTCCATGCCATAAACAAGTGAGAAAGGGGTTGCCCCTGTTGAAGTGCGGATGGAAGTACGGTACCCATGCAAAGCGAATGTGAGCATCTCATGCCAATCCTTGTACGTCACAACCATCTTCTGAATAATCTTCTTGATATTCTTGTTTGCAGATTTAACAACCCCATTCATCTTAAGTCTGTAGGGAAAAGAATTATGGTGTGCAAACTTAAAGTATTTGCAAAGAGCTTTCACCATATTATTATTCAAGTTAGATATGTAAGACCCCAATTTTGACCCTAAGATCCCTCATGCTATCTCATCATATGCATTAGCATGGGGATCATATCTTAGGACCCTCCTTACCCCTCATTCATTGGGTTTGAATTGGAAGAGGTCACCAAGCACCATTTGATTGTATCATACTTTGTATTTTATCATTTTTTACTAACCAAAATACAAAAAATATGTCTTTTTAAAATCTAACTCTTTTGTAGGTAGGGCACATGCTCACCTTTGATCTATCAAGCTCACATATAGGGTTTAAGACCCCTAGTGCAAGGAGTTCAATCAATAATTGGTTTACTATTTCTATAAGCATCATATATAAGTCCCCATGGTCTTTACATGTTATTTTGATCAAGAATACATCAAGAGTTTGGAGTTGGTTTGCCTTGGAAACCATAATTCATCTGGGTATCTTGTGTAACTTCTTCAACAAGATACTTCACCAATTGATCAAATATTTCAAGGGATACTTAAAATTTCATCATCTTATGCATATACGATCCTACATGAGTCCCAGAAGTCAAGAGAATTCATCTGATCAAAATCGGGGTTCCCTAGACCCTATCTCCTATAATTTTTGTCATATAAAAATGATTCCAAGATATAAAATACTCTAAATAACATTCCAAACAACTTTCATGTTGAGGTTAAGAGCTAGTTTTTCTTGGAAAGTCATTTTTTATGGTGAAACATTATAGGTCATTTTGTCTAAACCCTAATTGGGAGGTCAACTTCCCAAGACCATAACTTGCTCAATTTTTATGAGATAAACGATATTAAAGTTGCACAATCAAAATCAAGATGCCTACTTCAACTTTGATGTTTGAAATAAGGGCAAATTCAACTTTTATATGCATGTGATATAAGGATACATTATAGGTCATTTTGGACCAATGTCATTGAAGAAGTGATTTTCCTCGACTTCAAAAATGCGTAACACCTTCATGCTAAATCCAAATGAGGTCAATTATGTGACCATTTTGAAGGACTTTGAGAGAGATACAACTTTGATGAAGGAACTTTTCTCATTTGAATCTCACATAAAAAGTTAGCCAAGGTGGAATAAGTGACATATGGCTTGACACTAAGATTTTTTTTTGATATGTTTGATTTTCCCAACTTCCACCTCAAAATTCATCATGATCCAAACTTCAAATGAAAAAGTATTCAACATGAAAGTTGTTCCTCTTGACATAACATTTCCAAAAAGTCCAACTTCTTCCCAGTTGGACAAAATATGAGTAACTTGCGCATGGCTTGAACTTGGATCACCATTCGGCATAATTGAACTTGCATTCCTCATACACAATTGCATGGATTACCAATGTGACTCCAGCAATGTCTGTACTCATTTTTTAACCTTAAGAGATGATTACACGGGCCTATCACACGCCCATGCATCAATGCAATGAAAATTGCTATTTTTTGAACTTAATTTCAAGTGTGCAAATAACAATCATTTGGCCTATAAATAGAGTCCTTCATGCTCAAAATTAAGGACCCTGCGCGCCAGCTTTAAATCCCTAGCTCCAAACCCTCTCATTAAAAGGATAACCTTGAGAATTTCCATTAGAAATTGAGTTTCAATCTCCACTGTTTTGAGATTTAAATCTCCAAGAGTCATGTGACTTTTGTTGATTCAATTTCATTCCATTAAGTGTCTAGAGCAAGATCAAGAGCAATTGGAAGCAAGATCGTGTTCTTACAGACCTGCATCGAAGGTAATTTTAAGAATTTTTCATCTCTTCGATTCTCACTCAATTCTCCATAATTCATCTTGATCTTTGGTTGTCTGAAGTCCTACCAATGTAGGCAACAAGATTGAGTTGCTTTGAGGTCAAATCAAAGCAACTCAGATCATGATCCTCAAATTTCAACTCCCTGTATCTTTCAATATACTTGGAGTTAGGAGAAATTGAGGCCATATTCGAGCTCCTGAGCATTTTTACTTTAAATTCATGTCCTTTTTTATTTTGGTGATGGTTGAAAGTGAACTAGTCCGGTGAGGCTCACCAAAAAATTTAAATAAATTCCTTTTTCATTTTCTGAATTAAAATTATTTTTTGGATCATTATTAATATTTTTCATGATTTAATTGTTTTTGTGAATATTTTTAATTGTTTAAAAATAGTTTTAAGTTTCCAAAATTAATGAAATTTTTTCTCCAAGGTCCTTTGACCTTGTTTGACGTATAATAAATCTCATGGCCATTTATTTGGTGTTTTGATGAGGTTTTAGGATTTTGACCTACCATAATTTAATTTAATGCATTTTTTAATTGATTTTAATTGTTTAATTGCAAAATAAATTGTGTTGAGCTTTTGATATTGACTTGTTGAGTTTGACTTGTGTTGTTTAGTCTTGGTAAAGGTTAATTTGACTTTGTTGAATTAAAATAATTGGATTTAGGGGATTGATGAAATGTACATTTCATCTCCCAAAATGAATGAATGATTTTAATTCGATAAAAGTCCTCCTTTAACCAATTTGTGTTGATTCCATTTCCCCTTCCTCTTCATCTCAATCTCATTCTCTTCTCATTAATTTCATGGACCTATGATGTCTCTATATCCTATGGCCAGTTGATTGCAAATTCAACATAAGTGTGGATGAGATTAGGTCCACCCCTTTTGCATATTCTTTTAAGTGTGGTATGTTTTAGAAGTATGGTTCATAATACCATATCTCTAACATGTATTAACACTAAAATTTCTATTGCCCAACCTCAAATAATTTTGACTTCTACATAAGTCCAATTACGATTGCTTAACATAGCGCTAAATTTTTGACACAAAAGGCATAACATTCTAGTAAGTGAGATTGTAAGTCTCCCCTCTTTCAACGTATTGTGTGGAAACTTGGCCTTTTTTCCTTCATTTGGAAGATGTCTTGGTTCAAGGATCCATGCTTGTGAATAGTGGGTTGAGTGTTCTCCAAAGAATGACTTAAACAAAAGAAAAAGCAATACTAACTTCTAATCAACTACCAACTAACATTTAATTTCAAGCCATTTACTTTTATGCACTTTAATTTTTAAGTCTTTATTCATTTGTCATTATTCATACCATTTAACTTGTTTACCTTAATGCCATTTTCACTTTGCTCATTTGAGCCTTATCTTGTGATTATATTGTGATTGTATATACTTGCTTGTGTTTGTGGTCTTTTGACCTTGATATACATAATAACAACAAAAACCCTAAAAGACATTTGTGTGGACTTTTGTATTGGATCTGAGACATTGGACATAGAATTAGGCAACACTCCCTATGCAAAAGGACTTGGCCAATGCCAACTTTCATGAAACCAAGTGCTTGTGAATTGAAACTTCATCTGAAGCAAGTATTAAAGATCTATTTGAGTTCATCTGCTACAGGGTCTTATTGAAGCTGTTACTTTGAACTTGTGCCTAGTGCCTATCTTTGAGTTCATCTCGTACATGGAAGATTAGGAAGAAGATCATGGAGTTGCTAAGCTTGGATGCGACTATCTTTATTTGATGCCTTGCTCTTCATCTTGCTATTTGTGTATTGATATTGCTTGATTCTAAAGTCCAAGGGAAATTTGAGTTTCTATATGACATTCTTGTCTATTGGATTGCAGCCCATTGGTCAGATCTTTTCAACTCTTAACTTTTAATTTTTTCTTAGGATTAGTCTCTTCATCTCTTCCCCACTTCTTTAATTTCAAATCTCTCCCTCCTTTTAAAACCTTCTTTGCTTGTGTTTTTAACTTATACCATATTGCAAGTTAGAAACTTTGGCCTTATGATATTGCATTTTTAAACTCTTTTCTTAATCAAACTTGTAAATGAACCTAACTATACTTGACTTAAAATTTCAAAAGACAAAAAGAACTAACACTCATTCAAACCTTTTTAGGCCTTTTATGCCTTTATTAAACTTATATTTTTGGTTAAAAGCAATACACCCATTTTGAAATTGTTACCACAAACTACGAGGTTTTGATCCCTCACTTTATGTTGGTACGTAGGCATAAGTACGAAGGTCTTTTCAAACACAAAAATATAATTAATAAATTATTTTCTTATCCCTCCACTCTTTTTTTTTTCAAACATCATTTTGTACAAAAACACATATGCATACAAAAAAGGGCTCCCTAGGAGTACCTAGGATACTTTGGGTGCTAACACTTTCCCTCTATGTAACCAACCCCATAACCTGTAATCTCTGGAATTTTATTAGTTTTGATTTTAAAAATTCTTATCTTTGGCTTTTGTTCGTACTTTTCTCTTTTCCATTCGGAACAATAAAGGCGCCGTGGCGACTCTGGTTTAATCGACGTCTAGCTTATCCATAGCTTGATGGTCATAAATTTACCGCTACAGAAATTAAGTGGCGAATCTGCTGGGGAGTAGTCTCAAGTGGGTTTAGACTACTTTTTTGTGTGTATATAATTGTATATTTGAGGTTTGTATATTTATTTGTGTGATATAATCTGCTTGTTGTGCTTGGTGATCTCTGAGTGGTGAGATAAGGTCTAACCCGAACTTGTGTGCAATTAGGATAGGAGGATGGTATAGTCATGTTCGACTAGTGTGGAGTCGTCCTTAACAAGTTGGCTTGAGACCCATCCACTCAATGGAGACCCTTTTGGAGTTATGAATGTCACAAAAGTTATTTGTGTTTATGCATTGCTTTCTCCGATTTGGGGTCAGCGAAGTTGAGGATCGTAGACCATTTAACCCCTCTTGCCCTGTTTAGGACGTAGTGCGGAGATTCTTCTGGTGTAGACTTGATAACAGTTGTTACGCGATACTGCACTCAGACGAGTTTCTCTCGAGAATATTATAGGTTGATGAGTCAGTCATCCTAACCTGTAATATTCGATCGATGGAATTAAGACTCTTAGAACCTTTTAGAACATGATCTACAAGTTCTTATCCCTAATACACTCCTTTGGGACGGTTCTTACCCAGAATCCATGCTCGTGACTCACAATAAACCCTTGATTCTTTATTGATCCAATCAAGTCTTGTCAATATCAATGGAACTTCGGTGTTGATAAGGTGAAAACTATAATCGACCAAAATGGATGATTGATCTTGACAAAGACTTTATTCGTCCCTTGACCTTTATTTGCCTTGTCTGTGATCCATTATTTGTGATTGTTGCATTCATGCATTCATGTGCATCATAACATTTATCACACGAAAAATAATTTCAAGGAACTGAGGTCTTATTTGTAAAAAATTTAGACCATGGATTATGGACGAAGGAACACTAAAAAGTATAGTTTCAGATGTCCATATTTGAAAGAGTTAAGGAAGCTATCATCTTTTGTATTAGATCCCTTGAACTACAAGCCACATCATGGGAAGCTTCTGTCTATCTTGTCTGCTGATGTGGTTGAAGGACTTTTGAGTGTGTTGGTTCAGTTCTATGATCCTCTCTACCATTGTTTCACTTTTCCTGATTATCATCTTGTGCCTATGTTAGAGGAGTATGCCCATCTCTTGGGAACACCTGTTTCTAGCAAAGTGCATTTTAGTGGATTGGAGGAGATTCCCAGATCTCATATTATAGTTGAACCTCTTCATCTGAAGAAGTCAGAGATAGAGGCTCATTGGGTGAAGAAAGAAGGGTTGTTTGGGTTGACTTCTGAGTTCCTCATCAAGGAAGCTACGGCCTTTTCTCAAGCCAGTAGTGTGGATGCTTTTGAAGTTATATTTGTCTTGCTCATCTATGGATTAGCCTTGTTCCCTAACATTGACGGTTTTATTGATGTTAATGCCATTAGAATATTCTTGATTTGGAATCTTGTGCCTACTCTGTTAGGTGATATGTCCTTCTCTTTTCATCTAAGGAATTCTAAGATTGGTGGAACTATTGTATGTTGTGTTCCTCTTTTATACAAGTGGTTTATTTTGCACTTGCCTCAGACGCCTGCTTTTGTGGAGAACAAACAAAGTCTAAGGTGGTGTCAGAGACTTATGTCTCTCACTAATTATGATATAGTTTGGTATGATACTTCATTGAGTATCTTGGAGATTATTGATGGTTATGGTGAATACTCTAATGTGCCTCTCATTGGTACACAAGGAGGAATCGACTACAACCCTGCTTTGGCTCGTCGTCAACTTGGGTTCCCCTTAAGAGACAAACCTAATAAAACTTTATTAGAAGGTCTTTTCTATTAAAAGGGTAAAGATACCCAACATTTGAAGCAGGAGATTATGCATGCCTGGCATAATGTGCATTGGAAAGGAAGATCCGAGCTTCGTTCATGCAACTGTGTAACTTTGGAACCTTACACTACTTGGGTGAAGAAGAGAGCTTTTGAATTGAAGATGCCTTATGCTTGTGAAAGACCTACGTCTATGGTTGTGGTTGAGCTATTAACTCCCCCTAACCAAGATGTAGAGGAGTTGGAAGACACACTCGCCAAGATGAAGCAAGAGAAAGATATGCGGGAAGAGCGTTTCCATGCTTTGAGAAGAAAGCATGAGGAGTTGCAGCTTGAGTCTAAGGACAAAGATGCATTTATTGAGCTTCTTGAAGACCGATTAGTGAAGAGACAGAGAAAACTAGAGGTGTGTAAGACCGCAATTTTGACCCTAAGATCCCTCATGCAATTTCATCATAAGCATTAGCATTGAGATCATACCTTGGCATCCTCCTTACCCCTCTTTCATTGGGTTTTTTTTAGAGAGATCACTAAGCTCTGTGTGATTGTATCATACTTGTATATTATCATTTTACTAACCAAAGTACCAAAAATATATCTTTGTTTTTTCCCAACTCTTTTGTAGGTAGGGCATGATCACCATTGATCTATCATGTTCATATCTAGGGTTTGAAACCCTTATGACAAAGAGCACAACCATGAATTGATCCAAGAATGGTTATGAGCATCATATATGAGTTCCATTGATTCCTACATGTTATATTGATCAAGTTTTCTTCAATAGTTTGGAGGTGATTTGCCTTGGAAACCCTAGTTTGACTGGGTATCTTAAGTAACTTCTCCAACAAGCTAACTCACCAATTGAACAAATTTTTCAAAGGACACTTCAAAATTCATCATCTTATGCATATGTGATCTACCATGAACCAAGAAAGTCAAAAGAATTGAAGGTTAGCAAGTTGGTTGGTGGTGGTTGGTCAGATGAATTCATCTGATCAAAACTGGATCTCCCTAGACCCTATATCCTACAATTTCACCATATGAAAATGATTCCAAGAGAAAAGTTACTCTAAATGATATTCAAAACAACTTTCATGTTGAGAGGTAGATCTAGTTTTGCTTGGAAGATCATTTTCTATGTTGAAACATTATAGGTCATTTTGTCTAAACCCTAATTTGAAAGTCAACTTCCCAAGGCCATAACTTGCTCAATTTTTATGAGATGAAAGATTTCCAAGTTTCACAATCCAATTCAAGATGTCTAATTCAACTTTTATGTTTGGAGTGAAAGCAAATTCAACTTTTATGAGCATGTGATATGAGGATACATTATAGGTCATTTTTGACGTATACCATTGAACAAGTGATTTTTCTCAACTTCAAAAATGCATAACTCTATCATTCTAAATCCAAATGACATGAAATTGGTGACCATTTTGAAGCTCTTTCCAAGATAAAACTTACTCTAAATGACATTCCAAACAACTTGAGCATGTGATATGAGGCTACATTATAGGTCACTTTTGACCTATGCCATTGAACAAGTGATTTTTCCAAACTTCAAAAATGCATAACTCTATCATCTTAGTGACCATTTTGAAGTTCTTTATAAGAGCTACAACTTTGATGAAGACATTTTTATCATTTGAAGCTCACATAAAAAGTTAAGCAAGGTGGAATATTGAAGTATATGGCTTGACACTTAGAAAAAATTTCAACATGTTGAAATTTCTAAACATCCACCTCAAAATTCTCCATGTTCCATGCTCCAAATGAAAAAGTTTTGAACATCAAACTTTTTCCCCTTGATCTAAGCTTTCCAAAGAACCCATGTTCATGTATTTTGGATGAAGATTGCTTGGTCTGCGCATGGCTTTAACAGGGTTGCATCATTGGAAAGAATCAATTGTACAAACTTCAGTTCACAATGCCTTGCCATTCAAGCTTCACTCAGACTTCAATTTGAATCATTTTTGGACCTTAATACATTGCATCATGGGCCTGTACATGCCCATGCACTCGTGCCATCCACATTGCCAATTTTGGACAGATTTTGAAGAGTGCAAATATCATTCCCTTTGGCTACAAATAGAAGGCTTATGAGCTCATTTGAATCACACTTTGCACGCCAGCTTTGCCCCCTATTGAAACCCTCTCATTCTAAAGTAAAACCTGAGAAATTTCAATTTGAAATTTGAGTTTGAATCTCAACTGTTGGAGATTCAAGAACTCTAGGATCCACAACCTTGCAACCTCTTCAATCACTTCCTATTAGCTTCTCAAGTGTGATCAGATCGTCTTTGAACCAAGCAACATCATGAACTCCAAAACATTGAAGGTAATTTTCAGAAAACTTCATCTCTTCGATTCTCAGTCAATTCTACTCAATTCTCTTGGATCTTTGGTTCTTTGAAGTCCTAACAATGTAGGCAAGAAGATTGAGTTGCTTAGAGGTCAAATCGAAGCAACTCAGTTGACACACCTTAAAATTCAAGTCCTCATATCTTTCTATATATGTGGAGTTAGTTAAAATTGAGGTCAGTTTCGTGCTCTACGCCATTTTTTCTTTCAGATCATGCCTCCTTTTTTATTTGGGTGATGGTTGAGGGTGGACCATTCCGGTGAGGTCCACCAGAGAAGAAGACCGGAGCTACAGCTCCGTCCGTGTGTTGGCACGTCTCAAACCATAGGATCCATGCAAAATGTTTTAATCTCGTGTGTTGGTTTTAAATATCATCCCTGCAGCGCATTGACTAGTGTCCATTGTGGAACGCACGCTGAGGACCACTTGATCTGCCACCTCAGTTAATGAGGGAGATCAAGTGATCCACGTTTTTTGCTATTTTCTGAATTTCATTTTAATCCTTTTATTTTCATTAATTCATATTAATTTGAATAGTGATCCAAAAAAATATGAGAGTTTCACCAAAAATTTACAAATAATTTCCTCTTTCATATTTGGAATTAAAATTATTTTTTGGATCATTATTAATATTTTTCATGATTTAATTGATTTTGTGTTTGTTTTTTAATTGTTTAAAAATACTTTTAAGTCTTTAAAAATTCTGAATTTTTTTCTCCAAGGTCCTTTGACCTTGTTTGACCTATGATAAATCTCATGGCCATTTCTTTGGTGTTTTAATGAGGTTTTAGGAATTTGACAAACCATATTTAATTTAAATGTATTATTTTAGTATTTTTAATTTGAATAAATACAAATTAATTGTGTTGACCAATTGTGATGATTTGTTTGAGTTTGACTCTTATTGTTGGGCCTTGGTCAAGGTTGATTTGACTTTGTCAAGTTAATATCATTGGATTTAGGGGATTGATGGAATGTACATTCCATTTCCCAAAATGAATAGATGATATTAATTTGGTAAAAGTCCTCCTTTGACCAATTTGACTTTTGATCAATTCCCCTCCCTCTTCATCTCACTTCCATTCTTTATGCATCCATCTCATTTGGCCTATGATATCTCAAAATCCTAAGGCTAGTTGATTGAAAAATCAACATAAGTATGGATGAGATTAGGCCACCTCTTTTGGATATTCTTTTTGTGTGTCGTATGTCTCATGAGCATAGTTTATCATACTATGTCTTTAACATGCATTAACACCAAAATTCTATTGCCCGACCTCAAATAGTTGTGACTTCTACATAAGTCCAATTACGATTGCTTAACATAACGCTAAATATACTACACAAAAGGCATACCATTCTAGTTAGTGAGATTGTAAGTCTCCCATCATTCATGGTATTGTGTGGAAACTTGGCTATTTTTCCTTCCTTTAGAAGATGTCTTGGCTCAAGGATCCATGCTTGTGATAAGTGGGTTGAGTGTTCTCCAAAGAATGACTTAAAAATGAAAAGCAAAAGCAAAACAATACTAACTTTTAACTCATTAACAACTAAATTTTAATTTCAAGCCATTTACTTTCATACCATTCTAATTGTGTGATATATTCCATTTTGTGTATACTTTGTTTGTTTGTTTGGTTTTTGACGATTAATGTACATAATAACAATAAAAATCCTAAAAAATGTTTGTGTGGACTGTTGACTTGATCTTGGACAAATGGACTTAGAACTTAGGCAACATTCCTATGCTAAAGTACTTGGCCAATGCCAACATTTGTGAAACCAAGTGATTGCAATTTGAAACTTCATCTGATACATCTTTGGAGATCCCTTTGAGTTCATTTGCAACATGATCATTGTGAAGCTGTTATGTTGAACCTGTGACTTGTGGAATTCATCTGTTCCATGATCTAATTTGAAGAAGAACATGGAGTGGCTAAGTTTGGATGTGGCTATCTTTACTTGATGTCTTGCTCTTCAAGATTGATATAACTGTGCATTTGTGTGTTGCTTGATTCTACATGTCCAAGGAAATTTGGGTTTCTATTGACATTCTTGTCTATTGGATTGCTACCCATTGGTTAGATCTTTTCAACCCTTAACTTTTAATTTTGTGCATAGGATTAGTATTTTCATCTCCTCCCCATTTATTTAATTTAAAAATATTTCCCTCCTTTTAAAAATCTTCTTTGTTTGAACTTATTTTGTTCTAAACTTTGACCGCTTTGCAAAAGATAGAAACTTTGGCCTTATGCCAGTGAATTTTCAAACTTCCTTTTCCTAATCAAACTTCTAAATAGAATTAACTATATTTGACCTAAACTTTCAAAAACACAAAAAATAACTAACTCATTCAAATCATTTTTTGGCCTTTCTGCCTTTCAAACTTAATTTTTGTTAACAACAATACATCCACTTTGAAATTTGTATCACAAACTACGAGGTTTTAATCCCTCATTTTTATGTTTGTACGTAGGCACAAGTCCGAAGGTCTTGTCAAACACAAAACTATAATTAATGAATTCTTCTCTCATCCCTCCATTCTATTTGTTTATAAACATCATTTTGTACCAAATACATATGTGCACAAAAAGGGCTCCCTAGGAGTACCTAGGACACTTTGGGTGCTAACACCTTCCCTTTGTGTAACTAACCCCCTTACTTGTAATCTCTGACATTTTATTAGTTTTGATTTGAAAACTTCTTACTTTTGGGTTTTATTCGTACTTTTCCCTTTTCCCTTGGAAACAATAAAAGCGCAGTGGCGACTCTGGTTTTATTGATGTCTAGCTCATCCATAGCTTGATGATCATGAATTTACCGCTACAGAAATTAAGTGGCGACTCTGCCGGGGAGTAGTATCCATTGGGTTTAGCCTACTTTTTGAGTGTACATAATTGTATATATGTGATGTTTGTATATATGTATGGGTGATATAATCTGCTTGTTGTGCTTGGTGATCTCTGAGTGGTGAGAAGTTATAACCTGAACTTGAGTGCAATGAAGATAAGAGGATGGTATAGTCATGTTCGACTTGTGTGGAGTAGTCCTTAACAAGTTGGTTTGAGATCCATCTGCTAAGTGGAGACCCTTTTGGATTTGGAAATGTCACACAAGTATTTGTGGTTAGGCATTACTATCTCTAATTTGGGTTCGAGAAACTGAGGACCGTAGAACATTTACCCCTCTTGGCCTATTTAGGACGTAGTGCGGAGGCTGTTCAAGTGTAGACTTGATAGTAGTTGTTACGTGATACTACACTCAGACGAGTTTCTCTTGAGAATATTATGGGTCGATTAGTTAGTCATCCTAACCTATAATATCCGATAGATGGAATTAAGACTCTGGGAACTTTTTAGAACATGATCTACAAGTTTTTATCCTTAGTTCACTCCTTTTGGATGGTTCTTACCCAGACTCCATGCTCGTGACTTACAACAAACCCTTGATTCTTGGTTGATACAATCAAGTCTTGCCAATATCAATGGTACTTGGATGTTGATAAGGTATAAACCATAACCCACCAAAATGGATGATTGATCTTGACAATGACTTGATTCATCCCTTGACCTTTGTTTGTTTGCCTTGTGTGTGATCCCTTATCTGTGATTGTTGCATTCATACATTCATGCGCATCATAACATTCATCACATAAAAATTTCAAGGAATTGAGGTATTATTTAAAAATATTTTTAGACCATGGATTATGGATGAAGGAACACTAAGAAGTACAGTTTCAGATGTCCCAACTTGAAAGAGTTAAGGAAGCTAGCATGTTTTGTATTAGATCCCTTGGACTTCAAACAACGTCATGGGAAGCTTCTGTCCCTCTTGTCTGTTGATGTGGTTGAAGGACTTTTGAGTGTATTGGTGCAGTTCTATGATCCTTTCTACCGCTGTTTCACTTTCCCAGATTTTCAGCTTGTGCCTACCTTGGAGGAGCATTCTCATCTTTTGGGGATACCTATTTCTAGTAGAGTACCTTTTAGTGGATTGGAGGAGATTCCTCGATCTAGTCTTATTGCTGAAGCTCTTCACTTGAAGAAGTCTAAGATAGAGGCTCTTTGGGTGAAGAAAGGAGGGTTGTTTGGGTTTCCATCTGATTTCCTCATCAAGGAAGCTACTGCTTTTGCTCAAGCTGGTAGTGTGGAAGCTTTTCAAGCTATCTTTGTGTTTCTCATTTATGGATTAGCTTTGTTCCCTAACATTGACGATTTTGTTGATGTTAACGCCATTAGAATTTTCTTGATTGGGAATCCTGTGCCTACTTTGTTGGGTGATATGTATTTATCTTTGCATCTAAGGAATTCTAAGGGTGGTGGAACTACTGTCTGTTGTATTCCTCTTCTGTACAAGTGGTTTATTTCGCACTTGCCTCAGACACCTGCTTTTGTGGAGAACAAACAATTTCTACGGTGGTCTCAGAGACTTATGTCTCTTACAAATGATGATATAGTTTGGTATGATTCGTCTTTGAGCAGTTTGGAGATTATTGATAGTTGTGGTGAATTCTCTAATGTGCCTCTCATTGGTACACGAGGAGGAATTAACTACAATCTTGCTTTGATTCATCGTCAACTTGGGTTCCCATTGAGAGATAAACCTAATAACACTTTGTTAGAAGGTATTTTCTATCAAGAGGGTAAAGATCCCCATCGTTTGAAGTAGAAAATTGTGCATGCTTGGCATAATGTGCAGAGGAAAGGAAGATCCGAGCTTGGCCTGTGCAATTGTGTAGCTTTGGAAGCTTACACTCTTTGGGTGAAGAAGAGAGCTTTGGAGTTGAAGATGCCTTATCCTTATGAAAGACCTATGTCTATGGTTGTGGTTGAGCCATTAACTCTCCCTAACCAAGATATAGAGGATTTGGAAGACGCACTCGTCAAGATGAAGCAAGAGAAGGATATATGGGAAGAGCATTTCCGTGCTTTGAGCAAGAAGCATGAAGAGTTGCAATTGGAGTTTAAGGACAAAGATGCACTTATTTAGCTACTTGAAGATCGAGTGACAAAGAGATAGAGAGAGCCAGATGTTTCATCCTCTAGCATGCCTCAGTCTTCCGTCGCTTGGAAGAAGATTGTTGATCAACTTGTCCTCGAGAAGACTCCGATGAGGACTTCTTTTGAGACCGAGATTCGACGAACTCAGAGGAAGTACGCGCCTTCAGCCAGATCTACTGACGTTGTTAGGGATCCTTACGGTGACTAGTCTCCTTTCCTCTTGTATTTTCATTTGGTTTCTGAAATTGTACACAGTGTAATCCTTCCAATTATATAAATGAAAAGATATTTTTGGTCATATAAAAATTATTGCAATTGTTGATATATATATATATATATATATATATATATATATATATATATATATATATATATATATATATATATATATATATATATATATATATTTGTAAATGATATAGTAAGTTCCTTGAAAATAAAAAATAAAAAATAAAAAAATAAATAAACAAGCATTTCATTTTATGCATCATTTGCATAAGCAGGTTTCTCTTTTGCCAAATGTGTCATTGGTGTTTCTTCTGTGCTTTAGCCAAGCTGACTCATCGGTACAATACTGTCGCAGCCTGAAAAATACAGAGGTGCGAAAAAAACAACCGGCGAAAAAGAAATGACAGAAGAGTCGCCACCGTGCGTTATTTATCCCAAAGGAGGGAAAGGAAACGCTCGAAGTAAACCTAGAGAAAGGAAAGGAAAAGACAAGGTCTCGCAACCAAATCTTGGGTTCGGGAGTCGATTATGCGAAGGGAAGGTATTAGCACCCCTACGCATCCGTAGTACTCTACGGGATCCACTCTTGTTATTCTTGTCTAAAGGGTGTGTGTTTATCTAATGTACTATTTACTAAAAGAAAGGGTCAAAGAAAATGACTCGCACGGATGTCGCATCCATTGCATACGTATCTCATCTGGAATGAGAATTAGAGTCTTCGTAGCTCGGCTACCTATGGGTTAAGGGTAATTGTGCTCGCTAAGACGTCGCATCTTATGCCTACGTATCTCATCGAGAATGAGAATCAGAGCAAAACGTAGTTCAGCTAACTACGGGAATAAGGGTCTCGATCGCAACTAGGGCGAGAGAAAGGGAATGTCTCGATCGCAACGAGGGCGAGAGAAAGGATCGCAACGAGGGCGAAAAAAAACAAGGATTAGTTGTTAGTCGTCAGTCAAACTCGGCAAGACATCGCATCTTGTGCCTACGTATCTCATCTGAACATGAGAATCAGAGTTGACGTAGTTCGGCTCACGCACGCCGAAACAAAACAAAACACAAAAGCCAAACCTGGAACCCGAATGCCAATCGCTGGACTTACATCAGCTTCCGAACCAAACAAACCCACACTGGAAACCAGATGCCACTTGATGGACTTATACCGGACTCCAAGCACACAACAAGAGGATACGAAATGCCAATGGCTGGGCTTACATTCGTCTCCTACATACACAAGAACAAACAAGCAACAAGTTACTAAGGAGTCGGGAACTCGAGCCTAGCAACTGTCAAGCAAACACACACAAAAAGAAAAAGGGTGAACACACAAACTAACAGGGAGTCGGGGACTCGAGCCTGATAGCTGTCAAGCACAACACACTCAAAAAAAGAAAAGGGTGAACACACAAACTAACAGGGAGTCAGGAACTCGAGCCTGATAGCTGTCAAGCACAATACACTCAAAAAAAGAAAAGGGTGCCCGGAGAGATCTCGTACGACCTCCTGCCTACGTACCTCATCTGGTATGAGGATCAGGGCAGCGTAGTTCCCCTACATAGGGATTGCCATCTGAACATGGACTTACAAAGGAGGACACCAGTTGTGTCAAAGGAGAGTGGGCAATGTGTTCACGTCCTAGCAGTAGGTGTCGCAGCTCGCTGAATCGAGTCTTAGGCAGTTACCTCTTTGCAATAGAACGGACTACATGCCACAAGATCGGAGACGCACGGAAAGGTCTAGAAGTGGGGAAGCTCTGCCCTAGAGTTGTCATGCAATATGTACTTAAGTGTTAGGATTTACAAATGGGAATATCTACCTAATGTTAACATGCAAAGAATATGGGAATTCTACCTATGTTATCATACAAGGGGTTCTATCTAATGGGTGCTACCTAATCGGAACAAGAGTTGACGAGTGGAGCAAGGAGAAGTGTTAGGGATAAGGGTAGATGGCGATGCATGAAGCAATCGACTTTCAAGGTTGATGGCGATGCATAAAGCAATCGGCTTACAAGGTTGATGGCGATGCATAAAGCAATCGACTTACAAAAGGGTGGATGAATACGTGCTGGTTCTGTTAGGTTTTGAAAAAAAGTGATTACTCGACGTTGGATCGAGGTTTTGGTCTTGTTTTGAAATGGTTATCGGGTATTCATTTTATTTCTTGTATTAACAGATGAATAAAGAATGAAAGAATATTATACATTTCATGGGAGAGGGATACATTTGTTATGAATGGGGGTTGTCATGGCAATCAAACAACATAAATATATGCCTCATACATCATACAAGTAGGCAACAATCAATCAGACAATAAGATATTTAAAGAAGTATGTGATCAAATCAAATAATCAAAGAAATGAAATGAATGAGCATTAAACAACGTATGAGTGTAAGTGTAAGGGAACCGGCTCATTGTAAGAAAGCCCAAGAGTAAGCTATGTGGGGTTGATGGCGATGCTTAAAAAGCAATCGACTTACAAGGGTGTAAAAAATGGGCTCGATATTAAATCGAGAAAGTATGATTTTTATAGTTTAAAAAATGGTTTTGAATTAAATGATGAGATTAAAAGAAATCAGATTTGCATTACTAAATACTGATGAAGCTATGAGTACGGGATAAATTATACTAAAAAATAAGCACGAGAAAAAAAGAATGGTAAAAGAAATGAAATGCTCTATGTGGGTATCGAACCCAATACTAAGGGGAAGATGAAATTACTTTCCCTCCACCGGACCATAAGTTGTCAACTGTTGAGTCAACAGCGATCCAAACCTATAAACAAGAATTAAAAAACACAAAGAAACAAAATAAACAAAACTAAAAAAAAGGAATGGGCTTGGGATGAAGGAAAGCCCAACGGTCATTTGGACTGTTGCGGTTCGGGTTAATGGAACCCTGCTCCAGCCCAAACCAAATGGAAGCAGCGAGAACCTCCAAACAAACCTAACACATGGCCGGTGAGGGAGGCGCACAGAGAGGTGAAGAGAAACCTCATCAATGGCCAGGCATTAAGTCATTCATGGGAAAACAACAAATGTTGGGAAAAACAAAAGGCAACGGGAAAGGCAACAATCACCTTTGACCCCTTAAAGATTCGTTTTCTAGAAAAAGGACAACAAAATTGGAAGCAATCCTTCGCTTCATCTTCTCTCCTCCCAGCTTAAAACTTCCCCCCAAACCCTACTCATAGTAACCAATCCTAAGTACTACGAAGAAGACAAAGTGCAAACGACAAAACACAACCCTAAACCCAGTCCAACAAGATCAAACTAGAATCATCAATGTGAAAGAAACACAAATCGCATAGGAATACATCAGGTTTCGAAAGTAGTAAATATGCATCTGAATACGGAACAACAAAAAAGGCAAGAATTCTACCAGATTGGGATGTCTCGGAAGTGAACGAACAGGTACGTGATCCTCCTTCTGCTTTCTCCTTCGTTGCGCCTTTCTTAGGGTTCGTCCTCTCTTTGATTTCTTATCGGTTCGCCGTTTTCACCGTCGGAAAATTAATAGATTTTTTTGTTGCTGAACAGTAGTCAACTCTCTAATTTTCGTTTTGCTTTGATTTGGGATTTAGGGTTTGTGGTCTCTTGTTCCGCCTCCTTCTCTTACTGATTCCTCTTTTCTATTTATCTCCCAGCTTAGGGTTTTGACTCGGTGCCCTTCTTCCAAAAGAGTAACTCTGTAACCTCCTTTCTGATGTGCTCAGTTTGGATGGGCTTCTTTGGTGCTAGGTTCGAAAGTGGTAATCTGAACCTTCGCTTTCTTCTTGAATTTTGTTTCTAATCCAATTTGGGAAATTTTTGATGTTTGCATTTTACTGTTGGCTAATTAATCCTTTTTACTGCAGTGAAAATGGAGGGCTTGGTTTGATTTCAACATCTGAAGGATGGTTTGTGATTTTTTCCTTGAGTTTTAGTAGTTTCATGGTGAGTTGGTTTTGTTTGCAAGCCTAAGGCCAATGCTTTTGGTTGATTTCATGACTTAGCATTCTATGTGTGGCATGAGCTGTTTTGATGCCTTGCTAGATATGTATTGGTTGCATTGCTTGCTGCAGTTTGTTGTTTGATGGCAGGTTGGAGGCTTTGGCTAGGTGATGTGGTGTACTGTGAGCAGGGAACTTGGTTGTGCAGGCTGATTCAACGATCCTTATGGTTGCATTGTTTTCATCAATCATGTTCAATGTTGGGAGTGATAGACAGTTTGAACAATGCATTCAATTGGACAAATTTTGCCCTGAATTTCTTTGCCATTTGCACGTTTTGACTTGGACTAGCTGAAGCAATGCATTGAGCAGTGGAACTTGTCATCATTCATTCTGCAGCATAGCTTACATTCCTGACTTGTCAAGTTCATGGTTTTAGAGTTTTGAATTGGTTTGTTCAAAAACATGGCCATGATATCTAGCTTGTTCATGAAGCAACAATGAATCATGGGATTGAAATGGAAGAGTAGCATGAAGCAAGTAGGATTAGGTTTTAGATGATGGATTTATTGATGTTGCAGGTCAGGGCTTGATGTTAGGCTTGGTGCAGTAGGGTGATTGAGGTCTGCAGAATTCTTGCACGGTGTCTTATTGGCATAATGAAGATGGTAACATGATGTGTGGATTGTTTTCTGTAGGGAGGTTTCCTTGTTGCAGCTTTTCATGGGCCTTCTCCATTATCATAAGTCTAAGGCGTGCCGCATGTGCAAGTATTTTCAATTGGTTATATGAGTGTCATACTGCAGCTGGTAACGGGTTTGTGTTGTGAACTGGCATAGGTCAAGAAGGACCATTGCATATTCCTGGTTTTGGCCTTGGTCATAGGACAGATGCAGTAAACCTATGGCTGGATGCTTAGACCTGTTTCTTAAAGCACATGTTGGTTTGATGGCTTGTGATGTGGCTTTTATGAGTTGGGTTGTTAGCATGAAATATGTTTTAAATGTTAATAGAATTTGTCAAGGTGGAGGGATGGTTTCTATAGGTCTGCTGCAAATGATGCAGGTGGAACTCCATTGAGCTAATGCAAGCAAATCCCATCTGATTTTCTGTTGATTTTATTTCAGGTTGCCATGCATTTTGCAGATGAATGCCATTTCAGGCATGCAACATCAACATGAGCATTGCATCTTGTTGTTGTTGATGTGCTGCCAATACTTACCTTGCTGTAGGATTTTATTATGGACATGGATGAACTGCTGTCATGCTGCAGATTGTGTTGTTCTGCAGGCCTAAACCAATTGTTATGCATTGCATTTGGAATATCAGAGGGTGTGAATTAATTTCAAGCAATTATGCAGCAGGTTAACTCCATTTGGTTCAGTACTTCATGGCTTGTGTTTTGTAGGTTTGTGATAGTGGTCAAGGCATTTGCAAGGGTACTTGTGAGCGAAGCAGCAAGGTGAAAGCACAATCAACATGCCTATTGGATGATTAATCAAGGCAAAGTAACATGGGATTATGTCCAAGTTTGGGAAATTAGGGCTTCAGAATTTTAGGGTATTAGGATTTAGGGTTGACTTTGGTCAAAGTTGACCAAAAAGTCAACTGTTGACCAAAGTCAACAATTGGTCAAAGTGTCAATTTTTGTGTATTTTTTGTATGGAATCAAATGTAATGAAATAAAATTGAAATGGATTAACAAAAATGGTTTGAAGTTGGTTTCACAATTGGTTTAATCATAACTTGAATGTTTGACTCTTGAAAAGAAAATAACTTGACTGATAATGTGTATGAACAAAACCATGAAATAAGACCATAAGGTTAGGGTTTTGACATAGTATCCATGAACCAATAACATGACTGGCAAGTGGCTAGAAACACAAGAAACTTGGTTGTTCAGATGACCCAGACCATAGAGGTATCCACAATCACAACACCATGACTTTGGATCAAAACCACAATCCTCATACAAAACCAAAGTAAAGTTAGGCCAAGCATGCCAAACAAACATCAAAGATTTAGGACCAAAATTTGGGGTATGACAAATACCCGCGCCAATCATC
This sequence comes from Lathyrus oleraceus, assembly GCF_024323335.1. Lineage (NCBI taxonomy): Eukaryota > Viridiplantae > Streptophyta > Magnoliopsida > Fabales > Fabaceae > Lathyrus > Lathyrus oleraceus. The sequence continues at coordinate 424,962,464 of NC_066580.1, forward strand.
TGAAAATTATGGAGCATCTAGATCAAGAGAACAGAGAACTGAAGGACGAGATGGCCCGCATAACTGCCATGATGGAGTCAATGTTGGCTGCTCAGAGCCAAGCTTCTCCGACGCCTACAACTCCTCATCCTCAGAGGACTGTTATTTCAGAGGTGGCTACGTCTACCATGCTTGCTGCTACCACTCATTTTGCACCCACTATGCCTGTCAGATTCTTGTGGGGAATGCCACCGAACTTTATGCCTAAAGGCTTTGCGCCTACATTTTCTTCCATGCCGACATCTAGCCCGGTCATGTTTGTGCCACCTCCTATTGTGCATACCTTACCTCGTGTAGAGGACACCATTTATAACTCCGAGCCCTCTGAGGGTCCGGATGTTTACGAGAAAATGGACGAAATGAAAGATCAGTTTCTTGAGCTGCGCAAGGAATTGAAGACGCTAAGGGGTAAGGATTTGTTTGGGAAAAGTGATGTTGAGTTATGTTTAGTGCCAAATGTGAAGATCCCGGTGAAGTTCAAAGTGCCTGACTTTGAAAAGTATAAAGGGAACACTTGTCCACTCAGTCACCTAGTGATGTATGCTCGCAAGATGTCTATGTCTCAGAAGGATAAAGAGACATTCAAGGAGTATGTATAGAGATGGATGAAATTGGCTGCTCAGATCACTCCTCCTTTGGAGGAAAAAGAGATGACAAAGATCTTTCTGAAAACTCTGAGTTCATTTTATTATGAACGTATGATTGCTAGTGCCCCCAGTGACTTTACCGAAATGGTAAACATGGGGATGAGGCTTGAGGAAGGAGTCTGAGAGGGACGTTTGTCGAAATATGAAGCATCGTCGAGAAGAGGTATGGTAGCAATTTTGAGAATAAAAAGGACAATGAAGAAAATGCAATTTCAAGTGGGAGGCAGAGGAAGCCTCAGATCAGAAGGAATCAACCATCCCATCAACATCATCATCAAGTATCTTCAGTTATCCCTGTGTTTTCTAATCAACAATCAACACCAGTTCAACAACCACAACTTCAACAACAACCGCAACAACGAACAGACACCTACAATAACAACAATACCAACAACAATCAGCATCAACATAACTTTGAGAGGAAGAAGGTCTCTTTCGACCCAATTCCTATGTCTTATGCAGAACTGTATCCCTCTTTAGTTCTCAAGAACTTAATCCAACCAAGAAACCCGCCGCAGATTCCATAACCACTTCCATGGTGGTAAAATCCTGAACTCCGTTGTGCTTTTCATCAAGGAGCACCCGAACATGATATAAAGAACTGTTACCCGCTCAGGTCTGAGGTTCAGAAGTTGATGAAGAGTGGAATGGTGTCCTTCGAGGACCGTGCGCCGGATGTGAAAGAAAATCCACTACCCACCCATGGGAACTCTTCTATGAATATGGTGGATGGTAGTCCTGGCGAATTTAAGGTTTTTGATGTTTGTTTTATCCGGAGGTCCTTAGTGCAGATGCATAAGGACATTTTCTTGGTGAGTGATTGTGAGTATGACCACGATGGTTGTGTTGTTTGCAGTATCCCAGTTTTCCCAGCAGTGGAGTCCCCGGTGGATTAATTTTTTTTGAAGTATATCCTTGATATGTTGACCCTAACCAGTGACAGTTATCTTTCTCTCCCCTGGCTGAGTCTATCCTTGATATGTTCATCCTAACCGATGACAGATATTCTCATCCTTGGTGTTCTACCCAGTAAAAAGGTAGTTGTAATCCCTATTGTGTTCCCTAGAGAGTTAATCCTTGATATGTTCATCCTGACTGATGACAGGTTTCCGTCTTTTTGTGGTATTCTACCCAGTAACCGATAGTTGTAAACCCTACATTTTCCGCAGAGTCTATCCTTGATATGTTCATCCTTACCGGTGACGGATTTTCTCTTCGATGGTATTCTATCTAGTAACTGATAGATGTAATCCCTATTTTCTCCCCTCTCAGATTCTATCCTTGATATGTTCATCCAAACCGATTACGGATTTTCTCTTTGATGGTCTTTTATCCAGCATTCGATAGATGTAATTCCTATATTTTGTTCAATTGGTTTATCCTTGATATGTTCATCTTAACCGATGGCAGGTATCCTCCTTGACAATCCCAGGCAAGACTATCCTTGATATGTTCATCTTAACTGATGACGGATCTTCTTCCCTGTTGAGTTTATCCTTGATATGTTCATCCTAACCGATGACGGATATTCTCACCTTTGGTCTTCTACCCAATAGCTAGTAGTTGTAAATCCTATTTTTCTGTAGTTTTCCCCAGCAAGGTTATTCTTACCTAGTAACTGGTAATGAATACTCCTTCCTGGTATTTCCCAGCTGAGTCTATCCTTTATATGTTCAGCCTAACGGATGACGGGTGTCCTCTCTATCAGATCTTGAATATCTCCTTACCCAGTAACAGGTAGTAGATAATAGATTTCTGCTCCTCCTATGTTGAAGTTTATTTCTTCCCCAATCGAGTTGAGTGCGTGTTTCCTTAATGAAATCGCTTTTCTTGCATGATTCAAGTACTTCAGTTTCAGCCTGACTTAGTCATATCCCCTGCAGATGTTATTGTTCCTCGGCTGAGTCTTTCCATTTTATATGGAATTCCGCGAGTCCCCTATCAGTTTTAATTCATAGCCTGGCCTACGCATAACTCCTTTATCCCCTAGAGTCTCTGTCTCCCCAGTGAGTTTTCCTTATGGAATGCATTATACTCCTGCGGACTCTCGATCTCTGATTTCTTTTCCTTTATGGCAATATTTCCCCACAAAGAATTTACTTTTGCATTCATATCATATGCATCATGAGGTCTCTTATGGATCTAATTTTTTTTCTATATGTTATTATATAAGCCCATTCTACTAAGTCAACATGAAAATTTTAACCTTCTCCTCCTCAGTTAGAATGTCCTTAAATAGTGGCAGCTGTAAGACCCCAATTTTGACCCTAAGATCCCTCATGCAATTTAATCATAAGCATTAGCAGTGGGATCATACCTTGGCATCCTCCTTACCCCTCTTTCATTGGGTTTGTTTTGGGCGAGATCACCCAGCACTATGTGATTGTATCAGACTTGTATATTATCATTTTACTAACCAAAATACCAAAAACATGTCTTTGCATTTGCCTAACTCTTTTGTAGGTAGGGCATGATCACCATTGATTCATCAGGTTCATATCTAGGGTTTCAGACCCTCATGACAAAGAGCACAACCATGAATTTATCCAAGAATGATTATGAGCATCATATACGAGTTCCATTGATTCCTACATGTCATATTGATCATGTTTTCTTCAAGAGTTTGGAGGTGATTTGCCTTGGAAACCCTAGTTTGACTAGGTATCTTGTGTAACTTCTCCAACAAGCCATCTCACTAATTGACCAAATTTCTCAAGGGAAACTTTAAAATTCATCATCTTATGTATATATGATCTACCCTGAGCCAAGAAAGTCCAAAGAATTGAAGCTTAGCAAGGTGGTTGGCCAGATGAATTCATCTGATCAAAATTGGGTCTCCCTAGACCCTATATCCTACAATTTTCACCATATGGAAATGATTCAAAGATTAAAGTTACTCTAAATGACATTCCAAACAACTTTCATGTTGATACCTAGAGCTAGTTTTTCTTGGAAAATCATTTTCTATGTTGAAACATTATAGGTCATTTTGTCTAAACCCTAATTTGAAAGTCAAATTCCCAAGGCCATAACTTGCACAATGTTTATGAGATTAAATATTTCCAAGTTGCACAATCAAATTCAAGATATCTACTTCAACTTTGATGTTTGGATTGAAAGCAAATTCAACTTTTATGAGCATGTGATATGAGGTTACATTATAGGTCCTTTTTGACCTATACCATTGAACAAGTGATTTTTCCAAACTTCAAAAATGCATAACTCTATCATTATAAATCCAAATGACATGATATTTGTGACCATGTTGAAGACCTTTGAAAGGGCTACAACTTTTATGAAGACACGTTTCTCATTTGAAGCAAACATAAAAAGTTAAGTAGGGGGGAATATTGAGGTATATGGCTTGACACTTAGAAAATGTTTCAACATGTTGAAATTTCCAAACTTCCACCTCAAAACTATCCATGTTCCATGCTCCAAATGAAAAAGTGTTGAACACCAAACTTGTTCCCCTTGATCCAAGCTTTCCAAAGAACTTAAGTTCATGCGCATGGCTTTAACGTGGCTTTATCATTGGAATGAATCAATGGCACAAACTTCAGTTTACAATGCCTTGCCATTCAAGCTTCATTCAGACCTCAATTGGAATCATTTTGGACCATTTTGCATTGCATCATGGGTATGTACATGCCCATGCACTCGTGCCATCAACATTTCCAATTTTGAACAGATTCTTGAAGTGTGCAAATATCATTCCCTTTGGCTATAAATAGAAGGCCTCTGAGCTCATTTGAGCAACACTTTGCGCGCCATCTTTTCCCCCCATTCAAACCCTCTCATTCTAAAGGAAAACCTGAGAAATTTTAATTTGAAATTTGAGTTTGAATCTCAACTTTTGGAGATTCAAGAACCCCAGGATCCAAAGCCTTGCAACCTCTCTAATCACTTCCTACTAGCATCTAAAGTGTGATCAGATCGTGTTTAGAGCAAGCAACATCAAGAACTGCATAACATTGAAGGTAATTTTCAGAAAACTTCATCTCTTCGATTCTCACTCAATTCTACTCAAATCTCTTGGATCTTTGGTTGTCTGAAGTCCTACCAATGTAGGCAAGAAGATTGAGTTGCTTAGAGGTCAAATTGAAGCAACTTAGTTGACACACCTCAAAATTCAACTCTTCATATATTTCTATATATGTGGAGTTAGTTGAAATTGAGGTCAGATTCATGCTCTACGCCCTTTTTTCTTTCAGATCATGTCCTCCTTTTTTATTTTGGTGATGGTTGAAGGTGGATCAGTCCGGTGAGGTCCACTGGAGAAGATGACCGGAGTTACAGCTCCGACCGTGTGTTGGCACATCTCCAACCATTGGATCATTTTCAAATGTTTTAATCTCATGCGTTGGTTCTGATTACCATCCCTGCAGCGCATTGACTAGTGTCCATTGTGGAACGCGCGCTAAGGATCACTTGATTTGCCACCTCAATTAATGAGGGAGATCAAGTGGTCCACGTTTTTTACTATTTTCTGATTTTCATTTTAATCCTTTTACTTTCATTAATTCATATTAATTTTAATATTGATCCAAAAAAGATGAGAGTTTCACCAAATAATTTCAAATAATTTCTTCTTTCATATTCTGAATTAAAATTATTTTTTGGATCATTATTAATATTTTTCATGATTTAATTGATTTTGTGATTATTTTTAATTGTTTAAACATACTTTTAAGTCTTTAAAAATTCTGAAATTTTTTCTCCAAGGTCCTTTGACCTTGTTTGACCTATGATGAATCTCATGGCCATTTCTTTGGTGTTTTTATGAGGTTTTAGGAATTTGACAAACTATATTTAATTTAAATGCCTTATTTTAGTATTTTGAATTTGAATAAATGCCAAATAATTGTGTTGACCAATTATGATGACTTGTTTGAGTTTGACTCTTGTTGTTGGGCCTTGGTCAAGGTTGATTTGACTTTGTCAAGTTAATATCATTGGATTTAGGAGATTGGTGGAATATACATTCCATCTCCCAAAATGAATGAATGATATTAATTTGGTAAAAGTCCTCCTTTGACCAATTTGAGTTTTGATCTATTCCCCCTCCCCCCTCTTCATCATATTCCCATTCTTTATGCATTCATCTCATTTGGCCTATGATATCTCAAAGTCCTAAGGCTATTTGATTGAAAAATCAACCTGAGTATGGATGAGATTAGGCCACCCCTTTTGCATATTCTTTTTGTGTGTGGTATGTTTCATGAGCATAGTCCATTATACTATATCTCTAACATGCATTAACACCAAATTTCTATTGCGAGACCTCAAATAGTTGTGACTTCTACATAATTCCAATTATCGTTGCTTAAGATAACGCTAAATTTATGACACAAAAGGCATAGCATTCTAGTTAGTGAGATTGTAAGTCTCCCCTCTTTCATGATATTGTATGGAAACTTGGCCTTTTTTCCTTCCTTTGGAAGATGTCTTGGCTCAAGGATCCATGCTTGTGATAAGTGGGTTGAGTGTTCTCCAAAGAATGACTTAAAATGAAAAGAAAAAGCAAAACAATACTAACTTCTAACTTATTAACAACTAACTTTTAATTTCAAGCCATTTACTTTAATGTCATTTAATTTTAGTCTTTATTCATTTGCCCTTATTCATACCATTTTAATTCTTTATGTTAATGCAATTTTCACTTTGTCCACTTGGACCATATTGCGTGATATATTCTTGTTTGCGTATACTTGGCTTGTTTTTGTGGTCTTTGACCATTAATGTACATAATAACAACAAAAACCCTAAAAAAACTTTTGTGTGGACTGTTGGTTTGATCTTAGACAAATGGACTTAGAACTTACGCAACATTCCTATGCTAAAGGACTTGGCCAATGCCAACTTTCTGGGAAACCAAGTGCCTGCAATTTGAAGAACCCTTTGAGTTCATCTGTAACATGGGCTACTGTGAAGAAGATCATGGAGTGGCTAAGCCTTTATGTGGCTATCTTTATTTGATTCCTTTCCTTTCCAAGATTGATATAATTGTGCATTTGTGTGTTGTTTGCTTCTAAATGTCCAAGGGAATCTGGGTTTCAATTGACATTCTTGTCTATTGGATTGCTACCCATCGGTCAGATCTTTTCAACTTTTAACTTTTAATTTTGTGCATAGGATTAGTCTCTTCATCTCCTCCATATTTATTTAATTTCAAAATCTCTCCCTCCCTTTTAAAAATCTTCTTTGTTTGAACTAGTTTTGCTCTAAACTTTGACCACTTTGCAAAAAGATAGAAACTTTGGCCTTATGCCATTGCATTTTCAAACTTCTTTTCTTAAATCAAACATGTAAATAAACTTAAGTATACTTGACTTAAACTTTCAAAAGTCCAAAAAGAACTAACTCATTCAAACCATTTTCAGGCCTTTTGTGCCTTTCAAACTTAATTTTTGATAAAAGCAATGCATCCACTTTGAAATTTGTATCATGAACTACGAGGTTTTGATCCCTCGTTTTTATGTTGGTACTTAGGCACAAGTCCGAAGGTCTTGTCAAACACAAAAATATAATTAATGAATTCTTTTCTCCTCCCTCCATTCTATTTGTTTGTAAACATCATTTTCGTACCAAATACATATGCACACAAAAAGGGCTCCCTAAGAGTACCTAGGACACTTTGGGTGCCAACACCTTCCCTCTATGTAACCAACCCCCTTACTTGTAATCTCTGACATTTTATTACTTTTGATTTGAAAAATTATTACTTTTGGGTTTTGTTCGTACTTTTTCCCTTTTCCCTTGGAACCAATAAAAGCGCGGTGACGACTCTTGTTATTTAATGTCTAGCTTATCCATACCTTGATAATCATGAATTTAACGCTACATGTTGGTATATCCTTGATATGTTCATCCTAACCGATAACGGATATCCTCCTTGACATTCCCAGGAAAGTCTATCCTTGATAGGTTCATCCCAATCGGTGACGGATTTTCTTTCCTGTTGAGTCTATCCTTGATATGTTCATCCTAACCGATGATGGATATTCTCACCTTTGGTCTTCTGCCAAGTAACCGGTAGTTGTAAATCCTATTTTCTGCAGTTTCCCCAGCAAGGCTATTCTTACCCAGTAACCGGTAATGAATACTCTTTCCTGGCGATTTTCAGCGAGTCATCCTTGATATGTTCATCCTAACCGATGACGGATGTCCTCCCTGTCAGATCTTTATTATCTCCTCATCCAGTTACAGGTAGTAGATAATATATTTCTTCTCCTCCTGTGTTGAAGTTTATTTCTTCCCCAGTCGAGTTAAGTGTGCATTTCCTTAGTGAAATTGCTTTTCCTGCGTGATTCAAGTACTTCAGTTTTATCCTGACTTACTTGTATCCACTGCAGATGTTGTTGTTCCCCAGATGAGTCTTTTCCATGTTTGTATGGAATTCCTCGAGTCCCCCAGCAGTTTTAAGTCGTTACCTGGCCTACGCATAACTCCTTTATCCCGTAGAGTCTCTATCTCCCCAGTGAGTTTTCCTTATGGAATGCATTATACTCCTGTGGACTTTCGGTCTCTCTGATTTCTTTTCCTTTGTGGCAATATTTCACCACAAAGAATTTACTTTTACAATCATATCATATGCATCATGAGGTCTCTTAGGGACCAAAATTTGTTTCTATATGTTGTTATTTAAGCTCATTCTACTGAGTTGACTTGGAGATTTTTACCTTCGCCTCCTCAGTTAGAATGTCCTTAAATAAGGGCAGCTGTAAGACCCCAATTTTGACCCTAAGATCCCTCATGCAATTTTATCATAAGCATTAGCATTGGGATCATACCTAGGCATCCTCCTTATCCATACCCAGTCATTGGGTTTGTTTTGGGAGAGATCACCAAACTCTATGTGATTGTATCATACTTGTATATTATCATTTTACTAACCAAAATACCAAAAATATATCTTTGTTTTTGCCTAACTCTTTTGTAGGTAAGGCATTATCACCATTGATCTATCAAGTTCATATCCAGGGTTTGAGACCCTCATAACAAAGAGCACAACCATCAATTGATCCAAGAATGGTTATGAGCATCATATATGAGTTCCATTTATTCCAACATGTTATATTGATCAAGTTTTCTTCAAGAGTTTGGAGGTGATTTGCCTTGGAAACCCTAGTTTGACTGGGTATCTTAAGTAACTTCTCCAACACGCTATCTCACCAATTGATCAAATTTTTCAAGGGACACTTAAAAATTCATTATCTTATGCATATATGATCTACCATGAACCAATAAAGTAAAAAGAATTGAAGGTTAGCAAGTTGGTTGATGGTGGTTGGCCAGATGAATTCATCTCATCAAAACTGGGTCTCGCTAGACCCTATCTCCTACAATTTTCACCATATGAAAATGATTCCTAGAGCAAAGTTAATCTAAATGATATTCCAAACAACTTTCATGTTAATACTTAGAGCTAGTTTTTCTTGGAAGATCATTTTCTATGTTGAAACATTATAGGTCATTTTGTCTAAACCCTAATTTGAAAGTCAACTTCCCAAGGACATAACTTGCTCAATTTTTATGAGATGAAAGATTTCAAGTTGCACAATTAAATTTAAGATGTCTACTTCAACTTTGATGTTTGGAGTGAAAGCAAATTCAACTTTTATGAGCATGTAATATGAGGATACATTATAGGTCATTTTTGACCTATATCATTGAACAAGTGATTTTTCTCAATTTCAACAATGGATAACTCTATCATTATAAATCCAAATTACATGAAATTGGTGACTATTTTTAAGGTCTTCGAAAGAGATACAACTTTTATGAAGACATGTTTCTCATTTGAAGCTCACATAAAAAGTTAAGGAAGGTGGAATATTGAAGTATATGGCTTGGCACTTAGAAAATTTTTCAACATGTTGAAATTTCTAAACTTCCACCTCAAAATTCTCCATGTTCCAAGCTCCAAATGAAAAAGTGTTGAACATCAAACTTGTTCCCCTTGAAAAAGCTTCAATTTGAAATTTGAGTTTGAATCTCAACTATTGATGGCTCAAGAACCTCTCTAATCACTTCCTATTAGCTTCTTAAGTGTGATCAGATCGTGTTTGAAGCAAGCAACATCAAGAACTGCATAGCATTGAAGGTAATTTTCAGAAAAATTCATCTCTTCGATTCTCACTCAATTGTACTCAATTCTCTTGGATCTTTGGTTGTCTGAAGTCCTACAAATGTAGGCAAGAAAATTGAGTTGCTAAGAGGTCAAATCAAAGCAACACAGTTGACACGCCTCAAAATTCAACTCCTCATATCTTTCTATATATGTGGAGTTAGTTAAAATTGAGGTTAGATTCGTGCTATACGCCATTTTTTCTTTCAGATCATGTCCTCCTTTTTTATTTTGGTGATGGTTGAGGGTGGACTAGTCCGGTGAGGTCCACCGGAGAAGAAGACCGGAGCTACAGCTCCGGCCGTGTGGTGGCACGTCTCAAACCATAGGATCCTTGCAAAATGTTTTAATCTCGTGCTTTGGTTTTAAATACCATCCCTGTAGTGCATTAACTAGTTTCCATTGTGGATAGCGCACTGAGGACCACTTGATCTGCCACCTCAATTAACGAGGGAGATCAAGTTGTACATGTTTTTTGCTATTTTCTAATTTTCATTTTAATCCTTTTATTTTCATTAATTCATATTAATTTTAATATTGATCCAAAAAATATGAGAGTTTCACCAAAAATTTCCAAATAATTCCCTCTTTCATATTTTGAATTAAAATTATTTTTTGGATCATTATTAATATTTTTCATGATTTAATTGATTTTTGCGTTTGTTTTTAATTGTTTAAAAATACTTTTAAGTCATTAAAAGTTCTGAAATTTTTTCTCCAAGGTCCTTTGACCTTGTTTAACCTATGATAAATCTCATGGCCATTTCTTTGGTGTTTTGATGAGGTTTTAGGAATTTGGCAAACCATATTTAATTTAAATGTATTACTTTAGTCTTTTTAATTTGAATAAATGCCAATTAATTGTGTTGACCAATTATGATGATTTGTTTGAGTTTGACTCTTGTTGGTTGGCCGTGGTCCAGGATGATTTGATTTTGTCAAGTTAATATCATTGGATTTAGGGGATTTATGGAATGTATATTCCATTTCCCAAAATGAATGGATGATATTAATTTGGTAAAAGTCCTCCTTTGACCAATTTGAGTTTTGATCCATTCCCCTCCCTCTTCATCTCACTTCCATTCTTTATGCATCCATCTCATTTGGCCTATGATATCTCAAAATCCTAAGGCTAGTTGATTGAAAAATCAACATAAGTATGGATGAGATTAGGCCACCTCTTTTTCATATTCTTTTTGTGTGTGGTATGTTTCATGAGCATAGTCCATCATACTATGTCTTTATCATGCATTAACACCAAATTATATTACCCGACCTCAAATAGTAGTGACTTCTACATAAGTCCAATTACGGTTGCTTAACATAACGCTAAATTTGTGAGACAAAAGGCAAAGCATTCTAGTTAGTGAGATTGTAAGTCTCCCCTCTTTCATGGTATTGTATGGAAACTTAGCCTTTTTTACTTCCTTTGGAAGATGTCTTGGCTCAAGGATCCATGCTTTTGATAAGTGGGTTGAGTGTTCTCCAAAGAATGACTTAAAAATGAAAAGCAAAAGAAAAACAATACTAACTTCTAACTCATTAACAACTAACTTTTAATTTCAAGCCATTTACTTTAATGTCATTTAATTTTAGTCTTTATGTTTTTGCCATTATTCATACCATTCTAATTGTTTATGTTAATTCAATTTTCACTTTGTCCACTTGGACCATATTGTGTGATATATTCCATTTTGTGTATACTTTGTTTGCTTGTGTGGTCTTTGACCATTAATGTAAATAATAACAACAAAAATCCTAAAACACTTTTGTGTGGACTGTTGACTTGATCTTGGACAAATGGACTTAGAACTTAGGCAACATTGCTATGCTAAAGGACTTGGCCAATGCCAACTTTGTGAAACCATGTGATTGCAATTTGAAACTTCATCTGATACATCTCTAGAGATCCCTTTGAGTTCATCTGCAACATGATCATTGTGAAGTTGTTATTTTGAACCTGTGACATGTGGAATTCATCTGTTACATGGGTTAATTTGAAGAAGATCATGGAGTGGTTAATCTTGGATGTGGATGTCTTTATTTGATGCCTTGATCTTAAAGATTTATATAATTGTGCATTTGTGTGTTGCTTGATTCTAAATGTCCAAGGGAATTTGGGTTTCTATTGACATTCTTGTCTATTGGATTGCTACCCATTGGTTAGATCTTTTCAACCCTTAACTTTTAATTTTGTGCATAGGATTAGCCTCTTCATCTCCTCCCCATTTCTTTAATTTCAAAATCTGTCCCTCCTTTTAAAAACCTTCTTTCTTTGAACTCATTTTGTTCTAAACTTTGACCGCTTTGCAAAAGATAGAAACTTTGGCCTTATGCCAGTGAATTTTCAAACTTCCTTTTCCTAATCAAACTTGTAAATAGACTTGACTATACTTGACTAAAAATTTCAAAAAGCCAAAAAAGAACTAACTCATTCAAATCATTTTTGGGCCTTTGTGCCTTTCAAATTTAATTTTTGTTAAAAGCAATACATCCATTTTGAAATTTGTATCACGAACTACAAGGTTTTAATCCCTCATTTTTATGTTGGTACGTAGGCACAAGTCCGAAGGTCTTGTCAAACATAAAAATATAATTAATGAATTCTTCTCTCATCCCTCCATTCTATTTGTTTGTAAACATCATTTTGTACCCAATACATATGCACACAAAAAGGGCTCCCTAGGAGTACCTAGGACACCTTGGGTGCTAACGCCTTTCCTTTGTGTAACCAACCCCCTTACCTATAATCACTGACATTTTATTAGTTTTAATTTGAAAACTTCTTACTTTTGGGTTTTGTTCGTACTTTTCCCTTTTCCCTTGGAAATAATTAAAGCACGGTGGTGACTCTGGTTTTATTGATATCTAGCTCATCCATATCTTAATGATCATGAATTTACCGCTATAAGGTGCCATCTTCCTCTAGTATGCCTCAGCCTTCTGTTGCTTGGAAGAAGATTGTCGATCAGCTTGTCCTCGAGAAGACTAAGAAGCACGCGCCTGTAGCTAGATCTTTTGACATTGTTGTTAGGGATCCCTAGGATTATTAGTATCCTTTTCTCTTGTATTTAATATTTTGGTTTCTGAAATTGTACTCAGTGTAATCCTTCCAATTATATAAATTAAATAGATTTATTGTCAAACAAAATTGTGCAATTGTTATTATTATATATTTGCAAATAAAATAGTATGGTCCTTGAAAATAAAAACAATCAAGCATTGATTTCATGCATCATTTGCATATAGGTTTCTCTTTTTCCAGATGTCTTATCAGTTGTTCTTCTATGCTTCAGCCAAGCTGACTCATCGGCACAATACCTGCACCAATCATCCACAAATCATGGAACATCTAGAGCAAGAGAACAGATACTTGAAGGACAAGATTGCCCACCTGACTGCCATGATGGAGTCAGTCCTAGCTGCTCAATGTCAATCTTCTCCAATGCCTGCAAATCCTCCTCCTCAGAGGACGGTCATATCAGAGGTTGTTTCACCTTAATATGGAGCATTATTGGTTCTCCCAAAGCAGTGGGCGCAATCCTTATTTCACCTTCGACAACATTTCAATAGCCTAGTTCTGTTGGTTTCCCCAGCTGAGTTTTATTGGCCTCCCATGAGTTGTAGGTGCGTTATTTCGGCAGTTTGCATGGTTTCGGCAGGTTTCGTTTCCCAGCAAGTCGACAGAGTTACTCTTGATTTTGAGCAGCTAATGTGTTAATGCCCTAAAGGGTTGTCTCCCATTTGATATGGTGTTGACCTAAAATTTCCCGCAGAGTTTGTAGCAGTTTCCTCAGCAGATTCTCTCCTTGTGCTTTACCTATCCAGGATTAAGCCTTTGAGACGTTTGGTAGTTTCTCTCCAGCAATTGCTTCCCTCCTATGAGGATTGACTAAGGGTTGTATCGATGATTCAAATCAGCAACATTTGTATCATTTGTGATTGTTTTGTCAGCATAATCATCAAATATACATATACATATCCATATACATTCATATAATTTCATTATTTAGATTGTTGCACTTTGTGATTCATTGTTCGTTTTGATCCTCTGCTATGGCGATATACTTTTTCCCCATGCAAATTTGGTTTGTCTATCCTCTTTCAATTGTAGAGTGTCAGTCCATTAAGCAGGAAGACTTTAACCTTTCTCTTTCCCCACTGAGTTATTTCCTCGTGGATGGCCATTATTTTAGCTTCCTCCCCAGTTGAATATCTGGATGAAACCACTCCCTTGAGTTATATCCTTATTGGGTTGAGTCCTTTGATTAACCTTTTCTTTCTAGATCTTACCTAGATAGATGCTTTTGGTCCCCTAAGAGCCTATTACCTAGTAACTGGTAATGTTCTTCTCATGTTTGTCACTTTTGCCCAATACCCGACAAAGGTAACCTTGTTTCCCCAACGGATTCGTTTCCACGCCTCCCAGGAATTATATCCTCGATATGTTCATCCTAACTGATGACGAATATTTTATTCCCTTGTTTGAGTTTATCCTTGGTATGTCCATCCTAACCGGTGACAGATATTCTCGCCTTTTGGTATTCTACCCAGTAACCGATAGTTGTAATCCCTATTTTATTCCCCAGAGAGTTAATCCTTGATAAGTTCATCCTAACCGATGACATATTTCCTTCTCTTTGCGGTCTTCTACCCAGTAACCTGTAGTTGTAAATCCCGCTTTTTCCCCTTTGAAAAGTCTATCCTTGATATGTTCATTCTAACCGGTGACAAATATTCTCCTTTTGGTATTCTATCCAGTAATTGATAGATGTAATTCCTATTTCTCTGCTCTGAGTATATCCTTGATATGTTCATCCTAACTGGGGACATATATTCTCTTTTCGGTTTTCTATCCAACATTCGATAGATGTAATCCCCACTTTTTCAGGAAATTTATCCTTGATATGTTCATCCTAAACGATGACGGATACCCTTCCTAAATTCCCCAGGCAAGTCTATCATTGATATGTTCATCCTAACCGATGACGAATTTTCTTTCCTCTGAGTCTATCCTTGATATGTTCACTTTAACCATTGACAAATATTCTCTCTCTTTGGTCTTCTTCCTAGTAGCCGGTAGTTGTAAATCCTATTTTGTGACTTTTCCCCAACAGTTTATTCTTACCCAGTAACTGGTAATGAATACACCTCCTGGTTGCCCTCAGCGAGTCATCCTTGATATGTTTACCCTAACTGGTAATGGATGTCCTCCCTGTCAGACCTTATTATTCCCTTACGCAGTAACCGGTAATGGATAATATATTTCTGCTCCTCCTGTGTTGAAGATCTTTTCTTCCCTATTTGAGATTGAGTGTGCATTTCCTAAGTGAAATCCTTGTTTCTTGTTTGGTTCGAGTACTTCAGCTTTGTTCTAATCTACCCGCAAATGTTCCTCTTGTTGCCCGACTGAATTGTTCCATTGATTTATTTTTATGGAATCCCTTGAGTCCCCCAATTGTTCTAAGTCGTAGTCTAGCCTACGCACAACCATTTTCCCTAGAGTCTCTGTCTCCAAGTAAGTTTTCCTTATGGAATACATTACACTCCTGTGGACTTTCGATCTCTCTAGATTCTTTTCCTTTGTGGCAACATTTCCCCACAAAGATTTATTTTAACATTCATATCATATGCATCATGAGGTCTCTTAGGGACCAAAATTTGTTTCTATATGTTTTTATTTAAGCCTATTCTACTGAGTCGATGCGAAGATTTTAACCTTCATCTCCTCAGCTAGATCGTCCTTAAATAGGGGCAGCTGTAAGACCCTGATTTTGACGCTAAGATCCCTCATGCTATCTCATAATATGAATTAGCATGGGGATCACTTCTTGGCATCCTCCTTACCCCTCATTCATTGGATTTTCATTGGGAGAGATCACCAAGCACCATTTGATTGTACCATACTTTATATTTTATCATCTTAACTAACCAAAATACCAAAAGTATGTCTTTGTATAATTTAACTCTTTTATAGGTAAGGCACATGCTCACCTTTGATCCATCAAGCTCACATCTAGGGTTTAAGACCCTTGGTGTAAAGAGTTCAATCAAGAATTGGTTTACTATGGCTATAAGCATCATATATGAGTCCCCATGGTCTTTACATGTTATTTTGATCAAGAATTATCAAGAGTTTGGAGTTGGTTTGCCTTGGAAACCCTAATTTATCTAGGTACCTTGTGTAACTTCTTCAACAAGCGTCTTCACCAATTGATCAAATATTTCAAGGGATACTTCAAATTCCATCATCTTATGAATATATTATCCTCCATGAGTCCCAAAAGTCAAGAGAATATCAAGCTAGCTAGTTAGTTCATGCTGGTTGACCAGAGGAATTCATCTGATCAAAACTAGGGTTCCCTAGACCTTATCTCCTACACTTTTTGTCATATGAAAATGATTCCAAGAGAAAAGTTACTCTTAATGACATTACAAACAACTTTCATGTTGAGGTCAAGAGCTAGTTATTCGTGGAAAGTTATTTTTTATGGTGAAAGATTATAGGTCATTTTGTCTAAACCCTAATTGGAAGGTCACCTTCCCAAGACCATAACTTGCTCAATTTTTATGAGCTGAAAGATATTCAAGTTGCACAATTAAATTCAAGATGTCTTATTCAACTTTGAAGTTTGGAAGAAGAGAAAATTCAACTTTTATAAGCATGTGATATGAGGATACATTATAGGTCATTTTGGACCAAGACCATTGAACAAGTGATTTTCCTCAACTTCAAAAATGCATAACGCCTTCATGCTAAATCCAAATGAGGTCAAATTTGTAGCCATTTTGAAGGACTTTGAGAGAGCTATAACTTTGGTGAAGGAACTTTTCTCATTTGAATCTCACATAAATTTTTTGCCAAGGTGGAATAAGTGAACATATGGCTTGACACTTAGAAACATTTTTGATATGTTTGAATTTCCTAACTTCCACCTCAAACTTCATCGTGATCCAAGCTTCAAATGGAAAAGTGTTCAACATGAAAGTGGTTCCGCTTGATCTAACCTTTCCAAAAAGTTTAATTTCATCCCATTTGGACAAAATATGAGTGACTCGCGCATGGCTTGAACATGGATCACCATTTGGCATAATTGAACTTGCATTCCTAATACACAATTCAATGGCTTACCAATGTGACTTTAGCAGTGTTTGTACTCATTTTTGGACCTGAAGAGATGATTACATGGGCCTATCACACGCCCATGCATCCATGCAATGGACATTTCTATTTTTGGAACTTATTTTCAAGTGTGCAAATAACAATCATTTGGCCTATAAATAGAGCCCTTCTTGCTCAGAATTAATGACCCAGCGCGCCAGCTTTGAATCCCTAGCTCCAAACTCTCTCATTCAAAGGATAACTTTGAGAATTTTCATTGGAAATTGAGTTTGAACCTCCACTGTTTTGAGATTCAAATATCTAAGAGTCATGTGCGTTTTGTTGATTTAATTTCATTCCATTAAGTGTCCAGAGCAAGATCAAGAGCAATTAGAAGCAAGATCGTGTTCATACAGAGCTGCATTGAAGGTAATTTTCAGAATTTTTCATCTCTTCGATTCTCACTCAATTCTCCATAATTCTTCTTGATCTTTGGTTGTCTGAAGTTCTACCAGTGTAGGCAACAAGATTGAGTTCCCTTGAGGTCAAATTGAAGCAACTCAGATCATGATCCTCAAATTTCAACTCCCTGTATCTTTCAATATACTTGGAGTTAGGAGAAATTGAGACCATATTCGAGCTCCTAAGCATTTTTTATTTAAATTCATGTCCTTCTTTTTTATTTTGGTGATGGTTGAGAGTGAACGAGAACGATGAGGCTCACTGAAGAAGGACACCGGAGCTTTGCCTCCGGTGGTGTGCTGGCGTTCGTCTGAGCCATATGATCCTTTTAAATGTTATAATCTCTCGCGTTAATTCTGATTATCTTTCCTACTGCGCATTGACTAAATTCTATTGTGAAACGCACGCTAGGGGCCACTTGATCTTCCACCTCAATTAATGAGGGAGATCAAGTGGTCCATGTTTTTTGCCATTTTCTGATTTTCATTTTATTTGGTTCATTTTCATTAATTCATATTAATTTTAATATTGATCCAAAAAATATGAGACTTTCACAAAAAAAATTTAAAATAAATTCCTCTTTCATTTTCTGAATTAACATTATTTTTTGGATCATTATTAATATTTTTCATGATATAATGGTTTTTATGAAAAATTTTAATTGTTTAAAAATAGTTTTAAGTTTCCAAATTTATGAATTTTTTTCTCCAAGGTCCTTTGACCTTGTTTGACCTATGATAAATCTCATGTTCATTTATTTGGTGTTTTGATGTAGTTTTAGGATTTGACCAACCATACTTTAATTTAATGCACTTTTTAATTGATTTTAATTGTTTAATTGCAAAATAAATTGTGTTTAATTCCCCTCCCTCTTCATCTCAATCCCATTCTATTCTCATTCTATTCTGGACCTATGATGTCTCTATATCCTAAGGCTAGTTGATTGCAAAATCAACATAAGTGTGGATGAGATTAGGTCCACCCCTTTTGCATATTCTTTTAAGTGTGGTATATTTTAGGAGTATGGTTTATAATACCATACCTCTAACATGCATTAACACTAAAATTTCTATTGCCCGACCTCAAATAGTTGTGACTTCTACATAAGTCCAATTATAATTGCTTAACATAACGCTAAATTTTTGACACAAAAGGAATAACGTTCTAGTAAGTAAGATTGTAAGTCTCCCCTCTTTCATGGTATTATGTGGAAACTTTGCCTTTTTCCTTCCTTTGGAAGATGTCTTGGTACAACGATCCATGCTTGTGAATAGTGGGTTGAGTGTTCTCCAAAGAATGACTTAAACAAAAGCAAAAGCAATACTAACTTCTAATCAACTAACAAATAACATTTAGTTTCAAGCCATTTACTTTTGTGCACTTTAATTTTTAAGCCTTTATTCATTTGCCATTATTCATACCATTTAACTTGTTTACCTTAATGCCATTTTCACTTTGCTCATTTAAGCCTTATCTTGTGATTATATTGTGATTGTATATACTTTCTTGTGTACATAATAACAACAAAAACCCTAAAAGACATTTGTGTGGATTGCTGGATTGGATCTAAGACATAGGACTTAGAATTAGACAACACTTCTTATGCAAAAGGACTTGGCCAATGCCAACTTTCATGTAACCAAGTTCTTGTGAATTGAAACTTCATCTGAAGCAAGTATTGAAGATCCATTTGAGTTCATCTGCTATAGGGTCTTATTGAAGTTGTTACTTTGAACCTGTGCCTAGTGCCTATGTTTGAGTTCATCTGATACATGGGAGATTATGAAGAAGATCATGGAGTTACCAAGTTTGGATGTGGCTATATTTATTTGATACCTTTCTCTTCATCTTGCTATTTGTGTATTGATATTTTATGATTCTAATGTCCAAGGGAAATTTGGGTTTCTATATGACATTCTTGTCTATTTGGATTGTAGCCCATTGGTCTGATCTTTTCAACTCTTAACTTTTAATTTTTGCTTAGGATTAGTCTATTCATCTCTTCCCCACTTCTCTAATTTCAAATATCTCCCTCCTATTAAAACCTTCTTTGCTGGTGTTTTATAACTTAGTCCATATTGCAAGTTAGAAACTTTGATCCCTCATTTTATGTTGGTACGTAGGCACAAGTTCGAAGATCTTATCAAACACAAAAATATAATTAATAAATTCTTTTCTCATCCCTGCATTCTATTTTTTTTTGCAAACATCATTTTATACAAAAACACATATTCACACAAAAAAGGGCTCCCTAGGAGTACCTAGGACACTTTGGGTGCTAACACCACCTTCCCTCTCTGTAACCAACCCCCTTACCTATAATCTCTGGCATTTTATTAGTTTTGATTTGAAAACTTCTTATCTTTGGGTTTTGTTCGTACTTTTCCCTTTTCCCTTGGAAACAATAAAAGTGCGATGGAGACTCTGGTTTAATTGACGTCTAGCTTATCCATAGCTTGATGGTCATGAATTTACCGCTACAAGATCCATTATCAGTAATTATCTTACTTGGTACTCCATACCGACATATAATCTGATTCTTGATAATCCTCATGACAACTTGCTTGGTCACATTCGCATACAATGCCGCTTCAACCCACTTTGTGAAGTAGTCAATAGCCACCAGAATGAAACGATGTCCGTTCGAAGCTTTGGGCTCAATCATGCCAATCATATCAATTCCACACATGGAGAAGGGCCATGGAGAGGAAATGACATTTAATAGTTTCAGAGGAACATGAATCTTATCTGCATAAATTTGACACTTGTGGCATTTCTTCACAACCATGTTATATGTACACTTGAAAGTTAATCTAGCTGTAAACAGAAAATGAGTGCCTTGAGAAGTAATAATCACTGCCCCAATGCCATTACAATACTGATTAACAACTCCATCAAATGCCATGCCCCAACAGGAACCAGATTATTGCCCTTCTTCAAGAAATGGTTCATCACAATCCTTCATGTTCAAGTATAAGATCTCTTCATTAGGAAATCATACCATCAACATTTTCTTCTTCATTACTGAATTTAGCAATCATATCATCAACATAGACTTCGATCTCTTTATGCATTATATCATGAAAAAGAGTGGTCATTTCTCTCTGGTAAGTTGCACCAACATTCTTTAGACCGAAAGGCATCACTCTATAACAAAATGTTCCCCAGGGTGTAATGAATATGGTCTTCTCCATATCCTTGGGTGCCATCTTAATTTGATTATAACCGGAAAATCCATCCATAAATGAAAAGACTTTGAATTTAGATGTATTGTCTACCAACATATCAATGTGTGGCAGAGGAAAATCATATTTCGGACTAACTTTGTTCAAATCTCTATAATCAACGCATATGCGGACTTTTCCATCTTTCTTCGGAACAAGCATAATGTTGGCCGCCCACTGCGGATACTCAGCAGTAACAAGGAAACCGGCGTCAATCTGCTTCTTCACTTCTTCTTTGATCTTCACTTCCATATCAGGATGAGTCCTCCTCAACTTCTGCTTGACTAGCGGGCACTCTGGCTTCAACGACAATCTATGCTCCACAATCTTGGAATCCAAACTAGGCATGTCTTGATATGACCAAGAAAACACATCTGAATACTCTCGGAGAAGATCAATCACCCCTTCATAACCTTTGGACACAATCGAGATCCAATCTTGACTTCCTTCACCTCATCTTCGGAACCTAAGTTGACTAACTCAATCTGCTCTTCGAACAGCTGCATAGCTTTTTCCTCGTGCTCAAGTAGACGAGACAATTCATCAGACATTTCTTTATCATTTTCTTCCTCGGCTTCAAACGCAAGGAATTCAAAGTTTGGAGAAGGATTAGGATCATTGTATTCAATGGGTTTAGAAACCAACCTGCATAATGATTTGATATTTTGATTTTAGAGAAGTGAATTGTGAACAAATATTATGCAGATGGACAATTATTATTTATTTATTTATGTTTTTTGTGATTACCATTTTCAGGAAAGCAAAAAGTAAAAATAAAACATCATAGATGTGGATGAATAGAATTGCATTTTATAGATGATTAGTTTGAAATATGCCGAACAATGTTCACTTCTCCCTTAGGCATAGGAGAAGGATTTTCAAAAACAATAAAGCCATTACTTTGAGCGATGAACAATAACAAGAACGTCAACATCAATCCAATTGTTGCAAGCTTTTCCATGCGTCACAAAATTGGTGCAGTCTTCATCTTCATTATCCTCAATCACGACAGCTGAGTGTTGTTCATTACCATGGATGAACCCTCCGCTACAGAAACTATGTTGCATATCTTCAGCTCTAATTGCAGACGACCTTTGCTGAAATCACAAACCAGCACGACTCTTATTCTCGGCGACCTCTACCATCTGGCCCCACTGATCAGAACTACCATCTTCAACAATCTTCCTAGCGTCTTTAAAAGAGGACATAGGTGCCCCGACTTTCTTTTCCTCAGCAATAGATAGAGCTTGGAACGGAGTTCCAATCTCATCCTCAGCTTCAACATATGAGAAAGACGACCGATGACTCACTAACAAAGCTTTCTCTCCACCCACGGTGACGAACTTACCATTCTTCACAAATTTCAATTTCTAATGCAGAATGGATGTCACAGGTCTTGCCTCATGTATCCATGGCCTTCCTAACAGGCAGTTATAGGCCGGGTGGATATCCATTACCTGGAAAGTAATTTGGAAATCACTCGGACCTATCTTCACTTGAAGGTCCACTTCACCAATAATAGTCTTGTGAGAACCATCAAAAGTTTTGACAATCACGCCACTATATCTCATCGGAGCTCCTTGGTAGGATAATCTTGACAGAGTTGACTTGGGGAGTACATTCAACCAATACATTAGACATAGTGTCCTCCATACAATTCATTGATATATGTAGTGCCAAGTGTAGCGGGGTATTCGTTATCTTATGGCTTATTGACTAAACCAAAATTAAACATACAATTCGAGTCGCCACCGCACTTTTATTTATCCAAAGGAAAGGTTAAAAAGCGAATAAAAACCAAGTAAGAAATTTTATCAAATCAAAACTAATAAAAATGTCAGAGATCTAGGTAAGGGGGTTGGTTATGAAATGGGAAGGTTTTAAGCACTCAAAACATCCTTAGTACTCTAAGGGAGCCCTTTTTGCAAATGTGTATTGTAGGTTGGTATTTGTGAAAATATTTTCAAAAGATTGGGGGGATGAGAAAAGAATATACATTATATTTACAATTTGTTGTTTGAATGGATGAACCCATTGCCTACGTACCATCACAAAGGTAGGATCAAAACCTCGTAGTTCGAGGTAAAAATCTCAAAAGATTGGTGAACTGATTTGATTAAAAGCCTTAAGGTCTTTTGTTATCAAAGGGAGAAAACTCAACCTAAACCAACAATCCACCATGTGAGGAGAGCTTCAACATACTAGTGAGGGGATAAGCCTATAATAAGTATGGAAGATTTATAGTCCAATCACTAAGGATAAGGTGAGGTTTACATCAACCACTATGATAACTCAAACCTATGACTAATGTTTATGAAAAAGTTTTAACAAAGGTGGCCATTGGAACCATAAAAACAACTTGAAGTGAGTTGTATTTACAAGTTAGATTTATTTACAAAATGAAGTAAAAGTTGAATTAAGGTTTATTCACAATGAGTATTGAAGAAAAGAGTTTGAAAAATCAAAGGCATAAGTCCTAGGTTTCTAATTTGAAACAAAGTCAAAGTTTGCACATAAATGAGTTTGGCTTGGGTTAGACAGGAGAGAAGAAGAGAAGGGCTAGTCCTAAACATGCAAAGATAAGAGAAGAGATAAAACTCTTGGAGTTCCTTTTCTTGAGATCATAAAGATGATTCAAGATGCTCCTTTCCTTTGGACTTAGCAATCACCGAAGCACTCAATCAAATAAATTGGATTCAAGCTCCTAGGATCTCCATTTAGCTTGTCTCTCTTAAATTGGCTATTCATTACAATGGTCCTTCTTACTATCTCAAGATGGAATCCCTATCACACAAGAGCAAACATCAAAAAGTTCTCAACACAATAAGAGGAATAGACAAAGAATAAGTTTTGGAAAGGAAGTCCTTTGATGTCAACTATGAGATTTAGCATTCTAAAGGCATGAGGCCTAGTTGCTCTTCAACAAGTTTAGCATTCTAAAGGCATGAGGCCTAGTTACTCTTGAACTCCTTTTAAGCATAGGTAAGGTCCTAATTCTAAGTCTTTTCTCCTTTTTGCATTGGGTTCACACAAACAAAGACAAAACAATCACAAAGCAACAATATATTTATATACAATAATGAGCTCAAATGAGCAAAAGAAAAATGGCATAAACATAAAATATGTTCTCAAGTGAGCAAAGGGAAAAGCAATATGAATAAATGAGCAAGAAAAGTAAATTGCATTAAAGTAAATTGTAAGAAATTAAATGCTCAAATTAAAGTTAGTAGTTAGTATGGTTAATGTTAGTGTGTCATAAGACAATTTAGCGCTATGTTAAGCAATCGTAAGTGGACTAATGTAGTAGTCACACCTATCTGAGGCCGGTCAATAAAACTATAGGCAAACAAACACAAGTTAGAGATCATGACTAGTAAGCCAAGCTCCTAAAACTTGCCATGCCAAAAGAAAAGAGAAAAGACATTGTATGGACTTTAGGTTTTTTGCTTGACCAAGAAGCAACCTATCTTGGATACAAAGCAACTCACTTGATCTTTGATCAAGTTGAGTTTGATTTGGATCAAAGAAGGTTAAGCCTCTCATATGTCAAGGCCAACCACAAATCATTAACTCATTGGCCAAAATATAAAGAAGAAATGAGATGAAGATGAAATGAATAAAAGGAGATTTCAAATGAAATATCAAATCACAATGATCAAATGTGAATCAAATCATCATCAACCAATGTAAAACAGAAGAGAAATGAATATTATAGGTCAACAAATCAAACTTTTTTTTTTGGTATTTTTGCAATTAAAATAAATGCAAAATTAAAATGGACAAAATATGGTCAAACCTCAAATTCAATTCAAATAAACTTGAACAAGTCCAATTAAATTCTCATAGGTCTAACATGGTCAAACAAAGTTAGACAAATTTTCTAAACAATTTTGGAAAACAGAAACTATTTAAAATCAATTAAAAACAATGAAAAATAACACAAATGAATTAAAATCTCAAATAAATATCAAATCAAATAAGAAATTGATGAGACTATTTTTCATAGACTGATCATGATCCATATGTGTTAAGAAAATATTTTTTGGATTTTTCAGATGTCAAAAAGTATTTAAAATGAATTAAAAACTATTAAAAACAAAATAATTCACAAAAAATATTAAATGAAGTCACAAAAATAATTAAAAATCAGATTATGAAACTAAATTTTTCAAGATTTTTTTTGCCATTGGTCTCATATTTTTGTGACTTCAAATAAAATAGTTATGAATTTTTGAAATTAAAAGGAATTAAAACAGAAAATAGAAAATAGGAAAAATGCGCTGCCATTGGATTTGTTTATTAATTGACGTGGCGTTATCAAGCGGTCCAGAAACGCTGATGCACCATGTTCCAAAGTCAAGCGTGCAACAAATGTATTTAAAACAAGTCAGCCAAAGCAATGGACACGATTATAACATTTAAATGAGATCCAAAGGCTCAGATGCTCCCACGTGGGGATGGTGGTGGAAACCACCATCTTCCCCGGCCAAAGAACAAACTCCGGCCACCACGCGTAGGGTTTCAAAAGTTAACCAAAATAAACAAGCCATGTATCAAAGTGAAGCTGGGGTGATGTACATCACCCCTGTAACCTTGGATCTTCCTCAATGTTTCTATTTAATGAGAAATTTGAGCTTGAAAATCAAGGTGCGCAAACTGAAATGTCTCAAACCATGAAATTAAGACCACCATTGGCTTGCCTCTTTCTCGAGGACTTCAGAAAAAAGTTCAAACACAAGCAATTTACATGGTATAGCAAGATCCAGATCAAAACAGTTGAGTGATATACCTCTGAAATGTAGCTTGGAACAGCACGATCTCTTCAAGCTTTTGATTCCAATTTGATCTCGAGATGCGATGAGGATGCAAGGCTAAGGAATTAAGACTTGAAGATCAACTAAGGATGTTGAAATTCAAGCTTGAAATTGAGAAATGAAAATTGAAATTCCTTTGAGTGAGGTTAGGTTTTGAATTCTCCAGAGTTTCAGATCACCTTGAGGTTGAAATTTGAATGAGCTAACACTTCTATTTATAGCTGGAGATGAAGGCAAGGTAGTGCAATGCTCGTGTGCATGAACTTTGGGTCCTCCATGCATGGGCCTGTACAGGCGCATGTGAGGCCCAAATGTGAATGGAATTGCAAGCTGAGATCACACTGAGTTGAATTGGACGTGCAATTTCCTGATGTTAGCTTGTGCATGAAGTTTCAATATGAATTGCATATTTGAACATAACCCTTAAGCTCTTCGAAAGTCACACATGAAAAATCCAAAAATTGTCATGTGAGTAATCGTTGGAAAGCTCTTGACATAAGGAACAAAAGCTGTGTTGGGAAAAAATCCATTTGGAGTTTTGAAAATAATGAAAACTAGCTTTGAAGTTTAAGGTATAACACATGTCTAGGTTTCCTTTGAATTTTTTTACCAAAAGTGATCAACTTCAAGCCCTTCTGTTTCAATGATCAAAGCTTCAAATGGAAAAATCCCCAACATCAAAGTTCACGATGATCAATTTAGACTTAAAATTTGCATCATTTAGATTTTTTATGAGAAAGTTATGGGCACTTGAAGTTGGACATTTTTCAAATTCAATGGTTTTGGTCCAAAGTGACCTATAATGTTTTGTATTATCACATGTGTTTATTTTAGGATTATGAAATTTTGTCCAACATAAAATTTTACTTACACATCTTAAGATTTCCAATTCAATTGGTCTCACCTCAAAATGATAAGAAATAATGAAGTTAGGTCTTTGGGAAGTTGACCCAAAATTAGGGTTTCAGTCAAAATGACCTATCATGTTTTGAAATGAATGATGACCTTCCAAGTTTCAAATGTATTTTTGATGAACATGAAAGTTGTTCATATGGTTCTTAAGAACATTATTTCTCTTGGGGTCATCTTCATTTAAAAAATACATCAAAAGTTGTGTCTCAGTGATCCTCAATTTAGTCAGATGATTTGACTGGTCAACTTCTCAAGGCCAAACTTCAAATCTTGATGAATGAATGATTGAGGATACTCACATAGGCTCATATATGCATGAATGAAAGAAATTCCCTTGATTAAATTTGATCATAGGTTGAGTTTGCTTCATGAACAAGGCACAATCAATGCACAATTGAATTAGGGTTTCCTTGGGAATCAAACCTCAAACCCTTTGGGTTATCTTGACCAAATTGGAAAATTGAGATACTTGGGAGGCATATATGATGATTAGGAACTTTGGGGACCATTTCCATGCTTGTTCTCATCTTCATCTAGCCTTTTCATTGAGCTTGGGAGTCTCCTAGGAGCATCGGATCACATGATCACTTGAGCTTCAAAACAAAAAGAGTTAGTGACATATTTTTGTGCTTTTGGTTAGTAAAAAAAATAATAAAAGAAAATAATATACAATTCAAGCATGCTTGGTGGTCTAAAACCACTCACACAAGTCCCACCCCTAGGGTAAAGGAGCCATACACATGCTATGATCCTTGAGGCAATGCAATGAGCAAATGGTATGATGCCACGAGGGATCTTAGGGTCAAAATTAGGGTCTTACAGATGCCTCTATTTAAGGTCATTCTAGTCGGAGATACGAAGGTTAAAATCTTCGTCTCGACGTGGTAGGATGTGTTTAAATAATAACAAAGAGACGAATTTTGGTCCCTAAGAGACCTCATGATGCAGATGTATGCATGTGAAAGTTAATACTCTGTGGGGAAATATGACCACAAAGGAAAAATAAACCAGATAGAGACCGAAAATCCATAGGAGTAGCACACTCACTAGGGATACAGAGACTCTGGGGAAAATAGGGCTAAAATGCGTGAGCAGGTCACGACTTGAAAACTTGTTGGGAAACACGAGGGGATTCCATGAAAATAAATCGATGGAAAGAAATCTGGACTCAGACGGGGATGTCCACAAAGGACTCAGCTGAGGAAGAAACAATGAGATATTACCGGTTACCGGGTAATAAACTCAAAGAGAGACATGCCATCAAAACACCGGTTACTGGGTGAGAGATCAACACGCTCAGGGAGAAAGAGCATCTAAGACCGGTATAAGGGTGAGAGATATCAATCATCCGAAACATCCGAGGAGGACCCAAAAGGCACATCACTCAGAAAAATCTGACTCCACGGGGGACAAAAGTCATAATAGGGAGCAGAGGGAAGGAACACCAGGGATATCGGTTACTGGGCAGATGATAGGTGACCAACCAGGCGTGAATTGGGAACATATCCAAGACACTCATCATCCGAGAGGAGGGCTGAAAAAGCAAACTCGGCTTACATGATGGGCATTCGATTCTATAAGGAAATACGAATCTTACTCAACCGGGGAAGAAAAAGACTTTGACTGAAGAGCGCATGAGATATATTATATATTACCGTCAGAACATAGATAACATACTCGCATGGAAGATTACCCACAACCGGTTACTAGGTTAATAAAGGATAAATCGACCAGAAAGAAAGGACATCGGGATACCCGTTACTGGGTATAAAATGATGACCAACCGAAAAGGAGAAACAATCATTGCCAAACAAGGGTAAATGAAAGATGACTCGCGAGGGATAAATTGCTTGAAAAAAGCAGTCATCCAAGAGATATCTCACCGGTTACTGGGTGAAATACTCAAAAATGAAGGAATATCAATACCGAATATTGGATAAAGATAACCAACAAATAGGGGATTACATCTACCGGTTACTGGGTAGAAAACCACAGAAATAGGACTTACAAGTACCGGTTACTGGGTAGAAGGCCACAAAATCCACTAGGGAGAAGATGGACAGTTGATGGTTACTGAGCAATTGAACAACTAAACCACAGGGAACTGCAGGGAAATAACAAGAAAGGAGTCGATCTAGGAACAAACTAGAAAGACACAATTAACAATACTCATCCCAATGAGGATATAACTCAGGGGAGTAATTCCATCCCAATTCACAATTAGGGATGAAACTGAAACAAAAATCATCCACGAGGATATAACTCAGTGGGGAATATAGAAGGAAAGATAGACACTTTATGCCTAAGGGGCTGACTCTATATGGAGAGATCAGACATAGACATCTGCTTGGGGAAAAAATCTTTCACCAATAGCAGGAGATAACAAACAAAGATATAGGGAAAAGAATGCAATCATGAATATCTAAATGCTATGATTATGCATGTAAATGCATGATTTGTGTATGATTAATGCTGACAAACAGACATATCTAACACAAACATATCCGAGAATCAACGGACAGACATCCGGTATAACATCTCAAAAAAGAAAAAGGTCGGGCCCCGAGGAGAAATCAATTCTGGTGGGGATACATCAACTACCAAGAGTCATGGACCACCGTTGGGGATAGGTACATTCTCTGCTGGGGAACATGCAGAGATATCAATAAGATTTGTCATTGAAGAACTGTACTAGGGATCTTATCAGGGGATGATGTGAGACTCCGTGGGGAATAACCGTCAAACAGATATACATCAATCAAGCATTCTCTTCTAACTGCTGAAGAGACATCTCTGCTGAGGGGAGGAGGAACCATTGGCTCCACTGGGGAAGGAGAGAACACATCTTCCTCATCGTCGTCCAATACTGGAAGAAATCTTCAACCACGAAGTGTATACAAATGTTAAGCTAGGATTGGGCAACTCCACTAGGGATAGACTATAGGTGACCATACTGGGGATAGTCTGCTGCAAGCAATCCTACTGGGGATGAGCTGTAAGCCAACCTGCTGGGGATAACTACAAATACCTCCGGAGGAACTGTCTTGACTGAGGGAATCGGGAATGAATCATACGTCGACACGTGTTATGCTAGAGATGAAAAGGGGAGCAAACCCTTCCAACTGCTCTAGGAAACTACTGCTGAAGGGATATCTGAAAGATAGCTTTGCAGGGACCACATGCCTATTCTGCCGAGGACTTCTACTCATGCTGGGGATTTCTGCTCACTTGGGAAAGACAAACTTCCTCATGAATAGATAGCATATCAACTTTTATCAATCTATAAGGTATTTTAGGTCAATCCTCACAAGAGATGACAACCATATAATTAATAAAACACAAATGCTAGTGCCTGATATAGAGGTATACACATCTCTAAACGATCAAGGCCAAAACTCCAGACTCTCTGGGGAGTTGAGGATGCATCACTCTTTTTTGTGCTCGCTGGGGAGACAACCTGGAAGATGATGAAGAGGATACAAACATGCCAGAACATGAACAAATGTATTACCCTTTGGGAGATCATACTATCCTTGGGAGAGCACTGAAGACATTCCATTTATCCTTTTTAGTCTTTGTGAATGTTCACTTTGTTTAAAAACAGTTTATAAAACTTTATTTGTTTAAAACAATGATATTTATCAATTAAAACATGCAAACATTTGTTAAGCAGAAATAAATAAGAGTGCAAAGAATTGGATAAAGGCTCAAATTTATTTGATAGAATGGTAGTCTGCAAATGGCGAGACTCCATGGATCATTACAAATTTGAAATTGGTGATATATATTGGAAAAAGGGCTACATTGAACATAATGACCATTTCTCCACCAACTCTGAATCCAATGTATTTGAAGCTTTAGTTGACGATGACTGAGCGAGAATCTTTGACAGAAGACAGTTGTGGACCAAAGTCTTGTCAGGATGCAGTTACTTGCCAAATCCCTAATTTTTTCCTAGATTGCCCCAGAGTGAGGTACTCAATCTAGCGGGATATATACATTCATTTTTTCATGTCTCTAACTTTTTCCTGGACCGCCCTTTCGGGTTTTCAACTTAGCGAGCTATTTTGTTTTTATTTTTAGGCGAAGTATTTCTTGACTGCATGTGAATTCACAGGACGAGTGAAATCCTCCCCATCCATAGTTGTGAGTATCAAGGCACCACCTGAAAAGGATCTCTTAACATTATATATACCTCCATAGTTTGGAGTCCACTTTCCCCTGGAATCGGGCGCGAAAGACAAGACTTTCTTGAGCACGAGGTCACCTTTTCGGAACATACGAGGCTTGACCTTCTTATCAAAGGCTTTCTTAATCCTTTGTTAATATAACTGACAATGGCATATGACAGTTAATCTCTTCTCTTCAATCAAGTTCAACTGGTCATGACGACTCTGAACCCATTCAGCCTCGGTCAACTTAGCTTCCATCAAGACTCTCATTGATGGGATCTCAACCTCCACGGGGAGCACAACCTTCATGCCATACACAAGAGAGAAAGGGGTTGCCCCTATTGAAGTGCGAACAAATGTACGATAGCCATGCAAAGCAAATGGCAGCATCTCATGCCAATCTTTGTACGTAACAACCATCTTCTATATAATCTTCTAGATGTTCTTGTTAGCAGCTTCAACATCCCCATTCATCTTGGGTCTATAGGGAGAAGAATTATGATGTGCAATCTTGAACTCGCTACACAGCTCTTTCATCATCTTGTTGTTCAAGTTAGATCCATTATTAGTAATGATCTTATCTGGCACACCGTACCGGCATATAAGTTGATTTTTGATAAACTTCACAACCACCTGCCTGGTCACATTTGCATATGATGCCTCTTCAACACACTTGGTGAAGTAATCAATTGCTACGAGAATAAAACGGTGATCGTTCAACGCCTTTGGCTCTATCATGCCAATCATGTCAATTCCGCACATAGAGAAAGGCCATGGTGAGGAAATAACATTCAGAAGTGTCGGGGGAATATGAATCTTATCCGTATAAATCTGACACTTGTGGCATTTCTTCACATATTTCCAGCAGTCATACTCCATTGTCAGCCAATAGTAGCCTGCTCTCAACATCTTCTTCGCCATGGCATGTCCATTGGAATGAGTACCAAATGAACCCTCATGGACTTTAGTCATCAACAGGTCTGCTTCGTGTCTATCCACGCATCTGAGCAAAACCATGTTAAAATTCTTCTTATAAAGCACATTGCCATTAAGGTAGAAACTGCCGGATAATCTCCTCAAAGTCTTCTTATCTTTAACAAATTCCCCAGGCGGGTAAATCTGACTTTGGAGAAAGCACTTGATATCATAATACCATCGCTTATCATCTTTCACTTCTTCTACTGCAATTACATGAGCTGGTCTATCCAAGCGCATTATAGTGATATTGGGGACGTCATTCCAATATTTCACCACAATTATAGAGGAAAGTATAGCAAGAGCATCTGCCATCCGATTCTCATCTCGAGGAATATGATGGAAGTCAACCTTAGTAAAGAAAGTTGAAATCCTCCTCGCATAATCTCTGTATGGGATGAGGCCAAGCTGATTCATCTTCCATTCACCCTTAATCTGATTAACAACAATGGCCGAATCACCATAAACATCAAGATGTTTGATCCTAAGATCAATACACTCTTCCAATCCCATAATACAGGCCTCATACTCCGCCATGTTATTCGTGCATTTGAAAGTTAGCCTTGCTGTAAAAGGAAAATGTGTGCCCTGAGGAGTAATAATCACTTCCCCAATACCATTTCCATATTGATTAACAACACCATCGAATACCATACTCCATCAGGAACCAGGCTCTGGCCCTTCATCGAGCGTAGGCTCATCGCAATCTTTCATCTTCAAATACAAAATCTCTTCATCACGGAAGTCATACTGAATAGACTGATAATCCTCAATTGGTTGATGTGCCAAGTGGTCAGCCAAGATACTACCTTTAATAGCCTTCTGAGCTCGATACTCAATGTCATACTCAGATAACTGTAAGACCCTAATTTTGACCCTAAGATCCCTCATGGCATCATATCATTTCTCATTACATTTGCCTCAAGGATCATAGCACCTTAGTTCCTTGCCCTTGGGTTGGGACTTGTGTGAGTGGTTTGAGACCACCAAGAATGTTTGAATTGTATATTATTGCTTTTCTTATTTTGTTTACTAACCAAAAGCACAAAAATATGTCACTAACTTGTTTGGTTTTGAAGCTCAAGCAGTCATGTGATCCAAAGCTCCAAGGAGGCCCCTATGCTCATTGATATGGCTAGATGAAGATGAAAGCAAGCATGAAAATGGTTCCCAAAGCTCTCAATCATCATATATGTCTCCCAAGTATCTCAATTTGTCAATTTGATCGAGATAAACCAAAGGGCTTAAGGATTGTTTCCCAAGGAAACCCTAATTGAACTGTGCATTGACTGTGCCTTGCTCATGAAGCAACTTCAACCTATGATCAAATACAATTAAGGGAAGTTATTTAATTCATCATTTTATGCGTATATGAGCCTATGTGAGTGTCCTCAATCATTCATTCATCAAGATTTGAAGTTTGGACTTGAGAAGTTGATCAGTCAAGTCATCTGACTATTTTGAAATCCACTGAGACCTAACCTTTGATTTATTTGTCAAATGATGATGACCCCAAGAGAAACTTCATTTGAAACTTGGAAGGTCATCATTCATTTCAAAACATTATAGGTCATTTTGACTTAAACCCTAATTTTGGGTCAACTTCCCAAGGACCTAACTCCTTCATTTTTTATGATTTTGAGTTGATACTAAGTGAATTGTAAAGTTTAAGATGTCTAATTCAATTGTTATGTTGGACAAAATTTCATAATCCTAAAAGAAGTACATGTGATAATACAAAACATTATAGGTCACTTTGGACCAAAGCCATTGAATCTTGAAAAGGTCCAACTTCAAGTGCCCATAACTTTCTCATTAAAAATCCAAATGATGTAAACTTTAAGTCCATATTGATTTTCTTGAAAAGATATACAACTTTGTTGTTGGAGGTTTCTTTATTTGAGGCTTTCATCATTGAAACAGAAGGGCTTGAAGTATGTCCTTTTTGGTAAATGTTTCAAATGCATGTTTTGTACCTTGAACTTCATGGCTAGTTTTCAATATTTTCCAAACGCCAAATGAATTTTTGTTCAACATATATTTTGGTCCTTATGTCAAGACCTTTATAACCATTACTCACATACCTATGTTTGAATTTTTCAAATGGGACTTTCGAAGAGATGAATATTTGTGATCATTTATGGAAACCAAGTGAAATTTTCATGCACAATCCAATTCCATGCAATCTGCACGTCCAATTCAACTTGGTTGATGTTCCCTATTCATTTGCAAGTGGTTTTGGGCCTCACATGCGCCTGTACAGGCCCATGCATGGAGGACCCAAGTTCATGCATACGAGTTTGCTCACACTTGCCTTGCACTTTCATCTATAAATATAATGCTCTCTTCATTGAAATGGTAACCTGAAGGCGTTTGAATCTCTGCTGAATTCATTCCCCAACCTCTCACCAAAGGAATTTGAGTTTGCACTTTTCATTTTCAAGTGTGATTTACAAAAACATCAATTGATTATCATCACTAATTCCTAAGCCTAGCTCTCATATCAAGCATCAAGATCAAGCTGCAAGCAAAGGATTGGTTGAATTGTGCTCATAAAGGTTGCTCTACAAAGGTTTATACCTCGACTACTTTGCTTCGAATCTCCTTATATTTTGTGCATTGCTTGTGTTGGTTTGCATTTCTGAAGTCCTCATGTGAGAGGCAAGCCAATGGTGGCTTTAATTTTGTGAATTGGTGAACTTCAGATTGAACACCTAGTTTTTCAACCTCAGATTTCTTCTTCTATAAGGATCTTGAGTAAAAACTAAGGTTACAGGGGTGATGTACATCACCCTAGCTTTATTTTGGTATATGGATCGCATGTTTTAGTTGTGGTTTCAAAACCTGCAACTGGTGGCCGGATTGTGCCTTCTCACCGGAGAAGACAGTGGTTTTCACCACCGTCCCCAGGCGTTCAAACCTTGGTCGTTGGATGATGATCTCCAGATCTAATATTGGTTGTTGCTTTGTTTGACTTCATTTAATCATGGTACCACACATTTGACTAATGTGCATGGTGAGCGTGCGCTTCCTGGCCTTTTGATGGTCCATGTCAATTAATGAGGCTGGATCAGACGCCTGTGGATTTTCCTAATTTCTTAATTTCTGTTTTAATTTCTTTTAATTCATTTATTTTCAAAAATTCATAACTTCTTTATTTTGAATCACAAAAATATGGGACCAATTGCAAAAAAATTCTCTTAAATTCTAGTTTCATAAAATGATTTTTTGTTATTTTTGTGATTCTATTTAATATTTTTTGTGAATTATTTCATTTCTGATTGATTTTAATTCATTTAAAATACCATTTGTTATTCAAAAATGCCAAAAATATTTTCTTAACATCTTTGGATGATGATAAGTCTATGAAAAATATTCTCATCAATTTCTTAATTGATTTGAGATTTATTTTAGATTTTATTCCAATTATGTTATTTTTCTTCATTTTTAATTGTTTAAATATAGTTTTTGTTTTCAAAAAAGATTGAGAAAATTTGTCAAACCAAGTTTGACCTTGTTAGACTTATGATGATCCAATTGGACTTATCCAAGTTGATTTGAATTGGATTTGAAGTTTGACCTTTATTTGTTCATTTTATTTTATGTATTATTTTAATTCCAAAAAGTAACAAAAATATGTTTGACCTTTCTTGACTTCTAATCTTCATTTCACTTTTGTTTACCATTGATTGATGTTGATTCCATTCATGTTTGATCAATGTGTTTTGGTTATGTCATTTAAATTTCCATTTTGTACATTCTATCTTCATCTCCTTTCTTCATCTTTTTCTTTTGACCAATGAGTTAATGATTTGTGGTTAGCCTTGACATATGAGAGGCTTAACTTTCTTTGATCCAAATCAAATTCATCTTGACCAAAGATCAAGTGAATTGCTTTGTGTCCAAGATAGGTTGCTTCTTGGTCAAGCAAAAAACCTAAAATCCATACAAGGTCATTCTTCTTTTCTTTTGGCATGGCAAGTTGTAGGAGCTTGGCTTACTAGTCATGATCTCTAACTTGTGTTTATTTTTCTATAGTTTTATTGATCGGCCTCAGATAGGTATGACTACTACATTAGTCCACTTACGATTGCTTAAAATAGCGCTAAATTGCCTTATGGCACACTAACACTAACTACTAATTACTAACTTTTAATTCAAGTATTTAATTCTTGCAATTTACTTTAATGCAATTTAATTTCTTGCTCATTTATTCATATTTTCTTTTTCCCTTTTGTTCATTTGAGCTCATGTTTATGTTTATGCAATTTTCCTTTTGCTCATTTGAGCATATTATTGTGTAAATATACTATTGCCTTGTGTTTGTTTTGTCTTTGTTTATGTGAACCCAATTCAAAAGGAGAAAGGACTTAGAATTAGGACCTCACCTATGCTTAATGGAGTTTCAATAGCAACTAGGCCTCATGCCTTTGGAATGCTAAAATTGTTGAAGAGCAACTAGGCCTCATGCCTTTAGAATGCTTAATCTTGAAGTTGACTTGAAAGGACCCCTAATCTAAACTCTCTCTTTGTCCATTTCTATTATTGCATTGTGGAACTTTTTGATTTGTTTGTTCTTGTGTGATAGGGATCCCAAACTTGAGATAATTAGAATGACCATTGTCATGAGCATCCAAGTTAAGAGAGATAAGTCCAATTGGAAGATCCTAGGAGCTTGGTTGAGTATTTGCTTGATTGCTTGAGTTAATTGCTTATTGCTTGCTAAGTCCAAAGGAAAGGAGCTCTTGAATCATCTTTATGATCTCAAGAAAGGAACTCCAAGGGTTTTATTCTCTTCTCTCATCTTTTCATGTTTAGGACCTAGCCCTTCTCTTCTTCTCTCCACTTTAACCCAAGCCAAACTTCCTTTGTGCAAACATTGACATTATTTTCAAAACTAGAACCTAGGCATTATGCCTTTGATTTTTTCAAACTCTTTTCATAACACTTATTTTGAATTGAATCTTAAGTCAACTTTGACTTTATTTTGTGAATACTCCTAATTGGTAAATCCAACTCACTCAAGTTTGTTTTTGTGGTTCCAATGGCCACCTTTGCCAAAGCTTTTCATAAACATTAGCTATTAGGTTTGAGTTATCACAGTGGTTGATGTAAACCTCACCTTATCCTTAGTGATTGGACTATAAGTCTTCCATACTTATTATAGGGTGGATCCCTCACTAGTATGTTAAAGCTCTCCTCACATGGTGGATTATGGTTTAGGTTGAGTTTTCTCCCTTTGATAACAAAAGACCTTAAGGCGTTTGACCAATCAATTCACCAATTTATTTTGAGATTTTTACCCCAAACTACGAGGTTTTGATCCTACCTTTGTGATGGTACGTAGGCAATGGGTTTATCCATTCAAACAACAAAATTGTAAATAAATTGTATATTCTTTTCTCATCTCCCCAATCATGTTTGCACAAATATTTTCACAAATACCACCCTATCATACAACATTTGCAAAAAGGGCTCCCTTAGAGTACTAAGGATGTTTTGGGTGCTTAAAACCTTCCCATTGCATAACCAACCCCCTTACCCAGATCTCTGACATTTTTATTAGTTTTTGATTTGATAAAACTTCTCGGTTTTTGTTCGCTTTCTAACCTTTCCTTTGGATAAATAGAAGTGCGGTGGCGACTCGAATTGTATGATTTACTTTTGATTTAGTCAATAAATCTAAAGGCAACGAATACCCCGCTACAGAAAAGTGGCGAATCTGCTGGGGAAAGATTGCTCCTAGTGGGTTTAGCCTAATTTTTTGCCTTTGTTGTGTTGTATGTTTATGTTATTTGTGACATATTTTTGTGCAAATTTGGGATTACTGTATTGTTTCTAATGTATGAATTGCTTGATATATCAATTGCTTGTGTGCTTGGTGGTCTCTTGTGAGATGAGCTCTATACCCGAACTCGAGTGCACTTATGATAGGAGAATGGCATAATCTTGTTGACTTGTGTGGAGTTATTCCTTAGCATGTTGACTTGTAAGCCCATTCACATGGTGGAGGTTATGTTGGGATCAATAATGTCACACGAGTAGTCGTGGTTAGGCATTACTCTTTCCAATATAGACCTTAGAAGCCAAGGACCTTATATTACCTAACCCATCTTGGCCTACTTTAGGACGTAGTGCGAAGGTCGTTCAAGTGTAAGATTTGATACGATTGTTACGCGATACTACACTCATAAGAGTCTCTCTTGAGAATATTTTTGGAATACGAGTAGTCGTTTATCCGATAATATCCGAAAGATGAGATGACGACTATGGGGACTTCTTATAGAACATGATTGTCAGGTTTAACCATAGTACACTCCCTTTGGGTGGTTCTTAACCGAGACTCCATGCTCGTGACTTGCAACAAACCCTTGATTCGCGGTTGATTCGTTCTCGTATATCCTTAATATCAATGGAACTTGGGTGTTGATAAGGTGTAAACCATAATCCACCAAAATGGATGATTGATATTAAGGATGACTTGATCCATCCCGTGACCTTTGTATGGTGTGTTTTGCTTGATCCTTGAGTGTGATTGTTGCATCCATTCATTCATGCATTCATACACATCCATATCATCAACAATGAGAAATTTTCAAGGAACTTAAGAGGCCTATTTGCAAATTTTCAGACATGGATAAGCAAAGGAGGAATACGAAGAAGTACAGTTTCAGACAACTCGACTTGAAAGAGTTAAGGAGTTTGACATCCTATGTATTAGATCCTTTGGAGTTCAAAGCTCGCCACGAGAAGCTTCTGTCTATTCTTGCTACTCAATTGGATGAAGGTCTGATGATTGTGTTGGTGCATTTCTGTGATCCCTTGTACCGTTGCTTCACTTTCCCGGATTTCCAGATTTTGCCTATGCTTGAGGAGTATGCCTATCTTGTGGGTATACCTATCCTAGATCAGTTGCCATCCAGTGGCTTGGAAAGAGTTCCTTCTTCCCAAGAGATTACTGATCTATTGCATATAGATGAATATGATATTGGTGCTCATATGACTACAAAAGGTGGAATTCAAGGTCTCCCATCTGATTTCCTCATTGCTCAAGCTACTTTGTTTGGGAAGGCCATGAGTGAGGACGCCTTTGAGGCCATATTTGTACTTCTCATCTATGGGCTAGTGTTATTCCCCAACATTGACAATTTTGTGGATGTGAACACTATTAGGATTTTCTCTACTCTTAATCCCGTTCCTACTTTGTTGGGTGACACTTATTTCTATTTGCACATGAGGAACGCAAAGGGTGGTGGTACCATTGTGTGTTGTTTGCCTCTGTTGTACAAGTGGTTTATTTCGCACTTGCCACAAACACTCGCCTTCAAGGAGAACAAAGGATGTCTACGGTGGTCCACGAGACTTATGTCTCTCACTAATGATGATATCTTTTGGTACAACCGCGTATATGATGGTGTGCAGATCATTGACTCTTGTGGTGAATTCTCCAACGTGCCTCTTCTTGGTACGCGTGGTGGGATTAACTACAACCCTATTTTGGCACGCCGTCAGCTTGGGTTCCCCTTAAAGGATAAACCTAATAGAATTTTGTTAGAAGGTGTATTCTTTCAAGAGGGTAAAGATCCCCAAAACTTGAAGGGCAGGATGGTCCGTGCTTGGTGTAAGATTCATAGGAAGGGAAGGAAAGAGCTTGGTCTGAAGAATTGTATTACTTTGGAACCCTACACCTCATGGGTGAGGAAGAGAGCTTCTGAGTACCACATGCCCTATGAATATCCGAGACCTACACATATGGTTATGGTTGGGCCTTCATCCCTCCCTAACCAAGGAGTAGAGGAGTTGAGAGATGAAGACCGTTCGCGTGCTTGGGTCCGTGAGCGAGAGGAGCTACTTCAGCAACTTAGAGATAAGGATGCTTTGATAGAATTTCTGGAGCATCAGGTTATCGACGAGCCTGATGATGTGGTGACTTCTCTTCTTCCTCAGTCGTCCAGGTTTTGGAAGAGGAAGTATGATCGACTCGCCAAGGAGAAGGCAGATATGGAGGTAGCCTATGAGAGAGAAGTGAAGAGGCTTCATGCAGCTTATCTTCCGGTCTCGAGAGCTTTGGGCGACTGTTTCTAGGGTTCCGTAGGATGTTCATTTTCCTTCTCTCTTGTATTGTATTTGGTTACCAAGACTGTACTTCTTTGGTGTAAAATTTTCCCAGATATTATTGATATGAATATTCCATTATATGTCTAAAAGATTAATATTTCCAAATATTTGCAAATAGATCTCTAGAAATTCCTCTAATAAAAAAATAAATCATATGCACAAGCATTGCATGCATCATATGCATAAGCAGGTTTTGTTCAGGGCTTCTTGATCAATGGTCAAACTCTGTGTTCTTCATTTATTTTAAAGACAAGCTGACGCACCGGTACAAAACTAAGACCAATTGTTCAAAGCTGATGGATCACCTTGAGCAAGAGAACATGGAACTTAAGGAGGAAGTGGCTAGGTTGACTGCCCTGATGAAGTCATTCATGGCTGCCCAAAGCCATTCTTCTCCAACGCCTTCAACTCCTCCCTAGAGGACGGTCATCTCAGAGGTAGCTTCCTCTACCGTGCCTGCTGCTAGTGCTCATTTCGCTCCGTCTGCTATGCCAGCCGAGTTTCCCTGGGGGATGCATGTGAATTTCGTACCAGAGGGTCTCGCCCCTACCTTTGCTTCGCTACCGGCATCTAGCCCGATCCTTGCTGTGCCACCTCCAGTTGTGCACACGTTGCCGAGAGTCGATGACACCATTTATCATTCTGATCCGTCTGAGGGCCCATATGTCTATGAGAAAATGGATGCTATGAATGACCAATTCCTTGAGCTGCGCAACGAACTGAAGACTCTAAGAGGGAAAGACCTCTTCGGTAAATCTGCTGCTGAGTTCTGCCTCGTGCCAAATGTCAAGATTCCCATCAAGTTCAAAGTACAAGACTTTGAAAAGTACAAGGGGAACACTTGCCCCATCAGCCATCTTGTGATGTACGCACGCAAGATGTCAACTCAGACTGACAACGATCAACTCCTCATCCATTATTTCCAGGACAGCTTGTCCGATGCCGCATTGAGATGGTATGTGGGTCTGGATAGTGCGAACATCCGCTCCTTCAACGACCTTGGCGAAGCTTTCGTCAAACAGTACAAGTACAATGTTGATATGGCTCCCGATAGGGACCAACTAAGGGCTATGTCCCAGAAGGAGAAGGAAACGTTTAAGGAGTATGCCCAGAGGTGGCGTGAATTGGCTGCACATATTGTGCCCCCGCTCGAAGATAAAGAAATGACGAAGATCTTCTTAAAGAATTTAAGCTCTTTCTATTACGAGCGAATGATTGCTAGTGCTCCCTCGGACTTCACTGAAATGGTGAACATGGGGATGCGAATAGAGGAAGGAGTCAGGGAAGGATGCCTGACCAGAGATGAAGGCTCTTCTGCCAAATGTTATGGGGCGTTTGTAAAGAAGAAAGAGGGAGAGGCACTGGCCGTGTCTTCCCATATCAAAAGAAGACCCTCTGTGAAGAGGAAAACTGTGCTCCCTGCCAGTATCCAGTACCAGGTGGCTCATATAGCACCTACCTTCAGGGAAAATCAACATTATCAACATCAGCAACATCAACAATATTAACAACAACAACATCGTCCACAATAGCAGGCCTACCAGCCTCGAAACAACAACAATACCAGCACTAGCTATGATAGGAAGAAGGTCAATTTTGATCCAATTCCAATGACCTACGCTGAGTTATATCCTTCATTGATTGAAAGGAAGTTGATTACTCCATGTGACCCACCTGTTGTACCGACCAACCCTCAATGGTGGTACAAGCCCGAGCTTCACTGTGTTTATCATTCCGGTGCTCCCGGACATGATGTGGAGAACTGTTATCCTCTGAAGACCAAGGTTCAAGTCCTTGTGAGAAGCGGTATATTGTTTTTCGAGGACGTAGGTCCTAATGTTAAGAAGAACCCATTGCCCGAGCATGGGAAGGCTGCAGTTAACATGGTTCAGGGTTGCCCTGGCAAGTACAAAGTCCAATATGTCAGCCATATCAGACAATCGTTGATCGAGATGCACAGACTGTTATGTGGATACAGTCATTATGAGCATGACCATGACAACTGCCGTGTGTGCACTGTCAACGAGAGAGGATGTCGCGAAGTCAGGAAGGACATCCAAGAGATGCTGGATCAGGGTGTGATCGAGACACTTCAGAATCGTGATGAGGATGAAGTGAATGTTATATCACCTATATTCAAACTACCAGAACCTGTTGTCGTCAGATATGATGGCAACAAGAAGAAGATTTCTCCATCTCTTATTATCAAGCCAGCGGGCCCCGTTCCGTACTCTTCAAATAGAGTTGTTCCCTACAGATATAACGCAGTTGCGTTGGAAGACGGGAAAGGGGTTTCGTTGCCCTCCACTTCTGTTACAAGTATCTCTGATGTCAGTTGTGTGACCCGCAGTGGTCGTGTTTTTTCAGCGCCGCCGAAACCCCATGTTGACATGAGAAGAACTGATGCTGTTGATAATTCTGCCAGTCCTGTAGGGACTTCTTCTTCTTCTCTGAATCCGGCACTTGTTGTTGATAGACCTGCCGTCATTGTTAAAGCTCCTGTCCTTGTTGGCCATAATGGCATATTAAGAGAGGGCTGTGATGAGATGCTGAGGCTCATCAAAAGGAGTGAGTATAATGTTGTCGATCAGTTGCTTCAAACTCCATCAAAGATATATGTGATGTCTTTGTTGATGAACTCCGAGCCACACCGTGAAGCTTTGCAGAGGGTGTTGGACGTGGCATACGTGGAACACGATGTCAAAATAGAACAGTTTGATAGGATTGTTGCAAACATAACTACTTGTAACAACTTGAGCTTTTGCGATGCTGATCTTCCCGAGGAGGGAAAAGACCACAATTTGGCACTACACATTTCCATGAATTGCAAGGATGATGCCTTGTCTAATGTGCTGGTAGACACAAGATCGTCGCTAAATGTGTTCCCAAAATCCACTATGGCGAAACTTTCATATCAGGGGCCTCCCATGAGGCAGAGTGGAGTGTTAGTCAAAGCTTTTGATGGATCCAGGAAAACTGTGATTGGTGAAGTTGAACTCTCAATCAAGATCGGACCTAGTGATTTCCATATCACTTTTCAGGTCATGGATATCCACCCATCATATAGGTGCTTGCTTGGCAGACCATGGATTCACGAGGCAGGCGCCGTGACATCTACCCTACACCAAAAGTTAAAGTTCGTCAAGAACAAGAAGTTGGTGGTAGTAGGGGGAGAGAAGGCTCTCTTGGTAAGCCATTTGTCTTCCTTTTCTTATATAGACGTTGAGGATGAGGTTGGGACGCCGTTCCAAGCCTTATCTATTACTGAGCCTTTAAGGAAAGGAACTTTTTCATTTGCGTCCTACAATGATGCGAAGTTGGCCATTGAGCATGGCGCAACTACTGGTTTAGGATAAATGATTAAGCTGGAAGACAATAAATCCTGGGCTGGCATAGGGTACTCTTTAGGAACTTTCAATGAGTGTGGCTTATTCCAGAGTGGAGGTTTCATCCACACGGTCGAAGACCAAGAGGCTGCTGTTATAGTGGAAGATGATGCAAAGGAAGATTCGGGTAACTTTTTCATCCCT
Source organism: Lathyrus oleraceus (assembly GCF_024323335.1). Classification (NCBI taxonomy): domain Eukaryota; kingdom Viridiplantae; phylum Streptophyta; class Magnoliopsida; order Fabales; family Fabaceae; genus Lathyrus; species Lathyrus oleraceus. The sequence goes on from NC_066580.1 coordinate 425,005,589, forward strand.
GGAAGAGTCTGCAATAATTGGGTCGTTGTTGATGTTCCAACAGTTGTCCATAAGTCCACGTTGATCAAACCCATTGAACATAATGATCCAACACCATCTCCCAACTTTGAGTTCACTGTATTTGAGGCAGAAGAAGATGATGTTGAAAAGATTCCTGATGAGATTACCCATCTACTTGAGCACGATGAGAAGATCATTCAGCCACACCTTGAGAATCTGGAAACAGTCAACTTGGGGTCTGAAGATTGTGTTCATGAGGTGAAGATTGGGGCACTCCTAGAAGAGTCTGTCAAGAAGGGGTTGATTGAGTTGCTGCGAGAATATGTCGACATCTTTGCCTGGTCGTATGAAGACATGCCTGGTTTGGATACTGATATTGTGCATCATTTCTTGCCATTGAAGCCTGAGTGTGTGTCTGTGAAGCAAAAGAACTCATCCTGATATGGCAGTAAAGATTAAAGAAGAAGTTCAAAAGCAAATTGATGCGGGGTTTCTGGTGACTTCTACATATCCTCAATGGGTGGCCAATATTGTGCCCGTGCCTAAGAAAGATGGAAAAGTCCGAATGTGTGTGGACTATAGAGATTTGAATAAAGCTAGTCCGAAAGATGATTTTCCTCTACCACATATTGATATGTTGGTAGACAATACAGCTAAATTCAATGTCTTCTCATTTATGGACGAACTTTCTGGTTATAATCCGATTAAAATGGCACCCGAGGATATGGAGAAGACAACATTCATCACACCTTGGGGAACATTCTGTTATCGAGTGATGCCTTTCGGTTTGAAGAACGCCGGAGCCACGTATCAACGAGCTATGACTACCTTGTTTCATGATATGATGCAAAAGGAGATTGAGGTATATGTTGATGATATGATTGCAAAGTCGAGAACGAAAGTTGAACATTATAGGGCACTTGTTGAAGCTTTTTCAGCGTTTGAGGAAGTATAAGCTCCACTTGAATCCGAGCAAGTGTACATTTGGAGTCCGTTCCGGCAAGTTATTGGGCTTTATTGTCAGCAAAAGAGGTATTGAAGTTGATCCTGCCAAGGTCAAAGTAATACAAGCGATGCATGCGCCCAAAACTGAGAAGCAAGTCCGAGGTTTTCTTGGCCGCTTAAATTATATTTCCAGATTTATATCCCACATGATTGCCACATGTGCGCCAATATTCAAGCTCCTCCAGAAAGATCAGCATCATGATTGGACTGAGGATTGCCAGAAGGCCTTTGATAGTATCAAAGAATATCTGTCTGAGCCTCTGATTCTGTCTCCGCCTATTGAAGGGAGACCATTGATTATGTACTTGACTGTTCTTGAAGACTTTATGGGTTGTGTATTGGGTCAGCAAGATGATTCAGGGAAGAAAGAGTATGCTATATATTATCTGAGTAAGAAGTTCACTGATTGTGAGTCTCGATACTCAATGCTTGAGAAAACATGTTGTGCTTTGGCTTGGGCCGCTAAGCGTTTACGCCAGTATATGTTAAATCATACGACTTGGTTGACATCCAAAATGGATCCAATCAAGTGTATCTTTGAGAAGCCTGCTTTAACTGGGAGGATTGCCCGTTGGCAGATGCTGTTGTCTGAGTATGACATTGAGTATCGAGCTCAGAAAGTTATTAAAGGTAGTATCTTGGCTGACCACTTGGCACACCAACCAATTGAGGATTATCAGTCTGTTCAGTACGACTTCCCTGATGAGGAGATTCTATATTTGAAAATGAAAGATTGTGATGAGCCTACGCTTGATGAAGGGCCAGAGCCTGGTTCCCGATGGGGTATGGTGTTCGATGGTGTTGTTAATCAATATGGAAATGGTATTGGGGCAATGATTATTACTCCTCAAGACACACATTTTCCTTTTACAGCAAGGCTAACTTTCAAAGGCACGAATAATATGGAGGAGTATGAGGCTTGTATTATGGGTTTGGAAGAGTGTATTCATCTTAGGATCAAGCATCTTGATGTTTATGGTGATTCGACCGTTGTTGTTAATCAGATTAAGGGTGAATGGGAGACGAATCAGCCTGGCCTCATCCCATATAGAGATTATGCGAGGAGAATTTCAACTTTCTTTACTGAGGTTGACTTCCATCATATTCCTCGAGATGAGAATCGGATGGCAGATGCTCTTGCTACGCTTGCTTCAATGATTATGGTGAAATTCTGGAATGAAGTCCCCAATATTACTGTGATGCGCTTGGATAGACCGGCTCACGTATTTGCAGTTGAAGAAGTGAAAGATGATAAGCCATGGTATTGTGATATCAAGTGTTTTCTTCAGAGTCAAATTTACCCGCCTGGGGCATTTGTTAAAGATAAGAAGACTTTCAGGAGATTATCTGGCAGTTTCTACCTCAATGGCAATGTGCTTTATAAGAGGAATTTTGACATGGTTTTGCTCAGATGCGTGGATAGACACGAAGCAGACCTGTTGATGACTGAAGTCCATGATGGTTCATTTGGTACTCATTCCAATGGACATGCCATGTCAAAGAAGATGTTGAGAGCAGGCTACTATTGGTTGACAATGGAGTCTGACTGCTGCAAATATGTGACGAAATGCCACAAGTGTCAGATTTATGTGGATAAGATTCATATTCCCCCGACACTTCTAAATGTTATTTCATCACCATGGCCTTTCTCTATATGGGGAATTGACATGATTGGCATGATAGAGCCAAAGGCGTCAAACGGTCACAAGTTTATTCTCGTAACAATTGATTACTTCATCAAGTGGGTTGAAGCGGCATCATATGCAAACGTGACCAGGCAGGTGGTTGTGAGGTTTATCAAGAATCAACTTATATGTTGTTATGGTGTGCCAGACAAGATCATTATTGATAATGGATCTAACTTGAACAACAAGATGATGAAAGAGCTGTGTAGCGAGTTCAAGATTGCGCATCCTAATTCTTCTCCTTATAGACCCAAGATGAATGGGGTTGTTGAAGCTGCCAATAAGAACATCAAGAAGATTATCCAGAAGATGGTTGTTACGTACAAATATTGGCATGAGATGTTGCCATTTGCTTTGCATGGCTATCGTACATATGTCCGCACTTCAACAGGGGTAACCCCCTTCTCCCTTGTATATGGCATGGAGGTTGTGCTCCTAGTGGAGGTTGAGATCCCATCAATGAGAGTCTTGATGGAAGCCAAGTTGATTGAGGCTGAATGAGTTCAGAGTCGTTATGACCAGCTGAATTTGATTGAAGAGAAGATATTAACTGCCATGCGCCATGGTCAGTTGTATCAGCAAAGGATGAAGAAAGCCTTTGATAAGAAGTTCAAGCCTCGTGTGTTTTGAAAAGGTGACCTCGTGCTCAAGAAAGTCTTGTCTTTCGCGCCCGATTCCAAGAAGGTCAATATGTTGTTAAGAGAGCCTTTTTAGGCGGTTCTTTGATACTTACAACTATGGATGGGGAGGATTTCACTCGTCCTGTGAATTCAGATGCAGTCAAGAAATACTTGGCCTAAAATAAAAACAGAATAGCTTGCTAAGTTGAAAACCCAAAATGGCAGTTTAGGCAAAAATGAGCGTCTCGGTTGATCGAAAACCTGAAAGGGCGGTCCAGGCAAAAGTTAGAGACATAAAAAAATGAATATATATCCCGCTAGATTGAGTACCTCACCCTGGGGAAATCTAGGCAAAAAATAGGGATTTGGCAAGTAACTGCATCCTGACAAGACTTTGTTCTAAAGTTGTCATCCGTCAAAGATTCTCGCTCAGTCATCATCAACTGAAACTTCGAATACATTGGATTCAGAGTTGGTGGAGAAATGGTCATTATGTTCAATGTAGCCCTTTTTCCAATATATATCACCAATTTCAAATTTGTAAATATCCATGGAGTCTTGCCATTCGCAGACTACCATCCTATCAAATAAATTTGAGCCTTTATCCAATTCTTTGCACTCTTATTTGTTTCTATTTAAACAAATGTTTGCATGTTTTAATTGATAAATATCTTTGTTTTAAACAAAATAAAGTTTTATAAACTATTTTTTAAACAAAGTGAATATTCACAATGACTGAAAGGATAAATGGAATGTCTTCAGCGCTCTCCCAAGGATAGTATGATTTCCAAAAGGGTAAGACATTTGTTCATATTCCTAGCATATTTGTATCCTTTTCATCATCTTTCAGATTTGTCTCCTCAGTGAGCGCAGAGAATGGTGATACACCACCAAATTCCCCAGAGAGTCTGGAGTTTTGGTCTTGGTCTTCATACATCCTCAACTCCCCGTTGAGTTTGAGTCTAGCATCTGTGTTTGATCAAATATATGATTGTCACCCCTTGTGTGGACTGACCTAAAATCCCTTATAGATTGATAAAACTTGATATGCTATCTTTTCAAGGAAGTTGGCCTTCCCTCATTGTGAATGGAAATCTCCCGTAGAGTGAGCAGGAATTCCCAGCAGGAGTGGAAATTTTTAGCAGGTTGGTTTGTAGCTTATCCCTAGCGGATCCGCATACAATTTTTCCCCTAGCAGGTTTGCTTACCACTCTTTCTCAGTAGGGTTTCTCACATTAGACTTCCCCTCAGTTGGGTCGCCTACAGGTTATCCCCAGTACGATCGCCATCAGTCTTTCCCTAGTGGAGTTGCCGGATCAGAACATGATATTTGTACTTCCCTCCTTATTGATAGTTTCCTCCTAGCAGAGCTGGTGTTGAAGATGTTTATTCCTTTCCCCGGCGGAGCAGTAGTTCTACTTTCTCCTAATGGAGATGTTTCTTCAGCAGATATGAGGAAATATGTTGATTATTTGAAACTTATGTTTGGTGGTTGTTCCCCACAGAGTTTCATATCTTCCCCTGATAAGATCCCCAGTAGAGTTCTTCTATGACCGATCTTATCCACATCTCTGTGTACTGTTGGAAGATCCCTAACATGTGGTAGTTGTGACCCTTTGCTTATCCCCAACAACGGTCTTGTTCCCCTAGCAGCAGTCTTTGTCCCTGGCAGCGACTCTACTTGTTCTTCAGCGCTGATTGGTGGGCCTGGCCTTCTTTTTTTGAGATGTTATACCGGATATCTGTCCATTGATTCTTGGACCTGTTTGTGTTAGATATGTCTGCCTGTCAGTATTTATCATACATAAACCATGCATCTACATGCATAATTTTAGCATTCAGATATTCATGTTGCATTCTTTGCCATATATCTTTGCTTGTTATCTCCTGCTGTTGGTGAAATGTTCTTCCCCAAACAGATGTTTGTGTCTGATCTCTCCATATAGAGTCAGCCCTATAGGTAGAAAGTGACTATCTTTGCTTCATTATTCCCCACTGAGTTGTATCCTCGTGGATGATTATTATTTCAGTTTCCTCCCTAAAAATGTATTGGGATAGAATTACTCCCCTGAGTTATATCCTCATTGGGTTGAGTCTTGTTTCAATGTGTCTTTCTAGTTTGTTCCTAGATTAACTCCTTCTTGTTATTTCCCTTGCAGTTCCTGTGGCTCAGGTGATCAATTGCTCAGTAAATAGTAATTGTTCATTTTCTCCCCAACGGATTTCTGTGGCCTTCTACCCCAGTAACCGGTAGTTATAAGTCCTATTTCTGTGGTTTTCTACCCAGTAACCGATAGTTGTAAACCCCACTTTGTCCCCTTGCAAAGTTAATCCTTAATTTTGTTCATCCTAACCGATGACGGGTACTCTCGCCCTTGGTTTTCTACCCAGTAGCCGGTAGATGTAATCCCCTCGTTGTTGGTTATATGTCCTTCATGTTCTTGAGTATACCACCCAGTAACCGGTGTTATGTCTCTTGGATAATTGCTCTGATCAAGCAATTTATCCCCAGCGAGTTATCTTTCATTTTCCCTTGTTTGGTAATGATTGTTCCTCCCCTTGATTGGTCATCATTTTATACCCAGTACCCGGTATCCCGATGTCCTTTCTTTTCGGTTGATTTATCCTTTATTAACCCAGTAACCGGTTGTGGATAATCTTCCATGCGAGTATGTTATCTACGTTCTGGCGGTAATAGATAATATATCTCATGCGCTCTTCAGCCGAAGTCTTCTTCTTCCCCAGTCGAGTAAGATTCGTATTTCCTTATGGAATCGAATGTCCATCCTGTAATCGAGTTTGCTTTTTCAACCCTCCTTTCGAATGATGAGTGTCTTCGAAATTTTCCCCAATTCACACCTGGTTGGACACTTATTATATGCCCAGTAACCGGTATCCCATGTGTTCCTTCCTTTTGCTCCCTATTATGACTTTTTTTGTCCCCTATGGAGTCAGATTTTTTTTCCTGAGTTGAAATGTACCTTTTTGGTTTTCCTCAAATGTTTAGGATGATTGATATCTCTTACCCTTATACCGGTCTTAGATATTCTTTCTCCCTGAGCATGTTGTTCTCTCACCCTTATATCGGTGGTTTGATCACATGTCTCTTTGAGTTTATTACCCAGTAACCGGTAATACCTCGTTTATTTCCTCAGCTGAGTCCTTTGTGGATTTCCCCGCCTGAGTCTGGATTTTTATCTGAAGTATCATTTGTGGATAGTTTTGCTGTATTGGCATATTCCCCAATACATTCATTCTTTGCGTCAGCTCGAGTCTTTTCATTGATTTATTTTCATGGAATCCCTTCGTGTCTCCCAGCATGTTTTAAGTCGTGGCCTGCTCACGCATTTTACCCTTATTTCCCCTCAGAGTCTCTGTTACATTTATGAGTTTATCACTCTTATGGATTTTCAGTTTCTCCCGATTTCTTTTTTCTTTGTGGACACATATCCCCACAGAGTATCTTATTTTTTTCATGCATACATTAGCATCATGAGGTCTCTTAGGGACCAAAATTCGTCTCTTTGTTATTATTTAAGCCCAATCTACCTCGTCGAGACGAAGATTTTAACCTTCATATCTCTGGCTAGAATGACCTTAAATAGGGGCATCTGTAAGACCCTAATTTTGACCCTAAGATCCCTCATGGCATCTTATCATTGCTCATTGCATTTGCCTCAAGGATCATAGCACCTTGGTTCCTTTCCCTTGGGTTGGGACTTGTGTGAGTGGTTTGAGACAACCAAGCATGTTTGAATTGTATATTGCTGCTTTTCTTATTTTATTTACTAACCAAAAGCACAAAAATATGTCACTAACTTGTTTGGTTTTGAAGCTCAAGCAGTCATGTGATCCAAAGCTCCTAGGAGGCCCCTATGCTCATTGATATGGCCAGATGAAGATGAAAGCAAGCATGACAATGGTTCCCAAAGCTCTCAATCATCATATATTCTCCCAAGTATCTTAATTTGTCATTTTGATCGAGATAAACCAAACGGCTTGAGGATTGTTTCCCAAGGAAACCCTATTTCAACTGTGCATTGACTGTGCCTTGCTCATGAAGCAACCTCAACCCATGATCAAATACAATCAATGGAAGTTCTTTCATTCATCATTTTATGAATATATGAGCCTATTCGAGTGTCCTCAATCATTCATTCATCAAGATTTGAAGTTTGGACTTGAGAAGTTGATCACTCAATTCATCTAACTATATTGAAATCCACTAAGACCTAACCTTTGATGTGTTTGTCAATGATGATGACCCCAAGAGAAAACATGTTCTTAAGAACCGTATGAACAACTTTCATGTTCATCAAAGTTTAATTTGAAACATGTAAGGTCATCATTCATTTCAAAACATTATAGGTCATTTTGACTGAAACCCTAATTTTGGGTCAACTTCCCAAGTGTAAGACCCCAATTTTGACCCTAAGATCCCTCATGGCATCATAACATTGCATTTGTATTGCCTCAAGGATCTTTAGCATCTTGGTTCCCTTTGCCTTTGGGTGGGACTCCTTGTGATTGGTTTGAGATCACCAAGCATGCTTGAATTATACATCATTGTTTCTCTTACTTTTGTTTACTAACCAAAAGCACAAAAATGTGTCACTAACATCTTTTATTTGAAGCTTGAGTATCATCCAAGACACTTTGTGGGTTCTATTTAGATGATCAGTCAACACAAGGGAATGGCTTGAGATACTTCCAACAGGTTCAAATGGGGTCTATTCGTCAGTCAAAACGTTAATCTTGAAGGAGCAAAAGTTTATTCATGAGCTGTCATGCTCGCTAGGCGAGCAGAATGGGTCCCCTAGCGAGTCCCAAGAAAAAGTCACCAGAATCACCTACGCTCAGAGGAATTTCTTGAACTGTCATGCTCGCTAGGCGAAGCCCACGTGTTTAAAAAAAACGAAAAACGAAAAAAAACGACAAACGAAAAAAAAACGAAAAACGAAAAAAAGAAAAACGAAAAGAAAATAAATAAATAAATAAAATATAACAGAAAATTTTTGGACTTGGGCCTCTCTCATTTGAGCCCACAGGTCCACAAAAATCAGGTTATAAATTCAGAGTTTCAGTGAAACAAAAGGGAATTCTATTCCTATTACCCTGGCAGGAAAAAGATAGTGAGAGAAGAGCTAACAGAGTTCAGAGCAACCTCCAGAGACTGAAGGGAACTCATCGGCAAAGAACCAATTCCCTCTCATATAAACCCTCAGATTGCTTTGCAAACCCAAGCGGGCAATTCAATTTCATTCGATCTCTCCAGTCAGGTTTTCCTTATTCCCATTACTTTATGCTTTTAATTTGAATGCTCTGAATGTATGAGGTATTATGGGTGAATTTGATACGCTTTTGATGCATGTGTTTGACAAGAGGTTTAGGCCTCCTACCCTTGGTTGCTTTTTGTGAGCTTTTGTAAATTTTAATGGCATGATTCATGTGGTTACATTTTGATTTGGGGACAACTCCTGATTACCCTATCTTGTTTCTCTAACCTGTTTGTTGAGTTTTGTTTTGTGAGGGCTCATATGACTCTTGCAGAGATGGCTTGCCTGGTGTTCCACTTTATTTGTGGGATACCACCTGGGGGTTTTTTCCGATTACCTGTACTGACTCACTTTCTTTGATGGTGCTAGCTTGAGAGATCTCTGGGTTTCTTATCTCTTTAATTTCTGTTACTTCGGATCTTTATCCGTACGGTAGATCTCTCGATCCCTTTACTTTTTCCGCATGTTACCGATTTCTTAGGTTTCGTATAGCCTCTCGTGGCATGTCATTTAAGGTAGCGCGGTTCCTTCATCTAGGACTGCCTTTTTGCATGAGCATCCCTAAACACCCCAAACTCATTGATTTTTCTTCTCCTAAGAACACGTTATCTCCTTCTACTACAGGCGAGTAAGTCTCCAAAGGTCGAGCAACCGGTAGATTGCGTAGTAACGTCGTTCACCCCAAAACACAACCCTTACCCCATAGGTGGTCGAACTAGGTTTTACTCTGATTTTCATCCCAGATGAGATACGTAGGCATAAGACACGATGTCTTAGCGAGCACACTCCTCTTTAACCCATAGGTAGCCGAGCTACGAAGACTCTGATTCTCAGATTCAGATGAGATACGTATGTAGTGGATGCGACGTCCGTGCAAGTCATTTTCTTTTGACCCTTCTTTTAGGAAGTAGTACATTAGATAAACATACACGCTTTTCTCATCCCTTCAATCATGTTTGCACAAATAAATTTCAAAAAAAAAACAACAACCTTTGCAACAAATGTGAAAAGGGCTCCCTAGGAGTACCTAGGATGCTTTGGGTGCCTAACACCTTCTCATTGCATAACCAACCCCCTTACCCAGATCTCTAACATTTTTACTAGTTTTTTATTCGATAAAACTTTTAGGTTTTTGTTCGCTTTCTAACCATTCCTTTGGATAAATAGAAGTGCGGTGGGGACTCGACTTGTATGATTTACCTTGAATTTAGTCAACATCTCTAATGGTAACGAATACCCCGCTACAGAAAATGGCGACTCTACTGGGGAAAGGAAATCCTAATGGGTTTTGCCTACTTTTCATATTTGTTGTATTGTATTGTATATTTTTTTGTGACATATTTTTGTGCAATTTGGGATTACTGTATTGTATGTAATGATTGAATTGTTTGAATATTAATTCCTTGTATGCTTGGTGATCTTTGTGAGATGAGTTCTATACCCGGACTCGAGTGCACTTAGGATAGGAGAATGGCATAGTCTTGTCGACTTGTGTGGAGTTATTCCTTAGCAAGTTGACTTGCAAGTCCATTCACTTGGTGGAGGTTATGTTGGGATCAATAATGTCACACAAGTAAGTTGTGGTTAGACATTACTCTTTCCAATATAGACCTTAGAAGCCAATGACCTTAGTTTACCAAGCCCATCTTGGCCTATTCTTAGGATGTAGTGCGAAAGTCGTTTAAGTGTAAGATTTGATACGATTGTTACGCGATACTACACTCATAAGAGTCTCTCTTGAGACTATTTTCGGAATACGAGTAGTCGTTTCTCCAATAATATCCGAAAGATGGGATGATGACTATGGGAACCTCTTGTAGAACTTGTTTGGCAGGTTTAAACCATAGTACACTCCCTTTTGGGTGGTTCTTAACCTAACTCCATGCTCGTGACTTACAACAAACCCTTGATTCATGGTTGATCCGTTCATGAATCCTTAATATCAATGGAACTTGGGTGTTGATAAGTTGTAAACCATAATCCACCAAAATGCATGGTTGATATTAAGGATAACATGATCCATCCCATGACCTTTGTTTGGTGTGCTTTGCTTGATCCTTGAGTGTGATTGTTGCATTCATGCATTCATGCACCCATTTACATCCATATCATCAAAATAATAAGAAAATTTTCAAGGAACTTAAGAGGTCTATTTGCAAAATTTTCATACATGGAAAGACAAAGAAGGAATACAAAGAAGTACAACTTCAGACAACCAGACATGAAAGAGTTAAGGAATTTTACATCTTATGTATTAGATCCCTTGGGTTTCAAAGCTTGTTTTGGGAAGCTTCTACCTCTTCTGACTGCTCAGGTGGATGAAGGATTGATGAGTGTATTGGTGCAGTTTTATGATCCCTTGTACCGTTGCTTCACGTTTCCGGATTTCCAACTTTTGCCTACCCTTGAGGAGTATGCTTATCTTGTGGGTATACCTGTTCTGGATCAGTTGTCGTTCAGTGGCTTGGAGAGTATTCCTATTTCTCAAGAGATAGCTGACATGTTACACATAGATGAATCTCTGGTTGGTGCTCATATGACTACCAAAGGAGGAATTCAAGGTCTCCCTTCTGAGTTCCTCATTGCTCAAGCTACTATGTATGGGAAGGCCATGAGTGAGGACACCTTTGAGGCCATATTTGTACTTCTCATCTATGGGCTAGTATTATTCCCCAACATCGACAAGTTTGTGGATGGGAACGCTATTAGGATTTTCTCTACTCTTAATCCCGTTCTGACTCTGTTGGGAGAAACCTATTTCTCTTTGCATATGAGGAATGCAAAGGGTGGTGGCGCCATTGTGTGTTGTTTGCCTCTGTTGTATAAGTGGTTTATTTCTCACTTACCTCAGACGGTCGCTTTCAAGGAGAACAAGGAATGTCTACGGTGGTCTACGAGACTTATGTCTCTCACTAATGATGATATCTCTTGGTATAACCATGTGTATGATGGTGTGCAGATTATTGACTCTTGTGGCGAATTCTCCAATGTACCTCTTCTTGGTACATGTGGTGGGATTAACTACAATCCTATTTTAGCACGTCGTTAGCTTGGGTTTCCCACTAAAGGATAAATCCAATAATATTCTGTTAGAGGGTGTATTCTTTCAGGATGGTAAAGATCCCCAAGGCTTGAAAGCTAGGATGTTCGCGCTTGGCGCAAGATTCATAAGAAAGGAAGGAGGGACTTAGGTCCTAAGAATTGCATCGCTTTGGAGCCTTACACTGTTTGGGTTAGGAAGAGGGCGTCTGAGTATCTCATGCCTTACGAGTATCCGAGACCTACACCTATGATTATGACTGGACCTTCAACCCTCCCTAATCAAGGAAAAAAGGAGTTGAGAGACGAAGACCGTTCACGTGCCTGGATCCGTGAACGTGAAGAGTTGCTTCAGCAGATTAAGGAGAAGGATTCGTTGATTGAGTTTCTGGAGCATCAGGTTATTGATGACCCTGATGATGTATTGACTTCTCTACTTCCTCAGTCTTCTAAGTTCTGGAAGAGGAAGTATGATCGACTCGCCAAAGAGAAGGCCGATATGGAAGCAGCCTACGAGAGGGAGGTGAAGAGGCTTCGCGCATCTTATCTTCCTGTGTCCCGAGCTTTAGATGATTGTTTCTAGGGATCCGTAAGACGATTATTTTCCTTTTCTCTTGTATATGATTGAGGATGTTGCACTTCTTTTCCCTGATATTATTTGACGAGATATTTCCATATGTTATAAAATGCTTAATATTTTCGGAATTTGCAAATAAAACTCTAAAGTTCCTTTGAAATAAAAAACAAATCATATGCACAAACATTGCATGCATCATATGCATAAGCAGGTTTTGTTTCCGGTCCCTTGCCCTGTGGTCTAACCCTGTATCCTTCATTTATTTTGAAGACAAGCTGACTCACCGGTACTACATTAGAGCCAACATTTCAAGACTGATGGATCACTTAGAGCAAGAGAACCGCGGGCTGAAAGAGGAAGTGGCCAGATTGACTGCCCTAATGAAGTCACTCATGGCTGCCCAGAGCGAGACTTCTCCGACACCTTCAACTCCTCCCCAGAGGACAGTTATCTCCGAGATTGTCTCCTCTATTGTGCCCGCTGCCAGTGCACACTTTGTTCCAACAGCCATGCCAACCGGGTTCCCGTGGGGGATGCCTCCCAATTTCATGCCTGAGGGTCCTGTTCCAACCTTTGCTTCTCTGCCGGCATCTAGCCCGGTCCTTGCCGTTCCTCCTCCTGTCGTGCATACTTTGCCCAGGGTAGACGACACCATCTATCATTCTGAGCCGTCTGAGGGTCCAGATGTTTATGAGAAGATGGATGCTATGAACGATCAATTTCTTGAGCTTCGCAAGGAATTGAAAACTCTTAGAGGGAAGGATCTTTTCGGCAAGTCTGCTGCCGAACTCTGCTTGGTTCCAAATGTGAAGATCCCTGTGAAATTCAAGGTCCCTGATTTTGAAAAGTACAAAGGAAATACTTGTCCTCTCAGCCACCTGGTCATGTATGCCAGGAAGATGTCGACTCAAACCGATAATGACCAACTACTCATCCACTACTTTCAGGACAGTCTGTCCGGTGCCGCTTTGCGTTGGTACATGGGTTTAGACAGCGCGAACATCCGATCCTTCAATGATCTCGGTAAAGCCTTCGTCAAGCAGTACAAGTACAACATGGATATGGCTCCCGATAGAGATCTATTGAGAGCCATGTCCCAGAAGGATAAAGAAACATGTAAGGAGTACGCCCAGAGGTGGCGAGAGGTGGCAACACAGATCGTGCCTTCGCTAGAGGAGAAAGAGATGACTAAGATCTTTTTGAAGACTTTAACTTCTTTTTATTATGAGCGGATGATTGCTAGCGCTCCTTCTGACTTCCCCGAGATGGTGAATATGGGGATGCGTCTAGAAGAAGGGGTCCGTGAAGGGCGGTTAACCAGGGAAGAAGGCTCTTCTGCCAAATGTTATGGGGCGTTTGCAAAGAAGAAAGATGGAGAGACACATGCTGTGATCTCCCATGAGAAACCAAGAAGACCCTCTGTGAGGAGGAAGACTGTGCGTCCCACCAGTAACCAGCACCAGGTGGCTCATATAGCACCTGTTTTCAGAGACAGTCCGCAATATCAGCAACATAGTAACAATCAGCAACCACATCCGTAATATCAGCAACAACAGCACCGACAGCAACAACAGGCCTACCAACCTCGAAACCGTAATCAAACCAGCACGAGTTACGAGAGGAAAAGGGTCACCTTCGATCCTATTCCTATGACGTACACAGAGTTATATCCCTTTTTGATAGAAAGGAAGCTGATTACTCCGAGAGACCCACCGGCTATACCTGCTAACCCCCCAGTGGTGGTATAAGCCTGAGTTACATCGTGTTTACCATTCTGGTGCTCCCGGCCACGACGTGGAGAGTTGTTACCCTTTGAAGACCAAGGTTCAAGACCTTGTGAGGTGTGGTATTTTATGTTTTGAGGATGTAGGCCCTAATGTGAAGAAGAACCCATTGCCCGAACATGGGAAATTTGTCAACATGGTCCAGGGTTGCCCTGGAAAGTACAAGGTCAAATATGTCAGTCATATTCAACAGTCTCTAGTCCAGATGCATCGTTTGTTGTGTGACTACAGTCATTATGAGCATGACCATGATAGATGCCGAGTCTGCTCTGTTAACCGATTGGGTTGTTGCCAGGTGCGCAAGGATGTTCAGGAAATGCTGGACGAAGGAGTCATTGAGATCCTTCAAAACAGGAATGTTGATGAAAATGAGTCTGAGGTCAACGTGATTTCCCCAGTGTTCCGGATACCCGAGCCTGTTATCATCAAGTACAATGGTAGCAAGCAGAAGGCTTCTCCCGCTCTAATCATTAAGCATGATGGTCCTATGCCCTACTCTTCTGAAAAGGCAGTTCCCTATCGCTACAACGCCGTAGCAGTAGAGAATGGGAAAGAGGTGTCCTTGCCCTCTTCTTCTGTTGTGAATATTGTCGATGTTAGCGGTTTGACCCGTAGTGGCCGTGTATTTTCAGCACCGCCGAAGCCTCAAATTAATGCTAATTTTGTTGAACGCCCGATCGGGAACGCTGTGAATTCTCCGAATCCGACACTTGCTGTTAAGCCCTCCTCCGTACTGAAAACTCCTACTTCTGTTGGCCCGAGAGGAAATATGGAAGAAGACTGTGATGAGATGCTGAGACTCATCAAGAAAAGCGAGTACAATGTTGTAGACCAACTTCTACAAACGCCATCCAAAATATCTGTGTTATCCTTACTCTTAAATTCAGAACCACACCGAGAGGTTGTGCAGAAGGTGTTGGATGTGGCATATGTAGATCACGATGTCACTTTGGAGCAATTCGATAGCATTGTTGCAAACATTACTGCTTGCAACAACCTGAGCTTTTGTGACTCTGATCTCCCTGAGGAGGGAAGAGACCACAACTTGGCTTTACACATATCTATGAATTGCAAAGACGACGCCATGTCCAATGTGCTGGTGGACACCGGGTCATCATTGAACGTATTGCCAAAGTCCACTCTCTCAAAGCTATCATATCAAGGGCCTCCCATGAGGCAGAGTGGAGCAGTTGTGAAGGCTTTCGATGGGTCTCGCAAAACTGTGATTGGGGAAGTTGATCTCCCAGTCAAGATCGGACCAAGTGATTTCCAGATTACCTTCCAGGTTATGGACATTCACCCATCGTATAGTTGTCTCTTAGGCAGACCATGGATTCACGAGGCAGGCGCCGTGACGTCCACCCTACACCAGAAATTGAAATTCGTGAAAAACAAGAAGCTGGTGGTGGTAGGGGGAGAAAGGGCTCTCCTGGTTAGCCATTTGTCTTCCTTCTCTTATATAGATGCTGAGGTTGAAGTTGGAACTCCTTTCCAAGCTTTATCTATTGCTGAGCCTATTGAGAAGAAAACTCCTTCATTTGCTTCCTACAAAGATGCAAAGCTGGCCATTGAGCGTGGTGCAACCACTAGTTTAGGAAAAATGATTGAGTTAGAAGACAACGAGTCCCGGGATGGCATAGGTTTTTCTTCTGGTACTTTCAACAAGCAAGGGATATTCAAGAGTGGAGGTTTCATCCACACTGGTCTAGATGAGGAGACTGCTGCCGTTTTAGAAGAAGATACAAAGGATTCTGGCAACTTCATCATCCTTGGTGGGGTCTGCAACAATTGGGTCGCTGTGGATATTCCAACAGTTGTCCACAAGTCAACGTAATAATCACTTTGTTTAAAAACCCTTCTCCCATACCAAAAGGAGGATTGATAACATTGTTGGCAACATAAATACAATGATATTTTCATTCAATAAATTCATGTTAAATGTTTGTTTTTCCCATTTATTTTCCCTTTTTGTTTTTGCATGAAATTGGTGATCACATAAAACCCTAAAAAATAAAATAAAATCAATCTTTTCATCTGCATAATGATTTGCCTTGTTTGAATTCTAAATCTTTTCATATCCAAAATCATTATGCAGGTTGATTTCTAAACCCATTGAACATAATGACCCAACACCATCTTCCAATTTTGAATTCCATGTATTTGAGGCAGAGGAAGATGATGTTGAAGAGATTCCAGATGAGATCAACTGGCTACTTGAGCATGAAGAAAAGATCATTCAGCCGCATCTTGAGAATATGGAAGCAGTCAACTTGGGGTCTGAAGATTGTGTGCGAGAGGTAAAGATTGGGGCACTTCTGGAAGAATCTGTTAAGAAGGGGTAGATTAAGTTGCTACGAGAATATGTCGACGTCTTTGCTTGGTCGTATGAAGACATGCCTGGTCTAGATACTGATATTGTGCAACATTTCCTACCTCTAAAGCCTGAGTGCATGCATGTAAAGCAGAAGCTCAGAAGAACTCATCCTGATATGGCAGTGAAGATCAAAGAAGAAGTTCAGAAGCAAATTGATGTGGGGTTTCTGGTGACTTCTACATATCCTCAATGGGTGGCCAATATTGTGCCCGTGCCTAAGAAAGATGGAAAAGTCCGGATGTGTGTGGACTATAGAGACTTGAACAAAGCTAGTCCGAAAGATGATTTTCCTTTATCACATATTGATATGTTGGTAGATAATACAGCTAAATTCAAGGTATTTTCGTTTATGGACAGATTTTCCGGATATAATCAGATTAAGATGGCACCCGAGGATATGGAGAAGACAACATTCATCACACCTTGAGGAACATTCTATTATCGAGTGATGCCTTTCGGTTTAAAGAACACCGGAGCCACATATCAACGAGCTATGACCACCTTGTTTCATGATATGATGCACAAGGAGATTGAGGTATATGTTGACGATATGATTGCTAAGTCAAGAACGGAAGTTGAACATGTAGAGCATTTGTTGAAGCTTTTCCATCGTTTGAGGAAATATAAGCTTCGTCTGAATCCCAACAAGTGTACATTTGGAGTCCGTTCTGGCAAGTTATTGGGCTTCATTGTTAGTGAAAGAGGTATTGAGGTTGATCTTGCAAAGGTCATAGCAATACAAGAGATGCATGCGCCCAAAACTGAGAAGCAAGTCCGAGGTTTTCTTGGCCGCTTGAATTATATCTCCAGATTCATATCCCACATGACTGCCACATGTGCGCCTATATTCAAGCTCCTCCGGAAAGATCAGTCCCATGATTGGACCGAGGATTGCCAGAAAGCTTTCGACAGTATTAAAGAATATTTGTCTGAGCCTCCGATTCTGTCTCCGCCTGTAGAGGGAAGACCTTTGATCATGTATCTGACTATTCTTGAAGACTCTATGGGTTGTGTCCTTGGTCAGCAAGACGAATCAGGGAAGAAGGAGTATGTTATTTACTACCTGAGTAAGAAGTTCACTGATTGTGAGTCTCGATACCCAATGCTTGAAAAGACATGTTGTGCTTTGGCTTGGGCTGCTAAGCGCTTACGCCAGTATATGATAAATCATACGACTTGGTTGATATCCAGAATGGATCCAATCAAGTACATCTTTGAGAAGCCTGCTTTAACAGGGAGAATTGTCCGTTGGCAGATGTTGTTATCTGAGTATGATATTGAGTATCGAGCTCAGAAGGCTATTAAAGGTAGTATCTTGGCTGACCATTTGGCACATCAGCCTATTGAAGATTATCAGTCAATTCAGTATGACTTCCCGGATGAGGAAATTCTGTATTTGAAAGTGAAAGATTGTGATGAGCCTACACTTGATGAAGGGCCAGATCCTGGTTCCATATGGAGTATGGTGTTTGAAGGCGCTGTAAATCAGTATGGAAATGTTATTGGGGCCGTGATTATTACTCCTCAGGGCGCGCATATTCCTTTTACAGCAAGGCTAACTTTCAAATGCACGAATAATATGGCTGAGTATGAGGCATTTATTATGGGATTGGAGGAATGTATTAATCTAAGGATCAAGCATCTTGATGTATAAGGTGATTCGGCCCTCGTTGTTAATCAGATTAAGGGTGAATGGGAAACGAATCAGCCTGGCATCATTCCATACAAAGATTATGCGAGGAGGATTTTAACGTTCTTTACTGAGGTTGACTTCCATCATATTTCTCGAGATGAGAATCGGATGGCAGATGCTCTTGCTACGCTTGCTTCAATGATTATGGTTAAATTGTGGAATGAAGTCCCCAATATCACCGTGATGTGCTTGGACAGACCAGCTCATGTATTTGCAGTAGAAGAAGTAAAAGATGATAAGCCGTGGTATTATGATATCAAATGTTTCCTTCATAGCCAGATTTACCCTCCTGGGGCATCTGTAAAAGATATGAAGACTTTGAGGAGATTGTCAGGCAGTTTCTACCTCAATGGCGAAGTGCTTTACAAAAGAAATTTTGACATGGTTCTGCTCAGATGCGTGGATAGACACGAAGTAGACCTGTTGATGACTGAGGTTCATGAGGGTTCATTTGGTACTCATTCCAATGGACATGCCATGGCTAGAAAGATGTTGAGAGCAGGCTACTATTGGCTGACAATGGAGTTTGACTGCTGCAAATTTGTGAAGAAATTCCATAAGTGTCAGATTTACGCGGACAAGATTCATATTCCCCCGACACTTTTGAATATGATCTCATCACCATGGCCTTTCTCCATGTGGGGAATTTACATGATTGGCATGATAGAGCCGAAAGCGTCCAATGGACACAAATTTATTCTCGTAGCAATTGATTGCTTCACCAAGTGGGTTGAAGCGGCGTCGTATGCAAATGTGACCAGGCAGGTGGTCGTGAAGTTTATCAAGAATCAACTCATATGCCGATATGGTGTGCCAGATAATATCATTACTGATAATGGATCTAACTTGAATAACAAGATGATGAAAGAGTTGTGTAATGAATTCAAGATTGCACACCATAATTCTTCTCCTTATAGACCCAAGATGAACGGGGCTGTTGAAGCTGCTAATAAGAATATCAAGAAAATTATCCAAAAGATGGTTGTTACGTACAAAGATTGGCATGAGATGTTGCCATTCGCTTTGCATGGCTATCGTACATCTGTCCGCACTTCAACAGGGGCAACCCCTTTCTCTCTTGTTTATAGCATGGAGGCGGTACTCCCAGTAGAGGTGGAGATCCCATCATTGAGAGTCTTGATGGAGGCCAAGTTGACTGATGCTGAATGGGTTCAAGTCGTTATGACCAGCTGAACTTGATAGAAGAAAAGAGATTGACTGCCATGTGTCACGGTCAGTTATATCAGCAAAGGATGAAGAAAGCTTTTGATAAGAATGTCAAGCCTCGTGTGTTCCGAGAAGGTGACCTCGTGCTCAAGAAAGTCTTGTCTTTCGCGCCCGATTCCAGGGGCAAGTGGACTCTAAACTATGAAGGTTCGTATGTTGTTAAGAGAGCCTTTTCAGGCGGTGCTTTGATACTTACAACTATGGATGGGGAGGATTTCACTCGTCCTGTGAATTCAGATGCAGTCAAGAAATACTTCGCCTAAAAAATAAAATAAAAACTGAATAGCTCGCTAAGTTGAAAACCCGAAAGGGCGGCTTAGGCAATAATGAGCGTCTCGGTGGGTTGAAAACCCGAAAGGGCGATCCAGGCAAAAGTTAGAGACACAAAAAATATATAATAATGATATATGTATCCCGCTAGATTGAGTACCTCATCCTGGGGAAATCAAGGCAAAAATTAGGGATTTGGCAAGTAACTGCATCCTGACAAGACTTTGTTCTACAACTGTCATCCGTCAGAGATTCTTGCTCATTATCAGTCAAAGCTTCAAATACATCGGATTCAGAATTGGTGGAGAAATGGTCATTATGTTCAATGTAGCCCTTTTCCAATATATATCACCAATTTCAAATTTGTAAAGATCTATGGAGTCTTGCCATTCGCAGACTACCATTCTATCAAATAAATTTGAGCCTTTTATCCAATTATTGGCACTCTTATCTGTTTCTATTCAACAAATGTTTTGCAGGTTTTTATTAAGAAAATATCATTGTTTTAAACGATCAAATTTTTTATAATTTGTTTTTAAATAAAGTGAACATTCACAATGACGAAAGGATACTTAGGAGATCCTCAGTGCTCTCCCAAGGGTGGTACGATCCCAAACAGGGTAAGATTTTTGTCCATATTCCTGGCATGACTGTATCTCCTCCCTCCGGAACCCCTTGTGGTTTATCCTACCAAGTGGATTGCTTGTTGAGAGTCACCTCTCTTCCCTTCAGCAGAGTAGCAATCTTTCTTCCTCCTCAGCTTGGATCTCTTTGGGCAAGAGCGGTATTTGGTGGTTGATCC
The DNA here is from genome assembly GCF_024323335.1 of Lathyrus oleraceus. NCBI lineage: Eukaryota > Viridiplantae > Streptophyta > Magnoliopsida > Fabales > Fabaceae > Lathyrus > Lathyrus oleraceus. Next base: position 425,025,941 of record NC_066580.1, read on the forward strand.
CAATAAATCCTTTATCTCCTCGGATAGATTCCCCAGTAGAGTTGTTGGTGTGGTGGACCTTGTTTGTGATAACTCTCGTCCCCAGCTGGAATGATTGATGATTCATCCCCTGCAGAGTTCTTTGCTTCCTGGTATCTCTGATCCCCATCAGATTGGATACTCTCCGGTGAACTTGGCTTTCTCTCTTGAGATGTAGTACCGGGTGGTTGATTCCTGGACCTAGTTGTAATATGTCTGTTTGTCAACATACATCATACATAAACTACGCGCATTCATGCATAATTATAACATTCAGATATTCATGTTGCATTCTTTGCCATATATCGTTGTTTGTTGTCTCTTGCTATTTGGTGATATACTTCCCCGAGCAGATGTGTGTGTCTGATCTCTCCATATAGAGTCAGCTCCATAAGCAGAAAGCGTCTATCCTTTCTTCCATATTCCCCATCGGGTTATATCCTCGTGGATGTTGATTGTTTCTGTTCCTTCCCGACACATATACTGGGATGGTTTTCCTTATTGAGTTATATCCTCACCGGGACAAGTCTTGATTTGGTGTGCCTATCTAGTTTGATCCTAGATCGGTCTCTTGAGACTCTTTTCCTGTTTCCCCGTGGTAAATGAATAATTGCTCAATAATTAGTAATTATTATCCCCGACGGAGTCTGTGTTTCTCTACCCTCATACCGGTAGTTGTAAACCCTATTTCTTCCCTTTTTGCAGAGTAACTATTTTTGCTCATCTTTAATTGGTGACAATTATCTTCATCCAATATTCGGTGATGATATCCCCTCATCTGCTTGGATAATTGCCCTGATTATGCAATTTATCCCCAGCGGGTCATCTCTCGTCTACCTTGTTGTTGTTGGTAACGATTGTTTCTCCCCTGAATTGGTCATCATTATATACCTAGTTTCGGTATCCCGATGCCTTTTCTTTTCGGTCGATTTATCCTTTATTAACCCAGTAACCGGTTGTGGATAATCGTCCATGCGAGTATATTATCTACGTTCTGACGGTAATAGATAGTATATCTCATGCACTCTCGGGTCTGAAGCCTTTTGTTCTTCCCCAGTTGAGTAAGATTCGTATCCCCTTTGTGGAGTCGAATATCCATCCTGTAATCGAGTTTGCTTTTAGCCCTCTTTTGGATGATGAGTGTTTTGGGAATATTCCCCAATTCACGCCTTGGTTGGTCACCTATTATATGCCCAATAACCGGTATCCCTGGCATTCCTTCCTCTCTGCTACCTATTATGACTCTTTGTCCCCTTTGGAGTCAGAATCCCTGAGTTGAAGTATACCTTTTAGGTTTTCCTCAGACGTTTTGAAGTTTTCATATCTCTCACCCTTATGCCGGTCTTGGATATTCATCTCTTCCTGAGCATGTTGTATCTCTCACCCTCATACCTGGCGTTTAGATCACATGCCTCCTTGAGCTTATTACCCAGTAACCGGTAATACCTCGTCCCGCTGCTTCCCCAGGAGTGTCCTTGTGGACATCCCCAACGAAGTCCCTTAGTGGATTGTTTTCATCCGGATTTTATCCGAAGTATCTGCTGTGGATAGTTTTTTGTTGTATTGGCATATTCCCCAATACATGCATCTTCGATTCAGCTCGAGTCTTTCCATTAGATCTTTTCCCTTTGGAATTCTGTTCCCCACGCTTTGAGTCATGACCTGCTCGTGCATTTTTATCCCTTTTCTATCCCCAGGAGAGTCCCCAGGGTCTTGGTCCCATGGAGTTAATTGCTCATATGGATTATCAGTGGCTTCTGATTTCTTTGCTTTTGTGGACACATATCTCCATAGAGTGCTACCATTTTTCATACCTACATTTGCATCATGAGGTCTCTTAGGGACCAAAATTCTTCTCTTTGTTATTATTTAAGCCCATTCTACCCCGTCGAGACGAAGATTTTAACCTTCACTTCTCCGGCTAGAATGACCTTAAATAGGGGCATCTTTAAGACCCCAATTTTGACCCTAAGATCCCCCATGGCATCATAACATTACATTTGCATTGCCTCAAGGATCTTTAGCATCTTGGTTCCCTTTGCCTTTGGGTGGGATTCCTTGTGATTGGTTTGAGATCACCAAGCATGCTTGAATTATACATCATTGTTTCTCTTACTTTTGTTTACTAACCAAAAGCACAAAAATGTGTCACTAACATCTTTTGTTTGAAGCTTGAGTATCATCCAAGACACTTTGTGGGTGTAGCGGTGTATTCGTCACTTTATGATTTATTGATTAAATCAAAAGCAAAGCATACAAAGAATCGAGTCGCCACCGCACTTTTATTTATCCAAAGGAATGGCTAAAAAGCGAACAAAAGCCTAAGAAGTTTTAAACATAGAAAACCAATGAAAAGATCAAAACGTCCTAGGTACTCCTACGGGGCCCTTTTCACAACTTGTTGTACGAAATGTTATTTGTTTATGAAACATTTATTGTGCAAACATGGATTGAAGGGATGAGAAAAGAATGTACAAGTTAATATTTTTGTGTTTGGATGGATAACCATTGCCTACGTACCTTTACAGGATCAAAACCTCGTAGTTCGGCTAAAAGATTTCCAAAAATATGAGTGGGTTCATTTTAAACAAAAGCCCTAAGGTCTTTCATTATCCACGGGAGAAAACTCAACCTATACAAACAACCAGTTCACCATGTGAGAAAAGCTTCAACTCGCTAGTGAGGGGTTAACCCTATAATAAGCAAGGAAGTCTTACAATTCAATCACTAAGGACAAAAGGTGAGGTTAACATCAACCACTAAGATAATTCAAACCTATGGCCAATGTATGAAAACCTATCAAGAATGGACAAAGCCACAAAACAATTGAATGAGTGAAATTAACCAATTAGGATTTATTCACAAAAGGGGGTCAAAATATGATTAGAATTCAATTCAAAAGGAGTATTATGAAATGAAGTTTGAAAAATCAAAGGCTTAACGCCTAGGTTTCTAATTTGAAAAGAAGTGAAAATGTTTGCACAATAGCTTTCAAGTTTGGGTTAACATGCAACTGGAGGTTTAAAGAAACAAAAGGTGGAAGGTGAGGGATGTAAAACTTCTTAGATGTTCACCTCTTGAGATCATATGTAGATGATCCAAGTGATTCCTTTGGAATAGGCAACAATGCAAATAACAGATGAACAAAGCAACATAAATGGATACCGGATGCCAATCAATGGACTTACACCAGTCTCACAAAACAAACATGGATACCGGATACCAATCAATGGATTTACACCAATCTCCTAAAACAAACATGGATATCAGATGCCAATCAATGGACTTATTCCAATCTCCTGAAACAAAACAAAACAAGGATACCAGATGCCAATCAATGGACTTATACTAGTCTCACAGGAATGATCATAGGAAACAAAGGCCAATAAATGGACTTACAATTGACTCCTCACATACAACAAACAAACAAATGCAATAAGCAAGAGGAAACAAGTTGCCAATAAATGGTCTTACACTCGACTCCAAGGAAATAGGATTCCAATCAATGGTCTTAGTCCCAACTCCTTCCAGATCATAGGAAACAACTGCCAATAAATGGACTTACAATTGACTCCTCAATGGACAAACACAAGTGTCACAAAGATATGAACAATGATCATGAAATGATGTACAATTAATAATGATAAATGCACAAAGGCACACTCAAACAACTATGCACAGATGAATCAAGTAAGCAATCAAACAAGTTAATTAGCACACACTATATACAATCAATTAGGCTCAAACAAGGTTAGGCTTTACAGCCAACTGGAATGGGGTATTTAGTGCTCTTAACCCTAACATTGAGAGTTAGGGTGAAGCAGATGAAATGGAGATGAGGGGTGTGCCTCATGGCTCTTATCCCTGGTCAGGGAGAGCTTTAAACAATAGAAGGTGTGGGAGTTCAGAAAGTAGGAACTCTTCTCCACAAGTGATTGATTCTATAAGATCTTGGGTTATTATTCACCATGCATCAACACATGGTGTGAGCAAGGTGAATGACACATTGAGTAGCCGGAGATGGATTACACATCTCTTTTATCTTCCAATTGCCTCATAAGAGGACTTTTCCTACTTGGCACAAAGATAAACAAACACAAGCATTGCCTCTTAAGGAGGACTTCAGACAGGTGTCTGCCCATATAACAGGACAGGTCTTCCAGACTACATGAAGAAGAGGGATTATACCTAAGTGGTTAAGCAACCAAGCAAAAGCAAAGTTCAAGTGAACTTAAAGCAACTTATGTACCTGTGGAAACACTAAACAAATCAGCACAATACTCAGATAATTAAACAACAGTCAATAAGCAACAAAACAATCCCAATGTACAAAATGTGTAAGCCAAAAGTCAAGCTCAAATGAGTTAACATCAACCTACAAACACACACAAAGATTAGTAATCAAAGGTAAACATCAATTCTCAAGTGATGAAGCATCATTAACCATGGAACTTGGATGTTCAACCTGAAATCAAAGCTCAAACATAAGCAACAAACCACTAGGTCAAAGCCTAGGGTCAAAGGTGAAGAAAAAATTCAAAACAGAAGCTGAAATTTAACATGAATCAACTTCAAACACATCTTGAAACATTCCAAAAGGTCTCACATCAAAATCATTAACCAAAAACATTTCATGATCAATTGAAGTTCAAGGCAATTTTAAAGCTCAAATGTGATCAACCATAATGAAAAATCTCAATTAAATCAGAAATGATTCAAATAATTCCAACAAAATTCATACTCATTCATAACATCCATAACATGCATCATACAAAAAATCAGGACAATTGGAGATCATGTGGCATGGCAAACACATCATATAAGTTGATCATCAAAAGGTGTGACACAAATTGTCACACCAACTTAGCACATTCATAAAACCGAATTGACAATTGATAAAAATACCAAATCAACACCAAAATGTCAAGCAATGTGTCTAATCTCAACATGCAAAATTTCAGAAGCATTGGATCAAAGACAAGCATTTCACAACATGATAACCAAGGCAAGTTCAAATATGTATACATGTGCAATCACCCTAGGACAAAATATTTTTCAGGCCAGGCACAACTTGTAAAATCATGATGATAAAAAACTAGAGAGAATCAGGATCACAATGCAAAAAACTTGGTAACTTTTGGATTAATTTTCAAATTGATATGATTTTTTAAAGATGAGAAAAAAAATAAAAAATATGAAGCATAGAATATGAAATGTATGGAGGGAAATGAGAAAATAAATGAAGCATTTGAAATTTGGCCACAGCTGGGAATCGAAATCAGGTCACATTCAAAAGTAGCGCGCTCAATCAAACGACGTCGTATCCCTCAAACCCTAGCGCGCCAAGCATTTCGTAGCTAAATTCAAAAAGTCGTAGCTAAATGGAAGCCAATTCATAGCAAATTCTAGAAATGAAGATCTTCATCTTCATGAAGATGAACAGTGCACACATTCATACACGTCCAGAAAAAATGTTCCAGAAATCAAAATCAAGCACACAAACATGTTGTTCATTCAATGGAGATCACGAATCCATGCATAGCTAAGCTTAATTCCACATATCAAGATCAAATTGAACAGAATAAGGTTCATGCATGAAATTTCAAATTAACCTAACTCAGCCAATATTGCATGAAATTACACGATTCAAAGCTCAGCATAACCAGGACAACAAGATCTACAATAATATCACAATAATTTCGAGAAATAAGAGAATCGATTCATGACCTCTTGAAGAGCTGAATTGAAAATCGCGTGCTACAAGCCTTGGCAATGCTTTACAGTTCCTCCACAATGATTATTTAGGTGAATGATGATGAAATTGCAGCTCAAACACACTTGAATTCCACAGAATTTGAAATCACCATTGATGATTCCATCTTCGAGTATAGCTCAATATGGCATGGATTGCTTCAGTTCCATGTGTAAATCTTCTCAATAACACCTCAGGAGTAAGAATCAAGCAAGAGAAAGTGCTTGGATGTGAAGAATTTTGAAGAAAGTTTGAGAGAATTTTTTTTGAGAATTTGAGAATTGCTTCAGTTCCATGTGTAAATCTTCTCAATAACAGTTAGGTTTTAGTTTATATATGCAATCCTAATCATGCTCTAATCAGGTTTAGATCAAATGCAAATGAAATTAGCAAGTTATGGAGTGTAAGTGCAAATTGGTTTTTCACCCTTATGCATGAAGTGCATGTATGAACAGTACACGAAATCCTTTTAATTTCACTTAAAATCCAATTTTGGAGCCAATGGCAATAGCAAAATGTTCAAACAATGCACCAATTTTAAATTTTAAAATTTCCCTCCAAAAAACCAATGAATTACCAAATGATCATGTGAATACAATTCATGTAATGTGATGCATGATTTGGAAATTAGAGGTCAAGAGAAGAACAATGCAAAAAGAGCCACCCATTTTGGAGCTTTGGTTGAAAAGTTATGCTCATTTGAATCTCATGCATACTTTGCCATGTTTTGATCATATCTCCTTAACCACACATGATAAATTGATGATCTTGGACTTTTTAGAAATGGGAGAGAAATCTCTACAACTTTCATGTTCAACATATTTTCATTTGAAGCTCTCTTGATGATGTAATATGAAGTTGAAGTTGGGCTAAAACCTTTCCATTTTTGGCAAATTCAAATTATAGGTCACTTTCTATTATTGGAAAGTTTTGACCTGACTTTAAATTCTTCAATGTGAATGTTTGAAATGTCAAATGAGACTTGTTTGAACATGAATGAAGTATTTCTAATCACTTCCCACCTCCAAATCCACAGTTGACTTGGCAGTTGACTTTCTAGGCCTTCAATTGACTGGGGAATGTTCTGATGAAATTCAAGCCTCTACCACTTGGGATTTTGCTTCAAAATAACATCATGGTTCATATGAACTCTTGTGAATGATTGTGGGATTCAAATCTCAAGAATGACCACCATCTATTTCTCAATGATTGACTTGATGGCCTTAACCTGTTGATGCTCCATCTGCAAGACAAAGGTTAGATGACATATTTTTGTACTTTTGGTTAGTGATTAAAAGAAAAACCATGATATACAAATGCAAACATGCTTGGTGATCAAGAATGACTCTCAAAAAGATGACCCACCCACAGGGAAGGAAGCAAGGTGTCCAATGATCCTTGAGGCAATGCAATGTTGTGATATGATGCCATGAGGGATCTTAGGGACAAAATTGGGGTCTTACAGATGCCCCTATTTAAGGTCATTCTAGCCGGAGAAGTGAAGGTTAAAATCTTCATCTCGACGTGGTAGAATGGGCTTAAATAACAATAATGAGACAAATTTTGGTCCCTAAGAGACCTCATGATGCAAATGTATGTATGCAAAAGAAACAACCTCTGTGGGGAATACTGGTCCACAAAGAAAAGACGATCCATCAGAGTAATACACTCACCAGGAACAGAGACTCTAACAGGACTCTCACGGGGATAAGAAAAAGAATGTGTGAGCAGAATACGACTTTGAATTAGGGGAAACTAACGCGGCGTGAACAGGACACGACTGGACTAGAGACCTCACTGGGGAGTAAAGGACTCAAACTGGGGAAAAGAGTTCCAAGGAAACACATCCATTGGAAAGACTCAAGCTGACTCAAACTATCCACAAAGGATACTTCGGATGAAAATCCAGACTCGGACTGGGGAAAAAAATTCACACAGAACCTCCCTGCCGGGGAAACCTGCATATATTGGGGAAAACGCCAATATAGCAAAAGGGGTAAAATCACAACAGGAAGCTCCACTGGAGAAGGTCTAACAAAAAGACTCTCCTGGGGAAGCAACAAAGAAATTAGGTGTTACCGGTATAAGGGTAACAAACTCAGGAAGAATGAATATCTAAGACCGGTATAAGGGTGAGAGATATCAATCAACCAAACATCTGAGAAAGACCTGAAAAAGGTACATCAACTCAGGAAAATCTGACTCCACAGAGGACTAAGGTCATAATAGGGAGCAGAAAGGAAGGAATACCAGGGATACCGGTTACTGGGTATATAATAGGTGACCGACCAAAGCGTGAATTGGTATATATGCCAAAACACTCATCATCCGAAAGGAGGGCTTGAAAAAGCAAATCGACTTACAGGATGGACATTCGACTCCGCAACGGGAAAACGAATCTTGCTCAGCTGGGAAAACAAATCCAAAGAGCGCATGAGATATAATATCCATTACCGTCAGAACGTGGATAGCATACTCGCATGAGATATATAATCTATTACCGTCAGAACATAGATAATATACTCGCATGGAAGGGACACCAGGGATACCGGTTACTGGGTATATAATAGGTGACCTACCGAAACGTGAATTGGTATATATGTCAAGACACTCATCATCCTGAAGAGAGCAAAACACAAACCTATCAAAGGATGGATATTCGATTCTACAAAGAATACGAATCTTACTCCGCTGGGGAAAATCAACAAAGGATTCCAACCAAAGAGTGAATGAGATATATTATTCATTACCGTCAGAACGTGAATAATACACTCGCAAAGGAAGAGACACCAAAGATACCGGTTACTGGGTATATAATAGGTGACCAACCAAAAAAAGAGAAACAATCGTTACCAACAACATGGTAAACGAAAGATAACTCACAGGGGATAAATTGCAAGCATCCGACAATCATCCAAGAGAACAACAAATATTCGATTCCACAAAGGAATACAAATCTTACTCGACTGGGGAAACACAACAGGCTTCGACTGAAGAGTACATGAGATATATTATCCATTACCGTCAGAACGTGGATAGTATACTCGCATGGAAGATTATCCACAACCGGTTACTGGGTTAATAAAGGATAAATCGACCGAAAAGAAAGGCATCGGGATACCAAAACTAGGTATATAAAGATGACCGATCAAATGGAGCAACAATCATTACCAAGCAAAAGGGTAAATGAAAGAGAACTCACCAGGGATGCATTGATAAACATCAATGATTCGGGGAACAAATCACTGGCAAACGGTGAAAGGACCCGCTGAGGATAAAATTGCTAGCATCCGGCAATTATCCACAAGGAAAGATCTGCTGGGGATACAACTGCTAGCATACGGAAATTACCCAGAAGAAAGAGAGAATATCAACACCAAATACTGGATGAAGATAACCACAAAGAGTAACCATCATCAGTTAGGATGAACAACAAGGTTAACTCTGCAAAAGGGAGAAATTAGGATTTACGACTACCGAATATGGGGTAGAAGACCAAAACTCTGGCTGAGGATAAAATTGCTAGCAAACGACAATTATCCATAAGGAAGCACAGACTCCTCTAGGGATACAACAACAACATAGGATTTACAACTATCGAATACTGGGTAGAAGACCACAAAATCCACCATCATCCAGAATGAACCACAACGGTTACCTCTGCTAGAGGAAAAGAGATAGGACTTACAACTGCCGAATACTGGGTAGTAGCCAACAACTCTGATGAGGATAAAAAGATAGGGTTTACAGCTACCGAATATGGGGTAGAAAACCAAAACGTCCGCGTGGGACTGAAAGAATCACAATTCCACGCGGAAAACATAATAGGGTTTATAACAAACCACCAACTGTTGAGGAGCAAGAAAGTAGGGATTACGACTACCGAATACTGGGTAGAAAACCAATCGACTCTTGCTGAGGAACAAATCATGTTCACAAACACCTATTCCACATAAGGGAAAAAGGTATACACAGGATTTACAACTACCGGGTACTGGGTAGAAAACCAACAACTCTCCTGAGGAATAAAAGGTATATAACCACAAATTCCGCCAAGAGGGAAAAGAAAACATAGGACTTACAACTACGGGTTACTGGGTAGAGGCCCAAAAGATTCCGCTGGGGATAAAAGAATTTTTGCCGGTTACTGGGCAATTCATTCATTTATTCCACAGGGAAGCACAAGAAACAATTGACAAATGCCTATTTAGGATCAAACCAAAAAGGCAAACTGAAACATGACTCATCCTAATGAGGATATAACTCAATAGGAAAATCCATCCCAATATATGTGTTGGGAGGAAATAGAAGAAACCGTCATCCACGAGAATATATCTCAGTGGGGAACTGCAGAAGGAAAGACAGACACTTTCTGATTATGGGGCTGACTCTATATGGAGAGATTAGACACCCGACATCTGCTTGGGAAGATCTACTAGAGAGATCTATATCACCCATTAGCAGGAGACAACAAACAAAAGATATATGGCAAAAAATGCAACATGAATATCTGAATGTTGAAAGTATGCATGAATATGCGTAATTTATGTTTGATGAATGCTGACAAAACAGACATATCTAACACAAACAGGCCCAGGAATCAAACGCCCGGTACCACACTTCCAGAGGAAAACAACCAAAGAAGTCCCACTGGAGAGCCAATCTGCCGGAGATCTACATGCTGCAAAGCAAAGATCTGCGAGGAGGCAAAAGAGGTCAGAGATATCAAAGAAATCATAAAATCTCTGAGTGATGGATCAACAGTCGACCCAACTGGGGAACAGAAGTTCACAACAGGCAGAAATTGCCACAAAAGCAAATCTGTTAGGAAAATAGAGAAATCCCAAGATATCTGCAGGGGGATCCTCAGTATCAACTGGGAAACAAGAGTTCACTGCACAAGCAAGAACCGCTGAAGAGAAAAGAACACACAAGTAGAATATGGCCGCACAAGCAACTCTACTGGGAAAACTGTCAGCCATTCCATTGGGGATTAACCCACTGAGGAAAACTAGATCACAAAAGTAGATTCTGCAACCAGCCACTCTACTAGGGATCAAAAACATCAGGAAATCAACCGAATCTCTGGATGATAGATTGCCAACCAGTCCAACTCTGCTGAGAATACCAACTCTGGCGGGGATTCTGTAGGGAAACATCACAGATACAATCCATCATACCACAAATCTACTGTTGGCTTCACTGGGGATGAGGAGGAGAGTTGGGGATCAACCACCAAATGTTGAACCTTCCAAGAGGAAACCAAAAAGCTGTTGAGAAGGAAATAATCACTGCTCTGCTGAAGGGATAAGAGGTGTAAACCTCAACAAGCACTCTGATGAGGAGGTATAGCATAGATGAAGTATATCATACCAACAAACTCTGCAGGCGACTGTACTGAGGAAGCAGACAAAGTACCGGGATGTCAACCCACCAACTACTGAATTTTCCAAGAGGAAAAAACACCCATGCTGGGGAGAGAACACTGTTGGAGAGGACCATGAAGTCCTAACAAACACTCTGCCTGGGGAACAAGATCTCTACAGAAGCTCTGCTTGGGGAACAACCCCAACAACAATCTGGAGAAAGAGGATACAACCATGCCAGGAATATGAACAAATGTCTTACCTGTTGGAAATCATGCCACCCTTGGGAGAGCACTGAGACATTCTTAAGTATCCTTTCATCATCGTGAATATTCACTTTGTTTAAAACAACAATTTGAAAAACTTTATTTGTTTAAACAATGACATTTTATCAATTAAAACATGTAAAACATTTGTTGAGTTGAAACAAATAAGAGTGCAAATAATTGGATAAAAGCTCAAATTTATTTGATGGAATGGTAGCCTGCAAATGGCAAGACTCCATAGATCTGTACAAATTTGAAATCAGTGATATATATAGGAAGAGGGCTACATTGAACATAATGATCCTTTCTCTACCAATTTGAATCTCGATGTATTCGAAGCTTCAGTCGAAGATGAATCGAGAATCTCTGATGAAAAGACAGCTGCGGAACAGAAAGTCTTATCGGGATGCAGTTACTTGCCAAATCCCTAATTTTTGCCTAGATTGCCCCAGGGTGTGGTACTCGATCTAGCGGGATGCAAATTCATTTTTTCAAGTCTCTAATTTTTTCCTGGATCGCCCTTTCAGGTTATCCACCGAGACGCTCATTCTTGCCTAAGCCGCCCTTTCGGGTTTTCAACTTAGCGAGCTATTCTAATTTTTCTTTATATACTCTTTTTTTTAGGCAAAGTATTTCTTGACTGCATCTGAATTCACAGGACGAGAGAAATCCTCCCATCCATTGTTGTAAGCATCAAAGCTCTGCCTGAAAAGGCTCTCTTAACAACATATGGACCTTCATAGTTTGGAGTCCACTTGCCCATGGAATCAGGCGCGAAAGACAAGACTTTCTTGAGCACGAGGTCACCTTCTCGGAACACACGAGGTTTGACCTTCTTATCGAATGCTTTCTTCATTCTCTGTTGATAGAACTGACCATGGCACATGGCAGTCAATCGCTTCTCTTCAATCAAATTCAGTGGGTCATAACTACTCTGAATCCATTCAGCATCAGTTAACTTGGCTTCCATCAAGACTCTCATTGATGGGATCTCCACCTCTACTGGGAGCACAGCCTCCATGCTGTAAACAAGAGAGAAAGGGGTTGTCCCTGTTGAAGTGCGGACAGATGTACGATACCCATGCAAAGCAAATGGCAGCATCTCATGCCAATCTTTATACGTAACAACCATGTTCTGGATAATCTTCTTGATATTCTTATTAGCAGCTTCAACAGCCCCATTCATCTTTGGTCTGTAGGGAGAGGAATTATGGTGTGCAATCTTGAACTCAGCGTACAACTCGTCCATCATTTTATTATTCAGATTAGATCCATTATCAGTAATGATCTTATCTGGCACACCATAACGGAAAATCAACTGGTTCTTGATAAACTTCACGACCACTTGCCTGGTCACATTCGCATACGAAGCGGCTTCAACCCATTTGGTGAAGTAATCAATTGCTACGAGAATAAACCTGTGTCCGTTGGACGCTTTCGGTTCAATCATGCCAATCATGTCGATTCCCCACATAGAGAAAGGCCATGGTGATTAAATCACATTCAGAAGTGTCAGAGGAATATGAATCTTGTCCGCATAAATCTGACACTTGTGGCATTTCTTCACATATTTGCAGCAGTCAGACTCCATTGTCAGCCAATAGTAGCCTGCTCTCAACATCTTTCTAGCCATGGCATGTCCATTGGAATGAGTACCAAATGAACCCTCATGGACTTCAGTCATTAACAGGTTTGCTTCGTGTCTATCCACGCATCTGAGCAAAACCATTTCAAAATTTATCTTGTACAACACTTCACCACTGAGGTAGAAACTGCCTGACAACCTTCTCAAAGTTTTCCTATCTTTCACAGATGCCCCAGGCGGGTATACCTGGTTCTGGAGAAAATTCTTGATATCAAAATACCAAGGCTTGTCATCATTCACTTCTTCCACTGCAAATACGTGAGCTGGTCTATCCAAGCGCATCACGGTGATATTGGGAACTTCATTCCAATACTTCACCACAATCATCGAAGCAAGCGTAGCAAGCGCATCTGCCATCCGATTATCCTCTCGAGGAATAGGATGAAAGTCGACTTCAGTAAAGAACGTTGAAATCCTCCTCGCATAATCTCTATACGGAATGAGACCTGGCTGATTCGTCTCCCATTCTCCCTTGATCTGATTGACAACTAGGGCCGAATCACCATACACATCAAGATGCTTGATTCTCAAATCAATACATTCTTCCAATCCCATAATACAGGCCTCATACTCAGCCATATTATTTGTGCATTTGAAAGTTAGCCTTGCTGTAAACGGAATATGCGTGCCATGAGGAGTAATGATTACTGCCCCAATTCCATTTCCATACTGATTTACAGCGCCATCAAACACCATCGTCCATCTGGAACCAGGTTCCGGACCTTCATCAAGTGTAGGCTCATCACAATCTTTCATTTTCAAATACAGAATCTCCTCATCTAGGAAGTCATACTGAACAGACTGATGATCTTCAATCGGCTGGTGTGCTAAATGGTCAGCCAAGATACTACCTTTGATAGCCTTCTGAGCTCGATACTCGATATCATACTCAGACAACAACATCTGCCAACGGGCAATCCTCCCAATTAAACCAGGCTTCTCGAAAATATACTTAATTGGATCCATTCTGGATATCAACCAAGTTGTATGATTTATCATGTACTGGCGTAAACGCTTAGCAGCCCAAGCCAAAGCACAGCACGTCTTCTCAAGCATAGAGTATCGAGACTCACAATCAGTAAACTTCTTACTGAGGTAGTAGATAGCATATTCTTTCTTCCCTGATTTGTCTTGCTGACCGAGTACACAACCCATCGAGTCTTCAAGAATAGTCAGATACATGATCAGAGGTCTTCCTTCTACAGGCGGAGACAAGATCGGAGGTTCAGACAGATATTCTTTGATACTGTCAAAAGCTTTCTGGCAATCCTCGGTCCAATCATGAGATTGATCTTTCCGGAGGAGCTTGAATATCGGCGCACATGTGGCAGTCATGTGGGATATAAATCTGGAAATATAGTTCAAGTGGCCAAGAAAACCTTGGACTTGCTTCTCAGTTTCGGGTGCAGGCATCTCTTGTATTGCTTTGACCTTTGCAGGATCAACTTCAATACCTCTCTCGCTGACAACAATACCCAACAACTTGCCGGAACGGACTCCAAATGTACATTTGTTCGGATTCAGGCGAAGTCTGAACTTCCTCAGACGCTGAAAAAGCTTCAACAAATGCTCAACATGTTCAACTTCCGTTCGGGACTTAGCAATCATATCATCAACATAGACCTCTATCTCCTTGTGCATCATATCATGAAACAAGGTAGTCATAGCACGTTGATACGTGGCTCCGGCGTTCTTCAAACCGAAGGGCATCACTCGATAACAAAATGTTCCCCAAGGTGTGATGAATGTTGTCTTCTCCATATCCTCGGGTGCCATCTTGATTTGATTATATCCGGAAAATCCGTCCATAAACGAAAAAACTTTGAATTTAGCTGTATTGTCTACCAACATATCAATGTGTGGTAGAGGGAAATCATCTTTCGGACTAGCTTTATTCAAATCTCTGTAATCAACACATATACGAACTTTTCCGTCTTTCTTAGGCACAGGCACAATATTGGCCACCCATAGAGGATATGTAGAAGTCACCAGAAACCCCGCATCAATTTTCTTCTGAACTTCCTCTTTGATCTTTACTGCCATATCTGGATGAGTTCTTCTGAGCTTCTGCTTCACAGGCACGCACTCAGGCTTCAAAGGCAGGAAATGTTGCACAATATTTGTATCTAGACCCGGCATGTCTTCATACGACCAAGCAAAGATATCGGAATATTCTCGTAGCAAACTGATCAACCCCTTCTTGACAGACTCTTCAAGAAGTGCCCCAATCTTCACCATACGAACACAATCTTCAGACCCCAAGTTGATTGTTTCCAGATCTTCGAGATGCGGCTGAATGATCTTCTTCTCATGCTCAAGGAGACGGGTAATCTCATCAGGAATCCCTTCAACATCATCTTCCTCTGCCTCGAATACAGGGAATTCAAAATTGGGAGATGGCGTTGGATCATTATGTTCAATGGGTTTTAGAATCAACCTGCATAATGATTTTGGATAATAAAAAGCTTTAGAATTTAAACAAGCAAACCATTATGCAGATGAAAAGATTGCTTTTATTCTTGTTTTTAGGGTTTTTTGTGATCACTGATTTCATGCAAAAGCAAAAAGTGAAAACAAATGGAAAAACAAATGTTTGACAATGCATTAATTGAATGAAATATCATTGTATATATGCTGCCAACAAGGTCATCACTTCTCCTTTTGGCATGGGAGAAGGGTTTTTGAAACAAAGTGAACAAATTACGCTGACTTATGAATGACCGTAGGATCATCCACAGCGACCCAATTATGGCAGACCCCGCCAGGGATAACAAAGTTGCTCAAATCCTCTGCATCCTCTTCCAGAATAGCAGCAACTTCTTCAGCTTGATCAGCATGGATGAAACCTCCACTCTTGAACAGCCCTTGCTTGTTGAATGCCCTAGAAGAATAGCCAATGCCAGCCCGGGATTTGTTGTCTTCAAGCTCAATCATCTTCCCTAAACCAGCAACTGCACCATATTCAATGGCCAGTTTCGCATCACGGTAGGAAGCAAATGAAGGAGACTTCTTCTCAATTGGCTCAGCAATAGACAAAGCTTGGAAAGGCGTTCCAACTTCATCCTCAACATCAATATATGAGAAAGAATACAAGTGGCTAACCAGGAGAGCCTTTTCTCCCCCTACCACAACCAATTTCTTATTCTTAACGAATTTCAGCTTCTGGTGTAGGGTAGATGTCACGGCGCCAGCCTCGTGAATCCATGGTCTACCAAGGAGACAGCTATAAGATGGGTGGATATCCATAACCTGGAAGGTAACTTGGAAATCACTTGGTCCAATCTTGATTGGGAGATCAACTTCCCCAATCACGGTCTTACGCGACCCATCGAAAGCTTTCACAACAACACCACTCTGCCTCATAGGAGGCCCCTGATATGACAATCTCGAAAGAGTCATCTTTGGCAATACATTTAGAAATGACCCAGTGTCCACCAGCACGTTAGATATGGCGTCGGTCTTGCAGTTCATAGAAATATGTAGAGCCATGTTGTGGTCTCTTCCCTCCTCTGGGAGATCAGCGTCACAGAAACTCAAAGTGTTGTAAGCAGTGATGTTTGCAACTATATTGTCAAACTGTTCGATTGTGACATCATGATCAACATAGGCCAGGTCCAATACTTTCTGCAGAGCCTCCCTATGGGGTTCTAAATTCAGAAGCAAAGATAGCACGGAGATCTTGGACGGAGTTTGTAGAAGCTGGTCTACAACGTTGTACTCACTCTTCTTGATGAGCCTCAGCATCTCATCACATTCTTCATTCACAATGCCACTCGGGCCAACAGAAGAAGTAGGAGTCTTTTGTACAGAGGAGGGTTTGGCAGCAGGTGCCGGATTCGGAACATTCACTGCAGTCCCAACCGGACGCTCAGCAGAATCAGAAACTACGTGAGGCTTCGGGGGTGCAGAAAACACACGACCACTACGGGTCAACCCGCTCACATCAGCAATATTAATAACAGAGGATGAAGGCAACGACACTTCTTTTCCATCTTCCACAGTAACAGAAATGTAACGAAAGGGAATTGCTCTATCCGAAGAATAAGGCACAGGGCCTGCAGGCTTGATTACCAGAGAAGGAGAGACCTTCGGCTTGCTACCATCATAACGGATGACAACAGGCTCAGGAATCTTGAACACAGGAGAAATCACATTCACTTCTGGTTCATCTTCATCAACGTTTATGTTCTGAAGAATCTCAATGGTTCCATCATCTAGCAACTCTTGCAACTCTCTTCGCACTTGGCGACAACCCAATCTATTAACAGAACAGATACGGCATCTGTCATGGTCGTGCTCCATATGACTGTAATTACACAGCAGACGATGCAACTCGACCAATGACTGTCGAATATGACTCCCATATTTGACTTTATATTTGCCAGGGTAACCCTGGACCATGTTAACCGACTTCCCATGCTCGGGCAATGGGTTCTTCGTAACATTGGGGCCTGAGTCCTCAAAGCTCAGAATGCCGCATCGCATAAGGTCTTGAACCTCAGTCTTCAATGGATAGCAGTTCTCTATGTTGTGACCGGGAGCACCGGAATGATAAACACAATGTTGATCAGGCTTGTACCACCATTGCGGGTTAGCAGGTACAGCCGGAGGATCCCTCGGGGTAATCAATTTCCGCTCTATTAAAGAGGGATATAGCTCAGCATATGACATAGGAATGGGATCAAAAGTGATCTTCTTCCTATCATAATTCAAATTGGCCTGATTACTGGTGCTGCCACGAGGCTGGTAAGCCTGTTGCTATGGACGATGTTGCTGTTGATACTGAGGTTGTTGCTGATGCTGATGATTATTGTCTTTGAAAACAGGTGCTATATGAGCCACCTGATGCTGATTGCTGGCATGACGCGCAGGCTTCCTCTTGGCAGAGGGTCTTCTAGGTTTAGCATGAGATTGCACAGCATGTGCCTCCCCATCTTTCTTCTTAAACGCCCCATATCGTTTAGAAGAGCTTTCATCTTTAGACAACCGCCCTTCCCGGACACCTTCCTCTAAACGCATCCCCATGTTCACCATCTCGATGAAATCAGAGGGAGCACTCGCAACCATTCGCTCATAATAAAACGAACTAAGAGTCTTCAAAAAGATCTTAGTCAGCTCTTTCTCTTCCAGCAGAGGAGTAATCTGAGTTGCCAGCTCTCGCCACCTCTGGACGTACTCCTTGAATGTCTCTTTGTCCTTCTGGGACATAGCTCTGAGTTGATCATGGTCAGGAGCCATATCAACATTATATTTTTATTGCTTGACGAAGGCTTCGCCAAGATCGTTGAAGGATCGGATGTTTGCGCTATCAAGGCTCATATACCAACAAAGAGTTGCACCAGACAAACTATCCTGAAAATAATGAATCAGCAGTTGATCATTATCAGTCTGAGTAGACATTTTCCTGGCATACATGACCAGGTGGCTGAGAGGGCAGGTGTTCCCCTTATACTTCTCAAAGTTAGGGACTTTGAATTTGACAGGTATCTTCACACCGGGAACCAAGCATAGTTCGGAAGCAGACTTGCCGAACAAATCTTTCCCTCGGAGGGTCTTCAATTCCTTGCGGAGTTCAAGGAATTGGTCATTCATCGCATCCATCTTTTCATTAACATCTGGGCCCTCAGACGGCTCAGAATGATAGATGGTGTCGTCTACCCTAGGAGTGGTATGCACGACAGGAGGAGGCATTGTAAGGACCAGGCTAGATGCCGGCATGGAAGCAAAAGTAGGAGCTGGAATATCAGGCATGAAACCTGGAGGCATACCTCACGGAAACCCGGCTGGCATGGCATTCGGCATGAAGTGGGCACTGGCAGCTGGCACAATTGAGGAAACCACTTCAGATATAACAGTCCTCTGGGGAGGAGTTGCAGGAGGTGGAGACGGTTGATTCTGAGCAGCCAAGAATTGCTCCATCAGAGTGCTCAATCTGGCGACCTCTTCCTTCAGCTCTCTGTTCTCTTGTTCTAACTGATCCATCACTCTTGCAGAATTGGCTCGGGCGTAGTACCGATGAGTCAGCTTGTCTTCAAAATAAATGAAGATCACAGAGTTAGGCCACAGACAAGAAGACCAGAACAACACCTGCTTATGCAAAATGATGCATGCAATGCTTGTGCATATGCTTTGTTTTTATTTCAAGGAACTTTTAGGGTTCTATTTGCAAAAAAAAAATTGAAATTTAAAGCATTTAACCGCGTATGGAAAATATCTCATCAAATATATATTCGAGACAAAGAAGTACAGCATTGTTGATTATTACAAGGGAAAAGGAAAATAAACATCATATGGATCCCTAGAAGCTCGAGATGCTGGAAGACGAGATGCGCAAAGCTTCTTGATCTCTCTCTCATATGCTGCTTCCATATCCGCTTTCTCCTTAGCAAGTCGATCATACTTCCTCTTCCAGAATTTGGAAGACTGAGGAAGCAGAGAAGTCCAGGTATCATTCGGATCATCTATCACTTGATGCTCGAGAAACTCGATCAGAGCATCCTTCTCCTTGATTTGCTGAAGTAACTCTTCTCTTTCACGGATCCAGGCACGTGAAAGGTCTTCTTCTCTCAACTCGTCTACACCTTGGTTAGGGAGGGTTGAAGGCCCAGCCACATCCAACGGTGTAGGTCTCGAATAATCATATGGCATAAGATATTCAGAAGCTCTCTGTCTGACCCAAGAAGTATACGGCTCCAAAGCAATGCAGTTCTTCGGGCCCAACTCACTTCTACCCTTCTTGTGAATCTTGCGCCAAGCGCGGACCATCCTTGCTTTCAAGCCTTGAGGATCTTTACCCTCCTGAAAGAACACACCTTCTAACAGAATGTTATGAGGTTTATCCTTTAGGGGGAACCCAAGCTGACGACGTGCTAAGATAGGATTGTAGCTGATCCCACCACATGTACCGAGAAGAGGCACATTAGGGAATTCACCATAATAATCAATGATCTGAACTGTATCATACACGCGATCATACCAAGAGATATCATCATTAGTGAGAGACATAAGTCTCGTAGACCACCGTAGACATCCCTTGTTCTCCATAAAAGCGAACGTCTGCGGTAAGTGAGAAATAAACCACTTATACAACAGAGGCAAACAGCACACAATAACTCCTCCGCCCTTTGCATTCCTCAGATGTAAAGAGAAATAGGCATCACCCAACAGAGTAGGAACGGGATTAAGAACTGAAAAGATCCTAATAGTGTTCACATCCACAAATTTTTCGATGTTGGGGAACAATACCAAACCATAGATGAGCAGCACGAATATGGCCTCAAAGGCATCCTCACTCATGGCCTTCCCATAAACGGTAGCTTGAGCAATGAGGAAATCAGAATGAAGACCCTGAATTCCATCTTTGGTGGTCATATGCGCTTCAACAAGGGATTCATCTATGTGCAACAAGTCTGCGATCTCTCGAGAAGTCGGAATACTCTCCAAACTTTTGAACGGCACCTGATCCAGAATAGGAATACTCACAAGATGAGCATACTCTTCGAGCGTAGGCAACAGCTGAAAGTCCGGAAAAGAGAAGCAATGATACAGAGGATCATAGAATTGTGCCAAAGTACTCATCAGTCCTTCATCCACTTGAGTAGTCAACAGAGGCAGAAGCTTCCCATAGCGAGCTTTGAAACCCAAGGGATCTAATACATAGGATGTCAGATTCCTTAACTCTTTCACATCGGGCTGCCTAAAGCTGTACTTCTTTGTATGCCTTTTTGGTCTTTCCATGTCTGAAAATTTTGCAAATAAACCCTTTAAGTTCCTTGAAAATTTTCAGATTTTTCTGATGACATGAATGCAGCAATCACACTCAAGGATCAAGCAAATCACACCAGACAAAGGTCATGGGAAAGCTCATAGCATCCTTAATATCAATCATCCATTTTGGTGGATTATGGTTTTCACCTTATCAACACCCAAGTTCCATTGATATTAACAATACATGAACCGGCTCAATCATCCTTAATATCAATCATCCGTTTTGGTGGATTATGGTTTACACCTTATCGACACCCAAGTTCCATTGATATTAAGGATGTCTGAACGACTCAACCATGAATCACGGGTTTGTTGAGAGTCACGAGCATGGAGTCTCGGTTAAGAACCACCCAAAGGGAGTGTACTAGGGTTTAAACCTGCCGAACATGTTCTACAAGAGGTTCCCATAGTCATCATCCCATCTTTCGAATATTATCGGAGGAACGAATACTCGTATTCCAAAAATATTCTCAAGAGAGACTCTTATGAGTGTAGTATCGCGTAACAATCGCATCAGATCTTACATCTGAACGACCTCCGCACTACGTCCTAAAAATAGGCCAAGATGGGCTAGGTAAACTAAGGTCCTTGGCTTCTAAGGCACATGATTGAAAGAATAACGCCTAACCACAAATAACTTGTGTGACATTATTAATCCAACATGACCTCCACCAAGTGAATGGACTCACAAGTCAACTTGTTAAGGAATACTCCACACAAGTCGACAAGACTATGCCATTCTCCTATCCTAAGGTGCACTCGAGTTCGGGTATAGAACTCATCTCACAGAGATCACCAAGCAAACAGCAATTGTATATCAAGCAATTCAATCATTACAATCAATACAGTAATCCCAAATTGTACAAAAATATGTCATATAACAAATAAACAATATCACACAACAAGGGTGAAAAGTAGGCAAAACCACCAAGGACACATTAATCCCCAGCAGAGTCGCCACTTTTCTGTAGCGGTGTATTCGTCACTTTATGATTTATTGATTAAATCAAAAGCAAAGCATACAAAGAATCGAGTCGCCACCGCACTTTTATTTATCCAAAGGAATGGCTAAAAAGCGAACAAAAGCCTAAGAAGTTTTACACATAGAAAACCAATGAAAAGATCAGAGATCTGGGTAAGGGGTTAATTACGCAATGGGAAGGTGTTAGGCACCCAAAACGTCCTAGGTACTCCTAGGGATCCCTTTTCACAACTTGTTGTACGAAATGTTATTTGTTTATGAAACATTTATTGTGCAAACATGGATTGAAGGGATGAGAAAAGAATGTACAAGTTAATATTTTTGTGTTTGGTTGGATAACCATTGCCTACTTACCTTTACAGGATCAAAACCTCGTAGTTCGGCTAAAAGATTTCCAAAAATATGAGTGGGTTCATTTTAAACAAAAGCCCTAAGGTCTTTCATTATCCACGGGAGAAAACTCACCCTATACAAACAACCAGTCCACCATGTGAGAAAAGCTTCAACTCGCTAGTGAGGGGTTAACCCAATAATAAGCAAGGAAGTCTTACAATTCAATCACTAAGGACAAAAGGTGAGGTTAACATCAACCACTAAGATAATTCAAACCTATGGCCAATGTATGAAAACTTATCAAGAATGGACAAAGCCACAAAACAATTGAATGAGTGAAATTAACCAATTAGGATTTATTCACAAAAGGGGGTCAAAATATGATTAGAATTCAATTCAAAAGGAGTATTATGAAATGAAGTTTGAAAAATCAAAGGCTTAACGCCTAGGTTTCTAATTTGAAAAGAAGTGAAAATGTTTGCACAATAGCTTTCAAGTTTGGGTTAACATGCAACTGGAGGTTTAAAGAAACAAAAGGTGGAAGGTGAGG
Organism: Lathyrus oleraceus; assembly: GCF_024323335.1. Lineage (NCBI taxonomy): Eukaryota > Viridiplantae > Streptophyta > Magnoliopsida > Fabales > Fabaceae > Lathyrus > Lathyrus oleraceus. Next base: position 425,048,620 of record NC_066580.1, read on the forward strand.
GATGTAAAACTTCTTAGATGTTCACCTCTTGAGATCATATATAGATGATCCAAGTGATTCCTTTGGAATAGGCAACTATGCAAATAACAGATGAACAAAGCAACATAAATGGATACCGGATGCCAATCAATGGACTTACACCAATCTCACAAAACAAACATGGATACCGGATACCAAGGTTAGGCTTTACAGCCAACTGGAATGGGGTATTTAGTGCTCTTAACCCTAACATTGAGAGTTAGGGTGAAGCAAATGAAATGGAGATGGAGGGTGTGCCTCATGGCTCTTATCCCTGGTCAGGGAGAGCTTTAAACAATAGAAGGTGTGGGAGTTCAGAAAGTAGGAACTCTTCTCCACAAGTGATTGACTCTATAAGATCTTGGGTTATTATTCACCATGCATCAACACATGGTGTGAGCAAGGTGAATGACACACTCAGTAGCAGGAGATGGATTACACATCTCTTTTATCTTCCAATTGCCTCATAAGAGGACTTTTCCTGCTTGGCACAAAGATAAACAAACACAAGCATTGCCTCTTAAGGAGGACTTCAGACAGGTGCCTGCCCATATAACAGGACAGGTCTTCCAGACTACATGAAGAAGAGGGATTATACCTAAGTGGTTAAGCAACCAAGCAAAATCAAAGTTCAAGTGAACTTAAAGCAACTTATGTACCTGTGGAAACACTAAACAAATCAACACAATACTCAGATAATTAAATAACAGTCAATAAGCAACAAAACAATCCCAATGTACAAAATGTGTAAGCCAAAAGTCAAGCTCAAATGAGTTAACATCAACCTACAAACACACACAAAGATTAGTAATCAAAGGTAAACATCAATGCTCAAGTGATGAAGCATCATTAATCATGGAACTTGGATGTTCAACCTGAAATCAAAGCTCAAACATAAGCAACAAACCACTAGGTCAAAGCCTAGGGTCAAAGGTGAAGAAAAAATTCAAAACAGAAGCTGAAATTTAACATGAATCAACTTCAAACACATCTTGAAACATTCCAAAAGGTTTCACATCAAAATCATTAACCAAAAGCATTTCATGATCAATTGAAGTTCAAGGCAATTTTAAAGCTCAAATGTGATCAACCAGAATGAAAAATCTCAATTAAATCAGAAATGATTCAAATAATTCCAACAAAATTCATGCTCATTCACAACATCCATAACATGCATCATACAAAAAATCAGGACAATTGGAGATCATGTGGCATGGCAAACACATCATATAAGTTGATCATCAAAAGGTGTGACACAAATTGCCACACCAACTTAGGACATTCATAAAACAGAATTGACAATTGATAAAAATACCAAATCAACACCAAAATGTCAAGCAATGTGTCTAGTTTTAACATGCAAAATTTCAGAAGCATTGGATCAAAGACAAGCATTTCACAACATGATAACCAAGGCAAGGTCAAATATGTATACATGTGCAATCACCCTAGGACAAAATATTTTTCAGGCCAGGCACAACTTGTAAAATCATGATGATAAAAAACTAGAGAGAATCAGGATCACAATGCAAAAAACCTGGTAATTTTTGGATTAATTTTCAAATTGATATGATTTTTTAAAGATGAGAAAAAAAATAAAAAATATGAAGCATAGCATATGAAATGTATGGAGGGAAATGAGAAAATAAATGAAGCATTTGAAATTTGGCCACAGCTGGGAATCGAAATCAGGTCACATTCAAAAGTAGCGCGCTCAATCAAACGACGTCGTATCCCTCAAACCCTAGCGCGCCAAGCATTTCGTAGCTAAATTCAAAAAGTCATAGCTAAATGGAAGCCAATTCATAGCAAATTCTAGAAATGAAGATCTTCATCTTCATGAAGATGAACAGTGCACACATTCATACACGTCCAGAAAAAATGTTCCAGAAATCAAAATCAAGCACACAAAGATGTTGTTCATTCAATGGAGATCACGAATCCATGCATAGCTAAGCTTAATTCCACATATCAAGATCAAATTGAACAGAATAAGGTTCATGCATGAAATTTCAAATTAACCTAACTCAGCCAATATTGCATGAAATTACACGATTCAAAGCTCAGCATAACCAGGACAACAAGATCTACAATAATATCACAATAATTTCGAGAAATAAGAGAATCGATTCATGACCTCTTGAAGAGCAGACCTGGAAATCGCGTGCTACAAGCCTTGGCAATGCTTTACAGTTCCTCCACAATGATTATTTAGGTGAATGATGATGAAATTGCAGCTCAAACACACTTGAATTCCACAGAATTTGAAATCACCATTGATGATTCCATCTTCGAGTATAGCTCAATATGGCATGGATTGCTTCAGTTCCACGTGTAAATCTTCTCAATAACACCTTAGGAGTAAGAATCAAGCAAGAGAAAGTGCTTGGATGTGAAGAATTTTGAAGAAAGTTTGAGAGAAATTTTTTTGAGAATTTGAGATTCAGATCTGAAAGTTGTTGCTAATGCCGAAAACAGTTAGGTTTTAGTTTATATATGCAATCCTAATCATGCTCTAATCAGGTTTAGATCAAATGCAAATGAAATTAGCAAGTTATGGAGTGTAAGTGCAAATTGGTTTTTCACCCTTATGCATGAAGTGCATGTATGAACAGTACACGAAATCCTTTTAATTTCACTTAAAATCCAATTTTGGAGCCAATGGCAATAGCAAAATGTTCAAACAATGAACCAATTTTGAATTTTAAAATTTCCCTCCAAAAAACCAATGAATTACCAAATGATCATGTGAAGACAATTCATGTAATGTGATGCATGATTTGGAAATTAGAGGTCAAGAGAAGAATAATGCAAAAAGAGCCACCCATTTTGGAGCTTTGGTTGAAAAGTTATGCTCATTTGAATCTCATGCATACTTTGCCATGTTTTGATCATATCTCCTTAACCACACATGAGAAATTAATGATCTTGGACTTTTTAGAAATGGGAGAGAAAGCTCTACAACTTTCATGTTCAACATATTTTAATTTGAAGCTTTCTTGATGATGTAATATGAAGTTGAAGTTGGGCTAAAACCTTTCCATTTTTGGCAAATTCAAATTATAGGTCACTTTCTATTTTTGGAAAGTTTTGACCTGACTTTAAATTCTTCAATGTGAATGTTTGAAATGTCAAATGAGACTTGTTTGAACATGAATGAAGTATTTCTAATCACTTCCCACCTCCAAATCCACAGTTGACTTGGCAGTTGACTTTCTAGGCCTTCAATTGACTGGGGAATGTTCTGATGAAATTCAAGCCTCTACCACTTGGGATTTTGCTTCAAAATAACATCATGGTTCATATGAACTCTTGTGAATGATTGTGGGATCCAAATCTCAAGAATGACCACCATCTATTGCTCAATGATTGACTTGATGGCCTTAACCTGTTGATGCTCCATCTGCAAGACAAAGGTTAGATGACATATTTTTGTACTTTTGGTTAGTGATTAAAAGAAAAACCATGATATACAAATGCAAACATGCTTGGTGATCAAGAATCACTCTCAAAAAGATGACCCACCCACAAGGAAAGAAGCAAGGTGTCCAATGATCCTTGAGGCAATGCAATGTTGTGATATGATGCCATGAGGGATCTTAGGGACAAAATTGGGGTCTTACAGTGGGTTCTATTTAGATGATCAGTCAACACAAGGGAATGGCTTGAGATACTTCCAACAGGTTCAAATGGGGTCTATTCGTCAGTCAAAACATTCATCTTGAAGGAGCAAAAGTTTGTTCATGAGCTGTCATGCTCGCTAGGCGAGCAGAATGGGTTGCCTAGCGAGTCCCAAGAAAAGTCACCAGAATCACCTACGCTCAGAGGAATTTCTTGAACTGTCATGCTCGCTAGGCGAAGCCCACGTGTTTAAAAAAAACGAAAAACGAAAAAAAAAACCAAAAGAAAATAAATAAATAAATAAAATATAACAGAAAAATTTTGGACTTGGGCCTCTCTCATTTGAGCCCACAGATCCACAAAAATCAGGTTATAAATTCAGAGTTTCTGTGAAACAAAAGGGAATTCTATTCCTATTACCCTGGCAGGAAAAAGATAGTGAGAGAAGAGCTAACAGAGTTCAGAGCAACCTCCAGAGACTGAAGGGAACTCATCGGCAAAGAACCAATTCCCTCTCATATAAACCCTCAGATTACTTTCAAACCCAAGCGGGCAATTCAATTTCATTCGATCTCTCCATTCAGGTTTGCCTTATTCCCATTACTTTATGCTTTTAATTTGAATGCTCTTAATGTATGAGGTATTATGGGTGAATTTGATACGCTTTTGATGCATGTGTTTGACAAGAGGTTTAGGCCCCCTACCCTTGGTTGCTTTTTGTGAGCTTTTGTGAATTTTAATGGCATGATTCATGTGGTTACATTTTGATTTAGGGACAACTCCTGATTACCCTATCTTGTTTCTCTAACCTGTTTGTTGAGTTTTGTTTTGTGAGGGCTCATATGGCTCTTGCAGAGATGGCTTGCCTGGTGTTCCACTTTATTTGTGGGATACCACCTGGAGGTTTATTCCGATTACTTATACTGACTCACTTTCTTTGATGGTGCTAGCTTAAGAGATCTCTGGGTTTCTTATCTCTTTAATTGTTGTTACTTCGGATCTTTATCCGTATGGTAGATCTCTCGATCCCTTTACTTTTCCCGCATGTTACCGATTTCTTAGGTTTCGTATAGCCTCTTGTGGTATGTCATTTAAGGTAGCGCGGTTCCTTCATCTAGGACTGCCTTTTTGCATGAGCATCCCCAAACACCCCAAACTCGTTGATTTTTCTTCTCCTAAGAACACGTTATCTCCTTCTACTACAGGCGAGTAAGTCTCCAAAGGTCGAGCATCCGGTAGATTGCGTAGTAACGTCGTTCACCCCAAAACACAACCCTTACCCCATAGGTGGTCGAACTACGTTTTGCTCTGATTTTCATCCCAGATGAGATACGTAGGCATAAGACGCGATGTCTTAGCGAGCACACTCCTCTTTAACCCATAGGTAGCCGAGCTACGAAGACTCTGATTCTCAGATTCAGATGAGATACGTATGCAGTGGATGCGACGTTCGTGCGAGTCATTTTCTTTTGACCCTTCTTTTAGGAAGTAGTACATTAGATAAACATACACGCTTTTCTCATCCCTTCAATCATGTTTGCACAAATAAATTTCAAAAAAAAACAACAACCTTTGCAACAAATGTGAAAAGGGCTCCCTAGGAGTACCTAGGATGCTTTGGGTGCCTAACACCTTCCCATTGCATAACCAACCCCCTTACCCAGATCTCTGACATTTTTACTAGTTTTTGATTCGATAAAGCTTTTAGGTTTTTGTTCGCTTTCTAACCAATTCTTTGGATAAATAGAAGTGCGGTGGCGACTCGACTTGTATGATTTACCTAGGATTTAGTCAATATCTCTAATGGTAACGAATACCCCGCTACACCAAGGACCTAACTCCTTCATTTTTTATGATTTTTAGGTTAGACCAAGTGCATTGGAAAGTTTAAGATGTCTACTTCAATTGTTATGTTGTACAAAGTTTCATAATCCTAAAATAAGTACATGTGATAATACAAAAAATTATAGGTCACTTTGGATCAAAGCCATTGAATCTTGAAAAGGTCTAACTTCAAGTGCCCATAACTTACTCATTAAAAATCCAAATGATGCAACATTTAAGTCCAAATTTATTTTCTTGAAACTATCTACAACTTTTATGTTTGAGGTTTCTCTATTTGAGGCTTGCATCATTGGAACAGAAGGGCTTGAAGTTGGTCCTTTTTGGTAAATTTTTCAAATGCATGTTTTGTACCTTGAACTTCATAGCTAGTTTTCAATATTTTCCAAACTCCAAATGAATTTTTGTTTAACATAGCTTTTGTTCCTTATGTCAAGACCTTTCCAACCATTACTCACATGCCTATGTTTGAATTTTCCAAATGGGACTTTCGAAGAGATGAATATTTATGATCATTTATGGAAACCAAGTAAAATCTTCATGCACAATCCAATGCCATGCAATCTGCACGTCCAATTCAACTTGGTTGATGTTCAGAATTCATTTGCAAGTGGTTTTGGGCCTCACATGCGCATGTACAAGCCCATGCATGGAGGACCCAAGTTCATGCACACGAGTTTGCTCACACTTGCCTTGCACTTTCATCTATAAATAGAATGCTCTCTTCATTGAAATGGTAACCTGAAGGCGCCTGAATCTCTGCTGAATTCATTCCCCAACCTCTCACCAAAGGAATTTGAGTTTCCACTTTTCATTTTCAAGTGTGATTTTCAACAACATCAGTTGATTATCATCACTAATTCCTAAGCCTAGCTTTCATATCAAGCATCAAGATCAAGCTGCAAGCAAAGGATTGGTTGAATTGTGCTCATAAAAGCTGCTCTACAAAGGTTTATACCTCAACTGTTTTGCTTCGAATCTCCTTATATTTTTTGCATTGCTTGTGTTGGCTTGCATTTCTGAAGTCCTCATGTGAGAGGCAAGCCAATGGTGGCTCTAATTTTGTGAATTGGTGAACTTCAGATTGAACACCTAGTTTTTCAACCTTAGATTTCTTCTTCTATAAGGATCTTGAGTAAAAACTAAGGTTACATGGGTGATGTACATCACCCTAGCTTTGTTTTGGTGTATGGATCGCGTGTTTTAGTTGAGGTTTCAAAACCTGCAACTGGTGGCCGGACTGTGCCTTCTCACCGGAGAAGACGGTGGTTTCCACCACCGTCCCCACGCGTTCAAACTTTGGCAGTTGGATGATGATCTCCAGATCTAATCTTGGTTGTTGCTTTGTTTGACTTCATTTAAATCATGGTACCACGCGTTTGTCTAATGTGCATGGTGAGCGCGCGCTTCCTGGCCTTTTGATGGTCCACGTCAATTAATGAGGCTGGATCAGACGCCTGTGGATTTTTCTAATTTCTTAATTTTTGTTTTAATTTCTTTTAATCCATTTATTTTCAAAAATTCATAACTTCTTTATTTTGAATCACAAAAATATGGGACCAATTGCAAAATTATTCTCTTAAATTCTAGTTTCATAAAATGATTCTTAATTATTTTTGTGATTCCATTTAATATTTTTTGTGAATTATTTTATTTCTGATTGTTTTTAATTCATTTAAATACCATTTGATATTCAAAAATGCCAAAAATATTTTCTTAACATCTTTGGATGATGATAAGTCTATGAAAAATATTCTCATCAATTTGTTAATTGATTTGAGATTTATTTGTGATTTTAGTACAATTATGTTATTTTTCTTCATTTTTAATTGTTTAAAATTAGTTTCTGTTTTCAAAAAAGGTTGAGAAAATTTGTCCAACCAAGTTTGACCTTGTTAGACTTATGACGATCCAATTGGACTTATCCAAGTTGATTTGAATTGGATTTGAAGTTTACCTTTATTTGTTCATTTTATTTTATGTATTATTTTAATTCCAAAAAATACCAAAAATATGTTTGACTTTTCTTGACTTCTAATCTTCATTTCACTTCTGTTTACCATTGATTGATGTTGATTTCATTCATGTTTGATCAATGTGTCTTGGTTATGTCATTTAAATTTCCATTTTGTACATTCTATCTTCATCTCCTTTCTTCATCTTTTTCTTTTGACCAATGAGTTAATGGTTTGTGGTTAGCTTTGACATATGAGAGGTTTAACCTTCTTTGATCCAAATCAAAGTCATCTTGACCAAAGATCAAGTGAATTGCTTTGTGTCCAAGATAGGTTGCTTCTTAGTCAAGCAAAAAACCTAAAATCCATACAAGGTCATTCTTCTTTTCTTTTGGCATGGCAAGTTGTAGGAGCTTGGCTTACTAGTCATGATCTCTAACTTGTGTTTATTTGCCTATAGTTTTATTGACCAGCCTCAGATAGGTGTGACTACTAGATTAGTCCACTTACGATTGCTTAACATAGCGTTAAATTGCCTTATGGCACACTAACACTAACTACTAATTACTAACTTTTAGGACCTAGCCCTTCTCTTCTTCTCTCCACTCTAACCCAAGCCAAACTTGCTTTGTGCAAACATTGACATTGTTTTCAAAACTAGAAACCTAGGCATTATGCCTTTGATTTTTTCAAACTCTTTTCATAACACTTATTTTGAATTGAATCTTAAGTCAACTTTGACTTTATTTTGTGAATACTCCTAATTGGTAAATCCAACTCACTCAAGTTTGTTTTTGTGGTTTCAATGGCCACCTTTGCCAAAGCTTTTCATAAACATTAGCTATTAGGTTTGAGTTATCATGGTGGTTGATATAAACCTCACCTTATCCTTAGTGATTGGACTATAAGTCTTCCATACTTATTATAGGGTGGATCCCTCACTAGTATGTTGAAGTTCTCCTCACACGGTGGATTGTAGTTTAAGTTGAGTTTTCTCCCTTTGATAACAAAAGACCTTAAGGCTTTTGACCAATCAATTCACCAATTTATTTTGAGATATTTACCTCGAACTACGAGGTTTTGATCCTACCTTTTTGATGGCACGTAGGCAATGGGTTTATCCATTCAAATAACAAAATTGTAAATAAATTGTATATTCTTTTCTCATCTCCCCAATCATGTTTGCACAAATATTTTCACAAATACCAATCTATCATACAACATTTGTAAAAAGGGCTCCCTTAGAGTACTAAGGATGTTTTGGGTGCTTAAAACCTTCCCATTGCATAACTAACCCCCTTACCCAGATCTCTGACATTTTTATTAGTTTTTGATTTGATAAAACTTCTCGGTTTTTCTTCGCTTTCTAACCTTTCCTTTGGATAAATAGAAGTGCGGTGGCGACTCGAATTGTATGATTTACTTTTTATTTAGTCAATAAATCTAAAGGTAACGAATACCCCGCTACAATAACAACATCTGCCAACGGGCAATCCTCCCAGTTAAAGAAGGCTTCTCAGAGATATACTTGATTGGTTCCATTTTGGATATCAACCATGTCGTATGATTCAACATATACTGGCGTAAGCGCTTACCAGCCCAAGCCAAAGCACAACATGTCTTCTCAAGTATTGAATATCGAGACTCACAATCAGTGAACTTCTTACTCAAGTAGTATATTGCATACTCTTTCTTCCCTGATTCATCTTGCTGACCCAATACACAACCCATGGAGTCATCAAGCACAGTCAAGTACATAATCAATGGTCTCCCTTCAACAGGCGGAGACAGAATCGGAGGCTCGGACCGATACTCTTTGATACTGTCAAAGGCTTTTTGGCAATCCTTGATCCAATCTTGACGCTGATCTTTCTGGAGGAGCTTGAATATAGGCGCACATGTGGCAGTCATGTGGGATATAAATCTTGAAATGTAATTCAAGCGGCCAAGGAAACCTCGGACTTGCTTCTCTATTTTGGGCGCAGGCATCTCTTGTATTGCTTTGACCTTGGCAGGATCAACTTCAATACCTCTTTCACTGACAATAAAGCCCAATAACTTGCAGGAACGGACTCCAAATGTACACTTGTTCGGATTTAGGCAGAGTTTGTACTTCCTCAAATGCTGGAAAAGCTTTAACAAGTGCTCTACATTTTCAACTTCCGTTTTCGACTTTGCAATCATATCATCAACATATACCTCAATCTCCTTGTGCATCATATCATGAAACAAGGTAGTCATAGCTCGTTGATACGTGGCTCCGGCGTTCTTCAAATCGAAGGGCATCACTCGATAACAGAATGTTCCCCAAGGTGTGATGAATGTTGTCTTTTCCATATCCTCGGGTTCCATTTTAATTTGGTTATAGCCGGAAAATCTGTCCATAAATGAGAAGACATTGAATTTAGTTGTATTATCTACCAACATATCAATGTGTGGTAGAGGAAAATCATCTTTCGGACTAGCTTTATTCAAGTCTCGATAGTCCACGCACATTCGGACTTTTCCATCTTTCTTAGGCATAGGCACAATATTGTCCACCCATTGAGGATATGTAGAAGTCACTAGAAACCCCACATGAATTTTTTTCTGAACTTCTTCTTTAATCTTCACTGCCATATCAGGATGAGTTCTTCTGAGGTTCTGCTTCACAGGCATACACTCAGGCTTCAAAGGCAAGAAATGTTGCACGATATCAGTATCTAGACCAGGCATGTCTTCATACGACCAGGAAAAGACGTCGACATATTCTCGTAGCAACTCAATCAACTCCTTCTTGACCGACTCTTCAAGGAGTGCCCCAATCTTCACTTCACGAATGCAGTCTTCAGACCCCAAGTTGACTATTTCTAGATTCTCAAGATGCGGCTGAATGATCTTCTCCTCGTGTAATCTCATTAGGAATCTCTTCAACATCATCTTCTTCGACCTCAAATACAGGGAACTCAAAGTTGGGAGATGGTGTTGGATCATTATGTTCAATGGGTTTGATCAACCTGCATAATGATTTTGAGTATAAAGAGATTTCAGAATTCAAACAAGGCAAATCATTATGCAGATGAAAAGATTGATTTTATTCTCTTTTTTAGGGTTTTATGGTGATCACCAATTTCATGCAAAAAGCAAAAAGGGAAAATAATTTGGAAAAACAAACTTTTAACATGTGATTACTGAATGAATATCGTTGTATTAATTGAAATGTGCCAACAATGTCATCACTTCTCCTTTTGGCATGGGAGAAGGGTTTCCAAACAAAATGAACATATTACGTGGACTTATGGATAACTGTCGGAACATCAGCAGCGACCCAATTATTGCAGATTCTGCCCGGAATGACAAAGTTTCCCAAGTCCTCCTCTTTATCACCTTCCACAATGGCAGCAGCCTCCTGATCTTTGACAGTGTGGATGAAACCTCCACTTTGGAACAACCCACGCTCATTGGAAATACCAGAAGAGTACCCTATGCCAGCTCGAGACTTATTATCTTCCAATCTGATCATTTGCCCCAAACCAGTAGTTGCACCATGCTCAATGGCCAACTTAGCATAATTGTAGGAAGCAAATGAATAAGGTATTTTCCTCGAAGGCTGAGCAATAGACAAGGCTTGGAACGGAGTCCCAACCTCATCCTCATCATCGATATAGGAGAAGTTAGATAAATGGATAACCAAGAGAGCCTTATCTCCCCCTATCACCACCAACTTTTTGTTTTTGACAAACTTCAATTTCTGGTGTAGGATGGATGTCACGGCGCCTGCCTCGTGAATCCATGGTCTGCCAAGCAAACAGCTGTAAGACGGATGAATACCATGACCTGGAAGGTGATCTGGAAATCACTAGGTCCAATCTTGATCGGGAGTTCTACTTCACCGATCACAGTTTTCCGCGATCCATCAAAAGCTTTCACAACCACTCCACTCTGCCTCATGGGAGGCCCCTGGTACGAAAGTTTAGCCAGAGTGGATTTTGGCAGCACATTAAGCGATGATCCTGTGTCCACCAACACATTAGACAAGGTATCATCCTTGCAGTTCATAGAAATGTGTAGGGCCAAATTGTGGTCTTTTCTCTCCTCGGGAAGATCAGCATCACAAAAGCTCAAATTGTTGCAAGCGGTTATGTTTGCAACAATGCTATCAAATTGTTCAATGGTGACATCGTGATCCACGTATGCCACGTCCAACACCCTCTGCAGAGCTTCGCGGTATGGCTCAGAATTCATCGACAAAGATAACACAGATATCTTTGATGGAGTTTGTAACAGCTGATCAACAACATTGTATTCGCTCCTTTTGGTGAGCCTTAGCATCTCATCACAGTCCTCTTTCAAAATGCCATGCTGGCCAACCAGGACAGGAGTTTTCCCAGATTTATCAACAACAGGGTCAACACCCTTCACAACAGTATTATTTGAAGAATAGGTCCCCACGGGACCGACATGATTAATAACAGCAGTTCTTCTCACGACATCTTCATGGGGTTTCGGCGGCGCCAAGAAAACACGACCACTACGGGTCACACCACTAACATCTGAGATACTTACCACAGAGGTGGAAGGCAACATCACCTCCTTCCCATCTTCTAACATAAGTGCATTGTACCTGTAAGGAACAACCTTGTCTGATGAGTATGGGACAGGACCCACTGGCTTGATTACAAGGGCTGGAGAAACCTTCTTCTTGCTGCCATCATATTTGACAATAACAGGCTCTGGAATCCTGAATACAGGAGAGATAACATCAACTTCATCCTCATTACGATTCTGAAGTATTTCAATCATACCCTGATCCAGCATCTCTTGGATGTCCTTTCTAACTTGTCGGCATCCTCTTTCGGTGATAGTGCACACCTGGAACCTATCATGGTCATGCTCATAGTGATTGTATCCACAAAACAGTTTATGCATCTCGACCAAAGATTGCCTGATATCATTAACATACAAGACTTTGTATTTGCCAGGGCAACCCTGGACCATATTCACAGCAACTTTCCCATGCTCGGGCAATGGGTTCTTCTTCACATTATGACCTACGTCCTCGAAAAACAAAATCCCACTTCTCACAAGGTCTTGCACCTTGGTTTTCAAGGGATAACAATTCTCCACATCATGTCCGGGAGCACCGAAATGATATACACAATGTAATCCTGGCTTGTACCACCATTGAGGGTTGGTCGGTACAGCGGGAGGGTCTCGTGGAGTAATCAATTTTCTATCGATCAGAGAAGGATAGAGTTTAGCATAAGTCATCGGAATTGGATCAAAAGTGACCCTCTTCCTCTCATAGTTGGTGTTGATGCTATTGTTGTTTCGAGGCTGGTAGAAATGTTGTTGTAGATGATGTTGTTGTTGATATTGTTGTTGTTGTTGATGTTGAACTTCTCTAAAGGCAGGTGCTATATGAGCCACCTGGTGTTGGCTAACGGCAGGACACACGTTCTTCCTCTTCACAGAGGGTCTTATTTTAATATGGGAGGACCCATCATGTGCCTCTCCCTCCTTCTTCTTAGCAAAGCTCCCATATCTCTTTGCTGAAGAGTTGTCCTCCTTGGATAAACTTCCTTCACGGACTCCCTCTTCCAGTCTCATTCCCATATTCACCATCTCGGTGAAGTCTGAGGGAGCACTAGCGATCATCCTTTCATAGTAGAAAGAACTCAAAGTCTTCAAAAATATCTTTGTCATTTCTTTCTCTTCAAAAGGTGGCACTATCTGAGTTGCCAGCTCGCGCCATCTCTGGGCGTACTCTTTGAAAGTTTCCTTCTCTTTCTGGGACATTGCCCTCAGTTGGTCTCTTTCGGGAGCAATATCCATATTATACTTATATTGCTTGACAAAAGCTTCGCCAAGATCGTTGAAAGAGCGGATGTTCGAACTCTCCAAACCCATGTACCACCGGAGAGCAGCACTAGACAGGTTGTCCTGGAAGTAATGGATGAGAAGTTGATTGTTGTTTGTTTGAGTTGACATCTTGGAGCATACATCACAAGATGGCTGAGCGGGCATGTGTTTCCCTTATATTTCTCAAAGTCAGGCACTTTGAATTTGATAGGGATTTTCACGTTGGGCACGAGGCACAACTCAACAGCACTTTTACCGAAGAGGTCCTTACCCCTCAGAGTCTTCAGTTCCTTGCGCAGCTCAAGGAATTGGTCTTTCATTTCGTCCATCTTTTCATAAACATTTGGGCCCTCAGATGGCTCAGAATGATAGACGGTGTCTTCAACTCTTGGTAAGATGTGCACAACGGGAGGTGGCACAGAAAGGACCGGGCTAGATGCTGGTAGAGAAGTGAGAGTTGGAGCAAAACCCTCGGGCACAAAGTTGGCAGGCATTCCCCACGGGAACCCGACTGGCATAGATGGCGCAAAGTGGGCCGTTGCAGAAGGCACAGTAGAATTAGCAACCTCGGAGACGACAGTCCTCTAGGGAGGAGTTACAGGAGTTGGCGATGATTGGCTCTGGGCAGCCAGCACTGACTCCATCATGGCAGTCAGCCTAGCAATCTCATTTTTCAGTTCCCGATTCTCTTGTTCTAGAAGCTCCATGATCCTCGGAAGATTAGCTCTTGTGTTATACCGGTGCGTCATCTTGTCTTCAAAATAAATGAAGAGCAAAGAGTTAGACCACTGAGCTGAACGAAACCTGTTGATGCATATGATGCATGCAATGTTTGTGTATATGATTTTTTTTATCTAAGGAACTTTGTAGAGATCTATTTGCAAATATTTGAAAATATTACTCTTTTAAGACATATATGGAATACTCATAGCAATAATATTTGGAAAAATTTTACACCAATGAAGAAGTATAGTCTTGGTAACCAAATATAATACAAAAGGAAAGGAGAAACAACATCCTATGGAGCCCTAGAAACAATCGTCCAAAGCTCTCGAGACCGGAAGATAAGCTGCACGAAGCCTCTTCACCTCTCTCTCATAAGCTGCTTCCATGTCGGCATTCTCCTTGGCGATTCGATCATACTTCCTCTTCTAGAACCTGGATGACTGAGGAAGAAGAGAAGTAACCACATCATCAGGCTCATCAATAACCTAATGCTCCAGAAATTCTATCACAGCATCCTTATCTCTGAGTTGCTGAAGTAGTTCCTCTCGCTCACGAACCCAAGCATGCGAACGGTCTTCATCTCTCGACTCCTCTACTCCTTGGTTAGGGAGGGTTGAATGCCCAACCATAACCATAGGGGTAGGTCTCGGATAGTCATATGGCATGCGGTACTCAAGCGCTCTCTTCCTCACCTAAGAGGTGTAGGGTTCCAAAGCAATACAATTCTTCGGACCAAGCTCTTTCCTTCCCTTCCATTGAACCTTGTGTCAGGCGCGAACCATCCTACCGTTCAAGTTCTGGGGATCTTTATCCTCTTGAAAGAACACACCTTCCAACAGAATGTTGTTAGGTTTATCCTTTAAGGGGAACCCAAGCTGACAGCGAGCCAAATCAGGGTTGTAGTTAATTCCACCACATGTACCAAAAAGAGGCACATTGGAGAGTTCACCACAAGAGTCAATAATTTGGACACCATCATACACACAGTTATACCAAAAGATATCATCATTAGTGAGAGACATAAGTCTCGTAGACCACCGTAGACATCCCTTGTTCTCCTTGAAGGCGAGCGTTTGAGGCAAGTGTGAAATAAACCACTTGTACAACAGAGGCAAACAACACACAATGGCACCACCACCCTTTGCATTCCTCATATGCAGAG
The DNA here is from genome assembly GCF_024323335.1 of Lathyrus oleraceus. Lineage (NCBI taxonomy): Eukaryota > Viridiplantae > Streptophyta > Magnoliopsida > Fabales > Fabaceae > Lathyrus > Lathyrus oleraceus. Next base: position 425,063,785 of record NC_066580.1, read on the forward strand.
AGAAATAAGTGTCACCCAACAGATTCGGAACGGGATTAAGAGTAGCGAAAATCCTAATAGCGTTCACATCCATAAAGTTGTCGATGTTGGGGAATAGCAGCAGCCCATAGATGAGAAGTACAAATATGGCCTCAAAGGTGTCCTCACTCATGGCCTTCCCAAACAAGGTAGCTTAGGCAATAAGAAAATCAGATGGGAGACCTTGAATTCCACCTTTAGTAGTCATATGAGCAACAATATCAGATACATCTATATGAAGCAGATCAGCAATCTCTTGGGAAGAAGGAACCCTCTCCAAACAATTGAACGACAACTGATCCAAGATGGGTATACCCATGAGATAGGCATACTCCTCAAGTGTAGGCAAAAGCTGGAAATCCAGAAAAGTGAAACACCGATACAGGGGATCATAGAACTGCACCAACACATTCATCAGACCTTCATCCACCTGAGTAGACAGAATAGACAGAAGCTTCCCATGGCGAGCTTTGAACTCCAAAGGATCTAATACATAGGATGTCAAACTCCTTAACTCTTTCAAGTTGGGTTGTCTGAAACTGTACTTCTTCGTATTCCTTCTTTGCTTATCCATGTCTGAAAATTTGCAAATAGACCTCTTAAGTTCCTTGAAATTTTTAGTGTTGATGATATGGGTGCAAATGAATGCATGAATGCAACAATCACACTCAAGGATCAAACAAGTCACACCACACAAAGGTCACGGGATGGCTCACGTCATCATCAATATCAATCATCCATTTTGGTGGATCATGGTTTACACCTTATAAACACCCAAGTTCCATTGATATTGAGGATATGCGAGAACATATCAACCTCGAATCACGGGTTTGTTGTAAGTCACGAGCATGGAGTCTCGGTTAAGAACCACCCAAAGGGAGTGTACTATGGTTAAACCTGACAATCATGTTCTAAAAAGGTCTCCATAGTCATCATCTCATCTTTCGGATATTATCGGATAAAATGACTACTTGTATTCCAAAAATATTCTCAAGAGAGACTCTTATGAGTGTAGTATCGCGTAACAATCGTATCAAATCTTACATTTGAACGACCTTCGTACTACGTCCTAAAATAGGCCAAGATGGGCTAGGTATCTAAGGTCCTTGGCTTCGAAGGTTTATATTGGAAAGAGTAATGCCTAACCACGACTACTCATGTGACATTATTGATCCCAACAAGACCTTCACTAAGTGAATGTGCTTGCAAGTCAACTTGCTAAGGAATAACTCGACACAAGTCAACAAGACTACACCATTCTCCTATCATAAGTGCACTCGAGTTCGGGTATAGAACTCATCTCACAATAGACCACCAAGCACACAAGCAATTGATATATATCAAGCAATTCATACATTACAAACAATACAGTCATCCCAAATTTGCACAAAAAATATGTCACGAATATAAACATACAAAACAACAAGAAAAAAGTAGGCTAAACCCACTAGGAATAGACTTCTTTGTAGTCGATCCCCAGCAGAGTCGCCACTTTTCTGTAGTGGGGTATTCGTTACCTTATGGCTTATTGACTAAACCAAAAGTAAACATACAATTTGAGTCGCCAACGCACTTTTATTTATCAAAAGGAAAGGTTAAAAAGCGAACAAAAACCAAGTAAGAAGTTTTATCAAATCAAAAACTAATAAAAATGTCAGAGATCTAGGTAAGGGGGTTGGTTATGAAATGGGAAGGGTTTAAGCACCCAAAACATCCTTAGTACTCTAAGGGAACCCTTTTTGCAAATGTGTATTATAGGTTGGTATTTGTGAAAATATTTGCAAAAGATTGGGGGGATGAGAAAAGAATATACATTATATTTACAATTTGTTGTTTGAATGGATGAACCCATTGCCTACGTACCATCATAAAGGTAGGATCAAAACCTCGTAGTTCGGGGTAAAAATCTCAAAATATTGGTGAATTAATTTGATCAAAAGCCTTAAGGTCTTTTGTTATCAAAGGGAGAAAACTCAACCTAAACCAACAATTCACCATGTGAGGAGAGATTCAACATACTAGTGAGGGGTTAACCCTATAATCAGTATGGAAGACTTATAGTCCAATCACTAAGGATAAGGTGAGGTTTACATCAACCACTATGATAACTCAAACCTATGACTAATGTTTATGAAAACGTTTTAACAAAGGTGGCCATTGGAACCACAAAAACAACTTGAAGTGAGTTGTATTTACAAGTTAGATTTATTTACAAAATGAAGTCAAAGTTGAATTAAGGTTTATTCACAATGAGTATTGAAGAAAAGAGTTTGAAAAATCAAAGGCATAAGGCCTAGGTTTCTAATTTGAAACAAAGTCAAAGTTTGCACATAAATGAGTTTGGCTTGGGTTAGAGTGGAGAGAAGAAGAGAAGGGATAGTCCTAAACATGCAAAGATAAGAGAAGAGATAAAACCCTTGGAGTTCCTTTTCTTGAGATCATAAAGATGATTCAAGATGCTCCTTTCCTTTGGACTTAGCAATCACTCAAGCAATCAATCAAATAAATTGGATCCAAGTTCCTAGGATCTACATTTGGCTTGTCTCTCTTAACTTTACTATTCATGACAATGGTCCTTCTTACTATCTCAAGATGGAACCCCTATCACACAAGAGCAAACATCAAAAATTTCTAGACACAATAAGAGGAATAGACAAAGAATAAGTTTGGGAAAGGAAGTCCTTTGATGTCAACTTTGAGATTTAGCATTCTAAAGGCATGAGGCCTAGTTGCTCTTCAACAAGTTTAGCATTCTAAAGACATGAGGCCTAGTTGCTCTTGAACTCCTTTTAAGCATCGGTAAGGTCCTAATTCTAAGTCCTTTCTCCTTTTTGCATTGGGTTCACACAAACAAAGACAAAACAATCACAAAGCAACAATATATTTATATACAATAATGAGCTCAAATGAGCAAAAGAAAAATGGCATAAACATAAAATATATGCTCAAGTGAGCAAAGGGAAAAGCAATATGAATAAATGAGCAAGAAAAGTAAATTGCATTAAATTAAGTTGCAAGAAATTAAATGCTCAAATTAAAGTTAGTAGTTAGTATGGTTAATGTTAGTGTGTCATAAGACAATTTAGCACTATGTTAAGTAATCGTAAGTGGACTAATGTAGTAGTCACACATATCTGAGGTCGGTCAATAAAACTATAGGCAAACAAACACAAGTTAGAGATCATGACTAGTAAGCCAAGCTCCTAAAACTTGCCATGCCAAAAGAAAAGAGAAAAGGCCTTGTACGAACTTTAGGTTTTTTGCTTGACCAAGAAGCAATCTATCTTGGACACAAAGCAATTCACTTGATCTTTGAACAAATTGAATTTGATTTGGATCAAAGAAGGTTAAGCCTTTCATATGTGAAGACAAACCACAAATCATTAACTCATTGGGTAAAATAAAAAGAAGATATGAGATGAAGATGAAATGAATAAAAGGAGAGTTCAAATGAAATATCAAAACACAATGATCAAATGTGAATCAAATCATCATCAACCAATGTAAAGCAGAAGAGAAATGAAGATTATAGGTTAACAAATCAAATATATTTTTTTTGGTGTTTTTGGAATTAAAATAAATGCAAAATTAAAATGGACAAAATATGGTCAAACCTCAAATTCAACTCAAATCAACTTGAACAAGTCCAATTAAATTCTCATAGGTCTAACATGGTCAAACAAAGTTTGACAAATTTTCTCAACAATTTTTGAAAACATAAACTATTTAAAATCAATTAAAAATAATGAAAAATAATACAAATGAATTAAAATCTCAACTCAATTAAGAAATTGATGAGACTATTTTTCATAGCCTTATCATGATCCATATGTGTTAAGAAAATATTTTTTGGATTTTTCAGATGTCAAAAAGTATTTAAAATAAATTAAAAACTATTAAAAACAAAATAATTCACAAAAAATATTAAATGAAGTCACAAAAATAATTAGAAATCATATTATGAAACTAGATTTTTCAAGAAAATTTTTGCCATTGGTCTCATATTTTTGTGACTTCAAATAAAATAGTTGTAAAATTTTGAAATTAAAAGGAATTAAAAGAAATTAAAACAGAAAATAGAAAATAGGAAAAATGCGCTGCCATTGGATTTGGTTATTAATTGACGTGGCGTTATCAAGCGGTCCAGAAGCGCTGATGCACCATGTTCCAAAGTCAAGCGCGCAACAAATGTATTTAAAACAAGCCAGCCAAAGCAATGGACACGATTATAACACTTAAATGAGATCCAAAGGCTCAGATGCTCCCACGTGGGGATGGTGGTGGAAACCACCATCTTCTCCGGCCAGAGAACAAACTCCGGCCACCACGCGCATGGTTTCAAAAGTTAACCAAAATAAACAAGCCAGGTATCAAAATAAAGCTGGGGTGATGTACATCAGCCCTGTAACCTTGGATTTTCCTCAATGTTTCTATTTATTGAGAATTTTGAGCTTGAAAATCAAGGTGCACAAACTGAAATGTCTCAAATCATGAAATTAAGACCACCACTGGCCTACCTCTTGCTCGAGGACTTCAGAAAACAGTTCAAACACAAGCAATTCACATGGTATAGCAAGATTCAGATCAAAAAAGTTGAGTGATATACCTCTGAAATGTAGCTTGGAACAACACGATCTCTTCAAGCTTTTGATTCCAATTTGATCTAGAGATGTGATGAGGATGCAAGGCTAATGAATTAAGACTTGAAAATCAACTAAGGATGTGGAAATTTAAGCTTGAAATTGAGAAATGAAAATTGAAATTCCTTTGAGTGAGGTTAGGTTTTGAATTCTGCAGAGTTTCAGGTCACCTTGAGGTTGAAATTTGAATGAGGTAACACTTTTATTTATAGCTGGAGATGAAGGCAAGGTAGTGCAATGCTCGTGTGCATGAACTTTGGGTCCTCCATGCATGGGCCTGTACAGGCGCATGTGAGGCCCAAATGTGAATGGAATTGCAAGCTGAGATCACATTGAGTTGAATTGAACATGCAATTGGCCTGGTGTTAGCTTGTGCATGAAGTTTTAATATGAATTGCATATTTGAACATAAATCTTAAGCTCTTAGAAAGTCACACATGGAAAATACAAATATGGTCATGTGAGTAATGGTTGGAAATATCTTGACATAAGGAACAAAAGCTATGTTGGGCAAAAATCCATTTGGAGTGTGGAAAATTATAAAAACTGGCTTTGAAGTTTGAGGTATAACACATGTCTAGGTTTCCCTTGAATTTTTTTACCAAAAGTGATCAACTTCAAGTCCTTATGTTTCGATGATTCAAGCTTCAAATGGAAAAACCTCCAACATCAAAGTTGTATTTTCAAGATGATCAATTTAGACTTATATTTTGCATCATTTGGATTTTTAATGAGAAAGTTATGGGCACTTGAAGTTGGACATTTTTCAAATTCAATGGTTTTGGTCCAAAGTGACCTATAATGTTTTGTATTATCACATGTGTTTCTTTTAGGATTATTAAATTTTGTCCAACATAACATTTGAAGTAGACATCTTAAGCTTTCCAATTCAATTGGTATCACCTCAAAATCATAAAAAATAAATAAGTTAGGTCCTTGGGAAGTTGACCCAAAATTAGGGTTTCAGTCAAAATGACCTATCATGTTTTGAAATGAATGATGATCTTCCATGTTTCCAATGGACTTTTGATGAACATGAAAGTTGTTCATATGGTTCTTAAGAACATTTTTTATCTTTGGGTCATCTTCATTTAACAAACACATTAAAAGTTGTGTCTCAGTGATCCTCAGTTTAGTCAGATGATTTGACTGGTCAACTTCTCAAGGCCAAACTTCAAATCTTGATGAATGAATGATTGTGAAGGTGAGAAAAAACAAGAAAGGGGGGATTTGAATTGTTTGGAAAATAAGCGCTTTTTCAAAATGAAAATCACACAAGGATTTTTATACTGGTTCGCTTATAACACAAAGCTACTCCAGTCCACCCGGCCAAGGTGATTTCGCCTTCAACAAGGACTTAATCCACTAATCTTGAAAGATTGATTACAAACAACGTCTAAGAGAAAGATCTCTTAGTCCTCTCAAGTATACAGACTACACAGAGTCACTTGAGGAAATACAACAAAGATAAAAGCTTATGTAATCTAGAGTGCTTCTAAGATAAGCAAATATTACAACAGTAAGAACAAAGTGTTTAACGTTTCAAGAAAAAGCTTTTTGAAATGTTGAAAGAGATGAAGATTGTTTTTGTATGCTTGCTTTCTCTAACCTCTCAAAAATGATGTTTCAGTAAAATCTTGTGATATTGTACTTGTATGTATCTCAATGTTGATTTGCAGTCCTTTATATAGAAGAGGAGGATCCATTGAAAAATCATAGCAGGTAATGACTCTTGAATAATAATTAGTGCCATAACTTTGCTTGTTGCCAAAGCAACTTTCTCTTCTTGAATGACTACTTTCCAAAAATAGTTCCTATTCATTTGAATTTGGAGTTAACGTCTCTTTCTGTATTAGGAAGTCCATTTCCATAACTTTACTTGAAGTTAACGTTACTCTTCCTTATTTAGCAATTCCATAATCAGAGTCTTCGTGTTTCTGGAGATCTTGGAATCTTGCTATCTAACTTCTGATGTTGATCTGTTTTGAGTTCTGATGGTTACTTCAGATAGCGCTGAGAACTTCTGAAGTTTGACATACGTTGTTCAGAGTCAGAACTTCTAGAGCGTACTTCTTGTTCAGATGCTTCTGATACTTTGCTGTTTTGCTCAGAGTTAGACTTTCTCAAACGTGTTTCTACTTCAGATGCTTCTGGTCTTCTGATAATTTGTATCTGATATGATTCTGTATCTGATGATTTCTTCCTTCTTTCCTTAGAACCCTGCACACTTAGAAACTTTTCGTTAGGGTGCCATTTTTGGTTTCATCCTTTGTTATCATCAAAATATGGAATCTGTTGTAGAACAATTTTTGTTCTAACAATCTCCCCCTTTTTGATGATGACAAAACAAACTTAATTAGCAGATGAAACATAAACAATATCAGATCAGATAGACAAGAGCTCCCCCTGAGATAGGCTAGGGAGTTCAGAAGTTCTTACCAGAGCTTCCAAGCAATGAGGTTTCTTGATACCTTCTGCAATTTCTTAAGTCTAGAGTTAGATAAATTTATTTTTAAGAAAAATATGTTGCAGAGTGCTTAAGGTATTTAGACAGTATTTTCATCAGAGCTATTAATGACTTCTCCCCCTTTTTGTCAGAATAAAAAAGACATAGCAAAAAATAATAATAATTCAAGAGAAAAACATTGTATTCAGATAAAAAGCAACAGAGGCAAAAGGAACAAGTAAATATCAGAAACAAAGAAAGCAAAGCAACAAAATCCTAAGTGCCTAAGGGTTGGGAGGCGGAGGCATTCTCTGAAGCAATAGAGCCAGCATGTTCTGAATGTTGTCATTGACAGAGTCTTGTTTATCCATTCTGGCACGAAGTTCCTTCTGATCTTTCTTCAGTTCTTCTAGCGTCTGGATAACCATAGGAACAACAGATGAGGACTCCCCCTGAGTCAGAGCCTGCTGTGCTTCAACAGCGGCCTTTGCTTTAGCTTCGGCAGCAGCTTGTGCCTCAGCTTCGGCAGCAGCAGCAGCATCAGCCAGAGCTTTAGCTTCAGCTTCCTTTACCCTTAGAATTTCAGCTTCCCTTGCTCTTTCTTCCTCCAGCCTTCTGGCTTCTTCTTCAGCTTCTCTTGCTAGTCTCTCTTCTTCCAGTCTTCTGGCTTCAGCTTCTCTTGCAAGTCTTTCCTGGAGTCTTGCCTCAGCATCTCTGGTAAAGTCGTTTCTGACTTGTTCAGAGATGTGCTTCAATTTAAAAGCCTCAGAGGTCATCCAGCCAATGACTCTGTTCCAGTGTGTCCTTACAGAGTCAGGATCATCACTGACTTCAGAGTTAATGGTCAGAGACTTGACCTTTTGTACTGAAGCCCCTGCGAACAGCATTATGGCTTCCTCAAGGGTAGGTATAGAAAGGTCAGGTTCAGAGGTTTGAGGTGAAGAGGTTGGAGGGCTGAGATTTAAGGTTAGAGGTTCAGCTTCAGGTTCAGCTTCAGGTTCAGGTTCAGGTTCTGCTTCAGGTTGAGGTTCAGATCTTTGGGGTGAAGCGTAAAGAGGGTTTAAAGTCTAATGTTAGAGGTTCAGTTTCAGCTTCAGGTTGGTTTTCAGAAGGTGTGTTGGTTGTTTGTTCTGGGGAAGATGAAGTTGTTTCAAATTGTGAAGCAAGGTTTTGAGCCTGAATTTGGGCTAAGGTTGGAGAGTTAGGATCAGAGTATTCTTGGTCAGAGGAGAGGTCAAGGTATGGGGGTGATTCTGGGGCTGAAGATGATGAAGAGGAAGTGGTTTGGCTCATTTCTTCAGAACGTGGTAAAGATGTTTGGGCAAGATTAATTTGAGGTGGAGGTAGTGAGGTTCTGATTGTAGAAGGTGGGGTTTCAGAGGTTGTGTATATGGGTGGTGTTGGGAGAGGATTAGAAGAAGCCATAAGTTGTTCAGAGGGAATAGAGGGAGCAGACGTACCAGTAGTTTCTTGTAGAGGCGCTGGAGATCTGGTTCCAGAAGTTTCTCCTATTCTTGCTCTCTTTGCCTTTGAAGATTTATGCTTAGAGGGACCTCTTTTGAATCTGACAAAGTCTTCTTTTGACTCTAGACACTCATCCAGTCTGAAGTCAGAAATGTCGACTCCTTCATCCTTCAGACGCTGCATGTAGTGGAGGATTGTGTCTACAGGTTCATTTTTGAAGAACCTTGCAAGACCATGGGGTAGCTTCCTCTGATCTTTCAAGGCATCCCAGGAGGTATCCATAGTGGGTCTGACTTGAATCTTCTTCAGAATTCCCATGCTTTTCAGGTTTCTGGCGTTCAGAGGCTTTCCAGTATCTATCGCCAGATCTTCCATCAGCCTGTTCTTCTCCAGATGATCTACCAACCCATTCTCAATGAAAACATCAGATATAAGCCTTCCCAAAGGGATGTAGGATCTGGGTTTCATGTTGTTTCTTGTCTCCCTTACAGAGTCTCTGAGATATCTGAAGAGAAGTGCAGGAAGGCAGAGCTTTACACCCTTGTGAATGCAATAAAGAATGCACTTCTGATCTGCATTGATGTAGTCAGAGGAGTTTGATGCTGGGCGATGATGAATGGTTCCTAGAATGATCTTGAGCCATACTCTAAGGTTCTGATGAAGCTCTTTGTTCTTTGAAGGATTTCCTTCAGTGTTGAGTTTGAAGATGGTTGGATTGATTACTTCAGCAATGCGCTTTGACCTAGGGTTGATGTTGTAAATCCTTTTTCCTCCAGTTTTCTCCATGTTTAGTAAAGAAGCAATTGACTTTTCAGTAATCACTATCTTTACCCCCAATACGAAGGAGACGATGAAGTGGTCATCAGCATCAGCAAATCTCCAGAATTCTTTGATGAGATTTGGGTAAACAGGGCCATAAAGCCTTTGGAAGTAGTTTTCCCACCCTTGAATACGGAGTTCTTCAGTAAGATCTACTCCATTTCTCCTCATGTTGTCGAAGTCCACCAGTGTTTCACATAACACATCCAGTCCCTCAAAGGGAGTTGCTAGGTTAATGTGAGGTTGACGATCAAGAATATGGGGTTCCTTGTACACTGGAGTAATGGAAACGCCTGTAACAGTTGGAGTTGGAATGCTTGAACTTTGGGCAGTGGTGTTGGATTCCATTTGCTGAGAAAAGTTGAAAACTTGTTGTTGTTGAGCATCCATAGTTGATGAAGATGAAGGTGAAGATGAAGAGTTTGTAAAAATGCTTCAGAGAGGGTTTGAGAGTGAGTGAGAGTGATAAGTGTGTGAAATGTGAGAAAAGTGTTTAAATACCCTAAACGAAAAACACATGCAAAACGACACACTATTCAACGTTAGCACAAAGCACAAGTTAGCACGCTTGGGGGAAAAATGATTAAGGCTCATTAATGAATGTCTAATCCCAACAGTATGCACACTGCTCGAGGAGATCTTAAACGTTTTTCTTCTGGACAGCTGTCTAGAAGTTCTAGGGTTAGACGCTAAGTGTTCCACGTGTTGATGTATCTGATCTTCAGGAATACCAAAGGATTGGTTCCTGGAGATTTCTAACTCAGATATCTTCTTAACTGGTAGAAGTATCAGAGTCAGAGGCAGAAACACATTTGTTTATGTCAGAGTCTCATTTTACATCTTCAGAGCCACACTTCATTCAGGGCAATTTCGAATGTTCAGATTTTCTAAGATAAAAAGAAATCTATCTTCAGCTAGAGGCTTAGTAAAGATATCTTCCCATTGATGATCTGTATCAATGAACTTCAATGTTACTATCCCTTTCTGAACATAGTCTCTGATAAAATGATGTTTTATTTCAATGTGTTTAGCTCTGGAATGTAGAATGGGATTCTTACTTAGATAAATGGCAGCAGTATTATCACAGAAGATAGGAATGTTACTCTCAAAGATTTGCATATCTTCTAACTGATGCTTCATCCAGAGCATCTGCGTTGTGCACAGTGATGTTGAGATATATTCTGCTTCTGCAGTTGATAGAGCGATAGTTGACTGTCTTTTGCTAGCCCAGGATATTAGATTGTTTCCTAGAAGCTGGCAATTTCCAGATGTGCTTTTTCATTCTAGTCTATCTCCTGCATAATCTGCATCACAGTAACCAGAAAGTCTATACTCTGATGTTTTCTTATACATCAGGCCCAGGTTAGGAGTTCCTTTCAGATACTTAAGAATTCTCTTAACTGCTGTTAAATGAGATTCTCTAGGATCTGATTGGAATCTGGCACAGAGACAGACACTAAAGAGAATATCAGGACGAGTAGCAGTCAGATAGAGAAGAGAGCCTATCATACCTCGATAGAGCTTCTGACAAACCTTTGCGCTTACTTCTTCCTTTTCAAGAATGCATGTTGGATGCATTGGAGTTTTTGCAGAGTTGTAATCAGCCATGTCAAATTTCTTCAGAACATCTTTAATATATTTGCTTTGATGAACATATGTAACTTCTGAAGTTTGGTTAATTTGAATTCCCAGAAAGAACTTTAGTTCTTGCATTAAGCTCATTTCAAATTCTGCCTGCATTAACTTAGAGAATTCTTGACAAACAGAGGCGTTAACTGAACCAAAAATAATATCATCAACGTATATCTGGCATATCATGAGATCATTGTTAAGGTTCTTACAGAAGAGTGTGGAGTCAACTTTCCCTCTGATAAAATTGTGTTCCAGAAGAAAATTGCTTAAACGTTCATACCAAGCTCTGGGAGCTTGTTTAAGTCCATATAAAGATTTTTTAAGTTTAAAAACATGTTCTGGAAAATTTGAATTTTCAAAACCTGGAGGTTGGTTGACATACACTTCTTCTGATATATAACCATTAAGGAATGCACTCTTGACATCCATTTGATATAGTTTAATAGAATGGTTAATAGCAAAAGATACAAGAAGACGAATAGATTCTAACCTTGCGACTGGAGCAAAAGTTTCATTATAATCAATACCTTCTTGTTGACTATAACCTTGAGCTACCAGTCGAGCTTTGTTTCTGACGACTTCTCCTTTCTCATTCAGCTTGTTTCTGAATACCCATCTGGTTCCAATAACGTGAGTGCCTCTGGGCTTTGGAACAAGATCCCAGACATCATTCTTTGTGAATTGATCTAATTCTTCTTGCATGGCTGAAATCCAGTCGTTATCTTGAAGTGCTTCATCACAGGACGTAGGCTCAATCAGAGACACTAGTCCCAAAGGAGTATCTTCAGAGGTCCTGAAGGTAGATCTGGTTCTAACAGGTTCGTCTTTGTTTCCCAGAATCAAATCTTCAGATACATTGATACGACTTTTAACTTTCTTTGGGATTTCTGGGGATTTAATTTCTTCAGAGTTCTGAGTGACAGTTGCTTCTGGAGTTTTATCAGATCCTGCAAGAGTGATTTCTAAATCTGCAAAATTTTCAACTAGCTTTGACTTTTCAGGGTCAAGCTTATCATCAAATCTGACGTGAATTGATTCTTCCATAATTTTGGTTTCTGTGTTGTATACTCTGTAGCCTTTAGAGCGTTCTGAGTATCCTAACATAATACCTTTCTGTGCTTTGGAATCGAACTTGTTCAGATGTTCTTTAGTGTTTAAGATAAAGCAAGAACATCCAAAAGGATGAAAATATGAAATGTTTGGTTTTCTTCCTTTACACAGTTCATAGGGAGTCTTTTCCAGAATAGGTCTTATAGAGATTCTATTCTGAATGTAACATGCTGTATTTACAGCTTCTGCCCAAAAATGCTTTGCCACATTAGATTCATTGATCATGGTTCTGGCCATCTCTTGGAGTGTCCTATTCTTCCTCTCTACAACTCCATTTTGTTGTGGAGTTCTAGGGCAGGAGAAATCATGGGATATTCCATTAGAGTCAAATAATTCCTCAAAATCTTTGTTTTCAAATTCTCCACCATGATCACTTCTGACTCTAATAATTTTAGAGTCAAATTCTTTTTGTACTTTGGAGCAGAAACTAGTAAATACAGAGTGAGACTCACTCTTGTGCTTTAGGAATTTCACCCATGTCCAGCGACTGTAATCATCAACAATGACTAGTCCATACTTCTTTCCATTGACTGATGTTGTTTTCACAGGACCAAATAAGTCAATGTGGAGAAGTTCCAGAGGCTTAGAGGTAGAAACAACATTTTTCTTTTTAAAGGTTGTTTTTGAAAATTTTCCTTTCTGACATGCTTCACACAGAGCATCTGAAGAAAACTTCAGTTTAGGTAGGCCTCTGACTAACTCGAGTTTATTTAGCTGAGAAAGTTTCCTCATGCTAATGTGGCCCAAGCGTCTATGCCACACCCATTGCTCTTCGTGAACAGTCATCAGACATTTGACATTTTGTTCTTTTAAATCAGAAAGATTGATTTTATAAATGTTGTTTTTCCTCTTGCCTGTGAATAGGACTGAACCATTGTTTTGATTTATGGCTTTACATGTTTTTTGATTAAAGATTACATCATAACCATTATCACTTAATTGACTTATGGATAATAAGTTATGCATTAATCCTTCTACATAAAGGACATCAGATATAGAGGGAAGAGTATCATTACCAATAGTTCCGGAGCCTCTGATCCTTCCTTTCTGATCTCCTCCGAAACCTACAAATCCAGCGTCTTTAAGTTCCAGACTTTGGAACATAGACTTTCTTCCCGTCATGTGTCACGAGCATCCAGAGTCCAGGTACCATGATTGGTGTCTGAACTTTGCTGCATAGGATATCTGCAACATAAACAATCTTATCTTTCGGTACCCAGAATCTCTTGGGTCCTTTCTGATTAGTCTTCCCAGAGTTTCTTATAACTTTGGGTTTTCTAGCATTTTCAAATTTTTGTTCTTGTGTGTGTGTGTAGTGATATGAAAATGGAGATTTAAGTTGGTCACTAGAAGAAGTTTTAACTTCCTTAGGATCATACCCAATTCCCTTTTTATTGTTCTGACTAACTCCATAAATCATGGATGCCATAATACTCCTACCTATTCCATTTTTCAGAAATTCTTGAAAGGCTTCTTCGTATTCATAAATTAATTTATTTGAGGTTTGTGGTGCTTGAGACAATGCTTCTTCTAATTCTAAGCTTTTTCTTTTGGCTCCATCTCTTTCTAATGTTAAAGATCTGATTGTATCTTCCCGCTCTAGAACTGTCATCTCAAGCTTGCCACATTCTTCAAATTTTGCTTTAAAACAGCCTTTTATGTTTTTAAGCTTTTGTTTTAATTTCTGATATGAGCTAAGAGTTTCTGACAAGCATGATTCTAGATCAGATCGAGAGAGTTCGGAAAATACCTCTTCAGATTCTTCATCTGAGCTGCTCCTGGATGTGGTAGCCATAAGTGCTACGTTGGCCTTTTCATCAGAGTCAGATTCTGATGACTCAGATTCACTATCATCCCAGGTAGTCATCAATCCTTCTTTGTCCTGAAGGTATTTTTCTTGAAGCTTTCTTTTCTAGAATTGTCTTTCTTTAGCTTGGGGCATTCATTCCTGTAGTGACCTGTTTCTTTACATTCATAACAAGTAATATCTTTGTTAGTTTTACCTTTTGAGGTTGATTCTGATCGATCCCCTCTGGGTCTTGGTCTTCTGAAGTTGTTGTTCCTCTTTTTCCAGAGTTGTTTAACTCTTCTGGTCAGGAGGGACGATTCTTCTTCATCATCAGAATCTTCTAGTTCAGAGTCATCAGTATCTTCAGTTTCTGCCTGGAGAGCTTTGGTTCTGTCAGGTTTGCGTCTTTCATATCTGGACTTTAATGCTACGGACTTGTTCCTTTTCTGAGGCTCATCTTCCTCTAGTTCTATCTCATGGCTTCTGAGGGAGCTGACAAGTTCTTCAAGACTGATATTGTTCAGATCCTTTGACAGCTTCAGAGCAGTAACCATGGGTCTCCATTTCTTTGGCAGACTTCTGACTATCTTTTTGACGTGATCTGTAGTTGTGTATCCTTTGTCTAGAACTTTGAGACCTGCAATCAGAGTTTGGAATCTAGAGAACATTGCCTCTATGGCTTCATCATCTTCCATTTTGAAAGCTTCATATTTCTGGATAAGCGCCAGAGCCTTTGTCTCTTTGACCTGAGAGTTTCCTTCATGAGTCATCCTTAGAGAGTCAAGTATGTCTTTGGTTGTTTCTCTGTTGGTGATCTTTTCATACTCGTTGTAAGATATAGCATTGAGGAGTATGGTTCTGGCCTTGTGATGATTCTTGAAAACTCGCTTCTGATCATCTGACATTTTACTTCTGGGAACTTCAGCTCCATCCTCTGTGACAGGAGGTTTGTATCCATCTGTGACAATGTCCCAGAGATCAGCATCATAGCCTAGAAAGAAACTTTCGATTCTATCTTTCCAGTAATCGAATTTCTCTCCATCAAAGACAGGAGGCTTAGCATTGTAACTATCCTTTTCATTTGTGTGGGCCATAGTTTTTCTCGTTCTGGATCTCTCTACACTGTTAAGTGTTTGATTAGAAAATCAATAACAGAGCCGGAGCTCTGATACCAATTGAAGGTGAGAAAAAACAAGAAAGGGGGGTTTGAATTGTTTGGAAAATAAGCGCTTTTTCAAAATGAAAATCACACAAGGATTTTTATACTGGTTCGCCTATAACACAAAGCTACTCCAGTCCACCCGGCCAAGGTGATTTCGCCTTCAACAAGGACTTAATCCACTAATCTTGAAAGATTGGTTACAAACAACGTCTAAGAGAAAGATCTCTTAGTCCTCTCAAGTATACAGACTACACAGAGTCACTTGAGGAAATACAACAAAGATAAAAGCTTATGTAATCTAGAGTGCTTCTAAGATAAGCAAATATTACAACAGTAAGAACAAAGTGTTTAACGTTTCAAGAAAAAGATTTTTGAAATGTTGAAAGAGATGAAGATTGTTTTTGTATGCTTGCTTTCTCTAACCTCTCAAAAATGATGTTTCAGTAAAATCTTGTGATATTGTACTTGTATGTATCTCAATGTTGATTTGCAGTCCTTTATATAGAAGAGGAGGATCCGTTGAAAAATCATAGCAGGTAATGACTCTTGAATAATAATTAGTGCCATAACTTTGCTTGTTGCCAAAGCAACTTTCTCTTCTTGAATGACTACTTTCCAAAAATAGTTCCTATTCATTTGAATTTGGAGTTAACGTCTCTTTCTGTATTAGGAAGTCCATTTCCATAACTTTACTTGAAGTTAACGTTACTCTTCCTTATTTAGCAATTCCATAATCAGAGTCTTCGTGTTTCTGGAGATCTTGGAATCTTGCTATCTAACTTCTGATGTTGATCTGTTTTGAGTTCTGATGGTTACTTCAGATAGCGCTGAGAACTTCTGAAGTTTGACATACGTTGTTCAGAGTCAGAACTTCTAGAGCGTACTTCTTGTTCAGATGCTTCTGATACTTTGCTGTTTTGCTCAGAGTTAGACTTTCTCAAACGTGTTTCTACTTCAGATGCTTTTGGTCTTCTGATAATTTGTATCTGATATGATTCTGTATCTGATGATTTCTTCCTTCTTTCCTTAGAACCCTGCACACTTAGAAACTTTTCGTTAGGGTGCCATTTTTGGTTTCATCCTTTGTTATCATCAAAATCATGGAATCTGTTGTAGAACAATTTTTGTTCTAACAGATTGAGGATACTCACATAGGCTCATATATGCATCAATGAAAGAACTTCCCTTGATTAAATTTGATCATAGGTTGAGGTTGCTTCATGAGCAAGGCACAGTCAATGCATAGTTGAATTAGGGTTTCCTTGGGAATCAAACCTCAAACCCTTTGGGTTATCTTGATCAAATTGGCAAATTGAGATACTTGGGAGGCATATATGATGATAAGGAACTTTGTGGACCATTTTCATGCTTGTTTTCATCTTCATCTAGCCTTTTCATTGAGCTTGGGAGTCTCCTAGGAGCATTGGATCACATGATCACTTGAGCTTCAAAACAAAAAGAGTTAGTGATGTATTTGTGTGCTTTTGGTTTGTAAACAAAATAAGAAAAGAAAATAATATACAATTCAAGCATGCTTGGTGGTCTCAAACCACTCACACAAATCCCACCCCTAGGCTAAAGGAGCCACACACATGATATGATCCTTGAGACAATGCAATGAGCAAATGGTATGATGCCATGAGGGATCTTAGGGTCAAAATTAGGGTCTTACACCAAGTTGTGATTTTTTCCCTCCTCGGGGAGTTCTTCGTCACAGAAGCTCAGATTATTGCAGGAAGTGATGTTAGCCACGATGTGGTCAAATTGATCCACGGTTACATCATGCACTACATAGGCTTTTTCCAATACCTTTAGCAATGCTTCTCTGTGCGCTTCAGAATTCATAAGCAGAGACAACACTGAAATCTTCGAAGGAGTCTGGAACAGCTGCTCCACCATATTAAATTCACTTTTCTTAATCAAACAAAGCACCTCATCATCATCATTAGGCTTTAAATTGCTGGATTCACCAGAATGACACTTTGGAGCACTAACCGGATTTGCTACAGGTACCTCAACCTTCTTACCATCGTCTTCTACATCTTTCGGGAAAACAAGACCAAACACATGACCGCTATGGGTCACCTTCTCTATATCGGCATTATTCACAACAGAGTTACTCGTAGGAAACAAGACCTCTTGACCATTCTTCACCATTGTCGCATTATATTGATACTGAAAAATTCTATTGGATGCATACGGGACGGGGCCCGCTAACCATATCACTAACGGCGATATCGATATGTTGACGCTATTACTACGGCTGCTATTGAACTGGATTACCACTCTCTCAGGGGTCTTAAACACTGGCAATATCACATTGACATCATCTATATCCCTTGACTGTTGAATCTGGATTACGTTCTCATCCATCAACTTTTGGATATCTCTCTTGACAACCGAACACCCACGGGAGGTCACACTACAGATTGTACAACTGTCATGGTCGTGTTCACAATCACTAATCGTACACATGGTCTTGTGCATTTCCACCAAAGATCGACGAATACGTCTCACATCAAATACCCGGAAACTTCCTGGACAACCATCTACCATATTAATAGAGGGATTACCATGAGCAGGCAATGGGTTAGCTTTCACCTTAGGCACGCGGTCCTCAAAGGACATTATCTCACTCTTCACTAGCTTCTGGACCTCGTATTTCAGTGGGTAGCAATTCTCGATATCATGACCAGGAGCCCCTCGATGAAAGGCACAGCGGTGTTCTAGCTTATACCACCATGGAAGTGGTTTTGGAATTTGTGGCGGATTTCTTGGTTGGACTAGGTTCTTAAGAACCAAAGACGGATATAATTTAGCATATGACATAGGAATAGGGTCGAAAGAGACCTTTTTCCTCTCAAATTTCTATTGTTGTTGTTGATTATTGGTGTTGTTGTAGTTGTTTGTTCTTTGTTGCGGTTGTTGTTGACGTTGTTGTTGAACTGGCATTGATTAATTGTTTGAAAGTACTGGAATAACGAATGAAACTTGATGATGATGTTGACGCGGTTGCAGATTTCTTCTAACATGAGGCCTCCTCTGCCTCCCTACTGACACTGCATTAGTTTCGCCTTCCTTCCTCTTAGAGAAACTATTAGCATACTTTTTGCTTGAAGATACCTCTTCCTTAGACAACCGTCCTTCACAGACACACTCTTCTAATCTCATTCCCATGTTTACCATTTCGGTAAAATCACTGAGGGCACTAGTAATCATGCGTTCGTAATAAAACGAACTCAGGGTCTTGAGGAAGATCTTGGTCATCTCATTTTCTTCCAACGGAGGGTTGATCTGAGCAGCTAGCTTTCTCCATCTCTGGGCGTACTCTTTGAATGTCTCTTTGTCCTTCTGAGACATCGACCTCAGCTGGTCCCTATTTGGCACCATATCCATATTGTACTTGTACTGTTTCATAAAGGCCTCATCCAAATCATTAAATGTGCGAACACTTGCACTGTCCAATCCCATGTACCACCTCAGAGCGGAACCAGTCACACTGTCCTGAAAGTAGTGAATCAATAACTGATCATTACCAGTTTGCGTCGACATTTTCCTGGCATACTTGACGAGATGGCTAAATGGGCAAGTATTTCCCTTATGCTTTTCAAAGTTAGGGACTTTGAACTTCATCGGGATCTGGACGTTCAGCACTAGGCAAAGCTCAACAAACTCTTACCAAACAAATCTTTTCCCCTCAAGGTCTTCAACTCCTTTCACAGCTCAAGGAATTGGTCTTTTATCTCGTCCATCTTCTCATAAACACCTAAACCCTCAGAGGGCTCGGAATGGTAGATGGTGTCCTCAACACGAGGAAGCGTGTGAACAACTAGAGGCGGAACAGACATGACCGGGCTAGATACCGACATGAAAGAAAAAGTAGGCGCAAAACCTTCGGGCATAAAGTTTGGCGGCATTCCCCATGGGAATCCAGCAGGCATAGTAGGCGCAAACTGAGTGGCTGGCACGGTTGAAGTAACAACTTCTGAAATGACTGTCCTCTGAGGAGGAGGAGTTGCAGGCGTTGTGGAAGATTGACTGTGAGCATCTAGTGTTTTTCAAGTGTTCCATAATCCTCAGATGATTGGCGCGAGTATTGTATCGATGAGTCAGCTTGGCTGAAGCACAGAAGAATAACCAATAAGACATCTGGCGGAAGAAAAACCTGTTATGAAAATGATGCATGAAATTCAATGCTTTGATTGTTTTTATTTTCAAGGAACATACTATTTTATTTGTAAATATAAAATAATAACAATTGTAACAATTTGATTAACCATAAAATCTCTTTTATTCATATAATATGGAAGGATTACACTGAGTACAATTTCAGAAACCAACATAGAAATACAATAGAAAAGGAGACTAATCATCCTAAGGATCCCCTAACAACGGTGTCATATGATATAGCTGCAGGTGCGTACTCAAAAGATGTCTTCATCTGAGTCTTCTCGAGGACAAGCTGATCAACAATCTTCTTCCAAGCACCGGAAGGCTGAGGCATACTAGAGGAAGATGGACTCTCTAGCTCTCTCAGTGTTTTTACTACTCGGTCTTCAATAAGTTCAATAAGTGTATCCTTGTCTTTAGACTCAAGCTGTAACTCCTCATGGAACCGCTCTTCCCACATATCCTTCTCTTTCTTCATCTTGGCGAGTGCGTATTCCAACTCCTATACATCTTGGTTAGGGAGAGTTAATGGCTCATCCACAACCAAAGACATAGGTCTCTCACAAGCATAAGGCGTCTTCAACTCCAAAGCTCTTTTCCTCACCCAAAGAGTGTAAGCTTCCAAAGCTACACAGTTGCACGGACCAAGCTCGGATTTTCCTTTCCTATGCACGTTATGCCAAGCATGTATCATCTTTTGCTTCAAAAGTCGGGGATCTTTACCCTCTTGATAAAAAAGACCTTTTAACTGAATGTTATTAGGCTTGTCTCTCAAGGGGAACCCAAGCTGACGACGAGCCAAAGCAGGGTTGTAGTTAATTCCTCCTTGTGTACCAATGAGAGGCACATTAGAGAATTCACCACAACAATCAATAATCTTCAAGCTACCCAATGAAGAATCATACCAAACTTCATCATCATTAGTGAGATACATAAGTCTCTGAGACCACTGTAGACATTGTTTGTTCTCCACATAAGCAAGCGTTTGAGGCAAGTGCGAAACAAACCACTTGTACAGAAGAGGAACACATCACACAATAGTCCAACCACCTTTAAAATTCCTTAGATGCACAGAGAAATACATATCACCCAACAAAGTAGGTACATGATTCCCATTCAAAAAGATTCTAATGGCGTTAACATCAACAAAACCGTCAATGTTAGGAAGCAAAGTTAAACCATAGATGAGCAACACAAAGATGGCTTCGAAAGCACCCACACTATCGGCTTGAGCAAATGAGGTAGCTTTCTTGACAAGGAACTCAGAAGTCAATCCAAACATTCCTCCTTTCTTCACCCAATGAGCCTCAATCTCAAACTTCTTCAGGTGAAGAGCTTCAGCTATAAGATGAGATCTGGGAATCTCATCCAATCCGCTAAAAGGCACTTTGTCAGAAACAGGTATTCCCAAGAGATGGGCATACTCCTTAAACATAGGCATAAGCTGATAATCAGGAAAAGTGAAGCAACAATAGAGAGGATCATAAAACTGAACCAAAACACTCAAGAGTCCTTCCACTACATCAGCCGACAACACAGATAGAAGCTTCCCATGACGTTGCTTGAAGTCTAAGGGATCTAATACAAAATATGATAGTGTCCTTAATTCTTTCAAATCTGGACATCTGAATCTGTACTTCTTAATGTTCCTTCGCCAATAATCCATGGTCTGAAAATATTTGCAAATAAAACCTCAGTTCCTTAAAGTCATTTTTCGTGTGATGAATGTTATGATGCGCATGAATGCATGAATGCAACAATCACAAGTAAGGGATCACACACAAGGAAAACAAAGTTCAAGGGATGAATCAAGTCATTGTCAAGATCAATCATCCATTCTGGTGGATTATGGTTTTCACCTTATCAACACCCAAGTTCCACTGATATTGACAAGACTTGATTGAATCAACCAAGAATCAAGGGTTTATTGTGAGTCACGAGCATGGAGTCGGGTTAAGAACCATCCCAAAGGAGTGTACTAAGGATAAAACATGTAGATCATGTTCTAAAAAGTTCCCAGAGACTTAATTCCATCTATCGGATATTACAGGTTAGGATGACTGACTCATCAACCCATAATATTCTCAAGAGAAACTCGTTTGAGTGTAGTATCGCGTAACAACTATTATCAAGTCTACACCTGAACATTATCTGCACTACGTCCTAAATAGGCCAAGAGGGGTTAAATGTTCAACGGTCCTCAGCTTCTCGGACCCCAAATCCAAGAAAGTAATGCCTAACCACAAATAACTTTTGTGACATTCATAACCCCAAAAGGGTCTCCACTGAGTAGATGGATCTCAAGCCAACTTGTTAAGGACTACTCCACACAAGTCGAACATGACTATACCATTTTCCTATCTTAATTGCACTCAAGTTCGGGTTAGAAATTATCTCACCACTCAGAGATCCCCAAGCACAACAAGCAGATTGTATCATACAAACAAATATACAAACATCGAATACACAAATATATATACATAAAAAAGTAGGCTAAACCCACTGAGGACTACTCCCCAACAGAGTCGCCACTTAATTTCTGTAGCGTTAAATTCATGACCATTAAGTTATGGATAAACTTAACGTCAGTAAAACCAGAGTCACCACCGCGCTTTTATTATTTCCAAAGGAAAAGGGAAAAGTAAGAACAAAACCCAAAGATAAGAAGCTTTAAAATCAAAACTAATAAAATGCCAGAGATTACAGGTAAGGGGGTTGGTTACACAGAGGGAAGGTGTTAGCACCCAAAGTGTCCTAGGTACTCCTAGGGAGCCCTTTTTATGTGTGCATGTGATTTTGGTATAAAATGATGTTTGCAATAAATAGAGTTTGGGTATGAGAAAAGAATTCATTAATTATATTTTGTGTTTGACAAGACCTTCAGACTTGTGCCTACGTACCAACATAAAATGAGGGTTCAAAATCTCGTAGTTAGTGGTATCAATTTCAAAGTGAGTGAGTCGTTTTTAACAAAAATTTAAATTTAAAAGAGGCACAAATGGCCTAAAAGAGTTTGAATCAGTGTTAGTTATTTTTGTCTTTTGAAATTTTAAGTTAATATGGTTAAGTTCATTTACAATTTTGGTTTAAGAAAAGATTTTTAAAAATGCAATGGCATAAGACCAAAGTTTCTAATTTGCAAAAAGAGTCTAAGTTTTGAAATCACAAGCAAAGAAGTTTTTGAAAAAAAAAGGGGGAGAGATTTGAAATTTAAGAAGTGGGAAGAGATGAAGAGACTAATCCTAAGCAAAAATTTAAAAGTTGAGAGTTGAAAAGATTTGACCAATGGGAAGCAATCCAATAGACAAGAATGTCATATAGAAACCCATTATTCCTTTGGACTTTAAAATCAAGCAATATCAATAAGCAAGCAAGACGAAGAGCAAGGCATCAAATAAAGATAGCCACATCCGAGCTAGAAACTTCATAGTCTTCTTCATAATCTCCCATGCATCAGATGACATACTCCTTGAATGGCTCAGAAATAGGCACTAGACACAGGTTCAAAGTAACATTTGCATCAAGACTATGTAGCAGATGAACTCAAAAGGGATCTCAATACTTGCATCAAATGAAAGTTCAATTCACAATGGCTTGGCTTTTGAAAAGCTGGCATTGGCCAAAGTCCTTTTTCATAGAGACTGTTGTCTAATTCTAAGTTCAAGTCTCAGATCAAATCCAACACTCCACACAAACATTTTTTAAAATTTTTTGTTGTTATTATGTACATTAAGGTCCTAAGACCACAAACACAAACAAAATACACAAACAAGTATATACAATCATAATATAATCACAATATATGGCTCAAGTGAGCAAAGTGAAAATGGCATTAAAATAAACAAGTTAAATGGTATGTATAATGGTAAATGATAAAAGACTTGTATTTAAAGTGCATAAAGTAAATGACTTTAAATTAAAAGTTAGTCAAGTGTTAGTTGATTAGATGTTAGTATTGTTTTTGCTTTTCAATTGTTTAAGTCATTCTTTGGAGAACACTCAACCCTCTATTCACACAATACCATGAAAGGGGGGAGACTTACAATCTCACTTACTAGAATGTTATGCTTTTGGGTCAAAATTTAGCACTATGTTAAGTAATCGTAATTGGACTTATGTAGAAGTCACAACTATCTGAGGTCGGGCAATAGAAATTTTAGTGTTAATGCATGTTAGAGATATGGTATAGTGTACCACACTCCTAAAACATGCCATAGTTTAAAAAATGGCAAAAAGGATGGACCTAATCTCATCCATACTTGTATTGGTTTATGAACCAATTAGCCTTAGGATATAGAGATATCAATGGTCAATGGAATGGATGGGATAGAATGAAATTTGAAGATGAAGAGGGAGGGGAAATGAGACAAACCCAAATTGGTCATGGGAGGAACTTATCAAATTAAAATCATTCATTTATTTTAGGAGATGATATGTACCTTTCATCAATCCCCTAAATCCAATGGTTTTAATCCAACAAAGTCAAATCAATCTTGATCAAGGCCCAAACACAATAGTAAAATTTCACAAGTCAATAAAAATAGTTCAACACAATTTATTCACAATTAAACAATTAAATATCAATTAAAAATGCATTAAATTAAATTATGTTTGATCAAAAACCTAAAACCTCTCCAAAACACCAAATAAATGGCTAAGAGATTTATCATATGTCAAACAAGGTCAAAGGGCCTTGGAGAAAAAAATTCATTATTTTTGTAGATTTAAAACTATTTTTAAAGAATTAAAAATATGCACAAAAACAATTAAATCATGAAAAATATTAATATTGGTCCAAAATATAATTTTAACTCAGAAAATGAAAGAGAGAAATATTTGAAATTTTTTGGTGAAAGTCCCATATTTTTTGGATAAATATTAAAATTAAAATGAATTATTGAAAATAAAGCAATTAAAATGAAAACCAGAAATTACAAAAATACGTGGATCATTTGATCTCCCTCATTAATTGAGGTGGCAGATCAGATGGTCCCAAGCGCGCGTTCCATATGGTCTTGAGTCAACTGCGCAGTAGGCATGGTAATTACAACCAACACGTGAGATTAAAACAAATTGGATGGATCATGTGGTTCAGAGACATGCCAACACATCGCCGAATCCAGAGCTCCGATCTTCTTCTCCAGTGGACCTCACCGGACTGGTCCACCATCAACCATCATGAAAATGAAAAAACAAGACATGGATTTAAAGAAAAAATGCTCATGAGCTCGAATCTGGCCTCAATTTTGTCTAACTCCAAGTATATAGGAAGATACATGGACTTGAATTTTGAGGATCAAGATCTTAGTTGCTTCGATTTGACCTCTAAGAAACTCAATCTTGTTGCCTACATTGGTAGGACTTTAGACAACCAAAAATCAAAAAGAATAGTGGAGAAATAAGAGAGAATTGAAGAGTGAAAAAATCTGGAAATTCACCTTCAATGTAGCTTCAGATTGGCACGATCTTCCTCTCAATTATGCTTGGCCTTACTTCAGGTGCTTGATGGAGTAGAAGTGAATCAAGGAAAGGGATGGACTCTTAGAGTTTCAATCTCAAAACAGTGGGAGATTCAAACTCGATTTTCAAAGAAAATCTTTAAGCTTATCCTTTAATGGTGAGGGTTTAGGGTTCCTGAATCAAAGTTGGCACCCGAGTCCTCAATTTTGTGCATGAAGGGTTTCATTTATAGGCAATGCAATTGGTTTCACACCCTTCATTCAAAAATTCCAAAAATAGCAATTCACCTTTGCATGGATGCATGGGCGTGTCATAGGCCCATGAGATGATGCATTTAGGTCTAAAATTGAGTGTAAGCAATGCTGAAATCATGTTGTCAAGCCATGCATTCGTGTATGAAAAGTGGAACTTGAAATCTTCCAAATGGTCCTTCAACTTTAAGCAATGCGCAAGTCATTCATACTTTATCCAAATGAGATGAATTTGAACTTTTTGGAAAGGTTAGATCAAGAGGAACAACCTTTATGTTGAACACATTTTCTTTTGAAACTTGGATGATGATGAATTTTGACTTGGAAGTTTGGAAAGTCAAACATATCAAATATCCACTTCTTCCACCTTGAATAACTTTTTCTATGGACTTCAAGTGAGAAACATTCCTTCATCAAAGTTATAGATATTTCAAATCCCTTCAATTTAGTCACAAATTTGACCTCATTTGGATTAAGCATGAAGGCGTTATGCATTTTAGAAGTTGAGGAAAATCACTTGTTCAACGGTATTGGCCAAAAATGACCTATAATGTTTCCTCTTATCACATGTAATTTCAAATTGAATTTTCTCTTCCTCTAAGCATAAAAGTTGAATTAGATATAAATGAAGGAATCTCAACCTCTACGGGGAGCACTACTTCCATACCATAAACAAGAGAGAAAGGGGTTGCCCCTGTTGAAGTGCGGACGAATGTACGATATCCATGTAAAGCAAATGGGAGCATCTCATGTCAATCCGTATATGTGACAACCATCTTCTGGATAATCTTCTTAATGTTCTTATTCGCATCTTCAACATCCCCATTCATCTTGGGTCTATAAGGAGAAGAATTATGATGTGCAATCTTGAAGTCTTTGCAAAGAGCTTCCACCATATTGTTATTCAAGTTTGATCCATTATCAGTAATGATCTTACTTGGCACACCATAACGGTATATGATTTGATTCTTGATAAACCTTACAACAACTTGCTTGGTTACATTTGCATACGATGCCGCTTCAACCCATTTCGTGAAGTAGTCAATTGCCACTAAAATGAAACGATGTCCATTCAATGCTTTGGGCTCAATCATCCCAATCATATCAATCCCCCATATGGAGAAGGGCCGTGGGGAAGAGATAACATTCAAAAGTTTCAGAGGAACATGAATCTTATCAGCATATATTTGACACTTGTGGCATTTCTTCATAAATTTTCAACAGTCAGATTCCATTGTCAGCCAATAGAAAGATGCTCGCAACATCTTCTTTTCCATTACATGTCCATTGGAATGAGTACCAAAGGAACCTTCGTGCATTTCGGTCATCAACAAGTCTGCTTCGTGTCTATCCACGCTTCTGAGAAAAACCATGTCGAAGTTTCTCTTGTACAGTATATCACCATTCAAGTAGAAATTATCGGTTAATCTTCTCAAAGTCTTCTTATCTTTCAAAGATTCCCCAGGCGGGTAAATCTGACTTTGGAGGAAACACTTGATGTCGTAATACCATGGCTTCTCGTCTTTGATCTCTTCAACAGCAAACACATGAGTTGGCCCATCAAGACGCATCACAGATAAATTGGGAACTTCATTCCAATATTTCACTACAATCATTCATGCCAACGTTGCAAGAGCATCTGCCATCTGGTTCTCATCTCGAGGAATATGATGAAATTCAACCTTGGTAAAGAAAGTTGAAATCCTCCTCACATAATCTCTATACGGTATCAAATCGGGTTGATTTGTCTCCTATTCTCCTTTGATCTGATTCACAACCAAAGCAGAATCACCGAAGACATCCAAATACTTGATTCTGAGATTCATGGCCTCTTCAGGCCCCATAATGCAAGCTTCATATTTTGCCATGTTGTTTGTACATTTGAAAGTCAATCTAGCTGTAAATGGTAGATGTGTGCCTTGAGGAGTAATAATAACTGCCCCAATGCCATTTCCATATAGATTAACAACTCCATCAAATACCATGCCCCAACGGGAACCAGGTACTGGCCCTTCTTCAAGCAATGGTTCATCACAATCTTTCATTTTCAAGTACAAAATCTCTTTATCAGGAAAGTCATACTGCACCGACTGATAATCTTCAATTGGTTGGTGATCCAAATGGTCAGCCAAGATACTACCTTTAATCACTTTCTGAGATCGGTATTCTATATCATACTCTAATAAAACATCTGCCAACGGGCTATTCTCCCAGTTAAAGAAGGCTTCTCAAATATACTTGATTGGATCCATTTTGGATATCAACCAAGTGGTATGATCCAACATATACTGGCGCAGACGCTTAGCAACCCAAGCCAATGCATAACAAGTCTTCTCAAGCATTAAATACCGAGTCTCATAGTCGGTGAACTTCTTACTGAGGTAGTACATCGCAAATTCTTTCTTTCCAGTCTCATCTTGCTGACCAAGAACACAACCCATACTATCTTCTAGCACAATTAAATACATGATCAACGGTCTTTCTTCAATAGGTGGAGACAAAATCGGAGGCTCAAGCAAATATTCCTTGATACTATCAAATGCTTTCTGGCAGTCTTCGGTCTAATCGCAAGATTGATCTTTCCGAAGAAGCTTGAATATAGGCGCACATGTGGCAGTCATGTGAGAAATGAATCTAGAAATATAATTCAAGTGGCCGAGAAAACCTCTTACTTGCTTCTCTGTTTTGGGCGTAGGCATCTCTTGTATTGCTTTGACCTTGGTAGGATCAACTTCAATACCCTTCTCGCTGACAATAAAGCCCAACAACTTACCAGAACGAACACCAAAAGTACACTTATTAGGATTCAAGCAGTGTTTATACTTCCTCAAACGCTGGAATAGCTTCAACAAATGCTCAACATGTTCCTCTTCATCAATTGATTTAGAAATCATGTCATCGACATAAACTTCAATCTCTTTATGCATCATATCATGAAAAAGAGTAGTCATTGCTCTCTGGTAAGTTGCACCAGCATTCTTTAGACCGAAAGGCATCACTCTATAACAGAATGTTCCCTAGGGTGTAATGAATGTGGTCTTCTCCATATCTTTGGATGCCATCTTAATCTGATTATATCCGGAAAATCCATCCATAAATGAAAAGACTTTGAATTTAGCAGTATTGTCTACCAACATATCAATGTGTGGCAGAGGGAAATCATCTTTCGGACTGGCTTTATTCAAATCTCTATAATCAACACACATGCATACTTTTCCATCTTTCTTTGGCACTGGCACAATATTGGCCACCCATTGCGAATACTCAGCGGTTACAAGGAAACTGGCATCAATCTGCTTCTGCACTTCCTCTTTGATCTTTACAGCCATATCAGGATGTATTCTTCTCAACTTTTGCTTGACTAGCGGGCATTCTGGCTTCAACGGTAATCTATGCTCCAAAATCTCAGAATCCAACCCAGGCATGTCTTGATAGGACCAAGCAAACACATCTGAATATTCTCGAAGAAGATCAATCAACCCCTTCTTAGCATATGGACACAGTCGAGACCCAATCTTGATTTTCTTCACATCATCCTCGGAACCCAAGTTGACTAGATCAATTTGTTCTTCAAACGGCTGAATAATCTTTTCATCTTGCTCAAGAAGACGGGAAAATTCCTCACTCACTTCTACATCACTTTCCTCCTCGGCCTCAAACACAGGGAATTCAAAATTTGGAGAAGGAGAATGATCATTGTATTCAATGAGGTTAGGAACCAACCTGCATAAGGATTTCATATTTTGATTTTAGAGAAGTGGATTTGTGACCAAATATTATGCAGATGGACAATTATATTGTTTATTTATGGTTTTTGTGATTACCATTTTCATAATAAAGCAAAAAGTAAAAATAAACATCAAAGATGTGGATGAATAGAATTAATTTTGTTGATGGTCAATTTAAAACGCCCAAACAATGTTCACTTCTCCCTTAGGCATAGGAGAAGGATTTTTTTTTAAATATAAAATCAATTACTTAGATCGATGCAAAATAATAAGAATATCAACGGCAGTCCAATTGTTGCATGTCTTTCCATGCGTTACAAAGTTGGTGCAGTCTTCCTCTTCGCTATCCTCTAGCACAGCAGGTGAGTGTTGTTCATTGCTATGAATGAACCCTCCGCTACGGAAGCTAAGTTGCATATCTTCAAATCTAACAGCTGACGAGCCCTTCTGGAACCCCAAACCAGTTCTTCCTTTGTTGTCGGAGACCTCATCATCATCATTGGCTTTCAAGTTGCTGGATTCACCAGACTTATCTTTTGAACAGCCAACTGGATCTACTTTAGGTATTTCCACCTTCTTACCAACAACTGTTTCTTCTGGGACCACCGGCCCAAACACTCGACCACTGCGGGTCACCTTCGTTACATCAGTAATGCTCACCACTGAACTCGTCGTAGGCAACGGGACCTCTTGACCATTCTCTATCATTATAGCATTATACTGATACGGTACAACCTTATCAGATGAATACGGGACTGGGCCCTTTAACCGTATTACAAACGGAGATACTGATCTTTGAGTGACACTCTTGTTGTTGTTGCTATCATACTGGATTATCAACCGCTCTTGTTGCTTGAAAACGTGCACTATGACATTGACGTCGTCATCTACATGACGGGATTGAACAATCTGGACCATGCCTTCACCCATCAGACGCTGGATGTCCTTTTTCACTATATCACACCCTCTTGGGTTCACACTACACACAACACAACCATCATGGTCATGTTCACAATCACTCACCATACAGATATCCTTGTGCATCTGCACCAAATATCTTCGGATAAACCAGACATCAAAAACCTTGAATTCACCGGGACAACCGTCCACCATATTCACTGAAGAGTTCCTATGAGCGGGCAAAGGGTTAGCTTTCACATTAGGCGTGCGGTCCTCAAAGGACACCATACCACTCTTCATAAGCTTTTGCACCTCATATTTCAACAGATAACAATTTTCAATATCATGCCCAGGTGCACCCTGATGAAAAGCACAGCGAAGCTCAGGTTTATACCACCAGGGATGTGGTTCTGGGATCTGGGGGGGGTTCCTCGGTTGAATCAAGTTCTTGAGGACCAAGGATGGATATAATTCTGCGTACGACATTGGAATCGGGTCAAAAGAGACCTTCTTCCTTTCAAAGTTCTGTTGATGCTGGTTGTTGATATTGTTGTTCTTGTAGGTGTTCGTTCTTTGTTGTGGTTGTTGTTGTTGACGTTGATGTTGTGGTAGTTGTTGTTGTTGACTTGGTGTTGTTTGCTGATTAGAAAATACTGGAATTACTGATGACACTTGATGATGATGATGTTGACGAGGTGGTGGATTTCTTCTGATCTGAGGCCTCCTCTGCCTCCCACTGGAAATTGCACTGGTTTCATTGTCCTTCCTCTTGCTGAAACTGCTGCCATACTTCTTACTCGTTGACGCCTCATCTCTTGACAGACGTCCTTCGCGGACCCCTTCTTCAAGTCCCATCCCCATGTTTACCATTTCGGTAAAATCATTGGGGGCACTGGCAATCATGCATTCATAATAAAATGAACTCGAGGTTTTCAAAAAGATCTTTGTCATCTCTTTCTCCTCCAAAGGAGGAGTGATCTGGGCAGCCAACTCCCTTCATCTCTGCGGTTACGCCTTGAATGACTCTTTATCTTTTTGAGACATAGACCTCAACTGGTCTCTATCTGGCGCCATATCCATATTGTACTTGTATTGCTTCACAAAAGCCTCACCTAGGTCATTGAAAGTGCGGATGCTTGCACTGTCCAACCCCATATACCAACGGAGTGCAGCACCTGTCAGGCTATCCTGGAAGTAGTGAATCAGCAATTGGTCATTATCTGTTTGAGTTGACATCTTGCGGGCATACATCACAAGATGACTGAGCGAACAAGAGTTCCCCTTATATTTTTCAAAGTCAGGCACTTTGAATTTCACTAGGATTTTCACATTGGGTACCAAGCACAATTCAGCAGCACTCTTCCTAAACAGATATTTACCCCTCAGCATCTTCAATTCCTTGCGCAGCTCAAGAAATTGATCCTTCATTTCGTCCATCTTTTCATAGACGTTCGGGCCCTTAGACGGCTCGGAATGATAGATGGTATCCTCTACGCGAGGCAAAGTGTGCACAACTGGAGGTGGCCCGAACATAACCGGGCTAGATGTCGGCATGGAAGGAAAGTAGGCGCAAAGCCTTCTGGAACAAAATTGGGCGGCATTCCCCACGAGAATCCGGCAGGCAAGTTTGGCGCAAAGTGGGCGGTGGCAGTAGGCACGGTAGAGGTAACCACTTCATAAATAATTGTCCTCGCGGGAGGAGTTGCAGGCGTTGGAAAAGCTTGGCTTTGAGCAGCAAGGACTGACTCCATCATGGCAGTCAATCGGGCGATCTCGTCCTTCAGCTCTATGTTCTCTTGCTCAAGGTGTTCCATAATTCTTGGATGATTGGCTCTGTTGTTGTACCGGTGAGTCAGCTTGGCTAAAGCACAGAAGAACATCAATCAGACACCTGACAAAAACCTGCTTATGCAAATGATGCATGAAATGCAATGCTTGATTATTTTTTCTTTCAAGGAACTTACTATATCATTTGCAAATATATAATATTTAAATGGCATTTTCAACAATTTGATATGACTAAAAATCTCTTTTTTATTTATATAAATTGGAAGGATTAATTGAGCTTAGGAGCTTCCTAGGAGCATGGGAGCACATGATCACTTGGGCTTCAAAACAAAAAGAGTTAGTGACATATTTTTGTGCTTTTGGTTAGTAATAAAAATAAGAAAGCAATAATATACAATACAAGCATGCTTGGTGGTCTCAAACCAACTCATACAAGTCCCACCCATAGGGTTAAGGAGCCACACATGCTATGACCCTTGAGGTAATGCAATAAGCAATGATATGATGCCATGAGGGGTCTTAGGGTCAAAATTAGGGTCTTACAGATGCCCCTATTTAAGGTCATTCTAGCCGGAGATATGAAGGTTAAGATCTTCGTCTCGACGAGGTAGAATGGGCTTAAATAATAACAAAGAGACGAATTTTGGTCCCTAAGAGACCTCATGATGCAAATGTATGCATGCAAAATGAAGTCTTCATGGTGAATAATTACTACGAAGGAAAAGAAATCAAGAGAAACTGAAAAATCCATATGAGTAACACACTCGCTAGGGAGACAGAGACTCTGAGGAAAATGAGGTAAAAATGCGTGAGCAGGTCATGACTTGAAAACTTGCTGGGAGACACGAAGGGATTCCACGAAAAGAAATCGATGGAAAGAATCGAGCTGACGCAAAGATGCATGTATTGGGGAATATGCCAATACAGCGAAACTATGCACAAAGGATACATCGGATAAAATCTGGACTCAGACGGGGAAGTCCATAAAGGACTCAGCTGAGGAAGAAACAACAAGATATCACCGGATACTGGGTAATAAACTCAAAGAGAGACATGTCATCGAAACACCAGTTACTGGGTAAGAAAACAAGATGCTCAGGGAGAAAGAATATCTAAGACCGGTATAAGGGTGAGAGATATCAATCATCTAAAACATCTAAGGAGGACCCAAAAGGCACATCTCAACTCGGGAAAATCTGACTCCACAGGGGACAAAAAGTCATAATAGGGAGCAGAAGGAAGGAACAGCAGTGATACTGGTTACTGGGCATATAATAGGTGACCAACCAGGCGTGAACTGGGAACATATCCAAAACACTCATCATCCGAAAGGAGGGCTGAAAAAAAAAGCAAACTCGACTTACAGGATGGACATTCGATTCCACAAGGAAATATGAATCTTACTCAACTGGGGAAGGAAGAGACTTCGACTGAAGAGCACCTGAGATATATTATCTATTACCGTCATAACGTAGATAACATACTCGCATGGAAGATTATCCACAACCGGTTACTGGGTTAATAAAGGATAAATCGACCGAAAAGAAAGGACATCGGGATACCGGCTACTGGGTATAAAATAATGACCAATCAGAAAGAGAAACGATCATTACCAAAAAAGGGCAAATGAAAGATGACTCGGCGAGGATGAATTGCTTGATAAAAGCAATTATCCAAGAGATACATCCCCAGATACTGGATGATATACTCAAAACGAAGGAATATCAATACCGGTTACTGGGTAAAGATAACCAACAAATAAGGGATTACATCTACCGGTTACTGCGTAGAAAACCATAAAAATAGGACTTACGACTACCGGTTACTGGGTAGAAGGCCAAGAGATCCACTGGGGAAAAGGATGAACAATTACTGGTTACTGAGCAATTGAACAACTGAACCACAGGGAACTGCAAGGGATAACAAGAAAGAAGACAATCTAGGAACAAACTAGAAAAATATAATTAAACAAGACTCAACCCAATGAGGATATAACTCAGGGGGAGTAATTCCATCCCGATATACAACAGGGAAGGAAACTGAAACAATAATCATCCACGAGGGCATAACTCAGTGGGGAAGAAAGAAGGAAAGACGGACACTTTCTGCCTATGGGGCTGACTCTAAATGAAGAGATCAAACACTAACATCTGCTTAGGGAAGGATATTTCACCAATAGAAGGAGATAACAAGCAAAGATATATGGCAAAGAATGTGACATGAATATCTGAATGCTAAAATTATGCATGTATATGCATGATTTGTGTATGATTAATGCTGACAAACAGACATATCTAACACAAAAAGGTCCGAGAATCACAAACGGACATCCGGCACAACATCTCAGCCAGGAAGGCAAAGCCTACGGGAGAAATCAGTTTTGGTGAGGATGTATCAAATACCGGAGGACACCAATTACCGTTGGGGATAGGCAAAGTCACAACTGCTAACTGCAAGGGACTTCTCGTCCATTCTCGAGAATAAGTGGCTGAAAATTGATAAGATCCGCAATAGGAGAAACTCTACTGGGGAACTTATCAAGGCAAGATATACAAATCTGTGGGACTCAACACTGGACGGATATTCATCAATCAACATATTCCCTTATAACTGCTGGAAAGACCCTCTCTGCTAAGGGGAGGCGAAACAAATTGCTCCGCTGGGGAAAGAAGCAACACATTTTTCTCAGCAGCTCTCAACACTTAGAAGAAATCTTCAACCACAGAGGGGATACAACTTATCAAACTCGAGTCAGGAGAACCTGTCGGGGATAAGTTGTAGGCAACCCTCAAAGGAGACTGTCGGGGATAGAAAAGGAACAGATCTTCCACCAACTGCTCTAAACCACTTCCTGTTCAGGAGACAACATGAAAGCTGATGAAGAGGATATAAACATGCCAGAATATGAACAAATGTCTTACCCTTTAGGAAATCATACTATCCTTGGGAGAGCACTGAAGACGTTCCAACTATCTTCTTAGTCATTGTGAATGTTCACTTTGTTTAAAACAGTTTATAAAACTTTATTTGTTTAAAACAATGATATTTATCAATTAAAACATGCAAACATTTGTTAAACAGAGACAAATAAGAGTGCAAAGAATTGGATAAAGGCTCAAATTTATTTAATAGAATGGTAGTCTGAAAATGGCGAGACTCCATGGATCTTTACAATTTTGAAATTGGTGATATATATTGGAAAAAAGGCTACATTGAACATAATGATCGTTTCTCCACCAACTCTGAATCCATTGTATTTGAAGCTTCAGTTGATAATGACCGAAAGAGAATCTCTGACATATGACAAGTTGTAGAGCAAAGTCTTGTCAGGATGCAGTTACTTGCCAAATCCCTAATTTTTGCCTAGATTTCCCTAGGGAGAGGTACTCAATCTAGCGGGATGTATATTTTTTTTTATGTCTCTAACTTTTTCCTGGACCGCCCTTTCGGGTTTTCAATCCACTAAGACGCTCATTTTTGCCTAAGTCGCCCTTTTAGGTTTTCAACTTAGCGAGCTATTCTGTTTTTATTTTTAGGCGAAGTATTTCTTGACTGCATCTGAATCCACAGGACGAGTGAAATCCTCCCCATCCATAGTTGTAAGCAATAAAGCACCGCCTGAAAAGGCTCTCTTAACAACATATGGACCTTCATAGTTTGGATTCTACTTGCCCCTGGAATCGGGAGCGAAAGACAAGACTTTCTTGAGCACCAGGTCACCTTCTCGAAACACACGAGGTTTGACCTTCTTATCAAATGCTTTCTTCATCCTTTGTTGATATAACTGACCATGGCACATGGCAGTTAATCTCTTCTCTTCAATCAAATTCAGTTGGTCAAAACAGCTCTGAACCCATTCAACCTCAGTCAACTTGGCTTCCATCAAGACTCTCATTGATGGGATCTCGACCGCTACGGGGAGCACAGCTTCCATGCCATATACGAGAGAGAAAGGGGTTGCCCCTGTTGAAGTGAGGACAGATGTACGATAGCCATGCAAAGAAAATGGCAGCATGTCATGCCAATCTTTGTACGTGAGAACCATCTTCTGAATAATCTTCTTAATGTTCTTGTTAGCAGCTTCAACAGCCTCATTCATCTTAGGTCTGTAAGGAGAAGAATTATGATGTGCAATCTTGAACTCGCTACACAGCTCTTTCATCATCTTGTTGATCAAGTTAGATCCATTATCACTAATGATCTTGTCTGGCACACCATATCGGCACATTAATTGGTTCTTGATAAACTTCACGACCACCTGCCTAGTCACATTCGCATACGATGTCGCTTCAACCCACTTGGTGAAGTAATCAATGGCCCGAGAATAAAACGGTGATCGTTTGACGCCTTAGGTTCAATCAAGCCAATCATGTCAATTCCCCACATGGAGAAAGGCCATGGTGAGAAAATAACATTCAGAAGTGTCGGGGGAATATGAATCTTATCCGCATAAATCTAACACTTGTGGCATTTCTTCACATATTTGCAGCAATCAGACTCCATTGTCAGCCAATAGTAGCCTGCTCTCAATGTCTTCTTTGCCATGGCATGTGCATTGGAATGAGTACCAAATGAACCTTCATGGACTTCAGTAATTAACAGGTCTGCTTCGTGTCTATCTACGCATCTGAGCAGAACCATGTCAAAATTCCTCTTATAAAGCACATCGTCATTGAGGTAGAAACTGCCTAATAATCTCCTCAAAGTCTTCTTATCTTTAATAGATGCCCCAGGCGGGTAAATCTGACTTTCGAGAAAACACTTGATATCATAGTACCATGGCTTATCATCTTTTTCTTCCTCAACTGCAAACACGTGAGTTGGTCTAACCAAGCGCATCACGGTAATATTGGGGACTTCATTCCAATATTTCACTACAATCATCGAAGCAAACGTAGCAAGAGCTTCTGCCATCCGATTCTCATCTCGAGGAATATGATGGAAGTCAACCTCAATAAAGAAAGTTGAAATCCTCCTCGCATAATCTCTGTATGGGATGAGGCCAGGATGACTCGTCTCCCATTCACCCTTAATCTGATTAACAACAAGGGCTGAATCACCATAAACATCAAGATGTTTGATCCTAAGATCAATACACTCTTCCAAACCCATAATACAAGCCTCATACTTCGCCATATTATTCGTGCATTTGAAAGTTAGTCTTCCTGTAAAAGGAAAATGTGTTGCCTTGAGGAGTAATAATCACTGCCCCAATACCATTTCCATATTGATTGACATCACCATCGAACACCATACTCCATCGGGAGCCAGGCTCTGGTCCTTCATCGAGTGTAGGCTCATCACAATCTTTCATCTTTAAATACAGAATCTCCTCATCAGGGAAGTCGTACTGCACAGACTGATAGTTTTCAATTGGTTGATGTGCCAAATGGTCAGCCAAGATGCTACCTTTAACAGCTTTTTGAGCTCGATACTCAATATCATACTCAGACAGCAACATCTGCCAACGAGCAATCCTCCCAGTTAAAGCAGGCTTCTCAAAGATATACTTGATTGGATCCATTTTGGATATCAACCAAGTCTTATGATTCAACATATACTGGCATAAGCGCTTAGCCGCCCAAGCCAAAGCACAGCATGTCTTCTCAAGCATTGAGTACCGATACTCACAATCAGTGAACTTCTTACTCAAGTAGTATATGGCATACTCTTTATTCCCTTATTCATCCTGCTGACCTAATACACAATCCATGGAGTCATTAAGCACGGTCAAGTACATAATCAATGGTCTCCCTTCAACAGGCAGAGACAGAATCGGAGGCTCAGACAAATACTCTTTGATACTATCGAAGGCTTTTTGGCAATCCTCGGTCCAATCATAACGCTGATCTTTCCAAAGGAGCTTTAATATAGGCGCACATATGGCAGTCATGTGGGATATAAATCTTGAAATGTAAATCAAGCGGCAAAGAAAACCTCGGACTTGCTTCTCAGTTTTGGGCGCAAGCATCTCTTGTATTGCTTTGACCTTGGCAGGATCAACTTCAATACCTCTTTCATTGACAATAAAGCACAATAACTTGCCGGAACGGACTCCAAATGTACACTTGTTCGGATTCAGGCGGAGTTTGTACTTCCTCAAACGCTGGAAAAGCTTTAACAAGTGTTCTACATGTTTAACTTCTGTTTTCGACTTTGCAATTATATCATCAACATACACCTCAATCTCCTTGCGCATCATGTCATGAAACAAGGTAGTCATAGCACGTTGATACGTGGCTCCAGCGGTCTTCAAACCGAAGGGCATCACTCGATAACAGAATGTTCCCTAAGGTGTAATGAATGTTGTCTTCTCCATATCCTCGGGTGCCATTTTAATCTGATTATAACCGAAAAATCCGTCCATAAATGAAAAGACATTGAATTTAGCCGTATTGTCTACCAACATATCAATGTGTGGTAAAGGAAAATCATCTTTCGGACTAGCTTTATTCAAGTCACGTTAATCCACACACATCCGAACTTTTCCATCTTTCTTAGGCACATGCACAATATTGGCCACCCATTGAGGATATGTGGAAGTCACCAGAAACCCCGCATCAATTTGCTTCTGAACTTCTTCTTTAATCTTCACTGCCATATCATGACGAGTTCTTCTAAGCTTCTGCTTCACAGGCACACACTCAGGCTTCAACGGCAAGAAATGTTGCACATATCAGTATCTAGACCAGACATGTCTTCATACGACCAAGCAAAGACATCGACATATTCTTGTAGAAACTCAATCAACCCTTTCTTAACAGACTCTTCAAGGAGTTCCCCAATCTTTACTTCACAAATGCAATCTTCAGACCCCAAGTTGATTGTTTCCAGATTCTCAAGATGCGGCTAAATGATCTTCTCCTCGTGCTCAAGCAGATGGGTAATCTCATCAGGAATGTCTTCAACATCATCTTCTTCTGCCTCAAATACAGGGATCTCAAAGTTGGGAGATGGTGTTGGATCATTATGTTCAATGGGTTTGATAAACCTGCATAACGATTTTGAATATAAAAGAGATTTCAGAATTCAAGCAATGTTATCTTCACAATGTCTTCATGGGGTTTCGGCTGCGCCGAGAAAACACGACCACTACGGGTCACACCACTGACGTCTGAGATACTCACAACAGAGGTTGAGGGCAGCGGAACCTCCTTCCCATCTTCTAGCATAACAGCGTTGTATCGGTAGGGAACAACCTTTTCTGATACATACGGGACAGGGCCCGCTGGCTTGATCACAAGAGCTGGAGATACCTTCTTCTTGCTGCCATCATACTTTACGACAACAGGCTCAGGAATTTTAAACACTGGGGTGATTACATCGACTTCGTCATCGTTACGATTCTGAAGTATTTCAATCATTCCCTAATCAATCATCTTTTGGATGTCCTTTCTAACTTGTCGGTATCCTCTCTCATTGATAGTGCACACCTGGCACCCATCATGGTCATGCTCGTAATGCCTGTGTTCACACAACAGCTTATGCATCTCGACCAAAGATTGCCTTATGTCATTAATATAGAGGACTTTATACTTTCCAGGACAACCCTGGACCATGTTAACAGTTGCCTTCCCATGCTCGGGCAATGGGTTCTTCTTAACATTTGGACCTACGTCCTTGAAAAACAATATCCCACTTCTCACAAGGTCTTGCACCTTGGTCTTCAACGGGTAACAGTTTTCAACATCATGTCCGGGAGCACCGGAATGATGCACACAGTGGAGCTCTGGCTTATACCACCACTAAGGGTTGGTCGGTACAGCGGGAGGATCTCATGGAGTTATCAGCTTTCTATCGATCAAAGAAGGATAAAGCTCAGCATATGTCATCGGAATTGGGTCAAAAGTTACCCTCTTCCTCTCGTAGTTGCTGGTGCTGGTGTTGTTATTGTTGTGAGGTTGGTAGGCTTGTTGTTGTTGACGATGTTATTGTTGTTATTGATGATGATGAACTTCTCTAAAAGCAGGTGCTATATGAGCCACCTGGTGTTGGTTGACGGCAGGACGCACATCCTTCCTCCTCACATAGGGCCTTCTTTTGATATGGGAGGACACGGCATGAGTCTCTCCCTCCTTCTTCCTCGCAAATCCCCCATACTTTTTTGCCGAGGAGCTATCATCTTTGGATAATCGTCCTTCACGGACCCCTTCTTCCAATCTCATCCCCATCTTCACCATTTCGGTGAAGTCTGAGGGAGCACTGGCAATCATTCTTTCATAATAGAAAGAGCTCAAAGTCTTCAAGAAGATCTTTGTCATCTCCTTTTCTTCTAGGGGTGGCACTACCTGAGCTGCCAACTCTCGCCATCTCTGGGCGTACTCCTTGAAGGTCTCTTTCTCTTTCTAGGACATCGCCCTCAATTGGTCCCTGTCCAGAGTCATATCCACATTATATTTATACTGCTTGACGAAAGCCTCGCCTAAATCATTGAAAGAGCGGATGCTTGCACTTTCCAGCCCCATATACCACCAGAGTGTAACACCTGTCAGTCTATCCTGAAAGTAGTGGATCAGCAGTTGATCATTATCAGTTTGTGTTGACATCTTGCGAGCATACATCACAAGATGGTTGAGCGGGCATGTATTTCCCTTATACTTCTCAATGTCAGGCACTTTGAATTTAATAGGGATCTTCACGTTGGGCACTAGGTACAACTCAGCAGCACTTTTACCAAAGAGGTCCTTACCCCTCAAAGTTTTCAGTTCTTTGCGCAACTCAAGGAATTGGTCTTTCATTTCATCCATCTTCTCATAAACATTCGGGCCCTCAGACGGCTCGGAATGATAGATGGTGTCTTCAACACGGGGTAAGGTGTGCACAACGGGAGGTGGCACAGATAGGACCGGGCTAGATGCCGGCAGAGAAGTGAGAGTAGGAGAAAAACCCTCTGGCACAAAATTAGCGGGCATTCCCCAAGGGAACTCGGCCGGCATAGTTCGAGCAAAATGGGCTGTTGCAGCAGGCACAGTTGACGTTGCTATCTCAGATATGACAGTCCTCGCGGGAGGAGTTGCAGGAGTTGGTGAGGCTTGGCTCTGTGCGTCCAAAACTGACTCCATCATGGCAGTCAGCCAAGTAATCTCTTCCTTCAATTCCATGTTTTATTGCTCTAAATGCTCCAATATCCTCGGAAGATTGGCCCTGGTATTGTACCGGTGCGTCAGCTTGTCTTCAAAATAAATGAAGAGCAAAGAGTTAGACCACTGATCAAGAGCTCAGAACAAAACCTGCTTATGCATATGATGCATGCAATGTTTGTGCATATGGTTTATTTTCATTAGAGGAACTTTATAGGGATCTATTTGCAAATATTTGAAATGTTTATCTTTTACATATTTGGAAACTCTTTACAATACAAGAGAAAATGAGAATGAACATCCTATGGAGCCCTAGAAACAAACATCCAAAGCCTTCGAGACCGGGAGATAAGCTGCACGAAGTCTCTTCACCTCTCTCTCATAAGCTGCTTCCATATCGGCCTTCTCCTTAGCAAGCTGATCATACTTCCTCTTCCAGAACCTAGATGAATGAGGAAGAAGATAATTAACCACATTATCAGGCTCATCAATAACCTGATGCTCTAGAAATTCTATCACTGCATCCTTATCTTTGAGCTACTGAAGAAGTTCCTCACGCTCACGAACCCATGCACGCGACCGGTCTTCGTCTCTCAACTCCTCTACTCCTTGGTTAGGGAGGGTTGAAGGCCCAACCATAACCATAGGGGTAGGTCTCGGATAATCGTACGGCATGCGGTACTCAAGAGCTC
The DNA here is from genome assembly GCF_024323335.1 of Lathyrus oleraceus. Lineage (NCBI taxonomy): Eukaryota > Viridiplantae > Streptophyta > Magnoliopsida > Fabales > Fabaceae > Lathyrus > Lathyrus oleraceus. The sequence continues at coordinate 425,104,934 of NC_066580.1, forward strand.
TCTTCCTCACCCAAGAGGTGTAGGGTTCCAAAGCAACACAATTCTTCGGACCAAGCTCCTTCCTCCCTTTCCTATGAACTTTGCGCCAGGCACGGACCATCCTGATCTTCAAGTTATGGGGATCTTTACCCTCTTGAAAGAACAAGCCTTCCAACAAAATGTTGTTAGGTTTATCCTTTAAGGGGAACCCAAGCTGACGTCGATCCAAAGCAGGGTTGTAGTTAATTCTACCACATGTACCAAGAAGAGGTACATTGGAGAATTCACCACAAGAGTCAATAATATGAACGCCATCATAAACACGATTATACCAAGAGATATAATCATTAGTGAGAGACATAAGTCTCGTAGACCACTGTAGACATCCATTGTTCTCCTTGAAGGCAAGTGTCTAAGGCAAGTGCGAAATAAACCACCTGTACAACAGAGGAAGACAGCACACAATGGATCCACCACCCTTCACATTCCTCACATGCAAATAGAAATAAGTGTCACCCAATAGAGTCGAAACGGGATTAAGAGAAGAGAAAATCCTAATAGCGTTCACATCCACAAAATTGTCGATGTTGGGAAATAACACTAGCCCATAGATGAGTAGTACAAATATGGCTTCAAAAGCATCCTCACTCATGGCCTTCCCAAACAAAGTAGCTTGGGAAATGAGAAAATCATATGGGAGACCTTGAATTCCACCTTTGGTAGTCATATGAGCAACAATGTCAAATACATATATGTGAAGCATGTCATCAATCTCTTGAGAAGACGGAATCTTCTCCAAACCACTGAACGGTAACTGATCAAGAATAGGTATACCCACATGATAGGCATACTCCTCAAGTGTAGGCAAAAGCTGGAAATCCGAAAAAGTGAAGCACCGATTCAGAGGGTCATAGAACTGCACCAACACACTCATCAGACCTTCATCCACCTTGGTAGAAAGAAGGGACAGAAGCTTCCCATGGCGAGCTTTGAACTCCAAAGGCTCTAATACATAAGATGTGAAACTCCTTAACTCTTTCAAGTTGGGTTGTCTGAAACTGTACTTCTTCGTATTCCTTCTTTGCTTATCCATGTCTGAAAATTTGCAAATAGACCTCTTAAGTTCCTTGGAAATCTTATTGTTAATGATATGGATGCAAATCAATGCATGAATGCACGGATGCAACAATCACACTCAAGGATCAAGAAAGTCATACCACACAAAGGTCACGGGATGGCTCACGTCATTGTCAATATCAATCATCCATTTTGGTGGATTATGATTTACACCTTATCAACACCCAAGTTCCATTGATATTGAAAATGTACGAGAACGGATCAACCGTGTATCAAGGGTTTGTTGTAAGTCACGAGCATGGAGTCTCAGTTAAGAACCACCCAAAGGGAGTTTACTATGGTTAAACCTGACAACCATGTTCTAAAAAGGTCCCCATAGTCATCATCTCATCTTTCGGATATTATCGGATAAAGCGACTACTCGCATTCCAAAAATATTCTCAAGAGAGACTCTTATGAGTGTAGTATCGCGTAACAATCGTATCAAATCTTACACTAGAACGACCTTCACGCTACGTCCTAAAATAGGCCAAGATGGGCTAGGTATCTAAGGTCCTTGGCTTCTAAGGTTTATATTGGAAAGAGTAATGCCTAACCACGACTACTCGTGTGACATTATTGATCCCATCAAGACCTCCACCAAGTGAATGGGCTTGCAAGTCAACTTGCTAAGGAATAACTCCACACAAGTCAACAAGACTATACCATTCTCCTATCATAAGTGCACTCAAGTTCGGGTATAAAACTCATCTCACAAGAAACCACCAAGCATACAAGCAAATAATATATCAAGCAATTCATACATTACAACCAATACAGTCATCCCAAATTTGCACAAATATATGTCACCAATGAATATAAACATACAACACACATAAGCAAAAAGTAGGCTAAACCCACTAGGGAGATTCCTTTTGTCCCTAGCAGATTCGCCACTTCACTGAGCTTAAGAGCTTCCTAGGAGCATGGGAGCACATGGTCACTTGGGCTTCAAAACAAAAAAAGTTAGTGAAATATTTTTGTGCTTTTGGTTAGTAATCAAAAATAAGAAAGCAATAATATACAATACAAGCATGCTTGGTGGTCTCAAACCAACTCATACAAGTCCCACTCCTAGGGTTAAGGAGCCACACATGCTACGATCCTTGAGGCAATGCAATGAGCAATGATATGATGCCATGAGGGATCTTAGGGTCAAAATTAGGGTCTAACAGATTACACTGAGTACAATTTCAGAAACCAAAATAAAAGATACAAGAGAAAAGGAGACTAGTCATCCTAAGAATCCCTAACAACAATGGCAGAAGATCTGGCTGAAGGCGCGTACTTCCTTCGAATGCAACGGATCTCGGTCTCAAAAGAAGCCTTCATCTGAGTCTTCTCGAGGACAAGCTGGTCAACAATCTTCTTCCAAGCAACGGAAGGCTGAGGCATGCTAGAAGATGAAACCTCTGGCTCTCTCTGTCTCTTCGTCACTCAGTCTTCAAGTAGCTCAATCAGTGCATCTTTCTCCTTAGACTCCAACTACAACTCTTCATGCTTCTGGCTCAAAGCACGAAAATGCTCTTCCCACATATCCTTCTCTTGCTTCATTTTGGCGAGCGCGTATTCCAACTCCTCTATATCTTGGTTAGGGAGAGTCAATGGCTCAACCACAACCATAGACATAGGTCTTTCACAAGGGTAAGGCATCTTCAACTCCATAGCTCTCTTCTTCACCCAAAGAGTGTAAGCTTCCAAAGCTACACAATTGCACGGACCTAGCTCGGATCTTCCTTTCCTATGCACATTATGCCAAGCATGCGCAATCTTCTGCTTCAAATGTTAGGGATCTTTACCCTCTTGATAGAAAAGACCTTCTAACAACATGTTATTAGGTTTGTCTCTCAAGGGGAACCCAAGTTGACGACGAGCCAAAGCAGGGTTATAGTTAATTCCTCCTTGTGTACCAATGAGAGGTACATTAGAGAATTCACCACAACTATCAATAATATGCAAACTGCTTAAGGACGGATCATACCAAACTATATCATCATTAGTGAGAGACATAAGTCTCTGAGACCACCTTAGACATTGTTTGTTCTCCACAAAAGCAGGCGTCTGAGGCAAGTGCGAAATAAACCACTTGTACAGAAGAGGAATGCAACAGACAATCGTTCCACCACCTTTAGAATTCCTTAGATACAAGGAGAAATACATATCACCCAACAAAGTAGGCACAGGATTCCCAATCAAGAAAAGTCTAACGGTGTTAACATCAACAAAACTGTCAATGTTAGGGAACAAAGCTAATCCATAAATTAGCAACACAAAGATAGCTTCAAAAGCATCTACACTACCAGCTTGAGCAAAAGTAGTAGCTTCCTTGACGAGGAAATTAGATGACAACCCAAGCAACCCTCCTTTCTTCACCCAATGAGCCTCTATCTCAGACTTCTTCAAGTGAAGAACTTCAGCAATAATACTAGATCGGGGAATCTCTTCCAATCCACTAAAAGGCACTCTACTCGAAACAGGTATCCCCGAAAGATGAGAATACTCCTCCAAGGTAGGCATAAGCAGAAAATCTGGGAAAGTGAAACAATGGTAGAGAGGATCATAGAACTGCACCAATACACTCAAAAGTCCTTCAACAACATTAGCAGACAAGATGAATAGAAGCTTCCCATGACGTTGTTTGAAGTCCAAGGGATCTAGTACAAAAGATGCTAGCTTCCTTATCTCTTTCAAGTTGGGACATCTGAAACTGTACTTCTTAGTGTTCCTTCGTCCATAATCCATGGTCTGAAAATATTTGCAAATGATACCTTAGTTCCTTGAAATTTTGTGTGATGAATGTTATGATGCGCATGAATGCATGAATGCTACAATCACAAATAAGGGATCACACACAAGGAAAATAAAGGTCAAGGGATGAATCAAGTCTTTGTCAAGATCAATCATCCATTTTGGTGGATTATGGTTTACACCTTATCAACACCCAAGTTCCATTAATATTGACAAGAGTTGATTGGATCAACCAAGAATTAAGGGTTTGTTGCAAGTCACGAGCATGGAGTCTGGGTAAGGACCATCCCAAAGGAGTGAACTAAGGATAAAACCTGTATGTCATATTCTAAAAAGTTACCAAAGTCTTAATTCCATCTATCGGATATTACAGGTTAAGATGACTGACTCATCGACCCATAATATTTTCAAGAGAAACTCGTCTGAGTGTAGTATCGCGTAACAACTGTTATCAAGTCTACACTTGAACAGTTTCCGCACTACGTCCTAAATAGGCCAAGATGGGTTAAATGTTCTAAGGTCCTCAACTTCTCAGACCCAATTAGAAATAGTAATGCCTAACCATAAATACTTGTGTGACACTTCAAAATCCAAAGGAGTCTCCACTGAGCAGATGGATCTCAAGCCAACTTGTTAAGGACTACTCCACACAAGTCGAACATGACTATACCATCCTCCTATCTTAATTTCACTCAAGTTCGGGTTAGAACTTATCTCACCACTCAGAGATCACCAAGCACAACAAGCATATTATATCACACATACATATATACAAACATCACATATATACAAATATATTCCCATAAAAAGTAGGCTAAACCCACTGGAGACTACTCCCCAACAGAGTCGCCACTTAATTTTTGTAGCGGGAAATTCATGATCATCAAGCTATTGACAAACTAGAGATCAAATAACAAGAGTCTCCACCGCGCTTTTATTGTTTCCAAGGGAAAAGGGGAAGAGTACGAACAAAACCCAATAAGTAAAAGTTTAGGCCAAAGTTTCTATCTTTTGCAAAAGTGGTCAAAATTTAGAACAAAAATAGTTCACACAAAGAAGTTTTTTAAAAAATGGAGGGAGAGATTTTGAAATTAAAGAAATGGAGAGAATATGAAGAGACCATCCTATGCACAAAATTAAAAGTTTAGAGTTGAAAAGATCTGACCAAATGGGTAGCAATCCAATAGACAAAAATGTCAATAGAAACCCAGAATTCCCTTGGACTTTTAGAATCAAACAACACACAAATGCACAATTATATTATCTTGAAGAGCAAATGCATCAAAGAAAGATGGCATCATCCAAGCTTATCCATTCCATGATCTTCTTCAGAAATAGCCCATGCAACTAATGAATTCCACAAGTCACAGGTTCAAAAAATAACAATTTCACAGTGATCATGTTGCAGATGAACCTTAGAGAGGTCTTCAAAGATGTATCAGATGAATTTCAAATTGCAAACACTTGGTTCTTCATAAATTGGCATTAGCCAAGTCCTTTAGCTTAGGGAGGTTGCCTAAATTCTAAGTCCTTTGCTCAAGATCAAACCAACAGTCCACTCAAAAGTTTTTTAGGGTTTTTATGATTATTATGTACATTAATGATCAAAGACCACACAAACAAACAAAGTATATACAAACAAAATATATCACACAATATGGTCCAGATGGACAAAGTGAAAATTGCATTAACATAAACAATTAGAATGATATGTACAATGGAAAATGAAATAAAGTGCTAAAAATAAATTGCATTAAGATAAAAACATGAAATTAAAAGTCAATAGTTAGTAAGTTAGAGGTTAGTTTTGTTTTGCTTTGCTTTTCAAGACATTCTTTGGAGAACAATCAACCCACTTATCACAAGCATGGATCCTTGAACCAAAACATATTCCAAAGGAAGGAAAGAAGGCCAAGTTTCCACACAATACCATGAAAGAGGGGAGACTTACAATCTCACTAACTAGAATGCTTATGCCTTTTGTGTCAAAAATTTAGCGTTATGTTAAGCAATCGTAATTGGACTTATATAGAAGTCACAACTATTTGAGGTCGGGCAATAGGCTTTTGGTGTTAATGCATGTTGGAGACATAGTATTATGAACTATGCTCATGAAACATACCGCACACACAAAATATGCAAAAGGTGTGGCCTAATCTCATCCATACTCATGTCAATTTTTCAATCAACTAGCATTAGGACTTTGAGATGTCATAGGCCAAATGGAATGAATGAAATAAGAAGAGGAATGAGATGAAGTGGGAAGGGGATGAATGAGATCACAAATTGGTCAAAGGAGGACTTTTATTAAATTAATATCATTCATTCATTTTGGGAGATGGAATGTACATTTCACCAATTCCCTAAATCCAATGATATTAACTTGACAAAGTCAAATCAACTTTGACCAAGGCCCAACAACAAACAAGCAAACTCAATTAAGTCAATACAAATGGTAAACAAAATTTAAATGGCAATTATTCAATAAAAATCATAAAATAGTGCATTTAATTCAAATATATTTTGTCCAATTCCTAAAATCTCATCAAAACACCAAATAAATGGTCATGAGATTTATCATAGGTCAAACAAGATCAAAAGACCTTGGAGAAAAAATTTCATAATTTTTGGACACTTAAAATATTTTTAAGCAATTAAAAACAAATTCAAAATCAATTAATTCATGAAAAATATTAATAATGATCCAAAAAATAATTTTAATTCAGAATATGAAAGAGAAAAATATTTAAATTTTTTTGGTGAAAGTCTCATATTTTTTGGATCAATATTGAATTTAATATGAATTATTGAAGAAAATGAAATTAAAACAAAAATTCATAAATTCTAAATTACGTGGACCATCAGATCTCCCTCATTAATTGAGGTGGCAGATTTGATGATCCAAAACACGCGTTCCACATGTACATGAGTCAACCGCGTGGTACAAACGGTAATCACAAGGGATGATCAAGATTAGAACATGAGACATGGATCATATGGTTCAGAGGTTGGCCAAGTCATCGTCGGAGCCAGAGCTCCGGTCATCTTCTCCGGTGAACCTCACCGGACTGGTCAACATAAACCATCACCAAAAAAAGAAATAAGGACATGATCTTAAAGAGAAAATGGCACTGAGCTCGAATCTGACCTCCATTCACTCCAATTCCAAATATATTGAGAGACATGTGAAATTGAAAATTGAGGTACATGAACTGAGTTGCTTCGATTTGACCTCAAAGAAAATCAATCTTCTTGCCTACATTGGTAGGACTTCAAACAATCAAAGAATCAATAGAATTGGGCAAGAATTTAAGAGAATCGAAGAGTTTAAAATTTCTGCAAATTAACTTCAATGGAGGTCTGAACACGATGGATCTTGATCTGGCTTGTGCTTGGACTCACTTCAATTGCTTTCAGGAAGAGAATGGAAAGGTTTAGAAGCAATGGATTGGTGGAGAATTGAATTCCAAAATAGTGGAGATTCAAGCTCAAATTCAAATGAATTTACCAGGTTTATCCTTTGAGAGTGAAGGGTTTTCAATGGGGGATCAAAGTTGGCGCAATGATGTTGTTAATTCTGAGCAACTGAAGCTCTACTTATAGATGAATCAAGTGATATTTGCACACTCACTTCCACTTTCCAAAATTGGCAAATGATGATGCAATGGTGCATGGGCGCGCATAGGCCCATGAAATGATAGCTGGAGGTCCAAAATTGCATATCAGATGGTTTGAAGTTAGCTTAGATTGCAAGGCACATGTACATTGATGCTTGAAGATTCATCCATGCCAAATGATATCAGCCTGTTTAAGCCATGTGCAGCCTATGCATTTCAAGTCCAAAATGAATGAATTTGAGCTCTTGGGAAAGGTGAGATCAAGAGGAACAACTTTCATGTTCAACACATTTTATTTGGAGCTTGGAACTTGGAGAAATTTGAGGTGGAAGTTTGGAAAAATTTGACATATCAAAAATTTTCTAAGTGTCAAGCCATATGTCTCAATATTTCTTCTTGCTGAACTTTTTATATGTGCTTCAAATGAGAAACGTGTCTTCATCAAAGTTGTAGCTCTCTCAAAGACCTTCAAAATGGTCACCAATTTCATGTCATTTGGGTTTGAAATAATAGAGTTATGAATTTTTGAAGTTTGGAAAAGTCACTTGATCAATGGTATAGGTCAAAAGTGACCTATAATGTAGCCTCATATCACATGCTCAAAAAAGTTGAATTAGCTCCCACTCCAAACATCAAAGTTGAAGTAGACACATTGAATTTAATTGTTCAACTTGTAAATCTTTCATCTCATAAAAATTGAGCAAGTTATGGCCTTGGGAAGTTAACTTTCAAATTAGGGTTTAGACAAAATGACCTATAATGTTTCAACATAGAAAATGATTTTCCAAGCAAAACTAGCTCTAGGTCCCAACATGAAAGTTGTTTATAATGTCATTTCGAGCAATTTTTTTCCTGTAATCAGTTTCATATGATGAAAATTGTAGGAGATAGGGTCTAGGGAGACCCAATTTTGATTAGATGAATTCATCTGGCCAACCACCATCAACCAACTTGCAAATTTCCAATTATCTTGAATTTATTGGCTCATGGTAGATCATATATGCATAAGATGGTGAAATTTGAAGTGTCCCTTGAGAAATTTGATCAATTGGTGAGATAGCTTGTTGGAGAAATTACTCAAGATACCTAATGAAACTAGGGTTTCCAAGGCAAATCACCTTCAAACTCCTGAAGAAAACTTGATCACTATAACATGTAGAGATCATTGGGACTCATATATGATGATCATAAACATTCTTGAATCAATTCTTGGTTGTGTTCTTTGTTCATGAGGGTCTCAAACCCTAGATGTAAACTTGAGGAATCAATAAGATCATGCCCTTCCTACAAAAGAGTTAGACACATACAAAGACATATTTTTGGTATTTTAGTTAGTAAAAGATAATATACAAGTATGATATAATCACAAAGTTCTTGGTGATCTCTCATAAAACAATCCCAATGAAGGAAGGGGTAAGGAGGATGCCAAGGCATGATCCCAATGTTAATGCTTATGATGCAATTGCATGAGGGATCTTAGGGTCAAAATTGGGGTCTTACAGCTAACCCTATTTAAGTACATTCTAACTGAGGAGGTGAAGGTTAAAATCTTCATGTCGACTCAGTAGAATGACTTAAATACCAACATATAGAAACAGATTTTGGTCCCTAAGAGACCTCATGATGCGTATGATGTAAATGCAAAAGTTAAAGCTCTATGGGGAAATATTTCCACAAAGGAAAAAGAAATCAGAGAGACCGAAAGTCCGTAGAAGCATAATGCATTCCATAAGGAAAACTCACTGGGGAGACAGAGACTCTGGGGGGATAAAAGGAAGTTATGCGTAGGCCAGGCTACGACTTAAAACTACTGGGGGACTCGAGGGATTCCACACAAAAATGGAAAGACTCAGCCGGGGAAACAAAAACATTTGTCGGGGATACGAGTAAATCAGGATAAAACTGAAGTACTTGACTCACGCAGGGGAAAAAAGATTTCACTAAGAAAATGCCAGGAGAAGACAAATTATCTACTACCTGTTACTGGGTAAGCAGATAATAAAGATCTGACAGAGAAGACATCCGTCATCGGTTAGGATGAACATATCAAAGATGACTCGCTGAGGAAATGCCAGGAGGGAGTATTCATTACCAGTTACTGGGAAAGAATAACCATGCCGGGGACAAACTGCAGAAAATAGGATTTACAACTACCAGTTATTGGGCAGAAGACCAAGGGTGAGAATATCCGTCATCGGTTAGGATAAACATATCAAGGATAAACTCGACAGGGAAGAAAATCCGTCATCGGTTAAGATGAACATATCAAGGATAGACTTGCCTGAGAATGTCAAAGAGGATACCCTTTATTGGTTAAGATGGACATATCAAGGATATACCAACTGAACAAAAGGGTAGTAATTACATCTATTGAAATCTGGATAGAAAACCGTCAGAGAGAGAATCCTTCACCGGTTAGGATTAACATATCAAGGATCAACTCTGCGAGAGGACAAAGTAGGATTTACAACTACCGGTTACTGGGTAGAAGACCAAATCGAAGAGAAAATCCGTCATCGATTAGGATGAACATATCAAGGATAGACTCTAAAAAGGGGAACAAAAGTAGGAATTACATCTATCAGTTACTGGATAGAATACCAATCAAAGAGAAAATCTGTCACCGATTAAGATGAACATATCAAGGATAGACTCTGTGAGGAGACAAAATTGGGATTATATATATCAGTTAATGGATAGAAAACCGTAGAAGAGAAATCTGTCACCGGTTAAAGTGAACATATCAAGGATAGACTCCGCTCAGGGGAAAAAGGTAGGATTTACAGCTATCGGTTACTGGGTAGAAGACCACAAGGAGAAGAAAATCTGTCATTGGTTAAGATGAACATATCAAGGATTAACTCTCTGAGGAACAAAATAGGGATTACAACTACCTTTTTACTGGGTAGAATACCAAAGATGAAAATATTTGTCACCGCTTAAAGTGAACATATCAAGGATAAACTCCTATGAGGGAGAGAAAGATATTTGTCACCGGTTAGGATGAACATATCAAGGATATACTTCCAGGGGACTCCAGTGAGGAGAAAAAATGGTACTTTTACCGGGTATTGGGCAAGAAGTAACAAACTGCAAACTAAGAAGAATATTACTAGTTACTGGATAATAGACTCTTAGGGGACCAAAACATCTATCCAGGTAAGAGCTAGAAATAAAACAGTCAATCAAGACTCAACCCAATGAGGATATAACTCAAGGGGAGTAATTCCATTCAGAAAATTCATTGGAGAGGAAACTGAAATAACAATCATCCATGAGGAAACAAACTCGGTGGGGAAACAGAGAAAGGTTAAAGTCTTTCTGCTTAAGGGACTGACACTCTACAATTTGAGGGAGAACAGACACCAGATTTGGTATGGAGATAAAGTACCGCCATAACAGAGAATGAGAATCTCAAACAAATCAAATATGAAGATGCAGGCTATGAAAATCATGAAATTATATGAATGTATATGTATATGTATATGTATATATGATGATTATGCTGACAAAACGATCACGAAGGATACAAAGGTGTCGCAAAGAAATTGAATCACCGGTACAATCCTCGGTCAATCCACAAAATATAGAGACAACTGCCTGAGAACAGAGAGATCAACATCACAAAAGGCTCAATCTTAACTGGGGAAAGAGGAAACTTGGTGAGGATAGAACATCCAATCTGTGGGGAATTTTAGGTCAACACCATAAAAATGGGAGACAACCCTACAGAGAAAATAAATCAACAAAAGCTGCTCAAAAACAGGAGGAAACTTTGACTGGGAACAAATGCAATTTACTGGGGAAGATCAGCCAATCTCTGAAGATCAACCCTGCTGAGGAGATACAAACTTCACAAGGCATGCACAAACTCCACTGGGGAAGGCCTAAACTCTGTCGGGGACAAGGACACGCCACAGGGTATCAGAATCAACCAACTCGGTCGGGCAAAAAGAAGTTCCACTGGGGATTAAACACTCCACCGGGGAATTGAATCTATCAGTTGGGGATAACGGCATTCCATTTAGGGAATGAACCAGAAGCGCGTTGCAGATCCTCATAAACGGACGAAACAATTTTGTGAATCCAAGAGCGTTCTTCCGCTGCAGCCAATACGATCCGCCACGAATCAACCAGAAGTCACGCAATCACGAAACGGCACGAAGCTCGACTCAACATCCATGTTATTTCTCCCGAGATTTCGCCTCTGTATTCATTTCGGTGCATGGGAAAGAAAAACGAAGGGGCGAAGAGGACCTATCGGGTTCGACGAAGATTCCTGGTAAAGCGTCTTTCGATCCTCTTCTACCTTGATGTGTGTGTGTCGTAGTTCAATTAATTGTTGCCTCCTTCGATTGATGAAGATGAAAATTGCGATTACGGAAGATGAGTGATGCGTCATGCTTGATGAAGATGAGCGAGGTGACGATGATCCGAGGGTTTGAAATGACGTGAAGAACGAAAGGCGAAGGCCAACGGATTCGCGAAAGGTGAGATCAAGGTTCTCTCCGCCTTTACTTCATGCTTCTTATGTTTTCGTTCTCCTTCTCTTCTTCTTCTTTTTTCTATTTGCGTGGTTACATTGTAAACTCTGTGGAATCCTTTGCAAATTTCTGTTGTGTTTTTCGATTTTCTGTGGGTTAAGTTCATCGTGAGTTAAACGAGATAGAAGGTTAGGATTGGTGGCCATTGTTCTTGGTTGGAGGAGTGTGATGAAGGGTGGTTTGGAGATGGAGTTGTGAAGTGTGAAGCGGTTGATCCTGGAGGATGATATTGTGAAGTGGTTGAAGAAATTGGTTGTGAAGAGTTGTCGATGAAGGGTTCAAGAGGTGAAGTGAGTTCTCTTCTTCCCCTCTTATGTTTCTTTTGTTTTCGTTGTTGGTGGAGTGTTCGGAAAATGTTATGGTGGTTCAGAAGAAGGAAGTCTTTTTTTTGGTAAAGATTCTTGAAGTCCTTTTATGCAGGAAATTCTGTTTTGTTAGTTGGAGTTTTAAAAAAGTTGGAAGTTAGATTGGTATTCGTTGGATGGTTTATTATTCAGTTCCAAATTCGGTTATTCGGTTTTGGTTTCGGTTATAACAGTTGGTAAGAAAATCTATTAAGAAAACATTGGTTTTGATTTGTTGAGATTCTTATGCAGTTTGAATGGTCTTGCTTACAGGTTAATGGTTTGCTTTAGCTTTGTTGCGTATTGCAGTTCAATTCCTGCGTTTCACTCTATACATGTGTTTCGGTTGGTGTTTCTCTTTTCTGTGCAGGATACTAACTTACTCCTTTTTCCTTAATTTGGATGATCAAATGGTGCTTATGGTTGATTATTTTTGGAGGCCCACTGAGCTAATTCTTGGTCAAAGAATGAAGACTACTCATGCTACTTGGACTGCAATGTATAGTGCGCTTTAAAGTGCTGCAATTTTGGAATGCATGGGTTAAAACTGTAAACAAGATTGTAATGGTTGTAAATGGTTAAATGTTGTAATGTGAATTTAAGATGAATATGATTTTGTAATTTTGAATGGTTGGCTATTTTGAATGAAATTGGACTGGTTTTGTAATGGTAATATGTGGTTATGATAAAAGACCAAAAAATAGAACATGGATACATGGAAATTGAATGGTTTATGAATCGTTATTGTATGTAGTGAATTTGGGAATTGAATAAATTTGAAACAAGAGTTTAGTGATCATGGTTTTAATGGTTCATGTTATTGGAATGGTAATTGAATTGGAAATGGTTTATGAAGTGAATTGATGGAGGAATGGATTTTGACTAAAAAATGGTTAACATGGTCTTTTTATATAACAAAATGGATGAAATGGTTAATGGATTTAATTGGAGCTAGGTTTTTTTTAATTGGGAAATGAATTTAGAAATGAGATATTAAAAGGGTAAATGGATGAAAAAATGCATCGGATATGGATTGGGCTTGGATAATTGGAATCAAAAAATAGATATTTGGTTTTAAATGGATAATGGAAATAAACTTGGATTAAAATGGATTATGGATATGAGAATGGATTAGAGTGTTAAATGGATTTTGGTTAGATGGTGGACTTTGGTCAACTGGTTGACCAAAAAGTCAACAGTTGACCAAAAGTCAATTTATGTAAAGATGTTTTCTTATAGACTAAATGTGGGTATGATGACAACACCATGCATAGATAAACTGTAATTATTAAGAATTGATCATCTAATGAACCAAACATAAGCCAAGGTCTTGACCAACTATGAACATGTATGCGCCATGAATGCATGTGGGTATGACTGAAAAAGCCCAACATTCTTGATCCAAATAAAACATGCCAGTCCAAGACTCAAAATTCAATCAATCAAAGCCAACCAAATGGTACTCAATCAAGAAACTGATCGTAGCATTTTGAATGAGTCTTAGCCAATGAATCAGAACCATGAATCTTAACCAAACAACTGAACCATTTAAAATGAACCAAACGAATCAGATGCAACCCCCCATGAATTAGGGTTTCCACTATGCTCCATGGTGAACGCCCTTGAACCCATGCTTTTATGTTCTTTTAAAATGCAAGTGGAATGTTATGGCACAATGAATATGTAGATGAGATGAATGTTTATCAGGATATGCAAATGATTAGGGTTAGTTACCTAGATGAACTTGTGAAAGGTAGGGTGAATTTTGGGGTATGACAAATACCTTTTTATGCAATAGTTCCGGAGCCTTTGATTCTTCCTTTCTGATTTCCTCCGAAACCTACGAAGCCAGTATCTTTAAGTTCCAGGCTTTGGAACATATACTTTCTTCCTGTCATGTGTCGCGAGCATCCAGAGTCCAGGTACCATGATTGGTGTCTTAAATCTGCGGCATAAGATATCTGCAACATAAACAATCTTATCCTTTGGTACCCAGAATCTTTTGGGTCCTTTTTTATTAGTTTTCCTAGAGTTTCTTAGAACTTTGAGTCTTCTAGCATTATCAAAACGTTGTGCTTGTGTATGTGTATAGTGATAAGAAAAAGGAGATTTTGGTTTATCATCTGTGGAAATTTTATCTTCACTAGGATCATACCCTGTTCCTCTTTTATTATTCTGACTGACTCCATAAATCATGGATGCCATTCTGCTTCTTTCTATCCCATTTTTCAGAAACTTTTGAAAAGGTTTTTCATATTTATATATCATTGTGTTTGAAGTTTGTGGGGCTTGAGATAAAGTTTCTTCAAGTTTTAAACATTCTTTATTTGTGGAGTCTCTTTCTTTTGTCAGAGTTAGATTTTCAACTTTTAGTTCTGAAACTGTCATCTCAAGCCTATCACATTCTTCGATGGTTCCTTCAAGAACCCTTTTTAGTTCTTTAAATTTTTGTTTAAGTTTCTGATATGAGTCCAAAGATTCAGAAAGGCATGATTCCAGGTCAGAGTGAGAAAGATCAGAAAATACCTCTTCAGGATCAGATTCTGCATCTGATGTGTTTCCAGAGGTGGTAGCCATGAATGCAACATTTTCCTGTTCTTCAGAGTCTGATACAGAGGAATCAAATCCACTATCGTCCCAGGTGGCCATCAGTCCCTTTTTGATCTTGAAGGAGCTTTTCTTGAAACTTTCGCTTCTAGAGCTTTCCTTCTTCAGCTTTGCACATTTGTTTCTGTAATGACATGTTTCCTTACATTCATAGCATGTTATTTCTTTGTTAGATTTACCTCTGGAAGTTGATTCTGAGCGATCTCCCTTGGGTCTTGGTCTTCTGAAGTTGTTGTTCCTTTTTCTCCAAAGTTGTTTTACAATTTTGGCCAAAAGGGATAACTCTTCTTCATCATCAGAGTCTTCCTTTTCAGAGTCGTCATTGTCTTCCTCTTCATCTTGGAAATCTCTATTCCTTTCTGGTTTGCATCTTTCAGATCTGGACTTTAGTGCTACAGTTTTGATCTTCTTTTGAGGATGATCTTCCTCAAGTGCTATCTCGTGACTTCTGAGTGTACTAACAAGTTCTTCAAGGCTGATATTATTCATATCCTTTGACAATTTTAATGTTGTGACCATGGGTCTCCATTTCTTTGGCAAGCTTCTGACTATCTTTTTGACATGATCTGCAGTTGTGTAGCCTTTGTCCAGAACCTTGAGTCCTGCAATTAAAGTTTGAAATCTAGAGAACATTACCTTTATAGCTTCATTGTCCTCCATATTGAAGGCTCCGTACATCTGAATTAGAGCCAGAGCCTTTGTCTCTTTGACTTGAGAATTTCCTTCGTGAGTCATCCTCGGGGAGTGAAGTATTTCTTTAGTTGTTTCCCTGTTGGTGATCTTTTCATATTCATTCTAGGAAATGGCATTCAGCAGTATTGTTCTGGCTTTGTGATGGTTTTTAAAGTCGCTCTTCTGATCATCTGTCTTCTTGCTTCTGGTAATGGCAACGCCATCTTCAGATACAGGAGGTATGTAGCCAATAGTAACTATGTCCCATAGATCAGAGTCATAGCCCAGAAAGAAACTTTCAATTCTATCTTTCCAGTGACCAAATTTTTTTCCATCAAAGATTGGAGGTTTAGCATTATAATTATCTCTTTCATTGGTGTTGGCCATAGTGTTTTTCTCACGATGGATCTCTCTACACTGTTAAGTGTTTGATTAGAAAATCAATAACAGAGCCGAAGCTCTGATACCAATTGAAGATAGAGAAAAACAAGAAAGGGGGGTTTGAATTGTTTTTGGAAAATAAAAACTTTTTAGAACAGAGACACACGCAGAAACAAAAGAATTCAACATATAATTTTATACTGGTTCACTTGAAATTCAAAGCTACTCCAGTCCATCCGGCCAAGGTGATTTCTCCTTCAAAAAGGACTTAATCCACTAATCTTTAAAAGATTTCACAAACAACCGTCTAAGAGAATAATAATCCCTTAGCCCTCTCAAGTAATCAAACTTCACAAAGTCACTTGAGGAAATATCTTAGCAATAATATGATTACAGTAATGAAAAGTGCTTCTAACAATAAGCAGAGATTACAAGAGACAAGTACAAGAGTTATTCTCACGTTAGAGCAACAACTCGTGAGAGAAGAAATAATGAATGGCGGAAGTGTTGTATTCTCGTGTGTTTTCAGTATCTCTTTTGGATAGCGTTGAATTCTTTATATAGGAGTGATAAGCACACCATTGAGTGATGTTAAAGTTAGAATCTTGAGCATTGAAGGATGATTAAGGTCATTAATATCCGTGTTCTCTCCAAATCAATTTTTGGAGCGTCATAATATCCTTCTAAAAATAGTTTGTTTCCATAAGCGAGTTTCTTCGTGGTTAAGCTTTCTGGATCAGGGGATCCTAACGTCAGAGTCTTGATTGCCACTGCAGATGATGATTGTTGTTGACTGTCTTCAGAGTTTCTTTTTACTTTGACTATGTTAGAGCAAACGTCTTCAGGTCTAGAGTAATTCCTCTACTTCAGAGTGTCTGACTTCTTTATTTTAGCTTGCACTTGCATTTGATCAGAGTCGGAGCTTCTGGTTGCATATCTTTTGAGTAGTATCTTAGCGCTTGATTCTGTATCTGATGATTGTCTATCTGATTGTTTTGATCAGAGTCCTACACACTTAGCAAAATTTCATTAGGGTACCGTTTTTGTTTCATCCTTTGTTATCATCAAAACCTTAGAGATACGTTGTAGAACTAAATTTTTTCTTACACCAAGACATCTTCCAAAGGAAGGAAAAAAGGCCAAGTTTCCACACAATACCATGAAAGAGGGGAGACTTACAATCTCACTAACTAGAATGTTATGCCTTTTGTGTCACAAATTTAGCGATATGTTAAGCAATCGTAATTGGACTTATGTAAAAGTGATAACTATTTGAGGTCGGGCAATAGAATTTTGGTTTTAATGCATATTAGAGACATAGTATAGAGGACTATGCTCATGAAACATACCACACACAAAAAGAATATGCAAAGAGGTGGACCTAATCTCATCCATACTCATGTTGATTTTGCAATCAACCAGCTGTAGCGGGGTATTTGTTACCTTTAGATTTATTGACTAAATCAAAAGTAAACCATACAAGTCGAGTCACCACCGTACTTCTATTTATCCAAAGGAAAGGTTAGAAAGCGAACAAAAACCAAAAAGTTTTATCGAATCAAAAACTAATAAAAATGTCAGAGATCGGGGTAAGGGGATTGGTTATGCAATGGGAAGGTTTTAAGCACCCAAAACATCCTAGGTACTCCTAGGGAGCCCTTTTCACACTTGTTGTAAGGTTGGTATTTTTGTGAAAATTTGTTTGTGCAAACATGATTGGGGAGATGAGAGAAGAACGTACAAATTATTTACAATTTTGTGTTTGAATGGATAAACCCATTGCCTACGTACCATCTTAAAAAAGACTAGGATCAAAACCTCGTAGTTCTGGGTAAAAATCTCAAAACAAGTTGGTGAATTAATTGGTCCAAAAGCCTTAAGGTCTTTTGTTATCCAAGGGAGAAAACTCAACCTAAAACCACAAATCCACCATGTGAGGATAGCTTCAACATGCTAGTGAAGGGTTAACCCTATAATAAGCATGGAAGACTCATTGTCCATCACTAAGGATATAGGTGAGTATTGCATCTACCTCAAGGATAACTCAAACCTAATAGCTAAAGGTTATGAAAAATTTTAATAAGAAAGTGGCCATTGAAACCACAAAAGCATTTGAATGAGTTATATTTACCAATGAAAAGTATTTACAAAATATGGTCAAAGTTGACTTAAAGATCCAATTCAAAGTAAGTGTTATGAAAAGAAAGTTTGAAAATCAAAAGCATAATGCTTAGGTTTCTAATGTTTGAAAACAAGTGTTAAATGTTTGCACAAAAGTTTTGGCTTGGGTTAGAGTGGAGGGAAGAAGAAGAATGGCTAAAGTCCTAATCATACAAGAGATGAAGGATAAGAAACAAGACCACAAATGGAGTTCCTTTCTTGAGATCATATTGATGATCCAAGTAGCTCCCATCCTTTGGAGTAAGTAAGCAAATAAGTGTATACTCAAGCAATCAAGCAAGCAAGAAAAGCTCTTAGGAATCTTCCAATGACTCTTGTATCTTTCTCTTTTGAAGCACATGACAATGGTTCTTCAATTTAGCTCAAATAGGAATCCCTAGCACAAAAGCACACACATCAAAAAGTTCCATGAAGTAAATCAAGAATGGACAAGAGTGAGTTTAGAGATTTGGTCCTTCTAATCCATCTTCAACATTAAGGCCTTTTTACTCCATTTTGCATAGGGTATGCCCTAAAATCTAAGTCCTTTTTGTCCATTTTTTGAATTTGGTCCACAACAATCAAAACAAAAGCACAAGCACAATAATATATACACAATTATATGCTGAAGTGAGCAAAAGGCAAATTGCATTAACATAAACATGTGCTCAAATGAGCAAAGGACAAAAGCAAATGAATAATATGTACAAGAATAGTAAATTGCATAAATATAAAGTGCAATAATTAAATGTTAATGGTTAATGGTTAGTGTTAGAGTTAGTGTGCCATAAGACAATTTAGCGCTATGTTAAACAATCGTAATTGGACTTATGTAGAAGTCACAACTATCTGAGGTCGGTCAATAATAATGTAGGCAACAACACAAGTTAGAGATTTTGATTAGTGAATCAAACTCCTACAACTTGCCATGCCAAAAAGAAGATGAGAAATGATCTTGTATTGATTTAGGTTATTTGCTTGATTAGGAAGCAACCTATCCTTAATGCAAAGCCATTCACTTGATCTATGATCAAGTTGAATTAGATTTGAATCAAGGAAGGTTAAACCTCCCATGTATCAAGGCTAACCACCAATCTTTAACTCATTGATCAAAAAAGAAAATGAAGAAGAAGAAGAAGATGATGAATAATAAAGTGCATTAATGGAAATGAAATGAGATAATCAACAAGCATTGACCAAAGATAGAGGAGATCAAGGTCAAACAATAGTAAACAGAAGCAAAATGAAGATTAGGAGTCAAGAAACAAATAAAATATTTTTGGTATTTTTCAAAAGTAAAATAATACTTGAATTAAAATAATAAAGAAAGGTCAAACTTCAAATTCACTTCAAATCAACTTTGAAAAGTCCAAGTGAATTATCCTAAGTTCAACAAGGTCAAACAAAGTTTGACAAAAAATTTCAGCATTTTTAGAAGTCAGAAACTATTTTTAATCAATTAAAAATGCATAAAAATAACCTAATTGAATTAAAATCTCAAATAAATCTCAAATCAATTAGTAAATTGATGAGAAAATTCCTAAAAAATATCAAATGATAAAATAAAAAATATTAAAAATCATTTTTAGAAACTAGAAATTAAAAGAAGAAAAATGAAATTGGTCTCACATTTTTTGGACCAATAATAAAGGAGATATGATTTTTGGAAATAAAATGGAATTAAAGAAATAAAAGGAAATTAAAATCAGAAATTAAAATGTCAAAAAAACATGAAGCGTTGGATGCAGAACTCATTAATTGAGTTGGCAAATCACATGGCTCCTGAGCGCGCGCCTACCAAACACTTGAGTCAATGCATCACACACAACCATTAATTGAGTCATAACATTGAGTGGCTATGATCAAATCTGGAAAACAAAATGCACGGCTGTGATTGAATCTGGAGACTGGACGGTGGTGTACACCATCGTCTTCTCCGGCCAACTTCCGGCGCCCGTCAAAATTGTAGAGAATAAAAAGTTCATCAAATGCCATGATCCAGGTACCAAATGAAAGCTTGGGTGATGTACATCACCCCTATACCAACCAATTCAACTCTAGGCTTCCATAGAAAGAGGAATCAGAGCTTGAATTTTGTGGTGTTCAACTGAAACTTATTGGATTTCAACAATTCAAAGCTCAAAATGATTGCCTCTATGAAGAGGACTTCAGATAACCCAGCAACAACAAGAAATATGCAATATAGAGAGAGATTCGAAGAAGACAAATTCTGAAGTAAACCTCTGAAATGAAGAACTTGAAAGCACGATCTCTTGATGCTTAAGCTTGCAGTGTGTTCTATGGATCAAGGTGAGCAAGGCTTAGGAACTGTAGATCTAAAAATAAATCAAGGAAATTGAAGTTTAGATCTGAAAATTTGAGAGAAAATGGTGAGTTCCTTTGAGTATGGTTGAGGAGTAATTCGTGCAGCATGTAAGGCGCCCTTAGGTTGTGGAAATGAGAAGCCTGAAGCACTTATTTATAGCAAAGGAATGGCTGAATGCATGATCATTTCATGTGCATGGATGGAAAGGGCCTCCATGCATGGGCCTGTACAGGCGCATGGAGGGCCCAATTCCACTTGGATTTGCAAGCTTATGCCAAATGAAATCATAATGGACGTGCAGATTGTGTATGCTTAGCTCATGCAATGCATTTTTAATAACTTTCCAAAATTGTACCAATATATTCACCCCTTCGAAAATGGCATTTCAAAAACTGAAGCATAACCTTATGGGTAATGGTTGGAAATATTTTTTCATGAGGATCATTTGTTATGTTGACCAAAACTTCATTTGTCATTTGGAAATTGGTGAAAAATGATCATGAAGTGTAGGGTGCAAAACATGTACATGTGAGAATTTCAAAAATGGCCAAACTTTAAGCACTTCTGTATCGATGATGCAAGCTTCAAATGACAAGACCTTCAACATTAAAGTTGTATATCTTTTCAAGACAATCAATTTGGACTTATATTTTGCATCATTTGGATTTTTGATGAAGAAGTTATGGGCACTTGAAGTTGGACTTTTTCACATTCCAATGCCTTTTGTCCAAAGTGACCTATAATGTTTTGCATTATCACATGTATTTATTTTAGGATTTTGAAAATGTGTTCACCATAACAATTGAAGTAGACATCTTAATATTTCCAATTCATTTGATCCTACCTCAAAATCATGAAAAATGAATGAGTTATGTGCTTGGGAAGTTGACCCAAAATTAGGGTTTCAGTCAAAATGACCTATAATGTCTTGAAATGTATGATGGCCTTCCAAGCTTCAAATATATTTTTGAATAACATGAAAGTTTTTCATATGGTTCTTAAGAACATGTTTTCTCTTGGGGTCATCTCCATTTGACAAACACATTAAAAGTTAGGTCACAGTGTACTTTAAAAGTTAGATCATCTCAAGTGTATAAAGAGTTTGGAAAGCATTTGAAAATCCAAGTTATGGTTACAACAAGAGGTACCGGTATAAAGACAACATCCTGCAATTGACACATTGAAGAAGTATTCTCCAGGCGCTTACAGTACCCGGGTGGATGGGGGCACGACTGTGCTTTACAATGAATCGGAGGAATGTGCAGCTAGTTTCGTTAAGAAGCCAGTTGCTTTGGTTTTTGGAATGGGCTATGTGACTAACTCTGCTATTCTCTCAGTCTTTATGTGAATGGAAGTTTGGTTATTAGTGATTCACTCAACCACAACTCAATTGTCAATGGTGCAGCAGCCTCGGGTGAACTATACTGCACTCAGAACACATAACCTGCAATAACAGCACAGTTCAAACTGTCAAACGCATCAAATCTTCCATTGTCAAACCAATCAAATAAATCAAAGAAATAGAATGTAGGAATCATTTACAAAAGCCTTGCTTTATCACATTCAGATCGACTAATTTGGAGAGTGTGTTAAAAATACATGAAGAGCCTAAGCTATTGCAGAGGGACTATGTGCTTAAACTGAGAAGAAAATGGAATGATCACTTGTTGCATTGAGATGGGATGGTTTGAGTCTGCTCATGACATTTTGGGCATATTCTCCATGAACTCACACGCCATATCAATTTAATTGACCAACACCTCAAACCTTCACATTAATCCTTCCGTTCAAACGTATCTTTTTTATTAAAATTTGAAGAAAAAGATTATCCTAGATGGAATATCCAGTCATAATCCTGAATATTAGGCTCGAGTTGTAAGAGCTTGTAGGCCATAAATATTCGTCTTCTCTCCAAAACACCTGTAGATATCTCAAACCATCTTCTTAATAAAATTTGAAGAAAAATATTATCCTGGATGGAATATCCAGTTATAATCCCGAATATTAGGCTCAAGCTGTAAGAGTTTGCAAGCCATAAATATTCGTCTTCCCTCTAAAACATTCGTAAATATTTGAACCTTTTCTCTATGCAATATTGGAAAGAAACAGACTGCCTTGGTGGAATGTCCAGACGTAGTCCCGAATATTAGACCCAAGCTGTAAGAGCTTGCAAGTCCCAAGTACTCGTCTTTCAAACTCCAAAATATTTAATTCCTATCTTAACCTCTTTCAATAAAGATGGAAATGGAACATGGTGTATACCGTGCACTCCTGAGACTAAGATTCGAGGTGGATGCCTCGCCTGTCTTAACTCTCGCCATCATTTAAAATTGTCAATGCGGTTTTCTTCAAACCCTTTCTCATTCAAACCTCAAAACACTTAATTCTTATTAAACATTTTTTTCAAATAAGATAAAAATGGAACGTGGTGGATACCACGCACTCCTGAGACTAGGATTCGAGATGGATATCTCGCTCATCCAAGTTCTCGCTATTACTCAAAAATACATCCAACCAATCAAACTCTTTTCTTCGCCGTCGTGCGATTAATCAGAAAACCATTTTCATAAACGAAAGACATATTGTCTTAAGACGATATAAAGCAATGCTTCTGCCATAATTGTTGAGTTGAGATAAGTGACGTTTTTCCGAATGTTGATTTGTGAATCCATTTGATGTGTGGTATACGTCCGCTCCTCATCTGTTTTGGGTAAAACAATGTTTTTGTCGATTAATACAATATAGCTTTCGCTAAAATCGACCAACAAACAAACATTTTCTACCCAGAACTACGTAAGCCTTGATTTCTCTGTTGAGATACGTAGGAGCAGGATTTGTAAATCTTGTCAGGCTCACTAATAAAAAACTTAGGTTTAGTCCTTCGTCAAAAATCCAAAAATATTCTCCTCTCATCCTTTCTTTCTTTCCCACTTAATAACCTGAAAAGCCTAACATTTCAAACTAACACTAATGCGCACAAATAACATAATGGTTCCCGTTGAGTACAACGGATGGGAGGGGTGCTAATACCTTCCCCTTGTGTAATCGACTCCCGAACCTTGATTTGGTTGCGACGACCAATAATCATTGTCGTTTTGTCTTGGGTTTTATCAATATTTCCCCTTTCCTTTTTAGGAATAAATAAAGTTCGGTGACGACTCTGTTTAGTCCATCATGCGAGCGTGCGATTGCGCTTCGCTTAGGTGGTGCTCTCATTTTTCGAGGTGCGACAGATGGCGACTATGCTGGGGACTGATACCCAATCCCTAAGTGAGTCAGCCCTAGTTAGGTCGTTTGTGTGCCTTTGTTTATTTACTTGTGTGGCTTTTCTTTCTTGTTTTTGCTATCTTTATTATCATATTGATATAATCTGTTGTATTGGTTTCATTATGCTTTGGTACTTGGATACTCTGATTGCAAACCATGTGGGAAAGACTTTTTACCCGAGTCTCGAGTAAAAACATAAGATAGGACAAGGTTGAGTAGTGCGGGTCCCCGAGATGAATTTCTCGTTGGGTCGGTGCGAGAACTTTACTTAGAGTAGATTCTTGAGAGGATTTTGTCGCTCGGCAAGTAAGTTGCCGTAAGCTTCGATATTTTCTTTAGGATCCATGACTCTGAGAGCCATTTGTAGAACCTTAGTTCTTTGTCCAAATAGGAAGGATGGTTGCGTAGCATGGGTCCGCGAGATGAATTTCTCATTTGATCGATGCGAGAACCTCACTTAGAGTAGATTCTTTAGATGGAGTTGATGCCCGACAAGTAAGTTGCCATAGGCAGCAAACAGTCTAATGGATCCATGACTCTAGGAACTTTTTGAAACCCTAGATCATACCTGGTGAGAACCTATTCTTAGAAAGTAATCAGATTCATCAGTGCCTCAGACTTTTGAACTAATATATCGAGGAAAATGCGTGGCTTGCATTGCATTCATTTGCATTCCATTGCATCTGCATCTCATCATAATACATGACATTTTCCAGACAAAATACAAAAAAACTCATCCATCCTTTGTCCATGATCAACAAAGTGATTCCTGACACGCGTTTAGAACAAAGAACCATGTCTAAGGAAAATTCAAGAAGCATTGAAGAAGGAAGGTTCAGGTACATATATCTTGATTTCTATGTTAGGTAATGAGAAAGGGAAAGGACCCATGAAACCCATCAAGGTTTTGTACCACAAGGAAGAGGTCAGGGATGTGGCTAACGAGATATCATCGTTTCCCGATAAGAGCATTGAGATATCACCTTGGATTTCCAATGTCAAGACCCATGCCAATGGCAGTAAAGGAGAAGCGAGTAGTGGATCCAAGAGGGTTGCATCTGATGATGAGATCGAAGGAAAAGAATTTGAAGATCGTCGTGCCAATATTAAAAAGCTTGTTGATCCCAACCTTCAAGTGGCTGAAAATGAGCAGTTAGAAATACCCAAAGTGTTATACCAACAACCACTACCTTTTGATCTTCATTACAAACAATCCTGGTTTATTTCTCATCCAAATCAACGAGCCCAAGGCCCGAGATATCGAAATCAACGTCAAAATCAGCCTAGGCCTCAAAATAACTTGGAAAGAAGAAATGATCCTCGTCATCCAAGCGTCATGACATATAGCCAACTTCTGCAGCCTCTGATTCAAAACTCGTTGGTGGTTCCCGAGTCTCTTAAGTCGGTTCCACAACCTTACCCACCCGGGTATGACCCAAATTTGCAATGTGGATATCATGCTGGATCAGAAGGGCATTCAACTGAAGACTGCAACGCTTTCAAAGCCAAAGTACAACAGTTGATTGACAACGGGTACATAGCCTTTCAAGAAGGAAGCTTAGTGGTAAACGTTAACCCATCGACCGGATAAGTGCGAAGATCTCAAGGGGTGTCCCCATAAGTTAATGGATCAAGTTTGAAGAAGTCATTCCCTAAAGCTGGCAATCATTTGGTTGTTTCAGCATTTCTTTTGTAGTTTCCTCACATGTTGATTGTTAATTGCTTTTAAGCATTGTTGTTTTCTTTGAATTGGTAAGATTAATGAAACTTTTATGCATCTTTTGAATTAATCCATTCGTATTCACTCGTTTTTCATCCATGTTAAAAACAAAAATACTCCTCTAATTCACTTTTGTTTATCAAACCGTTGTGTTAACAAAGATTGGAAGGAGGATGATGAAAACAAAACACCTGAAATTGTTGTGGTATGCTTTTGAGTAAAACCTTGTCGATGATGTAAGGCATTGTTTCAAATCCCCAAACACTGAAGAGATAAGGAGTTAATCCCTAGTCAACCACTTTGAGCCTAGAAGTTGGTGTTTATTTCGGATCTAAAACCCTTAATCTTAACCCGGGGCAGGGTAGTTGTGTTCAGATAGTTTGGTCGTGCATTTGATCTTTCAAAAAAAAATCATCCATATGTACACCCTCCATTTAGGTTCAACCACATGTTATCCTTCGCGCACATGTTGATGTGTCGAAGAAGTTGAGAAAAGCTAAAATTAGTGTTGGTTGATCCTCATCCACCAATAATGTGGCAGTCAACACGTGAAAAAGAAAAAACAGAAAAAAGTCCGCTAAGTCAAATACCACAAAATGACTTAGGCAAAAGTCAGGGCATCCCGATGGATCGAAAGCTTCAAAGAAGCGGTCCAGACAAATGGATAAAGAAAAACAAAAAAGGGGTCCTCAAATCCTCAACAAAAACAAAATAAGGTGACTGCCATTTCAAGAAAAACTCACCTTGAACCCTCATTTTCACTTTCGCACCTTCGAAGTCGAATGCGTGTATTGAATTAACTGAACATTGGAATTGGAGATCATCAAGAAGAAGGGGTGGGTAAAAATAAATTTTGAGCCTTATATCCTTTTGTTCAAAAGACCGTGAACCAGACCACGTTACAATCCTTAAAAGAACTAATTGAGGCAGAGTTTATTCTGAAAGCATACTACAACAAGGTTATGTTAACTTGACTCCAAACGATTTTTGTCAATCATTTGATCGCACCAACTTGTGTACTGCGAATGACTAGGTCATCATTATGTTCTTATCAGTGACCCATTCACTATATTTCACCCATTCATATAATAAACTTTGATTTCAAATTTTTGCATAAGCACTGCATTAAAATTACCATTTTTTGAATGAACAATCTTATTTGCAAGTCAACGCTTAGCATCAAAGAAATTCCAACAATATACGGTTGAAGAACTTGATAAAGTGAAAGAAGTCTTGTCAGGGGAAAATCACTTTGAGTATCGGTCAATCCAAGCCAATCACCCCAAGGTTCACTTAGCAAAAAGTGATTTGCTTTAAGACTCGAACTGGGCCAAGCCACCTCAGAAGCTCATTGAGTCCAACTATCCAAGGACAGTCAATCAAAATTCTACCATTCCAAGATTTGGTTAATCAGGGACAGACCACTGCAAGTTTCAAACACTTGGGGCAAGCCATCTCGAGGTAGTCTCATGGAAAGTTGTTTCCAAACTCACTTTCAAGGTGAACATCTTCAAAAACCCAACAGACTGGGGCAGGATGAGCCATAGAAGGGCAAAACCTCTTTCTTCATGCTTTCAAACTGCTCAAACAAATTCTGCCATACGTCAAGAACTTTTGAGTTTAAGACGAGTGCCCGGAAATTATGCTAGCACGATTTGTTAATCCTACAAAGGGATCCTATTTGCTAAGTTGTGCCTGCCAAGCTGGATAGAATTCTCTTTTGACAACATCTATCATAAAATATTTGGTTGAGTTCTCGGTGTTAAGGAATCATGAGCTTCCATAAAAAGCCTTTATAAACTCCCAGTCCACTCAAGTGTCAGCATTCTCATAATCATGATCATTCATATATCATGCATAAAAGAATTCAAATCATGCATAGCCGAAATGTACTTGATGCTCATTTTGCATTGACCCAGGTCTTGTTGTTGATCCTATATTCTTTGACCTCTAATTCTAGTTTTTCTTTGGTGCCCTTAAACCATCATCCGGTTTCCGTAGTCATTTTCAAATCCAACTCAGTTGGCACCTATCAAAATTGCGTCCATGAGGTTCAATTCCTTTTTGGATTATCTGATGAATTTCCGGATTACTCCTTGGTTTATTGATGTATTTCCATAACTTGTCTGATGTGTCTCCAGATGTTTCCTCACCTATCTGGTGTATGCTCAAATATGTTTGGCTTGTATTCTGATGTATTTCTAGAATTTCCTTGATGTATTCTCGGATGTGTCTGTATTCTGCTGTATTTCCAGAATATCACTTATAATTCTGATGCATTTCCAGAATTCGTTTCTTTTACTCTCTGATGAATTCCCGGACATGTCATTTTTGTCCTGACGCACTTCCAGAACCTTTATGTCATTCCCTGATATTATTTCAAGACTCATTGGTGTCTCATAAAATTCAGGTGTTGCTAGGCATTATTCCAAGCTCAGTGGTCACTAGAACTCATTTTAAACCCAATTTTCGTTGGCATCACTGTCACTCCATTTGTAAATACAATCGTGTTTGGTATCTAGAGTTTGGTCGTTGCCAATATCGTTTAAAATCCAGTTGTTGCTGGCAAACTCCATTGTAGCCAATAATTATTTTACTATTACCCTCAGTCAAAGTCCAATTGTTGTTGGCAAATTTGTTAAAAGCTGGTTGTAATCCATTACTTACAGTCAAAGTCCAATTGTTATTGGAAAAATCCGTTAAAAGCTGGTTGTAATCCATTGCTTACAGTCAAAGTCCAATTTTTGTTGGCACCTATCCGTTAAAAGTTGGTTGTAATCCATTACTTACGGTTAAAAGTCCAATTGTTGTTGGCACCTATCCGTTAAAAGTTGGATGTAATCCATTACTTACGGTTAAAAGTCCAACCGTTGTTTGGCACGTACAGAGAGTTTAATTACCCTGTCTTTCCTAATGGTTCCGTGGAAGTCATGTATGACTCATCATCTTGAGGAATTCCCAGAAGCTTGGAGATTTTTCGTGTTAGAAAACTCCAATGATGTTGGTTTTGTTTGATTTCTCTGTAAAGAATCATTGTAGCCTTTTGCGTGGATGATCTACTTATAAGAAGACTCCCGCTTATCTTTGTTTTGCATAAATTCCCTGTTAGGAATCTCCAAAATCTGTGATTGGATGAATTTCTTGTGAGAAATCTCCAGAACTATCAAATGCATTATAAAGTGTCAGGTCATGTATGAGCCTGTTGATGGAACTTTCTTTGTATGTTTTCCAGTATTGTCAGGTCATGTTTGAATCTGTTTATGGAACCTTTTTGATATCCCCCAACATTGTTAGTTCATGTCTGAACCTGCTGTCAGAACCGTTCTTGGTATTCCCCAGCATTGTCAGGTCATATATGAACCCGTTGCTGTTGAGCCTTTATTCCAGTATTACCAGGTCATGTCTGAACCTGTTTTGAAGAATCTTTTTCTTTGATTATTCCAGTGTTGTCAGGTCATGTATGAACCTGTTGGTGAACCTTTTGTTCCAATGTTGTCAAGTCATGTATGAACTTGTTGTGGAAATTTTCTCAAAATATTCAAGTTGTAGTAAGTCATGTGTGAACTTACTGTCAAAATATCTGGTGTTCTAAGTGTCGTTTGTCAAATTTCACTTCGATTACTCCCTAGTGTGTGTCTGACTCTCCAGCAGGATTGTTATCCCCAGCGAATTGGTTGTACATTATTTGTCTATTTCCCTGTGGGCCATCAGAGCTCCCCACAGATTGGATTGTTTGTTATAACATCTCCTGTTAAAAGTTCACCGTATCCCTAACAGATAAAATTCAAAAAATAAAGTCTTTCACCCATGCATATCATATCATAGCATTTGCATTTTTCAGGATCAAAATCTGGGTCTCCATGGTATTTAACCATCCCCCACTGCGATCCGATGAAAAGTGTTGTTTCATTTTCCTCTGGTGGAGGATGTTTAAATAGGGGCAACTGTCATACCCTGATTTTGACCTTGAAAATTTTTCCCCATCAATCACTCGTTTGCTTGAGAAGGTAGCACTAGAAATTTGGTCCTTGCAATTTATTCTTCTCATTATGGCCAACAACAATAAGCTTAGAACCTTAGGCATCAGTAGTACGAAAACTATATCAATTTGTTGCTGAATTTGATCTCCGTTTATTATATACTGAAGCCAGAGGAGTCACTTTTAGAAAGGTTTATGGAAATATGTCCATCGTTGCATTTTTTGAAACCTAAGCTATTAAGGACTTTGTTAATCAAAAGGAATCATGAACTTATGAACAAGGATGCAATGATTTTGGCTCTTGAATATTGTTACATAACTTGCGAGAATCCATGCATTTTGACACACTCTTTGGCTTGCCGTTGTTGCCACTCGCGAATGGTCCCTTTACATTAGTTGATAAGAAGGGAGTTGGAGAAAGAGTTTACATTGCACGTGTTAATGAACATGGCCTTCTCAAAAATTCCATTCCTCATCAACTTGTAATTAATGCTATTCTAGAAAAAGTTCATAAAAAAACTCTGTTACATTGCCCCAACAGATAGCACAAATATTTCTTTCTTGACATGCCATGTGCTTGAGAAACTTCTCGTGAAATTACTTCCTGTAGAGTGGCAACATGCTTCACAAGTAAGTTGGACTCCTGGCATTCATGGCCAACCAAGTTTAGAATGGTTGCAACTGCTATGGAATTATCTGAAATCGTATTGTGAGGATCTTCTAATTTTTTTCTAAGTGGCCTATATTGCCTGTTGGTAATGATTGCTTGATGCAGTTAACACCCAAATTCAAATGTGATAAAAGTAATGGTCAGAGATTTTGCGGCAGCCACATTCTAGAGGTTGTATTGAGTTTGCGGGTGCACTTTGTGCTTTATACTTAATCGATAAGGAAGGGAGGCTAACATAATGGAAGTATCAAATGATAGAAATAGTAGAAATAATTCAAGTACAAGGAGGATAACAATAATGGTTTACAAAACAATTAAAATGGTTATCGCGGCGGAAAATTCAGGATCTTCTGGTTACAGTTTGCAGCAGAACCATAATCATTCAGGTTTCATTCAATCAAGTGTTGATAATGATGCTATTGCGTTTTCCGACGGGTTGATGAATTTTCAAAGCTACTCTTCTTGTATAATCTCAAGAAGAAACAGCTCGACACAGGATCTTAGTCTTTCTCTTCATTAATTCCAAGACAATTCAGCAGTTGTAAGTGAGAGCCTTCATGCTAATTCTTTCCATGTGTGCGTGACCTGCAAAGGACCAACCGAAGATGTAAATTTATCATGCATATGACAGCTCAATAGAATATGCCATGTTCTAAGAATTCTGCAAAACTCACCGACTCTGCAATGCACATGAAGGGTGACTTAGGACATGTATATGGGCTTCAGTGGAGACACTTTGGTGCCAGGTATACTAACATGCACGATGATTATGTCGGCCAAGGGTTTGATCAGCTTTTAGATGTTTTCAACAAGGTGATTTTATCCATGTTCTTGGAGATGCACACGTTTACCAAACTCATGTGAGGCCTTTGCAGGAGCAGCTTCATAACCTGCCAAAACTTTTTCCAACTTAGAAAAATCAATTCAAAGAAGAAAGATATAGACTCTTTTGTGGCTACTGATTTCAAGCTCATTAACTATAATCCTCACCAAAAGATTGAGATGAAGATGGCTGCTTAAAATAAGAGATACCTTAGTCCCCATTTCAGGTTGTTTCTACTGTCTGAAATAAGGCAGCAACAATTTCGTCAGCTAGAAGCAAGTAGAGAAATGTTGCAGCATTAACAGGATCGTTGGACAAACCTCCCAGCAAATACGAGAAGAATTTAAAGGTCAAGGATGATTCTGATAACTTAAACCGGATGTTCATTTCAGGCCTAAGCACAGTTGCTTTGGTTGGTGTAATTTTAATCCAACTGTCAGCAAGCATCCGCTGTTGTCGTTCTCTCCGCCGAAGTTATCACTTCCATCACTTGGACAACCTGCAATAACAGCATCACAGGAGAAGTTTCTGCTACTAATGCAGATGGGGAAGCTGCATTAAGACATGTAGAAGATGAGGCAGATTATATGGCACTGAAGAAAGTCGAACTAGAAGAAGCCATGGATAATCAAGAATTTACTTACACTAGAAGCCTGACACTTGAAGAGGCAACGGATGCAACCCTTTTTACAGTTCTATCACCCATTATCCTGCATAACAACAGCTGCATTTTGTATTCCTGCACGAAAAAAAATTGATCGGGATAATAATGTTATTCAAGTTGATTATCTTGGTCCCAACACGTGAGTTGGCTTCGCAAACATCTCAAGTGTATAAAGAGTTTGGAAAGCATTTGAAAATCCAAGTTATGGTTACAACAAGAGGTACTGGTCTAAAGACAACATCCTACAATTGACACATTGAAGAAGTATTCTCCATGCGCTTACAGTACCCGGGTGGATGGGGGCACGACTGCGCTTTACAATGAATCGGAGGAATGTGCAGCTAGTTTCGTTAAGAAGCCAGTTGCTTTGATTTTTGGAATGGGCTATGTGACTAACTCTGCTATCCTCCCGGTCTTTATGTGAATGGAAGTTTGGTTATTAGTGATTCACTCAACCACAACTCAATTGTCAATGGTGCAGCAGCCTCGGGTGAACTATACTGCACTCAGAACACACAACCTGCAATAACAGCACAGTTCAAACTGTCAAACGCATCAAATCTTCCATTGCCAAACCTATCAAATAAATCAAAGAAATAGAATGTAGGAATCATTTACAAAAGCCTTGCTTTATCACATTCAGATCGACTAATTTGGAGAGTGTGTTAAAAATGCATGAAGAGCCTAAGCTATTGCAGAGGGACTATGTGCTTAAACTGAGAAGAAAATGGAATGATCACCTGTTGCATTGAGATGGGATGGTTTGAGTCTGCTCATGACATTTTGAATGATTTAGAGACTGCAGGGTCGGAAATTGTATCAGTTCATAGACGAATATAAGTTGCAGCAAGTGAGAGTAACTTACCATTGATAGATGCAAGATAACAAAACTTCGGTACGGCTTGATCTTGAGCTTGTGCAGAAGTGGAGTTGATGCAATTGTGCAGAATACAACAACAACACAAAGTCAGTATGAATTTCGAACAAAAGAAGAAACAAGTCCTATTTTCTTCTAAGTGGGTTCACAGTGGTGAAACTTTTCTCACCGGTGGTAAAATTCCACAAGCAACCCAAAAAAAGGAATCAAGACGAATTCAAAGTAAGAAAGTACATGGATCGTATTACCTGTTCTAGATCAAATACCAATTGAGACAGACAAGCTGTGAGCACCCTAAAGAACTTCCAAAGGGATACCCTTTTGATCTCCATAGCCAAATCAGAAACCCTAACAGGGTGAGTATAAAAAGAGAGAAAAAGTGAGATAGCGGTGAGAGAGAAAAACCCTAAAAAATTTAAGAAGAAAGCGGAAACGGAAAGCTGTAAAAGGCATTGATTCGGAAGGAGAAAGCAGAGAGGGGGTCACGTACCTGTTCGTTCACCTCCGAGACATTCCGATCTGGTAGATTTCTTTCCTTTTCGCCGTTCCATGATCAAATGCGTAAACATTAGGTTTTGGGATTTGGTTTGTCTTCTGCATTTTGGTTTCGTCTTAATACCTAGGTTTGGTTACTGGTAGTAAAGTTTGATTATGTTTCCTGCTGAGGATAGTTGTAAGCTGAGATGAGAGAAGAAGAGGCGAAGCAAAATGCTTCGTATTCAGCCGTGTGTTTGTTTCCAAAACAAACTTTGAAGGCCAAAAGTAATTGATGCCTTTCCCACTGCCCCATGTTCTACTGTTCTTCGTTTCCCCAAGAGCATTAATGGCTCTCCATCTTCCCCATGTGATCGGTGGGATTTTGTCTCCCACGCGTCTTCCTGCGGAATAGGAAGAGGCTTTCCACAGATCCGGCCATTTGGGTCAGTTTGGAAAATGGGTCTTCATCGACCCAGGCCCATACTATTTAGGACCCTTTGCTTAGGTTGGGTTTTACTCTAAAATAACCCAGCAGCCCATCTCGTTTTAGTAGTTTTTTATTTTAATTTATCTTGATATATTCTTGTTTATATATTTAAGTTGTTGTTAAGGAAACAAATAACCATAAGTGGCCGAGTGGAGAGAGAGCAATTCCACTTACTTTAGTGGGATGGGTTCGATACTTGGGATTAGCATATCTCCATTTATTTTATTTTTTATGCTTTCTATTTTAATTAAAAAATTTACGCTTGTTGATTTTATTTATTCCGGTTTAACTGTTAATGTGTTGTAAATAATTTGTTTATTTATTTATTTATTTCGTTCGGTTTACT
The DNA here is from genome assembly GCF_024323335.1 of Lathyrus oleraceus. Classification (NCBI taxonomy): domain Eukaryota; kingdom Viridiplantae; phylum Streptophyta; class Magnoliopsida; order Fabales; family Fabaceae; genus Lathyrus; species Lathyrus oleraceus. The sequence continues at coordinate 425,138,738 of NC_066580.1, forward strand.
TTTGGGCATATTCTCCATGAACTCACACGCCATATCAATTTAATTGACCAACACCTCAAACCTTCACATTAATCCTTCCGTTCAAACGTATCTTTTTTATTAAAATTTGAAGAAAAAGATTATCCTGGATGGAATATCCAGTCATAATCCCGAATATTAGGCTCGAGCTGTAAGAGCTTGTAAGCCATAAATATTCGTCTTCTCTCCAAAACACCTGTAAATATCTCAAACCATCATCTGAATAAAATTTGAAGAAAAAGATTATCCTGGATGGAATATCCAGTTATAATCCCAAATATTAGGCTCAAGCTGTAAGAGTTTGCAAGCCATAAATATTCGTCTTCCCTCTAAAACATTCGTAAATATTTGAACCTTTTCTCTAAGCAATATTGGAAAGAAACAGACTGCCTGGGTGGAATGTTCAGACGTAGTCCCGAATATTAGACCCAAGCTATAAGAGCTTGCAAGTCACAAGTACTCGTATTTCAAACTCCAAAATATTTAATTCCTATCTTAACCTCTTTCAATAAAGATGGAAATGGAACCTGGTGTATACCATGCACTTCTGAGACTAAGATTCGAGGTGGATGCCTCGCCTGTCTTAACTCTCGCCATCATTTAAAATTGTCAATGCGGTTTTCTTCAAACCCTTTCTCAATCAAACCTCAAAACACTTAATTCTTATTAAACATTTTTTTCAAATAAGATAAAAATGGAACGTGGTGGATACCACGCACTCCTGAGACTAGGATTCGAGATGGATATCTCGCTCATCCAAGTTCTCGCCATTACTCAAAAATACATCCAACCAATCAAACTCTTTTCTTTGCCGTCGTGTGATTAATCAGAAAACCATTTTCATAAACGAAATACATATTGTCTTAAGACGATATAAAGCAATGCTTCGACCATAATTGTTGAGTTGAGATAAGTGACGTTTTTCCGAATGTTGATTTGTGAATCGATGTGTGGTATACGTCTGCTCCTCATCTGTTTTGGGTAAAACAATATTTTTGTCGATTAATACAATATAGCTTTCGCTAAAATCGACCAACAAACAAACATTTTCTACCCAGAACTACGTAAGCCTTGATTTCTCTGTTGAGATACGTAGGAGCAGGATTTATAAATCTTGTCAGGCCCACTAATAAAAAACTTAGGTTTAGTCCTTCGTCAAAAATCCAAAAATATTCTCCTCTCATCCTTTCTTTCTTTCCCACTTAATAACGCGAAAAGCCTAACATTTCAAACTAACACTAATGCGCACAACTAACCTAATGGTTCCCGTTGAGTACAACGGACGTGAGGGGTGATAATACCTTCCCCTTGCGTAATCGACTCCCGAACCTTGATTTGGTTGCGACGACCAATAATAATTATCGTTTTGTCTTGGGTTTTATCGATATTTCCCCTTTCTTTTTAGGAATAAATAAAGTTCGGAGGCGACTCTGTTTAGTCCATCATGTGAGCGTGCGATTGTGCTTCGCTTAGGTCGTGCTCTCATTTTTCGAGGTGCGACACCTACATTGGTAGGACTTCACACAACCAAGGATCCAAGAGAATTGATGAGAATTAAGAGAGAATTGAAGAGAAGAAAAAATCTGGAAAATACCTTCAATGCTGTGTAGAATTTGATTGCTCTCGCTTTGATTCTTGCTTGATCTCACTCAGGAAGCTTGCAGAAGTATATTAGAATGGAACAAAAGCTTTGGATCCCTGGAGTTTTGAGTCTCCAAACAGTGACATTCAAACTCAATTTTCAAAGAAAATTCTCAGGTTTCTCCTTTCAAATGTGAGGGTTTAGGGTAATAGAGCAAAGTTGGCACGCAAGGGTCCTCAATTATGATGCTAGAGGTCTCTATTTATAGTTGCAGCTTGTGATATTTGCACCTTCAAATTCAACTTCCAAATTTGGAAATGGATGATGCATGTTTGCATGGGCGTGTACAGGCCCATGAAGTCACTCAATTAGGTCCATAATCAAGTGTGAATGAATCTGAAAGTGAATTGGAATGTAAGGCAAATGTGTACAACTATTTGAAGTTTGATCTTTTCCAAATGATGATGTCCTGTTCAAGCCATGCGCATATCGCTCAAACCTTGTCCAAAATGGACAAAATTGGACTCTTTGGAAAGGTTAGACAAAGAGGAGAAACTTTTATTTTAAACACTTTTCCATTTTAAGCTTGTATCATGATGAATTTTGAGGTGGAAGTTTGGAAATTTTAACATATCAAAAATTTTTTAAGTGTCAAACCATATGTTCACTTATTCCACCTTGGCTAACTTTTTATGTGTGCTTCAAATGAGGAACGTGTCTTCATCAAAGTTGTATCTATTTCAAAATCCTTCAAAATGGTTACCAATTTGATCTCATTTGGATTTGATATGAATGAGTTATGCATTTTTGAAGTTGAGGAAAATCACTTGTTCAATGGCATTGGTCCAAAATGACCTATAATGTATCCCCATATCACATGCTCATAAAAGTTGAGTTAGATCTTACTCAAAACATAAAAGTTTAATTATACACATTGAATTTGATTTTGCAACTTGTAAATCTTTCATCTCATAAAAATCCAGCAAGTTATGGCCTTGGGAAGTTGACCTCTAAATTAGGGTTTAGACAAAATGACCTATAATCTTTCATCATAAAAAATGACTTTCCAAGAAAAACTAGCTCTAGACCTCAACATGAAAGTTGTTTGGATTTTCATTTAGAGTAACGTTTATATTGGAATCATTTTCATATGATAAACATTGTAGGAGATAGGGTCTAAGGGACCCCAGTTTTGATTAGATGAAATTGTTTGGTCAACCACCATCAACCAACTTGCTAACTTGCAAATATCTTGACTTTTGGGACTAATGGGAGATAATATATGCATAAGATGATGAGATTTGAAATACCCCTTGAAATATTTTACCAATTGTTGAAGAAGCTTGGTGAAGAAGTTACACAAGATACCCAGATGCACTAGGGTTTCCAAGGCAAACCAATTCCAAACTCTTGAAGGATTTTTTTATCATAATACCATGTAAAGATCATAAGGACTCATATATGATGCCTGAAGCCATTGTGGATCATTTCTTGGTTGAGATCTTAGAAATTAGGGTCTTAAACCCTAGATGTGAGCTTGATAAATCAAAGGTGATCATGTGCCTTACCTACAAAAGAGTTAGACAAATGAAAAGACATATTTTTGGTATTTTAGTTAGTAAAATAACAAGTATGATACAATCACATAGTGCTTGGTGATCTCTCCCAAAACAAACACAATGAGTGAGGGATCTTAGGGTCAAAATTGGGGTCTTACACATGTGGATCGCGAATCAGAGTCTATCCAGCAAAAGTAGGGAAATGAAAAATCAAACAAAGAGGAATCATATGAAAATCCTCAGTAAGAACAAAATCACGTGGCTACAAACTAAACAGGAGTTGCATGACCGCCACTCCAAGAAGAAAACTCTATGGGTTCATTTTCATCCCCAAATCCTTTTGGAAGATGAGCGCTTGTATTGAACTAGATGAACATATGACTGGAGAACATCACGAAGAGTGGGTGGGTTAGGATAGGTTTAAGCCTTAAATTCTTTTTTCTGAAACTGTGAACCAGGCCACGTTACAACCCTTAAAAGACCTAATTGAAGCAGGGTTTAGTTCGAAAGCGTACCTTAGTCAGTATAATTGTGTTAAAACTGACTTCTTAATGGCTTGCTTATCATTTGTGTTGGTATCGATATGATATTCTCATTAGTGATTCATTCACTATATGTCATAATTCCAGTGAACAAGATGGGATTTCAAAACTAGCATAAACAGGACATTAGCATTATCATTTCCAAAATGAACTTGTCTTACTCATGAGTAAGCATATGACATCCATGAATCTGCTAAAATGAACATGAATTGAGGAACTTGATAATTCAAAAGTGCAGAATACCTGAGACCTCCATTGAGTAGGGGAGAGCCACTTCTCTTGATCATACCAGAGCAGAATTCTAAAGACTCTGTCAAGCAGAAAGACAAAATCGCTGCAAGATTCAATCGATGAGAAGCAGTCACGTCGAGATTAGATAAATATCTCTGAAGACCAATTAGTCAGGGGCACTCCCTCAAAGATCAGCCAGCCAGAGGTGATGTTTCTTCAAGGCTCACACTGGGGCAGGCCACCCCAAGAGTACAAGAAGTCAATCTCTCTTAGGTGGTTAATCAGAGGAATGCAGTTCCAAAACACTAGGATACATTAGATTAAGACAATCTACGAGAAGTTGCTTCATAGCTTGTGACTGGGGAAATCCGTGAAGATACCCAACAGACTAAGGCAAGACCGTCCAAAGAGAGGAAGGCTCTCTCTCTTCCCGTGAAAGCTTTTCAGACCCAGCCTGGGGAATCAGAAGGTCCATGTCAGATTCTTCCTCCAGCAATATCAAGAAGTCGAAAGTCGGGAAGTCATGCGAGACGCAGCCCATACCCTATCAACCATAAGCCTTGCAACCTAAGCTAATTCTTCTCAGCATTCATCACACCGTACCCAAGATTGGGGCATTCGTAGACCTTCATATCATTGCATAAGCCTGTCATGCATAACTCATATCATTCTATTCATGTATATCATCCAGCATAGCATGAAGCTCTCTAACAAGAAAGAAGCAAGCCCAAAACTCCCTTGGCACTATTCAACAACCCATTTCCATTGGCATCTTTCCACAATCCACCCCGTTGGCATTACAAAATAGAAAATAAATTACCTTTTTAACCCTTGATAAGCTCCTAGTTGGCAACCCCGACATGATTTTTTAAAAGTCATTCCTTTTCGCTTATCTGTCGTAAGCTTGTTGCCTCCTCCATGGAGATGATTCCATTGAGATAACTCTCTTTTCGTGAGTTTATTTCGTTGCTTGGTGCACGAAATCATGTCTCCCCCTCGTTGCCTTTCGCACGAGAAGGTTTGTCTCTGTCAAGACTTTGCCTTTTGATTTTCTTCGAAATACCCAATGTAGGTTTGGTGAGCCCCGGGAAGGGTAACCATGTTTCGAAACTTCATCCCCGCCTTTGTGCTTGTGGGACCCCTGAGGTTTTCGTGCCTACAGCAAAGTGCCCAATTGGCATAGCCTGCCAAAGCCCATACCTTGTTTGGCAAACCTCTTGCAAAGTCTGATCCTCATTGGAAAAACCCTTTTTAAACCCAGTTCATGTCTGTGGTGATTCCTATCCCTACCCAAAGAAACCAGTTAAACAATCATCAGTTTCTATCACTTTTTTTCAATACCCGACGGTATTGATATCCCTTCGCTCATCAGTGTCTATCACATTTTTTTCAATCCTCGTTGGTACTGATATCTCTTTTCTCCAACCGCAGAGTTGTAGATAATCACATTTTTTTCAGTTTCATATACTACGATGTTGTTACCTCTAACCCCAGAGTTGAGAGACTATCATATACCCAATTTTAGATATGATGCCAGTTCCCACTCCAACCTCAGAGTTGTCGCTCCTTCCTTATTTCCAACCTCAGAGTTGTTGTCTATTTCTCTCATCTCCAATCTCAGAGTTATTGTCTTTCTCTTATGTCCGACCTCAGAGTTGTATGTTTCTCATTCCCAACCCCAGAGTTGATGATAACCTTTCTTATTTGCATCCTCGGAGTTGTTTCCCCTTTCTCCAACCTCAGTTTTGTTTCCCTTTTTCCAACCTTAGTGTTGTCGCTCCCTTTTCCAACCTCAGTGTTGTCGCCCCTTTCCCAACCTGAGTGTTTCTGCCTCTTTCCAACCTCAATGATGTCGCTCCTCTTCCGACCTCAGTGTTGTCTCCCCTTTTCCAACCTCGGTGTTTTTTCCCCTTTTCCAACATCAGTGTTGTTACCCCTTTTCCAACCTCAGTGTTGTCGCTCCCTTTTCTAACCTCAGTGTTGTCGCCCCTTTCCCAACCTCGGTGTTGCTACCTCTTTCCAACCTCGATGTTGTCGCCCCTCTTCCGACCTCAGTGTTGTCTCCCCTTTTCCAACCTCAGTGTTGTTACCCATTTTCCAACCTCAGTGTTGTTTCCACATTTCCAATCTTAGTGTCGTTCCCCCTTCTCCAACCTCAGTGTTGTTGCCACCTTTTCCAGCCTCAGAGTTATTGTTTACCGTTTATCTTTCAACCTTAAAGTTGAGTATTTGTTTGTTTCCAACTTCGGATGTGACGTTTACCATTTTTTGCTCCCAGCCTCAGAGTTGAGCAACTACACTTTTTTCAACTTCGGAGTTGATGTATCTCTTTATCTAGCCTCAGAGCTGAGTATCTACCTTTTCCAACCTCAGAGTTGCCGTTTATCCCTCTCTACCCTCTGCCTCAGAGCTGAAGGTCTATCTTTTTTCAGCCTCAGAGTTGAACGTCTACCTTTTTCCAACTTTGGAGTTGATGAACCTCTTTATCCCTATCCTCAGAGTTGAATGTCTACCTTTTTCCCAACTTTCGAGTTGTTGAATTCCTTCTTGTCACCTGCCCTCATAGTTGATGTCTATCAATCCAACCTCAGAGTTGACGCCTATCTTTGTTCTCGGCCTTAGAGTCGATGTTCATCCCATTGTATCCAACCCCAAAGTTGATGTTTATCTCTTCTCCAGCCTTAGAGATGATGTTGATCATAATTTGTTTCCAACCACAGAGTTAAGAATATCCAGTTTTACCCCAGTCGCAGTATTGAGGCCAAAATATCTCAATCCCCAGCAATCAGTGTTGGTCATGTTTTTGTCCCCAGCCTCGGATTTGACGACCAACTACCTACTTTCAGATTCCCACATTGTCTTCCCCAGAGGAGTCATCTTTCACCCCTTTCTCCCCAATGGAAAATTATTCTCAGCGCTTGCTAGGGAGCTTTGAAAAAACAAAAATAGAAAGAAAAACTTGTTAATAAAAAATGGAGAGCTTGTTGTATGAAAAAAAGAGATTGATCTCATTGCATTAGCATACTACATACGCATACCTAACTTTCCATAGCTACCCATTTAACCAGATAACATTTCAATCCCCAGCAGTTGCCTTGCACAAAAGCTATCTTGCTTACCCTATACATCAATGGAGAATTTCTTTGTGACCTATCTTCACATTTCATTTGTTCTTGGTGGGCAAACTTTTCGATATTCTAATATTTAATCCTCTCCTACCTTGAATTCCTGGAAGCTGTTACTATCCATACATTCAGGTTTGAGAAGATTAAATAGGGGCAGCTGTCATACCCCAAAATTCACCTTACCTTTCACAAAGTTCATCTAGGTCACTAACCCTAAGCATTTGCGTCTCCTGATAAGCATTCATTTCATCTACATATCCATTATATCATAACACATTCCACTCGCATTTGAAAAACGTAAAATCATGGTTTCAAGGGTCTTTATCACACAAGGCGTTGAATAAAATGCGAGCCTTTCATCTTGGTTGTCTTCAGCATGGAACATAACTTCAAAACCTGATTCTTGGACCATAGTTATGGTCATGGCATTGATTCAAGGATGTTGGATTGTGAGCATCAAGATCATTCAGGTCCCTGAAACCCTAGTTGTTGACTATGGCATCATCATCAATGGATTCACTCAAGGCTTCACATGTTCAAGTCTAGTGCAAAGGAATTACAAAGTTCATTAGTTCAAGACCATAGAAGGAAAGGAACACCCCCATAACATGGGATACGCCTAAGATGCAGCAGAGTATCTGAAAATCCCTAAGAATGCTCCATATGTTTGGAGTAATCTAGGAAGGGGCGACGTTTAGAGTCACCAAGAAATCTACCTCAAAGGAAGTAAAAGGGACTAAGACCCACAACTCATGAGTAACGAGCATATGGAGATAAAATTATGGGGTATATGGTTCCATAGAGGTGTCGATATTGGCACTTTTCGTCCCTGAAAAGGGCTTCAATACCATATCTTCCTCGCTTCCTATGCTAGAGAATCTAATTCCCCCACGAAACCTATTGATCATATCAGTATTGGAATATTGGGAAGAAATATCTTGGACGTGAACGATTTTTAATTTCTTACCCATTAGTACTATTTTTGGTTGTAGGAAAGAAATACAATGGAGGGAGGATTTTTCACTTTCCCTAATATTGCCCTCGGTAAGGATATTTTTCAAGAAGGGAGAAAATGGGAAAGAGGAGAATAGGGCTGAATATATAAAGAAAGGGTTTTATTTGAAACAATATATTAGAAACCCAATACCGCAGGTAACAAATTTACCCAATGGGGTAACTGCCAAGAGAAGTGGAAAATTTTCTACACCTGGAAGACGCGTGTAAGTGAAAAAGGCCGAATTAATTTCCCCAAGAAACGCTATCATGAGTTTCATTAAATTTCACTCATACATTTTTGCCACTAAAACATTCAAGCTTCTAATGACAGACTATCATTGCGTATATTTAGTCGAAGAATCAGAGCAAAACAAGTGAAAGTCAAGTAAATATGAGGAAGAATGACCAAATATTTAGGGAAAAATAGTTAAGTGTGCGAATTGTGGTCTTAGTGAAAATTTGAGTGAAAAAAAGGAGAAAAGAAGAGTGAAGCTTCAGAAATAATCACATATACCATCGTGCAGCATCGCTCACGCGATAGGGCATTAAAAGCTGCATCATGTGCACGATACAGGGTATCACGCGCGCGATGGTCAGTTTTTTGGGTCTTTTTTTTACGCATCTTGGTCCATTCTGATGCCTTTAAAAGGGGATTTTACTTTCACAAGGGTTACGAAAATTGGAGATTGAAGCACGAATTAGAGAGCACAAGTGATGATTTTTGGAGAATTTGAAGCCATTGGAGGCCATCTCTTCAAGGGACTTCTTATGTTATCTTTATTTATCAATTGTGGTATTTTTAATTACACCATGAGTAGCTAAACTCTTATATGGTAAGTATTGATATTGTTTTTTTTTATTTCTTTTTTTATATATAAAGTGATAAAAAAAGAAAGTAAAAATGAATGAACACAAGATGATAAATTCAAAAAGATGCATGCTCATTTCATTAATATTACTGTTCAAATACAAATTGAACTTAATCAACAAGGAAATTGAAAATTATAACAACATGGTTTAATGACTATCAGTATCTAGGATGAGTTTTCATGTCTTATCCATTGGCTTTAGGATGTGACTTCTTGAGCTTGCTTCATGCTTCACTCTCCATGTCCTGAAAGAGGGTTGCTTCTGACATTTGGGCCCACATCTTTGAAAGATAAGATCTTACTGTTGATCAGATCTTGGACCATGGCCTTTAGTGAAAAACATCCATCAAGTGAGTTCCCAGGTGCCCTTTCATGATATTTGCAGTGAGCATTACGATCATACCAATAAGGATACGACCATGGCAACGAAGGAAGTGATCTGGAGACCATTAAACCTTTCTAAAGTAAACATGGGTACAAATGACTGTAACTCATGGGATAGGATCGAATTGAGGAATATTCCTTCAATTATTGCGATTTTGATTGGTCGGTGCATTGGGGTTTTGAGGAGCCTAGGGCCTTGGATGTTGATAATTCTGAGCGACAGGCGCTTGCTAATATGGAGGTGCTACCAGGTTCTGCTGGTACCCTTGAGTAAAAGGCCGTTGATAAGCAGGAGGAATTACTGGCTGGTAAGTGGGTGCAACATCAACTATATAAGATTGTGTGTCGTATGGCATGGGCATTACCGACTATTGATATAACAAAGGTTGGTGTAGCCTCCTTTGGTGAGATCTCCCCTTGTCAACATAAATAGCACTGTTCTCTTCCTAATTTCTTCTTCTGGAAATATCTAAAGAATTTCTTTGGAGCAATGGATGCCGCCAGCATTGTTGAGAATCTTGCCATCTTTTATCCCCTTCTTAATCCGGTCCCCAATTGCAATTAGATCAACGAATCCTGAAGCTCCACTACTGACCAGATTGTCAAAGTAGGGATCCTTCAAGGTATCCACAAATATGCCAGATATTTCTTTTTCACACAAGGGAGGCTCCTTTTAGGAAGCCAACTCTCTCCAACATTGGGCATATTCTTTAAAGGGCTCCCTTTTCTTCATTTCCATATTCTGAAACTGCCTTCAGTCTGGTGTCATGTCGATGTTGTACTTGTACTCTTGAAGGAAAGCATTATCCAAATCCTTCTAGCTTTGGATACGACTTTTCTCCAAGCCCATATACCACTTCATCGAAGCTCCGCTCAAATTGTCTTGGAAACTGTGTATGAGTAGTTTATCGTTCTTAATATGAGCCTCCATCTTTCAGTAGTATCTCACCAAGTGGCTCTTCGGACAAGTATGGCCCTTGTACTTCTCAAAGTTAGGCATTTTGAATTTGGTCGGGATAATTAAATTCGAGACTAAACACATATCCATGGTAGCTGCACCAAAGATATCACTGCCTTCTATGGCCTTTACCCTCTTCTCTAGAGTTTGATACTTTTCTTTTACTTTAATCACCTCCTCCTTCTCTTCTGGATCTTGTTGTGAGAACCAACATCGTGGTAAGCATAGTAAGGATCACCGAAGGGTCCTTGTGCCATAGTATAGACTGCAGGTGGTGGTGGCATCTCAGGAATTACTGACAGTTGTACCACGTTCTGAGTGGGTCACCTTATTCCAAAAGCATTAATAAAGGGTGGAGAGTATTTTTGTGGCACCAAACACTGGCCATATAGTGTTAATCCTTGGGGGGCTTTATCGCTCGAATGAAGGGCATATGATTTCATAGATCATGGTATGCATAGGAGGATCCTCCTTAGTAGCTAACGCTTACAACATCTCCATCATATTTTCCCCATCACCCCTTTTAGTTCATCGATGTCTCCTCTTATTTATTCAATCTTTCTTCGTATGTTGGCTCTAGTCCCGTAGTTGTGTCGGGGAATCAGCTTTGAACTGGAAGAAGAAGGACGAAATAAGTTTTTATTTGATGATCAATGATATGCATGCATGCTGATGGAATGCGACTGCATGATTTTTTTGTTGACATGCAAAAGATCTTTTTATGAAAATTCAATGTTATGCCATGCATGTTTTTTTGGTTTTTAAGCAATATGGTTTCAAAGGTCCAGGTCAGCATGACAAACTATTTGATTGCTTTTTTAACATAGGGTTCTCACCAAGTATGATCTAGGGTTTGCAAAGGTTCCCAAAGTCATAGATCCACAAGAATTATTGTCGCTTACGACAACTTACTTTCCAAACGTCAATTCCTCCAAGGGAATCTCTTCTAGGTGAGGTTCTCGTATCGACCCCACGAAAAATACATCTCGCAGACCTATACTACACAACCATCGACTTCGGGGTTCTAGACATGGTTCCCAGAGTCATGGACTCGCCAAGAATGATTGCCGCTTACGAGGAAACTAACTTGTCGGACGTCAATTCCTTCAAGAGAATCTATTCTGGGTGAGATTCTCGTATTGACCCCACGAGAAATACATCTCGCATACCCATACTACACAACCATCATTCCTAGTGGGCAAGATGAGTTCAATGTTCTGTAAAAGGTCCTTAGAGTTCCGCAACCATCTTTATTTATCAATTTGTGAGAATTTGGATTATGTTATCCATTCTGATGCGATGCAAATATTCACTTCTCCATGTTTTGGGTAGTAAGCAATATTTTTCGCTCGATTGCGACAAGATAGCTTTCACTAAAATCGACTAACATACAAATATTTTCTATCCATAACTACGTAGCCTTGAGTTCTCTATCGCAGTCAGACATACGTAAGAGCAAGACCTGCAATCTTGTTAGGCACCCTAATAAAAAATTTACATTTTAGTCCTTGCACCCTAATAAAAAATGACCTTTTAATCCTTTTCTTTTTTTCTTTTAACAACTTGAGGAAAACAAACATTTTAAAGCTAACATTTAACACAAAACTAACTAAATGGTTCCCGTTGAGTACAACGGATATGAGGGATGCTAATACATTTCCCTCTCATAATCGACTCCCAAACCTGATTTGGTTGTGACGATCATATATTTGTCATTTTTTTAGGCTTTTATCGATATTTTCCCTTTCCTTTCTGAAATAAATAAAATTCGGTGGCGATTCTATTTATTAACCCGAGCGTGCGATGTGTTCATGGTCATATTTTTTGCATCGCGACAATAATAGCGCTCGTATTCACAAAAAATGAAGGAATGAGATCAATTTAGTGATTATTAACCATCATACACCCCTTTTTTTGCCAAAGTTGTCAATCAATTTATATATTCTTGACTTTATGAATGTGTGAATGAAAGAAATTGTGAGAGTGATATTTAGAACTAAAAAAGAGAGCGCATATTTGAAAAGAATGCTCTAATTTTCATGAGATTAAAGCGGTTTTTAGAAAAATAACATTAACAATCTTAATAACGCATTTTACAAAATATTGATGATATGAGTAAAAAAAATTATATTTTCTAAAATATATTTATGGTGCTTATTTTAAAAGGCGCCCATTTTAAGAGCGTTTTTTTTTATTTAGAAAAGCTCTTTTAAAATAGATAGTTTTTTTTCCTTAAACATGTTTACCGCACTTTTTATTTGAAGTGTTGTAAATTATTTATTTCTTTATTATTTAAAGATCAACAAAGCTTTAAAATTAACGTTGTCCTTTTGTCTACTATGCTTTAAACCTTAAATTTGAGTAGTGTGTGTAAGATGTGTGATAAGAGGAGATGAGATAAGGTTAAAAAAAATTATATTAAAAAGAGTGTTGGAGGTAATTTTAATAAAAAAATTGATGATGAAAAATTAACTTAAATAATTTAAATATTTAGATATTTAAAAAGAAAATTTGTGAATTATGTATGAAAAAATAGATCAGTATAAATATAAAAAAATTAAGAAAAGTTATAAGAGAAATTATTGAAAAAGATATTAAAATTAATGATGAGTTGGATGAAAATATTAAAGTTTTATCTAACTCATCTTTACAAAATCGGTTTGTAAAGTGAAAAATGTCACTCTATATAAACTCTTTTAGTATTTTATCTCCAACAAATATGAGACTCATGATTTTTCCAATACACCCTATCATGTCTAGGACTCTTTTGGACTTAGTGCTTATATATAAACGATGGGCGGCCCATGACTCAGTCGATATGCTCTGTTATCATATTAGAGTTTGTCTTAACTCATAGTTACAAAACTCGCTGGTAAGGTAAGAGACGTCATTCTATATATAATATTTCAAGTAAGAGATGTCATTCTATATATAATATTTTAAGACTCTAATCTCCAAATGTGAAATTTGAAATCTTTCCAATACATCTCCTCATGCTCAACATTCTTTTTTGTATTTAGTGCATGTATTTAATCGAAAGTGGCCAAAGCTTCCATCAATAAACTTTTCTATCGTATTAGAGTTTGATCTAACTCATCATAACAATATCAATTTATAAGATGAAGAATGTCTTTTTATATAAAAACATTCAATGCTTTGTCTTCTACCAATATAAAACTTGAGATTTTGTCAATAAAAATTATTATATTTTATAGAATATTATGATATATTCTCTCTCATCTTATTTATAAAATAAAATCTATTTTTTAGATACATTGGAAAAGAAATGTATTTAGTCTATATATTATACAAATATATTAATTATGTAATATATCTATACAAAAAATTAATTTTTTCTTATAAAAAAAATAAGATGAGTAGTTTGATCCATCTATATACGGTCTCATTTATTAAAGAAAAAGCATCTTTTAAAATATCGATATTTTTATGTTTCTTTGGTTAGAATTTTCTCTAAACTATATGCTTTAAATAAAGCTGTCCTTTTCTTTGTGGTTGCGTTTCTCTCTCTCTCTTCTCTCAAGCTATTATCCTTCCACGATATACAAAACACAAATAATTAAATATTCATATTTTTCCCCCTATAAAAACAAACTTATAGGAAATGATTTGTGCATAAAGAGTTACACCTATAAAGCAAAGTGTGATTGCATTCATAGCTCCCACACTAAAGCAGACAAAGAAACAAAAAACGTATGGAAATGGAGAATAGTTTCAATGGTAGCTCTAGAAAGAGTAGCTTCAGAAAAGGTAGCTCTAGAATGGGAAGTCTTAGGTTGAGTTTAGGAGGAAAAGAACATGAGACAGTGATTGAGCTTGGTAATATTGACACAGAAATACTTCTCTTTGAAAGTAAAGAGATAAAACAGAAACAAAAGACTGTCAGAAACACACTTTCTCCTAGGCAGATGAAATCTGTCACTGCTCTAGCAGACACTATCTTACCTTCTATCAATGACTTCGATCTTTCGATCACCGACGACGGAGCCGCCGCCACTTTCTACCGTGTTTCTGCTTCCATGGCTGGAACACCTGAACTTGTATATTTCTTGCTATTATTATTACTATATAATAAGATATTATAGGTGTACGTGTACGTGTACGTATGAATTAATGTTATGGTTTGGTTTGTTATGTGCAGCTTGGGGGTGTGATAAGTGAGAAATTGATTCATCCCATGACATGGTTATTGAAGGTGGCGTTGTGGTTTCTATCAACTTGGTTTGGAACAATCATTTTATGTGGCATGGGTTGCGTAACTACCAAGTTCCCATTTATCCAAGCTTTTCCTGATTTGCCGCTACATAAACGCCAACAGATTTTGAAATCTTGGTCTCATAGTTTTTTTCGTCTCCTTAGGATGTTTTTCAGATCGGTCAAACTTCTCACTCTTCACGTCTTCTTCACTCAGGTAATTTTTTTTCTTATTTTTTACTTATTCCGTTTCACCATTAATGTCGTTTTAAGAAAAATATTTATTTTAAAATAAATATTATTATCAGTTTATGTATTCAATATCTTTTAATTATTATTATTATGTACTCTATTTTTAATATATTAATAAGATTAATTAAATATATATATATATATATATATATATATATATATATATATATATATATATATATATATATAATATTTTACTATCTTTGATAAGAGAAAATTTACTTTTCATATTCACTTAATAATTATTTCATATTCATTTAATAATTATTGTATTTTGACTATATCATAACTAGACATATTGATTATTTAATAATTTAAAATATTAATTTTTTCCTATAAATAAGATCAACAACGTATGATAATATTAGACCAATCCTTATTCAATGTAAAAAAATCTTAATTGATAGCTATTTTAAGATCGAAGAAACATTTTTTAAGGTTAATATTCCCTTCAATCTCATATATAAGAAATAAAAAAAATCAATGATCTTACCTTCAATGTTACTATTTCAAATATACTCATATTCTTTTATATTTTTATGTTTATAACAATTTTCAGAAAAAAAAATAGAGATAAAATTAAAAAATATAAATCTCTTATATATGATATTGGAGAGAATATATTAATGACAATCTACTATAAGAGAATAAGAATGAGAGACATACTAATTAATTAATTAAATAAATGACGAATGAAGACATAAATCTATCTCATTACTGCAATGGGTGACCAAGATATGTTAGTTTAGTTAAATCATTTAAATGGTTAATATGTGTTGATAAAAAGTCTAATTTCTTTAGGTAATAATTTTTTAAAAATTTATATATAATTCTATATAATTGATATTTATAAATTAATAATTTAAAAAAAATTCATTTCAATTTTTTTATCGGATCCCGATTTACTTAAAAACAAAGTTAGTCGCCAATTCATCAACAACTATATTACTAGTGTTTAATAATTAATGATAATTTACAAAAACTCATTATATCAATTCATAATTAGCTATTTAAATTATTAGTCAAAAATCCATTATTACTCATAATCTATATTTGGCGTACACAATAGTTTGTTCAAATTTTATTAAATCTTATTCCCATAAGCCACATGCATGGTTCCCTTAATATATTTGCTATGTTCTTACGTTATACTAGTATATTTGGCAGAAGAGTAGCCACGTACATATTTATAATACTTAGTAATTAATAAAATGAGAAAAATATATAGTCTTGCCTTTTTATAATGTGATGAAAATTAGTTGTCTGGCAATTTTGGTATTTATGACTACCATTTCCATGTTTCTTTTTATGCAAGTTGAGGGACATGTAATAATAAAATTTTAATTAATTATTTTACTTAACCAAATTTTATAAGCTCATAATATTTGGTGAATATTTATAGTTTAATATTGACAATTTTTTTAAAATATATTTTAAGACATTCTCACAAAAATAAGGTGATATGATAAGTTTTTATTAAGTAGACAAAAGTAGTTAGTAGTATATCTTTTTGTTGCTGACTTTTTGGGTAATAGTTAAAAGCAAAAGATAATAACAAAATAAATGATATTGATATTGTTTGTAGTAGATAGTGCAAGTTGCAAGGAAAAAGTAAGATAATAAATCGCTTATAATATAGTTGAGATTGGGTTGGTGATAGTATCTATCTATTTGTGAAGAGGCTTTAGTAATGATACTAATATTCACATCACTTATATATATTGGACGTGACACATTTTCTACCAAAATTCACGGATTATTTAATTTTAGCTATTTTCCGGAAATGAGTTATTTATAATTAATTTCATCTACCCTGCAATGTCTTATGTCGTATGTCTTATTAAATCCAATACTACCCTACCCTGCTCCATAAGGAATCCTAGTGAAATTAATGGAACAGTGTATGTACTTTTAAATATATTTATTGTAACAACATTACAATAACTACTTTTTTTTTCTATATAAAAAGTTATGTTTAGTATTTTAAATAATCTAACAGTTACAATTACAAATATTTATATATAGATGATTATAAAAAAAATATTATTCAAGTTAAATATTTTAAATCATCTAACAGTTACAAATCGACAAGAGTGTATATAATTAAATTTAACTTGAATAATTGATTTTTAAAATATTAATTAAAATTAATCGGGGTTTAATGGTTAATTTTAATTAATACTTGATGCAATTAATTTGCTTGAAATAATTTTTAAAAGAATATATTAAAAAATTTAATTATTCAAGTTTTAAAATTTAAAAAAAAAATATTGATTGTGCAAAAATAAATAAATATTACTCTTAGAAAAGTAATGGTCTTATATATAGTAATAGACTTTGGTTTTGCAACATATATAGTAGTAATATATTAAAGAGTCTCTTTATTAGATATTTTATTTTGCTTTATAAATTGAGTCATATCTATATCAATCACCGATTAATTGAGACAACTCATAATAAAACCTTTATTTTATTTTATATAATTTCATTTGATATTAATAATAAAAATGTATGTTAAGCTTATTCTCAACTTTAAAGTAGATTAAGTGGGAGGAAGTTGATGATAAGTCTAAAACTATACCCACACCTGTCAAATTGTATGAAAAAGTCTAAAATAGTTTTTATTAATAATAAAAAAAACTAAAATATATCTTTTTATACTTTAATGATAATCTTTTTTTTAGAACTTATTTTAGTCTTTTCATATAATTTAAGGTGGCGTCGAACCAGTTCTGGTGGTGCCAGATAGATTTCTTTAAATAATATAAAGTTTTATGTCCCACATGCAGCAGTATAAAACTTGACTAAGATTTAGGTCCAAAACATTAGGTCTTGTTGCCTATTTCTCAAAGAAAAACTACTCTTCCTAGACCACTCAAATTACTCTTATTTTATATAAATAAATAAATAATTTATTACAAGATAAATTTAAAGTATGAATTAACAAGTGAATAGTTGTATTTTGAAAAGAAAAAAAAAATTGTGTAAAAGTAAACTAAAAATCTCACTTTGTTGTGTATCAGAAAATTCAAACTTATTTTTTTTCAAAATAAAAGAATAAAAAAATTTTGCCGACAAAATTTAATTTGATGTTGTACAAACCAAGTGGAAGTTGAGGTGTATAAGTGATTATTCTTAGAAATAGAAAGGGACTTTCTTTTCTTACAAATATGTGGGGTATGATAAGTAATTTTCTTTCTCAATTACTCTCACGGCCCAGAAACAGTATTCAAATCAACCGACAAAGTACATGTAACGACAGTGTTATTACCTTTGTTTGGAATCTTCATATTCCTTACTTGTAGAGAATGTAAAATGTTCTTTTTTTTCTCAGCAACAAATTTCAAAGCAAAATAATAAAAAAATTGAATATAATTTATTGCACCTTTTTAATCCAATTTTAACCAAAAGAACTTTAATAAAAATCACTTTTAAGAAATGCTTACCAAAATAAACACTTGATGTATTCATTTTTTTAAAGTTGTGTTATACTTTATAAACTAATATGAGTTAAGTGAATACTATTTCCTCTGTTCTTGTCTATAAAAAAAATTATTTTTTAGATTTATTGAATAAATGAATATTTGAATAAAATATAAATTAATTATTTAATAAATTTAAAAAATAATTTTTTTCGATAAATATGAATAGATAGGATCAGAGGTCAATATTGACATAGACCAGTGGCCCCTTGTGTATTTGTGCAGTTGATGACTATCAATTATTTTAGGTGAGTTGTTTTAATTAAAACAGTTGCCATAGTAGCTTTTATTAAGTGATTTAGAACCACGTTTGACATGAATGCTATGAGATATTTCATTTACATCTTTCGTGTCACATTTTTATGCACATAAGGCAAATAGCAATAAATAAATATATGTGCTGGCGTGTAAGGATATCATATAGAGTTGTTCATTTTTAAAAATCGAATTTTAATTAATAGATTATTTGAAAAAAAATATAGAAAAATTTAAAAGTGGCTAGAAGTCAAATAATTGGATAAAATTAAAATTAAAATAATATTTATAGATTATAAATAGGACCGTCTCATATACTTTTCATAGAAAAACTAATAAAATATTATTTTTTTAACATACTTAAATTAATCATATTCTTAATTGTATAAGACTTTATGGTTATTCTTACTTTTCAGCTCGATGAATCAGAAGAAAATTGTTCTTGGAAAGCAATTGGATACTGTGGACCTGATCCAGAATTCAAAGCTCAGTTAAAGAACCATTTTTTTCACTCCGAGGAAGACGACGCCGATAATGCTGAACAAGCCATAGGACCTCTTTACAAAGGTCTTGTTCATCTAAACCATCCGCGAGACATCACTGTCGATGCTCTAAGACGGGTTGGATTCCATGTCTCGGCGAATCGTCGAAAATCGGTTGCGAATTTGTCGTCGCCTTCTTTAGTTATACAATGTGATGCTGTGGTGGTTGGTTCTGGCTCGGGGGGCGGTGTTGTAGCCGGAATTCTAGCGAAAGCTGGTTACAAAGTGTTGGTTTTGGAGAAAGGTGGCTATTGTGCTAGGAACAGTCTTTCGCTTCTTGAAGGACCGACGATGGATCAAATGTATGAATCCAGTGGTTTGGTTGCGACTGATGATATGAGTGTGTTTATATTGTCGGGTTCGACTGTTGGTGGAGGGTCTGCGATTAACTGGTCTGCAAGTATCAAAACACCTCAGCATGTGTGCAAGGAGTGGTGTGAAAAACATGAGCTGGAATTGTTTGAAAGCGCGATGTATCGAGAAGCGATGGATGCGGTGTGCGAGAAAATGGGAGTTCAATCTGAGGTGGGAGAGGAAGGTTTTAACAATGCGGTTTTGAGAAAAGGGTGTCAAGAAATGGGATATCCTGTGAGTAACATTCCGAGAAACTCTTCTGCGGATCACTACTGTGGCTGGTGTTGCTTGGGGTGTAAGGATGGGAAGAAGAAGGGTACATCGGAGACGTGGTTGGTGGATTTGGTGAAGTCGGGGAACGGGGCGATTCTTCCGGGTTGTACGGCAATGAAAGTTTTGCATAAGAAAAAGAAAGGAAGTGGCGAAAAGGTTGCCCGGGGAGTGGTGTTTGAATTTGAATACAAAGGAAGTAAAGACATTTGTGTGGTGGAGTCTAAGGTCACAATTGTAGCTTGCGGAGCACTCAATACTCCGGCTTTGCTCAAAAGAAGCGGATTGAGAAATAACAATATCGGGAGAAACTTGCATCTTCATCCCGTGGTAATGGCTTGGGGCTACTTCCCAGATGCGCCTGTAGATTCAGGTGCATCTGAGGTGTGGCCCGAGAAATGGAAAAAGAGCTACGAAGGAGGGATAATGACAGCAATGTCATCAGTTGTCGGGGAGTTTGACAAATCAGGATACGGTGCGGTCATCCAAACACCTGCATTGCATCCTGGTACATTCTCGATTGTGATGCCATGGCTTTCAGGAAGCGATATAAAGAATAGAATGCGGAAATTCTCAAGAACAGCACATATATTTGCACTTGCAAGGGATCAAGGTTCTGGAAACGTGCATTCGCCGAGTAACATCAGTTATCAGATGGGAGATTTAGACGAAGAGAATCTACAGAAGGGAATCGACAAGGTACTGAGAATTCTAGCTGCAGCTGGTGCTGAAGAAATCGGAACTCATCATAACAAGGGAAAGACCATAAATGTAAAGAAGGCAAGTTATCACGAATTCGAGAAATTTGTTACAAAGGAAAGCTCAAGGCCAATAAAAGACCTTTCGACTCCGGTGTGCTCGGCACATCAGATGGGGAGTTGTCGGATGGGATCTGACCCGACACAATCGGCTGTGAAGCAGACAGGGGAAACATGGGAAATGGAGGGTCTCTATGTGGCAGATACAAGTGTCTTTCCAACAGCTTTGGGTGTGAATCCAATGGTCACAGTTCAATCAATTGCTTACTGCACTGCACAATCTGTTCTGCATGTTCTTAAGAGGAAAAGAAGTAAATGAAGAAAATAAATACTTTCCTGCATTTTGTAATTGTATTGTATCCCCAATGCACTAAATGTTAATAGCATTGGGAAGAAAATTCTTATTTTCCAAAATAAGGTTTGAAAATTTGCAAAATAATTTTATAGAGTTTATGTACAATAATTCAAAAGAGTGATAGTGTTATAAATATTGTTATTTATTTATAGAAAATCCTTGAATTTTACTTCAAAGCTTTTTAAGAACATGAAATCAACTAACTATAGTCCTCAAGTTATACATTCTCTTACCGCGAAAACGACCGCAACAAAACAGTATCAGACGGTGTCACAACATAACAGTATCATCAGACCGGTGTCACCATTTTTAAGATTAAGAAAAAAATGAAAGTCACACCACGACGACGGCAATAAATGTCACAATGAATGTATCGACCGAAATCTCGAGATGCTTCATACTCCTGTTAGCACTACCAGAAAAAGTATCCTTATTTGTTTTGGGTGAGTTGTGATTGGTTAATGGTAAAGAGAAACTGCCATTGAAAATTATAGGGCTCTTACAAATTGAATGGCACCCCTTCAATCTTCATCAACAAGAAAACATTTTGAGTTCATTTTCTTTATCTATGACAGGTGTAGAAAGAAAGGAACCAACCACAACATGACCCAGAAAAAAACGCTATAGATTATTATTCTTCAAGCACCCATTTGCAAGCCATGTCGAATATTTAACTCTAAATTAATCAAAAGCAGATAAAGCAATAATTTTTTAGCATTAAGAATCTAATTGGGAATTGGGTTATGTATAATTAAACAAGTCAAAGTCCAATTTAAATGGAACTTACAATTTTTACAAAATGTTTAAGATGCTTTCTTCTTCTAATCAATGCCAACATGTTTTTGAAGGGAATCGAATCTGAGTTATTAAAAGAATGAATCTTTGAGGAAATTTCGAAGAAAGAACCTAAAATCAAAAGAGGGTCATGGTAGTTACAATTAATTTCTAATTTGACATAAGAAGCGGCGTAAAAGAGAAGCTTCACCATATGAACCGATGTAATAGAAAACCTATTTCTAAAAGGTGGCAAGTAATTATATATTTACTTTACTTAATTTACATTAAAAATGAGAAAATATGAAACTTATTCTTAGCATCAAAATTTAAATTTCCATTCTAGACATATAATTTTAGAAATAAAAAATTATTCTAATAATTTATATTATATCATCAAGATCAATAATTATATTAATCGATCATTAATTTATATCAAAAGATCGAGATCAGTAATACGTGATTTAAATAAATAAAAATTATTATCATATAATTTTAATTATTAGAATTTTATTCTTTAAAGATGAATAGATGAGATGTTATGAACTCAAACTCGTATTTTTATTTGATATCACTGTATAGAGATAACTTAAAAATAGACTATTTTATCGATATATTAAAATCTATTTAAAAAGTTAATTTCTAATATAATATTGATCATATATTTAATGAAATTAACTTCATTTAGTTGTTCTTTATGAGTAAAATTATTGTATTATTATTATATTATGTGTATTTTTTTTGTCACCTATTAGGGAAGATTCTAACTCTTTGTTATCTATCTATATCTTGGTAACAAACCATTTGCATCAAACTGTTGATAATTAGCTAGGTAGCTTCCAAACATAAAGGAAAAGTTTTCAAATTGGGTTTTCCACAAAACCATAATACAATCAGTTAGGAATGGTATCTCCTTCACAACAATGATAGACAAATTTGGAAACAAGCCTCAACTACCAAAAAAACAAAGGAAAAAACTCAAACAAAAAGAGAATGAAAAACACTTTCAAAACACCAACTACTCATCTTTTTGTTTCTTGAGTAGTTTCCTTCCAACAAATATTCTTTATTATTATTATTATTGTTGTTGTTCTCTCTTCATAAAAACAATCATATCTCCATGGAAACTCCTCCTAGATGCAAATTTGCATTCATCTTTTCTATCTTCATCTCTATTTTTCTTGGCTTGGTTTCATTTTCTTTATGTATAGCTTCCGAGATTAAGAGGAACAAGGTATTATGAATTTTTCTTTGAAATTAAGATTAATATTTTGCTCTTTTGTGAAACAAATTTTGATGTTTTTTTGTTTTGTTTTGTAGAAGGAAGATCTTAGATGGAATGGAAAACTATGTTATTTACCATCAAGTCAAGCATTTGGGTTAGGTATTGCATCTTTGATTAGTTTCATTTTGGCTCAAATCATTGGAAATTCAATTTTGTTCAAGAATTCTTATTCAAGAAGAAAAATAAATGCACAATACAAGCTACCTTTCATTGCAAGGCTTCTAATTTTGATATCTTGGTAAGTTTTCAATTTTTTTTGCTATATTTTTATGTTAGTTGTTACTTCATATTCAACAATTAGAGTTATGGAGAAAACTAGAATGCTTGTTAATTATTGGCTTGTTAGAAATTGACATTTTTTTAATGTTTTATTAATGCAACCAAGTTCTACAAAAGGGACATACTACCATACAATCTAGTTGTCATGTTGATTTTTTTTTCTTTCTTTTGTTTGTTTTACTGATTTTGACTATGATATAAAATTATATAGCATTCTATTATATTGGTGCCACGTGGCTTGTTATCATTGGATACAGGTTGGAATGATGAATCATTTTTAGATAGGAAACAAACCAAATTTAACATGGGACAGTTGGTCTGTTTCATATTCTAGATATTGTCTATTGCTTAAACATCCAGATTTTTTGCCTTGTATGAAAACAATATAAATTTTGAGATTATATATTTTCCATCTTTGATCCAAAATAAATTTATATTGAATAAGACAATTCCCATGTAAGGCAGGAAGATCCATCGATCTTAGAAAATATTTTCAAAGAAATTTATTTATGACCCATCATCAAGGAAAATTTAAAACTAACATATAATTTTTTTCCAGACAAAAACAAAAAATAAATCTCTAATCAAATTTTGTTCATACTTAATTGTCAATGACGATTAGACCTTTAACTGCCACGTCCCTTACTACTTTGGCGAATTCAATACTCATGAATTCAAATCATACTTAATGCGAATAATTGACCTAACTAGACTTGTCAATTCAATTGACAATTTTTATAATTTATTTTACAATTATGTTATAGGTATCCACTATCCACATCTATTTAGATTATTCACACTTAAAAACTCTATTGAGTCCAAACCGTAGATTTTTCTATTTAATTCGAATTTTCTTATACACAATAATTAAATATCAAAATTCTTATAATTCATTTAAGGTGACTGAGTCTCTTCTCATTCACACTAATCACGTGTTGGTCTTAGTGGAATTATATATATTATACATTTGCTTTGAAATATGTTAAATATCATGAAATCAAACTTTTAAATATGTATAAATCTAAATTTGGTATTGGTCATACTTGGCAGGCTAAGCTTTGGAGTTACAATTATTTTACTAATTGCAGCCACAAGCATGAGCAAAACACAACCCTATGGAGCAGGTTGGTTAAATGGTGAGTGCTACTTAGTCAAAGGAGGAACCTACACAGGCTCAGCCATATTAATTCTAGTCACATTAGCCTCTGTAACGGCTTCAACATTCTCAACAATAAAAACCAATAAAGCAGACCAAGATCGCAAAATACATGCACAAATGGGGTAACATAAACTTAGTAGAATTTATTCTAGGAAAGTAGACAAAAGATGCCTTACAAGTTGTAGAGAGATGGATCCAAGGCAATGAAATTCATTAACTTGCTTATCTTTTGTCCTAAGGAATAACTTTATTTTTGGAGACACTTTATTTGTACACATTCTCTCTCTCAGGTAGTGACTGCCTCATATAGGAACTGTTTCATATCCCACCTGCATATGTTAATAAATGTTTTGTATAGGACTATTTAATTTTCAACTACCAAGTTGGATTTATTATTTGTTTTATTATTTTTAATATGCGTACGAGTCATAGGCCATGTAATGAATGATTAATTTAGCTTTGAAAAGAGGCACGAGTCTATGAACTAGGCCGGGTTATATATACTTCTTGAGAAAAGGTATTCCCCACTAAAAATATATATACTGCTCACTAATATGGTAAACAATTAAATATTATAATAATATTTTTAAAAAATAAAAATAAATTTATTTATTTATTTATTTATTTATTTATTAAATGATATTAATATAAAATTGTGTGATTAATCAATTTCATAATTTTATTAATTAATATTTTATATTATACTAATCAATTTTGATGAATGCTCAAAATTATTTTTGATATCGGAACGTTTATTAAACAATTTCATAACTTCATTAATCAATTTTTTATTTTTTATTAATCAATTTTGATCTATTATTAAAATTATTTTAATATTTAAATATTTATTAACCAAATTTTTATATTTTCATTAACCAACTATATCACTAATTTAAAATTTATGTTCACGGTCATTGTTCATCGATACTGATCACACATTATTCATAAAAAAAAAAAAATTATTTTCAAAAACATTATTCGTTAAATACAATGAAAACAGTGAATATATTTGGTGTAACAAAAGATGTAAGAATAACTTCTTGATTTTTTCTTTCGGGAGGATTATTGGACCTTAGTCACACTTTGATTCTCAGTAATGAGATTGCATTTAGATTGGACTCTATTTATGACTAAAAAAACAGTTAGAGTAACCTAGAGTAATACTGGTCCATTTATATATATATATATATATATATATATATATATATATATATATATATATATATATATATATATATATAACTCTCACAATCAAAATACTATTAATAATTAAATTTTTCATTAATCACTCGCCTTGATGAAAATTTCAAAATGTCCAATTCACAAAGTCCAAAATTTTATATTACAAGAAAATTTAAGTACACTCAAAACACACACAAATAATTATGTCAATATTTTGAAATCTGAATATTTAACAATAGTTTGTTTACTCAATTTGCAAGAATTTTTAACCTCTTCAAATTGATTTAGAACTCTTTTCAAATCTGCTGCAATTCCGAAAGTTAAAATTTTTATATGCCTCAATTGTATTTTATTTAGTATCTCATAAATTATTATGTTATTTTAATTTTAATTTTGATAATTATACTTGCTAAAAAAAATTATAAATAATGCAACCATGTATTTGAGAATTGTTTGAGGTGTGTAGGATTATTGATAGTGTTTAGGGCTAACTCAATTAAAGTGGTGAAAAACTCTATATATGTTTTTCTAAGGAAAATGATGTGGATTTATGTGCTTGTAGGTGATGAAGATCAACATCCGAAGTCTTAATGACGACAACGCGTGACAATAACTTTCAACCCCAATGATGATAATATAACCAAAGAAAGTATCTTATGAATCATCAATAGGACTCAAAGTATTTGTACAAATAAAAATAATTTAGCAAAAGTCTTGAAGTTGTTTGAAGAAAGGTGTGAAAGCTCGTTAGATCATGTTTGCCGGTCTGTTCGAGTGAACCGAGTATTGTAAAAGTAAAGCAGTAGCTTAAGAGTACTAAAATAAAACACACACACACAAACATGCACGCACGCATGCACACAAGCACACAAACATCGCACGCACGCGCACACACACGCATATGCAAGCGCGCGCACACATGCACACACACGCATGCACGCAAGCACACTCACACTCTCACTGAAAATGATTTTCTAAGCCAAATCTAAGTGATTAAAAAGTTTTCCAAATCTTTTTTTAAAGTATTTTAACTATATGATCGATTGGGAAAAAATTTCAATCGATTGGTAAAACTTTTCTAATCATCCAATCGATTTTAGCATTTTGAAAATCGATTAGAAGAGTGACAATCAATTACAAAATCAATAAGGACAACAAATTAATGACTCGTAACAGATCTATAGATAATGAGCTGTCTAATTGATTGGAGTTTTTTGCCAATCGATTAGATAATCAATGCAACCCATGGATAGTTTCCTTTCTTGGATTTTCCAACCACTATATAAGAGAGGTTCGCCCTCACTTCAAACCACACAACTTTCCAACCAAATGAGGTTTTAACAGACTTATCCTCAACCAAAATATCTAACCGTATAGAGATTTATGGATGATCTCAATATCCAAAACACAACTTTTTTGACAAAGATTAATAAGCAAAGAACAAATATTTTATGACAGGTTGTCTCAAGAACCAAATTCAATCTCTTAAAGGTATCACTCCCTCAAGAATATAAACGACCAACATGATTTTTTGTAAGCCTGGGATAAAAGTTGTCATTTGGTTGGGGATAAGCCCGTTAAAATCTCAAGATTAGATTGTATTAATGTTCATGGACATAACCTTTAAAAGCTCATAGTCTATAGTGAAACTCTCAAGAAGACCTCTTGGAGACATGACTAGACCAACATTCAGCCAAACCTCTATAAGTCTCTAGTTTAATCCTTCTAACCCTATCTCTTTATTTTCTACAATTTACTTTAAACATTTTATTTTTGCTGCGAATATTCACCTAAAATTTACTAATATGGTCTTAATCAAGAAGGTTAAAATTAATCACGAATTTTGGATACCACAACTCACCTTTCTCTTGTGCTTGAAGTCACTTGTCCAACAAGTGGCATCAGAGTCTAACTCCTAATAACGACTAATTGTCTTAGGAGGAAAAAGGACTTCAAGTTACTCACTAAAGAAACCCTCATTTTTTAATGGAGAAGGGTATAGTTTGTGGAAAGAGAAAATTAAGTTTTTCATAGAAGGGATGGATCGTGGTATTTAGAAGGTTGTGAATGAAGATCCATTTATTCCTACATACATAGTCAATGGTGTTGTAGAAAACAAACCTGAAGAGAATTGGACCAAAGATGATAAAGAAAATATGCAGCGCAGTTGGAAAGTGAAAGTTGTCATCACTGCAAAAAAATTGTGGGACATTCTTGAATCATCCATGAAGGTACTACCGATGTGAAGAAGGCAAGGTTGGACAAATTAACCCATGAGTATGAACTCTTCAGAATGAGACCTGAAGAGAGCATTAACCGGATGCAATTATGATTTACCCATATCGCGAGTCATATGAGAAATCTAAGAAAAAATTTCAAAAGAAGAATTGGTTATAAATATTATTATATACCTAAATTGTAATTGTCAATCTAAAGTCACTATAATTTGTGAATCTAAGAACTTAGTAACCATGGACACACACACACACTCTTTGGTAAATTGCAGGAACATGAGATGAAGCTGAAAAGACTTGTTGATTATGAAGAAGATAACAAAAAAATAGGAAAATTATTGCACTTAAAGCTACCAAAATCGAAGATATGGAACCAGAAGATGAAGACTGTCAAAGTGAGATTAGTAAATTCGTGAGGCCCGTGTTTCAAAAATTCAAGGAGTTTCTAAGGCACGGAAAATAAACTTCAAGACTCCATAAGCAAAGTGAATAAAGTTTATCATTCATTCCTACATGTTATCAATGCAGAGAGAAAATGGCATATAAGACCAAACCGCCCTCAAAACCTGAGAAGAAACTGTAACCAAAGAAAGTTCAAGAAATCCAAAAGGAGAGCATACATATCCTGGAATAACGATGATACGGAATATTCAGATAAAGTTTATCATTCATTCCTACATGTTATCAATGTAGAGAGAAAAGGGCATATAAGACCAAACCGCCCTCAAAACCCGAGAAGAAACCGTAATAAAAGAAAGTTTAAGAAATCCAAAAGGAGAGCATACATATCCTGGAATAATAATGATATGAAATCTTCAGATAAAGAAGAAGCAAACCTCTCTCTCACAGCAAATTATCAAGATGATAAGGTAACCTCTCATTTTTCCTATCAAAATCTATTTCTCCTTTGTAAGAAGCTAACAAAAGAAATGAGTAAATTTGAGCAAATTAACTCTACCTCCAAAGACATTATCTCTTCCCTTGAATTGAAAAATAAAAATTTGTTGGAAGAAATAGAAAGTCTTAGAAAGAGACAATATGATCTAATTCAAAACTCTTCCTCATCACATAAGACTTTAGACGAATCTATCAATTGTGATCAAGAGACATTTTGAAAAATAAAATTGATGATCTTCAAAACACACTTGATAAGTTCACTAAAGGGATAGACAACTTGAATATTTTGTTAGGAAACCAAATAGCGTCTTACAATAAGGCAGGTCTTAGTTATGAACCTAAGAACAATAGTAAAAGCTTTAGCATTATTTGCAATGCCCAACCAACATCAAAATGCAAAACCCTAATATGTAATTAATGTAATAAAGATGATCATATCGTCATGTTTTGTTTTATCAAAAAGAGTCATGAGAGTAAAAAAGGACATCCTCCTTTATATTTTGTAAAGAACATTGTGAACGTAAAAATAGAAATATGTCTTCTCATAATATGTATTCCACTAACATCAAAGGACCAAAAAAAATATGGGTATCATGTAGAAAAGTCAAATTGTGATGTAGATTATGATACCGACAGTTGCTTTCAAGTGAAGAAATTCATTTCCAAATAACAACAAGACAAAATCATTGGATCTTTGAGTCTTGGTATCCCTTAGAGAACATCATTGGAAGATGATAATAAAGGGAAAAAATATCAAAGACAAGAGGAAGACCAAACTCTAAATAGAGAAATTCAAGTTAAAGAAGTCAACTATAGAAATTTTATCTTAAGAATGAGGGATTATTAAGGACCACTTCACTCAGAATGTTAACGAGGGAATTTCCAAAGGCATTACATCTCAACACTCCCCTAACAAGAAATATAACTATATGACTTTTGTTTTACAAATTAAGCCAAAAGAAATTGAGGAAGTTATTATCAAAGAACATTGGTCTCTTGCTATTTTTATTTTTGTGAAAAAAAAAAGAATGAGCGAACTATTGAATAATTACTATAAAACAGTGTTGTCAAATATCAACAGCCAAAAATAGAATATCATCAAAAAAGAAAAATGGTATAAAAAATATCAAATTGTGTAACGCACAAATAACGGGAAGGCGCAAAGAACTAAATATTTATATAGAAAATAAAACATTCGATACACAGCTAGGGATGTGCATGGATCATAAACCAAACCAAATTGAACCATATATATGGTTCGGCTTGGATCTTAAAACTGTTTTCATAAAACCAATTTATTTTTTAAAAACCGATTTATAAGTGGATCGGTTCAGTTTTAAACCGGTTTCTCACAAAAAACAGTTTTAAACCAATTTTTTATTTTCTTAAAAAAATCAATTTCAAAACCAATTTTATAAAAAAAAATAGTTTTTAAAACTATATTTTCAAAAAATCAATTTTATATCAAAAATAGTTTTATTTTCTTTTAACTAACTTTTTTATTTTCACTAGTTATAAAACTATTTTATGTAAAAAAAAAATATTTTAAAAAATTACTTTAAATTTGACTTTTATAATCCCCACAAATAATATCTCGATTAAAAACAATCCCAAAGTATGATGTGTTACATAAAAACGGTCATAAAATAAAATAATTACGAATCATATCTCTATAAATCATAATTGTTCATAAAATAAATAATTCATCAAAAAAATTGTTCAAGCTTCTAAAATCTCTCATAATAGTTCATAAAATAAATAACTTGTCAGAAAAATTGTTGAAGCTTCCAAAATCTCTGATGTAGGTGGAAGTGTTGAAAACGTATTCTCGGATGTTGCATACGTTGACACCTTTAAGAAATTCTATAAAAAGTAAAAACTAAATAAACTTATATAAAACTTTAATTTCTTCACTTTGGGAAACATTAGTTTTTCCATGGAACTTGTTAAAAGTATAATTTGAAAACCAATATTCTCAACTGATATTGCTAATACATTTAACTTGTAGACTAGCAACATGCAACAATTAGAAATAAATTTCAAAGTCCAGGATGAAGGTTTATATTATAACAACCTATGAGTTATATTGAAGATAATAAACTCCGAAAAACTCATATAGATTATGGACCGTAATATTTCTAAATCTTATACCGAATAATATTGTGGTGGTATGTATTTGGGACATAATTGTTTTCAGAATATAATATTTTTTTCGTAAATAGAAAAAAAAATGATTTTTCTTTTTATTCTAAAAAAAAAATCTGATTTTTTTAATAAAATTTAAAAGAATTAATAAAATATATAATTAGTTTATAATATATATATATATATATGTCTATATGATAAAAAAATAAAAAAAATAAATATATAAATTTAACACATAATAAAATTTGGGTATCTAATAACTAAATTACATTATTATTATAATTACCGATTTATATTTGGATAACAAAATGGATATCCACATTTATATTTTAGCATTTGAATTGGATTTTTAAAAATGAAACAATTTAAATACAAATTTAATTATGAATAATCGATTTTTTCACACCCCTACACACAGTAACATATACAGATATTAAAAAAAAATCTAACATTAACAGAAAATTTCAAATTCCAACAATTAAAACAGAAAGAGCAGCCAAAGAATGAACAGGTATATGTAGTATTTATAATATCCAGGAACAACTCATAGTAACATATTCGTTTTACTTTTTCAATGTTACACCTCTTAACATTTTAATTTTTTAATGTTATTTTTCCCACCTCTTCGCATTCTCCTCTTTAATGTTTTGTAATATGATTTATTATAAAAAATAAATAATAATAAGAATGATATTGGTGATTTTTTTATAAAAATAACCCAATTTTTAAAGAAAATTCCTAAAATACCCATGGTTTCAAAAAAGTTCTCAAACTACACAACTTTTAGGAGGAGGCGCCAATTCAATTGACGACTCCTCTTAAAAATTGAATGGAGACGCCAATTGGATTGGCTAGGGCAATCCAATTGACACCCATGTGTATTACTTGAGAGGAGACGCCAATTGGATTGACACCTCAGTGTAAAATGCAATTTTTTTGGCTAAATAGTCTACGTCATACATAATTTTGAAATAAGACCAATTGATATTAATAAAATTTTCCGTTTACACAAAAAAGCCTAATGGTGATGACCGAGATCCCCTAACCGACCTCTGATCCCACATCCCCTAGCTACCCTAACCCGTGGCCCTAAACCACGTTGATGATTCACTACTGGTGTTTGAGCATCTGAGGGGCCAGGAGCGTCACTACCAACTACAGGAGATGGCATGTTGAGGTAGTTAGACAAGTCGGCATAGTCTTCAGTATGCATCGAGGGTGTACCGTCGTAGCTGAGTTCATGATCCATGCCAGAGTAGTTGGGTTGTGGTTGACTCATTGGTGAGCGACCGAGACTGTTGAAGGGAGACATGAGTGTGAATGATGCATCGAGGAAAGGTTGGAAAGATTGTTGGAGTGTTTGGTATAGATAGGGTTGTTAGAGGTTTTGGTTTTGTGAGGTTTGGGCTTCTTGGCTATGGTAGGAGGAGGGGCAGTTGGTGTTGAATGATTGTTGGATGTTCTAGCTAAGGCGGCTTTGGTAGGGTGATATGGTGGGTGAGAAGCGATGATGGGTCTCAAGTTGATGGTCAATTTATTGGTGGTGGTATGGGGTATGCTCTTGGTATTGGGGTTGGGTGTATGACATGTTTTGGTTGTATGTTTGCGTGTTGGTTGAACGAAACGTTTGACGGACAGGGGGTTGTGTGTATCCGGTCTGACAATGTTGTTGGGGGTTTGATGTTGAGGTGTCAGATGTGTAAGTTTGTTGGCGTGGGTCGTACAGGTACATATCCTCGGCGATGAACTGAAAACCAACCGATCTGTACCAAGCCATATAAGTACGACTTGGTTTTTCTTCATTTGGCATGACTGCATCAATTAAGACATGGTCATGGCGGTGCTTCCATTTGCGACACTCCGATCTTGCGAAGCTTTGCCATGGATTGAAGTTCCATTGGTCGTTAACTTTGCGCATATGCCATTCTCCTAGGCTTGCTGGGGGATCTGGGATGTTTTGAGACATATCGAACTGCAACTTCACACGATCACTGTTGTGCATCTCCACAGTTGTGAATCGTATTATCGGTGTGCATGCAATCCATACGGCCGCGTCTTCAGCGTTTA
Source organism: Lathyrus oleraceus (assembly GCF_024323335.1). Taxonomy (NCBI): domain Eukaryota; kingdom Viridiplantae; phylum Streptophyta; class Magnoliopsida; order Fabales; family Fabaceae; genus Lathyrus; species Lathyrus oleraceus. The sequence continues at coordinate 425,171,504 of NC_066580.1, forward strand.
CCTCATGGTCATGATCCAAATTAAGGTATGGACGCCAAATGAACTGAAATGTGAAAGAAAATAGGATTATAATCTAGGTAGAAGAAGTTAACAAATTATAACGAAATAATGAGGTTATTATACTTACGTCTGTCGGTCGAAGGTGATCCAACAGATTGCGATACTGAGTAATACAATATCTAGGACATCTGTTATAACTCATACCACGTGCAGACCATCTACACCAAAAAGGTAAAAATATTAGTTAGAGATAATAATCTTTAAAGAAGTAAGTAAATATATAGCAATTTAAACAACTTACTTTTGTGCATACGGGAAAGTGAAAGGGTTGTTGTTGACGGGTGCTAGGGATGGTAGTCTTGATCAACCCGATGCTTGGAGCAAAACAACACATCCAGAAAATATAGATGTATCTTTGTGTGAGTTTTTGCACAAGGAGCTATAGAGATAGGTTAGACAAGCAGATTCCCAACTGTAAATTCCTATTCTATCTACATGTCTAAGTAAAGGTAAATGCATAATATGCATGCTAGAACCACTACCTTCGGGAAATAAAAAAGAACCACTTAAAAGCATAATGTAACACCTAGTTTTTATTATTCGAGCATCTTCGGTATAATGCTCATCTAAGTATAAACTGTTATAGTATGACTTAAGGCGTGAAAGGAGTATACCTTGACCTCTTGAGTTATCATCTAATAAATCAGTCTCCAAGAGGTCCATGCAAATTGAATTTGCATAGATGGTTTTACCATTAACAGCCTTACCTTCAATGGGCAGTCCCAAAAGCATGTAGACGTCTTCTAACGTCACGGTACACTCACCGGTTGGGAACCAAAATGTGTGTGTCTCTGGACGACATCTTTCGCATAAAGAAAGAATGAATTTGTTATATACCGACCAAGATGAAATCTTGCTTATATGACTAAAATCGGCGAGTTCAACATAAGGTTGAATCATCGGGTCCATATGCACATATTCATGGACCTGAGTCCGGAACCTTGCAACATCCTATAAAAGAAAGAACAAAAAACTTTACTAAGTTGGTATGTTATTAAAGGGACTTTATTAAAACAAATAACAAAAGAAGAAAACGCTTACATAAGTTGTTATGTTTGCAACCGTTCCTCTATGCGATTCGCCCATTGTGAGGATAGACATTTTGTAGGGGATGAAAGCGGTTGGTGCAGATGAAACTACAAGAAATTGTTGCAGATGAAATTGTAGAAGAAGTATTGTAGAAGAAGTAGTGAGGGATGGTGTGGAAGAAGTGTTGATGGTGTGGACGTATTTATAGGCAAATGGCTTGGAGCATGAAAAGTTGTGTTTGCATGTGGTCTCCAATTGAATTGGCGCCTATGTGCATTTTGTACATGGTGTCGCCATTCAAATTGGCGCCTCCATAGGGACATGCATGACACACTTAGGCATGATTGCTTGGTTTCGAGGTCTGCATGCATGCAAGACAAGGTGTCGCCAAATGGATTGGCGCCCATGTGCAAGGAATGAATGGGGGCGCCAATTCAATTGGAGTGTGTGTCTGCATGTCTGACATGTGGTTGTCCTCTCTCTTACATGCTGAACATGTCACTTCTTAGTAGCCTGCATGGTTGACACATCATTTCGGACTAGCTTGCATGTGCGACACATCACTTCGAACTAGCTTGCATGTGAGACACATCACTCACCTATTTAAGTGTCTTCGTATCAACATCCAAGACTCAACCCACATTCATCTGCAGCAAGAAAATAGTTTTCATCTGCACAATGTCATCTTCACCAAAATACAGTGTCAACGTTCACTGCAACGGTGAAACATACGAGTCTGAGCTATACGGCTTTTGTTTTCGAAACACCGATACCATTAGACTTACGATCAAGAGAAATGCAACCTTCTTGCATTTGAAAAAAAGAATACAATCTTGTATAGGATCGGGTATTGTGTCAAAGATCACGTATCAAAATCCAATATTTTTTTAGAACAGTCAATACAAGTTTTTCCTGCTTAAGGTACGGGACGATGAAGATGTTGAATACATGTTTGTTAGTCATGAACATTCAGGCTGCAACTGTATTGAGTTGTATATTACTCTTCAACCATGTATACCATCTCAACATTCTCAAATAACCAGTCAGGATGAATTTGGTGAGTTTGATCCACAATGGTCAGATGACGTCAACCCAGAAGCAGAAGCAGAAGTGGACGTCGTTGATAAAGAAGAAGAGGAGACCGAGATACAGGTTGATCACATGCTGAACAACGACATTGAATATGATGATCAACCACCGGCAATACCTCCTAGTCATGTCTATAATCCGCCTCAATATATGACAAAGATGGATCCGCATGACGATGAAACATCCAATAGTGTTTTCTATAACCCGTATCCACGATCAGAAGGAGAATTAAAGGTGGGAGACATGTTTCGTACCAAAGAAGAATGTGTGTGAGCTATCAAAAAATTCCACATGAACAACTCTGATGATTTCACAGTATAACACACTGATTCGAGAAGGTATGTCCTCGAATGTCGTAACATCCTTTGTAACTTTCGGTTGGCTGCATCTTAAAAAAAGAAAAACGACTCTTGGGAGATCGCTCCAATAGACCCACCTCACAGTTGCATTGCAACTAACGTTGAACAAGATCACCGTAAACTAAGCGCTGCATTGATATGTCAAGACATTCTGCCGTTGGTTAATAAAGACCCATCAGTGAAGGTGAGTATAATTATATCCCATATCAGAACAACATATAGTTATACTTCATCTTACAAGAAAACCTGGATTGCAAGGACAAAGGCTGTTGAACAGGTATTCGGCAAATGGGAGGATTCATGCAAAGAATTGCCATGGTTTTTATGGACACTAAAAACATATGTCCCAGGAACTGTGGCAATTATGGAGACATTGCCAACAATGATGCCAGACGAAACCTGTGTTACAGGTAATAGAATCTTTCACCATCTCTTTTGGGTGTTTGACCCATGCATCAAAGGTTTCGCATTCTGCAAACCTATTATTCAAATTGATGGCACTTGGTTATACGGAAAATACAAGGGTACTTTGCTTATGGCGGTTGCACAAGACGGCAACAACAATGTCTTTCCCATTGCCTTTGCTCTGGTTGAAGGTGAAACGGCTGGTGGATGGGGTATCTTTCTTCGACATCTCAGAATGCATGTGGCTCCACAAGTCAATCTCTGTTTGATTTCTGATAGACATGCTGCCATTGAGAGTGCCTACAACAACCATGACAACGGATGGCATGATCCTCCTTCTACCCATGTCTATTGCATTAGACATATTGCACAAAACTTCATGCGTGCAATAAAAGATAAGAATCTTCGCAAGAAGGTGGTGAATGTTGGGTATGCTTTAACTCAACCATCATTTCAATATTATCGTGATGAAATTAGACTGTCTAATGAAGACGCAGGGAGATGGCTAAATAACATACCATTAGAGCAGTGGACAAGGGCATTTGACAGAGGTTGTCGATGGGGCCACATGACAACAAACCTTGTGGAATGCATGAACGGGGTATTCAAAGGAATTAGAAATCTTCCAATAACCGCCTTGGTAAGATCGACCTATTATAGGTTGACTTCTACATTCGCAACCAGAGGTGAAAGATGGAGTGCAGTGTTAATGTCTGGACAAGTATTCAATGAGTGTTGCATGAAAGTCATGAAAGAGGAGAGCATTAAAGCTAACACACACGCTATAACAGTCTTTGACCGTCATAGGAAAAATTTCAGCGTCCAGGAAACAATGGACCACAACGAGGGGAGACCAAATTTAGCCTATGCTCTTAGACTAAACAGAAGTTGGTACGACTGTGGAAAATTCCAGGTCTTCCACATTCCTTGCTCCCATGTCATTGCAACATGCACATATACTCGTCAAGACGCTTACAACAATTTATCTAATGTGTACAAGACTGTCACCGTCATGAATGTATATAATAAAAGCTTATCGGTACTACCAATGGAGGAATACTGACCTCCATATGAAGGTGATATAGTTTGGCACAACGACGAGATATGTAGAAAGAAAAAAGGAAGGCCAAACAGCACACGTATCAGGACAGAAATGGATTCGACAGATAAAATGATAAGATTATGTAGTATCTGTCGTCAACCAGGACACAACAAGAACAACTGTCCCAATCGAGGAGCATCATCCGAGTCATAAGTTTTTTGTAACATTGTATTTCTGTAACCTTCAATCATTATATATCATAAAGTTTTTGTTACAACGAGGTTCACAACAAACATCAGTACGAAATAAGCTAACTGAAAACAGAAATATTTCTAACTGATTACAACTATCAAATTGATGTCATCTCGACCGAACATCATTTCCCTAGCATCCTTATCAGTCTTCATTCGCATCCAACCAAAGATACTGTCGAGTCTCTCAATACTTCTAATGTTTTCCCCTTCTGGTATTTTCTCATCTAACCAACGAATCGGCTCTCTCTGCAGTTGCTCGAACGTAGTGATGTTCCAGAAGAGCATCATCATCTGAGGTTTGTCTCTCGCATAAATCACCTTTCTGTATCAGCGACGAACACCAAACATGATTGCCAAATGATTAAATGAGATGTGGAACAATGACTCATACAACACATCTATTTATAACAAAAAAATGCATTTTACACTGAGGCGCCAATGGCGCCTCCTCTCAAGTAATACACAGGGGTGCCAATTGGATTGGCTAGGGCATGTGTCAATCCAATTGGCGCCTCCATTCAATTTTTAAGAGGATTCACCAATTGAATTGACGTCTCCTCCTAAAAGTGGGGTAGTTTGAGAATTTTTTTGAAACCAGAGTTATTTTGTGAATTTCCTCGAAAAATTGGATTATTTTTATAAAAAATTCTGATATCGGTTCTTATATTCAATTCATAACCGGTATATCAGAAAAGTGCCGATATTTTAAGCATCACGAAATTGAAATATTATACCGACTTTACATCGGATTGTCAAAATTTCCGATATGCAGTACTGATATACAAGTGTTATACCAAATATTTATCAAGACTGCTAAAAAGACTCCTTAAAGGAATTTTCAAAGGTGCCCTTTCATTTTCCATAAAATTTCCAATCAGGCCATTAGGTTCAAACAACTTCTAATTCTAATGCTTAACACATTTTCTTACTAAGTGAAAGACATTAAGCATTTTAGAATTAAAATGAAGTATTACAAAAACGCCTTGAAATTTCAAGATATTTTAATCTAGAGATCGAGGACTAAATCGATCCATTGCAAATGACATTAAGCTAGAACCAAGGGCCAAAAAGGGTATTTGGTTTTTACATACGAGCTTTATGTGATATTCAATGACAATTTCATGCATATTTTGGGATTGAATGTTGATAGATGAAAATTACACTGTATATATGGAAATAACACTAAGTGGCTAGAAACGTACAGATGTTTAAGGTGATTCTACAAATGTGTCGAGAGGAATATTTTGTTGTTGGTTTTAGTCTTTGTAGTATCTTCTTTATTATAGTGGATATTCTTGCATTGTCAGTAGATATAGACAACATTGATTGAATAACATCTTATTTATAATAGTGGAGATTCTTGTAGTTTGGAAATCTTGTGTAGTCCTGATGGTGAACTTATTCCTGGGAAATTAATGAGTTTAGAATCCCGCCTCATTAAATAGATGTTAATGTTTATGCTTTGTTGTCCAAATTGACAACTCTTATGAAAAGTTGTTATTCACAGTTACTAGTAAATGACATTGTAGCTGGATCAAGATGGTGAGCATGACTCAAGTAGAAGGCTAAAGACACGATACAATTTCTTATTAAAGTGGAAGGCTTTGAAGGTGGTAGCGAGCAAATTCTGCATATAGGAAATTGTTGAGCCATTAGGCTAAATTTCTTTTACTTTTTATTTTTAATATACACCATGTAGCTCACTAACTATCTATTTTTTAAAAACTTTTAATGGGTGGATACCAGATGCAGGTGGCTTTTGTACCATAATATTTATGATTTTTCTTTCAAAATTGTGATAGAGTAAGTAAGGGAAAATACTAGGCTTTAATGTGATCTCTGTCACTATAATATACTATACTTTTTTGTTTTGTTTGTGTATTGAAAATAATAAAAACTAGCCTATGATTATTTTAGTTGTTTCTTATTATGCAAAATAATTTATTAAGAACACCCCTACACACTGTCATTGTAATTATGGGGTATTATAAGGCCTCATATAGATGTTAGGAGGAGTATTTAAGTGGCTTGATTCTTCTCCCATGATAGCTAGCTTTTAATGGGTATGCATCCTTATTGTAATAGAAACACAAATACATATTAGATTAAATTAGATCAAAGAGAAACACACAAAATTTTTGTTTACGCAGTTCAGTTAAATTGTCTAGTTCAGTTAAATTTTCTAGTTCGGTTAAATTGCCTACGTCTATAACTATAGAGTAGTTACCGTTCCTTTTATTTATGTTTTTTAAATTAAATATAGATTACAGTATTACAAGTCATTTATATAATACGAGGTTTTCGAGTATCTAAAACTTCAATCCATAGTTTCTCTCAACAAAAAATTATCTCTATCCATTATTATATCACCAATATTAACTATTCTCTCAACAACCTATAGTTATCTCAACAATCCATAATTATCTCAACAATATGAGTTATACTCTCAACAACCCATAGTTATCTCAACAACCCATAATTATCTCAACAGTATGAGTCATATTCAACAATCTCCACCTGGGCGAATATCAAACATTTATGAAGACTTCTTGCGTAACGATTCGTCTTGGAGAGTGATGCAGTACACCACCTGCTTAACACTGAGAAATATGTAATACGTCCAAACAATGTTTGAACTTGTCATTGGTGACTAGCTTGGTCAACATATCGGCCGCATTCTCTAAAGTGTGAACCTTCTGAAGTAATATTTGTTTGGACGCCAACAATTCCTGATCTTGTGGAACCTCACATCAATATGCTTGGTCCTAGCATGATACACCTGATTATTCGTCAAATAGATAGCACTCTGACTATCACAATGCAATTAAACTCTACCTTACTCAACACCCAACTTTTTCACTAACCTTGTAAGCCATAATGCTTCCTCTGCGGCTTCATCTACAATCATGTATTCTGCCTCAGTTGTAAGAATAGCTACTATGGATTGAACTGATGATTTCCAGCATGTAGGTCCCCCCACAAGAGTAAAGACATACCCCGTTGTAGACCTCCTATCATCCAGGTCACCTGCATAGTCAGAATCCACATATCCCACATTTGATGGAACACCCTGCTCATTGTTGAACATGATACCATGATGTATTATAACTTTCAAGTACCTTAGGATCCACTTGACTACTTCCCAATGTTGCTTCCCTAGTTTGGACATGAACTTGCACACTAGACTAACGACTTGAGCCAAATTCGGTCTAGTGCAAACCATAAAATACATCAAACAACCATCTGCACTAGAATAAGGAATTTTAGACATGTCTTCAATTTCTGAGTCAGTCTTCACATATTGTTCCAAAGAGAGTTTAAAATGATTTGCCAATGCAGTACTCATAGGCGTTTCTCTGCTCATGTCAATTTTTTCAAAACACCTTTAACATAGCTTTTCTAAGACAATCATAATTTATTAGCTCCCCGGTCCCTGTGGATTTTCATCCCAAAAATCTTCTTTGCAACACCTAGGTCCTTCATATCAAACTCCTTATCCGACTTGGTCTTCAACTCATTTACATCATGCAAATGGTTGACAACAATTAACATATCATCAATATAAAGTAACAGGAAAATAAAAGAGCCATCATCACAGCTCCTCACATAAACACAACAATCATAATCACACCTTCTATAGTCACTCCGGGGCATGTATAAATCAAAGCGCTTGTACCACTGCCTTGGAGACTGCTTCAAGCCGTACAAAGACCTATTCAATTTGCAAACAAGTTTGTTATATCCATTATCATTGAATCCCTCAGGCTTTTCCATGTATATTTTATCCTCTAGATTATCATGGAGGAAAGTTGTTTTCATATCCATTTGCTCTAAATGCATATTCCTGCTGGCTACCAGGGCCAATACTGCTCTAATAGAAGTGTGTCTAATGACCGGACTGAAAATCTAATCATAATCAATCCCCTTCTACTGTGAATACCCTTTTGCAGCTAGGCGAGCCGTGAAATTTTTCCCTTCTTTTTCTGTTACTGTTGGCTTTTTCTTATACACCCACTTATAACCAATAATTATCTTTCCCTGTGGCAGCTGGACAAGATCCCGCGTCTCATTCTTTTTCAAGGATTCCATCTTCTCCACCATACCATCCTTCCACTTATCTTTCTCCTGGCTAGCCATAGCCTCTCGAAATGTAGAAGGGTCTCCTGAACTAGTAAGAAGAGCATATGATGCTAAGTCTTCAAACCCATATTTGACTGGAGGTGTAATACGATAGAGCTCCATATCACACACAAGTGTATAGTCTTGTACTCCACCTGAATCTTGTACTCCACCTGAATCTTGTAATCCACCTGAATCTAAATCTGGTTCATCCTGTTGTTGGGCTACAATCTGTCTTTAACTCACTAGTGGCTCCTCAATGTCCACTTGAATCTTGTCCTGGCTGGAACTTTCTACATCAATATCTGACACAACTGTCACATATAAGTATTTCAACATTTATTGCTCATCAAATATAACATCTTTGCTGACAACCACTTTCTTCTTAACCAGATCCCATAACTTGTACCCCTTCACACCTTTATTGTAGCCAATAAAGATGCACTATTTTGACTGGGTCATGTTTAGACTGATCCTCATTGGAAATATGCACATATGCTGGACACCCAAAAATCCTCAAATTACTTAGATCAATGGGGTTACATGTCCACACCTCCTATGCAACTTTGCCATCCAATGAAGCTCATGGTGATCTGTTGACTAGATAACATGCCACATTGAGTGTTGTTGTCTAGAAACCTTTTGATAGACCAACATTCAACTGAAGTCACGTTGCCTTCTCCGTCGGTGTCCTGTTCATCCTCTCTGCAACACCATTCCACTGTGGTGTCTTCCTCACAGAAAAGTGCCTCTGGATTCCATTATCCTCACATAAATTCATGAACTTCTTGTATGTGTATTCAGTTTCATTATCAGACCGCAAATACTTGATTTTTCTCCCTCTGATTCTCAACCTCCGTCTTCCATAGTTTGTGTAAGAACAAAAATAGTTCTACAATAGATTCCATGATTTTGATGATAACAAAGGATGAAACCAAAAGTGGTACCCTAACGAAAAGTTTCTAAGTGTGCAGGGTTCTAAAGAAAGAAGAAATAAATCTGATGATGTCATCAGATGCAAAACAAGATCAGATGCAAAATCTCAAGTATCAGAAGCATCTAAAGTGAAATCTCGTTTCAAGAAGCTCTGACTCTGGACAAAACTACAAAATATCAGAAGCATCTGAACATGAAGTAAAGTCTAGAAGCTCTGACTCTGAACAAATGTCTTCTGCAAACTCTGAAGTTATCAGCGCCATCTGAACATTCAAGAAATAACATCAGAAGCCAATTTCTCCAGATACACAAAGACTCTAATCAGAATTGTTAATCATGATGAAGTAACGTTTAAGCCAAGTTAAAGTTCTGCAAATGGATTTCCTCAATTAGAAAGAGACGTTAATCTCCACTTCCAAGAAAGAAGATACTAATTGTGGTAAGTAGTCACTTCTAAGTGAAAAAGTCTACTGCAGAAGCTATTAATGGAATGGCGTAATTACATCTCAATATCCAACAGATTCAACGCTACTTCAACTCTACTTCAACTCCTATAAATAGAGAAGAAATCTCATTCAGTACATACGAAGAAATCACTAGCCAAAACTATACTGAAATCATATCACGCTCAAGAAAAACATCTTTGTTCTTCAAAGATTTTCACTAAGCTTTTGCTTATCAAGTGAAAATTTGTTCTTAAGTTTGTAATATTTGCTTTCTTAGAAGCACTCTAGATTACACATCTTGTATCTTATTTTTATTTGATTTCCTCAAGTGACTCTTTGTAGTCTGTAGACTTGAGAGGACTAAGAGATTTTCTTCTCTCTTAGGGGTTGTTTGTAATCTTTCAAGATTAGTGGATTAAGTCCTTGTTGAAGGCGAAATCACCTTGGCCGGGTGGACTGGAGTAGCTTTGTGTTATAAGCGAACCAGTATAAAATCTTTGTGTGATTTCATTTTGCAAAAGCGCTTATTTTTCAAACAATTCAAACCCCCCTTTCTTGTTTTTCTCACCTTCAATTGGTATCAGAGCTCCGGCTCTGTTATTGATTTTCAAATCAAACACTTAACCGTGTAGAGAGATCCAGTGCGAGAAAAACAAATGGCCCACTCAAATGAGAAAGATTCTTACAATGCCAAGCCTCCTGTTTTTGATGGAGAAAAGTTTGATTACTGGAAAGATAGAATCGAAAGTTTCTTTCTGGGTTATGATGCTGACCTCTGGGACATTGTCACAGATGGATACAAACCTCCAACCTTAAATGGAGCTGAAGTTCCCAGAAGCAAAATGTCAGAAGATCAGAAACGTGAGTTCAAAAATCATCACAAGGCCAGAACAATACTTCTAAATGCTATATCTTACAACGAATACGAAAAGATCACCAACAGAGAGACGGCTAAAGATATACTTGACTCTCTGAAGATGACCCATGAAGGAAACTCCCAAGTCAAGGAGACGAAGGCTCTGGCGTTGATCCAGAAATATGAAGCCTTCAAGATGGAAGATGACGAAGCTATAGAAGCTATGTTTTCCAGATTCCAAACTCTTATTACAGGTCTTAAAGTGCTAGACAAGGGATATACGACTGCAGATCATGTTAAGAAGATTGTCAGAAGTCTGCCAAAGAAATGGAGACCAATGGTTACTGCTCTGAAGCTATCAAAGGATCTGAACAACATCAGCCTTGAAGAACTTGTTAGCTCTCTCAGAAGTCATGAGATAGAACTAGAGGAGGATGAGCCTCAGAAAAGGAACAAGTCAGTGGCGCTGAAGTCCAGACCTGAAAGACGGAAGTCAGACAGAACCAAAGCTCTCCAGGCAGAAACTGCAGATACTGACGACTCTGAACCTGAAGACTCTGATGATGAAGAAGAACTGTCCTTACTAACCAGAAGAGTTAAGCAACTCTGGAAAAGAAGGAACAACAACAACTTCAGAAGATCAAGACCCAGAGGGGATAGATCAGAGTCAACTTCAAAAGGTAAACCTAATAAAGATATTACCTGTTTTGAATGTAAAGAAACAGGTCATTATAGAAATGAATGCCCCAAGCTGAAGAAAGATAACTCTAAGAAAGAAAGCTTCAAGAAAAATGCCTTCAGAACAAAGAAGGGATTAATGGCGACCTGGGACGATAGTGAATCAGGATCATCAGAATCTGACTCTGATGAACAAGCCAACGTAGCATTTATGGCCACCACATCCAGCAGCTCAGATGAAGAATCTGAAGAGGTATTTTCTGAACTTTCTAGATCTGACTTAGAATCATGTTTATCAGAAACTCTTACCTCTCTTCAGAAATTAAAACAAAAAGTTAAAAGCATTAAAGGCCTTCTTAAAGCAAAATCTGAAGAATGTAGTGAACTTGAGACAACAATTCTAGCACATGAAGATACAATCAAATCTTTAACGATAGAAAGAGATGGAGCTAAAACAAAAAGCTTAAAATTAGAAGAAGTGTTGTCTCAAGCACCACAAACTTCAAATGAAATTATTTATAAATATGAAGAAGCCTTTCAACAATTTCTGAAGAATGGGATAAATAGGAGTATTATGGCATCCATGATTTATGGAGTAGGTCAGAATAATAAAAGGGGAATTGGGTATGATTCTGATTCTGATTCTGATAAAACTTCTACCAGTAACCAAATTAAATCACCTTTTTCATACCACTATACACACACACAAGAACACAAATTTAAAAATGCTAGAAGACCCAAAGTTGTAAGAAACTCTGGGAAAACTAATCTGAAAGGACCCAAGAGATTCTGGGTACCGAAAGATAAGATTATCTATGTTGCAGATATCCTATGCAGCAAAGTTCAGACACCAGTCATGGTACCTGGACTCTGGATGCTCGCGACATATGACGGGAAGAAAGTCTATGTTCCAAAGCCTGGAACTTAAAGACGCTGGCTTTGTAGGCTTCGGAGGAGATCAGAAAGGAAGGATCAGAGGCTCCGGAACTATTGGTAATGGTACTCTTCCCTCTATATCTGATGTTCTTTATGTAGAAGGATTAATGCATAACTTGTTATCCATAAGTCAATTAAGTGATAACGGTTATGATGTAATCTTTAATCAAAAAACGTGTAAAGCCATTAATCAGAACGATGGCTCTGTCCTTTTCACAGGCAAGAGGAAAAACAACATTTATAAAATAAATCTTTCTGATTTAAAAGATCAAAATGTTAAATGTTTAATGTCAGTTCACGAAGAGCAATGGGTATGGCATAGACGCTTAGGCCACATTAGCATGAGGAAACTTTCTCAGCTAACTAAACTTGAGTTAGTCAGAGGCTTACCTAAACTGAAGTTTTCTTCAGATGCTCTGTGTGAAGCTTGTCAGAAAGGAAAGTTTTCAAAAACATCTTTTAAAAAGAAAAATGTTGTTTCTACCTCCAAGCCTCTGGAGCTTCTTCACATTGACTTATTTGGTCCTGTGAAAACAGCATCAGTCAATGGAAAGAAGTATGGACTAGTAATCGTTGATGATTACAGCCGCTGGACATGGGTAAAATTCCTAAAGCACAAGAGTGAGTCTCACTCTGTATTCACCAGTTTCTGTTCTAAAGTGCAAAAAGAATTTGACTCCAAAATTATTAGAGTCAGAAGTGATCATGGTGGAGAATTTGAAAATAAAGATTTTGAAGAACTATTTGATTCAAATGGAATATCCCATGATTTCTCCTGCCCTAGAACTCCACAACAAAATGGAGTTGTAGAGAGGAAGAATAGGACACTCCAAGAAATGGCCAGAACCATGATCAATGAAACAAATGTAGCAAAGCACTTTTGGGCAGAAGCTGTAAATACAGCGTGTTACATTCAGAATAGAATCTCTATTAGACCTATTCTGGATAAGACTCCCTATGAACTGTGTAAGGGAAGAAAACCCAACATTTCATATTTTCATCCTTTTGGATGCCTTTGCTTTATATTAAATACTAAAGAACATCTGAACAAGTTTGATTCCAAAGCACAGAAAGGTATTATGTTAGGATACTCAGAACGCTCTAAAGGCTACAGAGTATACAACACAGAAACCAAAATTGTGGAGGAATCAATTCATGTTAGATTTGATGATAAGCTTGACCCTGAAAAGTCAAAGCTAGTTGAAAAGTTTGCAGATTTAGAGATCACTCTGGTAGAATCTGAGAAAACTCCAGAAGCACCTGTCACTCCAGACTCTGAAGAAATTAAATCTCCAGAAATTCCAAGGAAAGTCAAGAGTCGTAGCAACGTATCTGAAGATTTGATTCTGGGAAACAAAGATGAACCTGTTAGAACCAGATCTACCTTCAGAACTTCTGAAGATATTCCTCTGGGACTAGTGTCTCTGATTGAGCCTACGTCCTGTGATGAAGCTCTTCAAGATAATGATTGGGTGGCAGCTATGCAAGAAGAGTTAGATCAATTCTCCAAGAATGATGTCTGGGATCTTGTTCCTAAACCCAGAGGCACTCATGTCATTGGAACCAGATGGGTTTTCAGAAACAAACTGAACGAGAAAGGAGAAGTTGTCAGAAACAAAGCACGACTGGTAGCTCAAGGTTATAGTCAACAAGAAGGTATTGATTATAATGAAACTTTTGCTCCAGTCGCAAGGTTAGAGTCTATTCGTCTTCTTGTATCATTCGCTATTAATCACTCTATAAAATTATACCAAATGGATGTCAAGAGTGCATTTCTAAATGGTTATATTTCAGAAGAAGTGTATGTAAATCAACCTCCTGGTTTTGAAAACTCAAATTTTCCAGAACATGTTTTCAAACTTAAGAAATCCTTATATGGACTTAAACAAGCTCCCAGAGCTTGGTATGAACGCTTAAGTAATTTTCTTCTGGAACAAAATTTTATCAGAGGGAAAGTTGATTCTACACTCTTCTGTAAAAATCATAAAAATGATCTCATGATATGCCAAATTTATGTTGATGACATTATTTTTGGTTCTGCTAATATCTCTGTTTGCCAAGAATTTTCTAAGTTAATGCAGGCAGAATTTGAAATGAGTCTAATGCAAGAACTAAAGTTCTTTCTGGGAATTCAAATCAATCAAACTCCAGAAATCACGTACATTCATCAAAGCAAGTACATTAAAGACGTTCTAAAGAAGTTTGATATGTCTGAATGCAATTCTGCAAAGACTCCCATGCATCCAACTTGCATTCTGGAGAAGGAAGAGGTAAGCAACAAGGTTTGTCAGAAGCTCTATCGAGGTATGATAGGCTCTCTTCTCTATCTGACTGCTACTCGTCCTGATATTCTCTTCAGCGTCTGTCTTTGTGCCAGATTCCAATCAGATCCTAGAGAATCTCATTTAACAGCTGTTAAGAGAATTCTTAAGTATCTGAAAGGAACTCCTAACCTGGGCCTGATGTATGAGAAAACATCAGAGTATAGGCTTTCTGGTTATTGTGATGCAGATTATGCAGGAGATAGAATAGAACGAAAAAGTACATCTGGAAATTGCCAGCTTCTGGGAAACAATCTAATCTCCTGGGCTAGCAAAAGACAGTCAACTATCGCTCTATCAACTGCAGAAGCAGAATATATCTCAGCATCACTGTGCACAACTCAGATGCTCTGGATGAAACATCAGCTAGAAGATCTACAAATCTTTGAGAGTAACATTCCTATCCTTTGTGATAATACTGCTGCTATTTGTTTAAGTAAGAATCCCATTCTACATTCCAGAGCCAAACACATAGAAATAAAACATCATTTTATTAGAGACTATGTTCAGAAAGGGATAGTAACGCTGAAGTTCATTGATACAGAACATCAATGGGCAGATATCTTTACTAAGCCTCTAGCTGAAGATAGATTTCGTTTCATCTTAGAAAATCTGAACATTAAAAATTGTCCTGAGTAAAATTTGGTTCTGAACATGTAAAATGAGACTCTGATAAAAACAAATATACTTCTGCCTCTGACTCTGATACTTCTACCAAGTTAAGAAGATATCTGAGTTAGAAATCTTCAGAAATCCTTTGGTATTCCTGAAGATCAGAAACATCAACACGTGGGGAACATGCGTCTAACCCTAGAACTTCTAGACAGCTGTCAAAAGAAATCAAAGGTCAGAACGCTTGAAATCTCCTTGAGCAGTGTGCTTACTGTTGGGATTAGACATTCATTAATGAGCTGTAATCATTTTTCCCCCAAACGTGCTATTTTGGTTTTTGTGCTAACGCTGGTATGTGTGTCGTTTTGCATGTGTTTTTACCCTTAGTATATAAACACTTTTCTCACATTTCACACACTTATCACTCTCACTCACTCTTAAACCCTAAACCCTCTCTCGAAGTTTTCTCTGCAACCTTCTCAGTTCTTCATCTTCTTCATCAATCTTCATCATGAATCCTCAAGAACAAGCAGTTTTTAACTTCTCCCAACAAATGGAAGCTGCTTCTAACCCCCAAACCTCAAACACTCAAACACCCATGGTTGTAGATGTCACCACGACCCCAGTTTACAAGGAACCTCACATTTTGGAACGCGAACAACACATAAACCTTTCAACTCCCTTTGAAGGTTTGGATGTTCTATGTGAATCGCTGGTAGATTTTGAAAATTTGAGAAGAAATGGCGTTGATTTAACTGAAGATCTTCGCAAGCAAGGTTGGGAAAACTACTTCAACAGATTGTATGGTCCAATCTATCCTCTTCTGGTGAAGGAGTTCTGGAGATGTGCAGATGCTGATGACCAGTTCATCGTTTCTTTTGTTCTGGGTGTGAAGATTGTCATCACTGAAGCATCAATTGCTTCCTTGCTAAACATGGAGAGAACTGGAGGTAAAAGGATTTACAACATTCCTCCAAGGTCCAAGCGCATCACAGAAGTCATTAACCCTACAATCTTCAAAGCAAACGTTGAAGGAAACCCATCTAAGAACAAGGAGCTTCATCAGAACCTCCGAGTTTGGCTGAAGATTATTCTGGGAACAATCCATCATCGTCCAGCCTCCAACTCTTCAGATTATATCAACGCTGATCAGAAATGCATCCTCTACTGTATTCAGAAGGGTATTCCGATCAACCTCCCTGTTCTCCTCTTCAGATATCTGAGGGATTCAGTCAGAGAAACCAGGAATAATATGAAGCCCAGATCCTACGTTCCTCTGGGAAGATTGCTCTCTGACATCTTCATTGAGCATGGACTGGTAGATGCTCTGGAGAAGACCAGATGTATGGATGATCTGGCAATTGACGTTGGAAAGCCTCTGAATGCCAAAAATCTGAGGAGTATGGGAATCATCAAAGACATCAGAGTCAAGCCCACTATGAATGTGACCTGGGAAGCTCTGAAGGATCAGAGGAAGATGCCTCATGGCCTTGAAAGGTTCTTCAAGAATGAACCCAGAGATGCCATTGCCATCTACCTTCAGGATCGTCTGGATGAAGGCATTGATGTTTCTGATTTCCGCCTAGAAGACTGTCTGGACTCTGTAGAAGATCTGGTCAGATACAAAAGAGGCCTTTCTGAGAAGAAGATAGCTGAGGAAGCAAGGAAGGCAAAGAAACCCAGAATTGGAGAATCCTCTGGAACCAAAGCTCCTCTGAAAGTCTCTTCTTCTTCTGGTAAGTCCATTCCTCCTGTCTCTTCTGAATCTGTAATGGCTTCCTCTAACCCTCTCTCCTCTCAACCAATATATACCACCTCTGAAATACCACCCTCAATCACCAGAACCTCTCAACCTCCACCTGTTCTAAAAATTGCCCGTAACTTCACAACAACCTCTGACCCTAATCAACTATATCACCACAGCTCTTCATCATCCTCTGAGTATGAATCACCCCCTTACCTTTCCCCTTCTTCTAACCAAGAGTCTTCTGATCATGAGTCCTCTGATCAAGAACACTCTGACCCAAACTCCCCAACAATAGCTGAAATTTATGCTAAAAATTTCGCCCCACAAACTCAAACACAAACTGAAGTAACCTCTCCCCTCCGAACTTCTATTCCACAACAAACAACCACCATTACCTCTGAAAATCAAACTTCCCTTCCACCACAAACAACCACCACACCCTCTGAAACTCAACCATCTGTAATTCGCCCATCTGAACCTTATATCACTCCACCATTAATTCCCGCTGTACCTAGCCCAGACTCTGACCCATTAGATGTAAACCCACTCTATGCTTCATCCCCCAGTCTTCAACCAGACCCAGATTCTGAACTTCAACCAGAAGCAGAATCTGAACCCCAGCCAGAACCAGAAACTGAACCTCAACCTCTAAATCTCAGCCCTCAAAACTCTCCACCTCATTCACCTGAACCTGAACCTAAAATTATCATACCTACCCTTGAGGAGGCCATTATACAGGTTGCAGAATCCTCAGTCCAGAAGATCAAGTCTCTGGCTAAAAATTCTGAAGTCAGTGATGATCCTAAATCTGTTAGGACACACTGGAACAGAGTTATTAGTTGGATGACCTCTGAGTCTTATAGGCTGAAGAGTATCTCTGAACAAGTCAGAAATGGCTACATCAGAGACTCTGAGGAAAGACTCCAAGAGAGACTGGCTAGGGAAGCTGAGGCCAAGAGATTAGAAGAAGAAAGATTGGCTAAGGAAGCTGAAGAAGAAGCTAAGAGATTGGAAGAAGAACGCCTGGCAAAGGAAGCAGAACTTCTGAGAATTCAGGAAGCTGAAGCCAAGGCTAAGGCAGATGCAGAAGCCCAAGCTGCTGCTGAAGCTGAAACTCAGCAGGCTCTGATTCAGGGGGAGTCTTCCTCTGCGATCCCTCTGATTCTTAACACTCTGAAGGAGATCAAGCAAGATCAGAAAGAGATCAAGCAAGATCAGAGTGAGCTCCGGGCAAGGATGGACAAGCAAGACGCTCTGAATGAAAACCTCCAGAATATGTTTGCCATGCTACTACAGAGACTTCCTCCTCCTCCAAACCCTTAGGCACTTAGGATTTATTTTTGGTTGCCTAGTGTTTTTGCTTCTGTCTTTTCTTTCCTTTTTTTTTAGCTCTGATATTTCTTTGAATCTGTTGTTTTTGACTGCTGTTTGCCTTTGTGCTGTTTAATGAAGTGTTTTTCTCTCTATTATTCTTTTTATTTTTATGCCTTTTTGATTATGCCAAAAAGGGGGAGAAATTATTAAATAGCTCTGATGAAAATTATGTCTAAAACCTTAAGCATTCTGCAACAATTATAGAAATAGTTCTGATATAAATAAGCTCTGATTAAATAATAGCTCTGATTAAATAACTCTAACTTTAAAGTTAAGCATTTGCAGAAAGTTTTCAGAAACCTAATTACTTGGAAAAGCTCTGGTAAGAACTTCTGAACTCCCTAGCGCTAACTCAGGGGGAGCTTTTGTCTATCTGATCTAATATTTTTCATGTTTCATCTGATAATTTTATTTGTTTTGTCATCATCAAAAAGGGGGAGATTGTAAGAACAAAAATAGTTCTACAATAGATTCCATGATTTTGATGATAACAAAGGATGAAACCAAAAGTGGTACCCTAACGAAAAGTTTCTAAGTGTGCAGGGTTCTAAAGAAAGAAGAAATAAATCTGATGATGTCATCAGATGCAAAACAAGATCAGATGCAAAATCTCAAGTATCAGAAGCATCTAAAGTGAAATCTCGTTTCAAGAAGCTCTGACTCTGGACAAAACTACAAAATATCAGAAGCATCTGAACATGAAGTAAAGTCTAGAAGCTCTGACTCTGAACAAATGTCTTCTGCAAACTCTGAAGTTATCAGCGCCATCTGAACATTCAAGAAATAACATCAGAAGCCAATTTCTCCAGATACACAAAGACTCTAATCAGAATTGTTAATCATGATGAAGTAACGTTTAAGCCAAGTTAAAGTTCTGCAAATGGATTTCCTCAATTAGAAAGAGACGTTAATCTCCACTTCCAAGAAAGAAGATACTAATTGTGGTAAGTAGTCACTTCTAAGTGAAAAAGTCTACTGCAGAAGCTATTAATGGAATGGCGTAATTACATCTCAATATCCAACAGATTCAACGCTACTTCAACTCTACTTCAACTCCTATAAATAGAGAAGAAATCTCATTCAGTACATACGAAGAAATCACTAGCCAAAACTATACTGAAATCATATCACGCTCAAGAAAAACATCTTTGTTCTTCAAAGATTTTCACTAAGCTTTTGCTTATCAAGTGAAAATTTGTTCTTAAGTTTGTAATATTTGCTTTCTTAGAAGCACTCTAGATTACACATCTTGTATCTTATTTTTATTTGATTTCCTCAAGTGACTCTTTGTAGTCTGTAGACTTGAGAGGACTAAGAGATTTTCTTCTCTCTTAGGGGTTGTTTGTAATCTTTCAAGATTAGTGGATTAAGTCCTTGTTGAAGGCGAAATCACCTTGGCCGGGTGGACTGGAGTAGCTTTGTGTTATAAGCGAACCAGTATAAAATCTTTGTGTGATTTCATTTTGCAAAAGCGCTTATTTTTCAAACAATTCAAACCCCCCCTTTCTTGTTTTTCTCACCTTCAGTTTGAACTTGGTAAAGACCTCGTATTTATATTTCATGAAATAAACCCAGAACTTACGAGAAAAATCATGAGTGAATGTCACAAAATACTTGGAACCTCCAACAGATGGCTCTTTTGTAGGCCCCTGGACATCAGAATGGACAGAGTCTAAGATTCCATTTGTCTTGTGTTGCCTGGTTTTGAAACTAACTCTACATTGTTTCCCAAGAACACAATACTTTCACAATCCAATTGTGAAACTACAAACACCCTTCAACAAATTCTTATTATGTAGTTCCATTATCCCATGTTCACCGAGATGACCAAATTGCATGTGCCACAGTTTGGTTGCATCATTATCAGTTTCAACAAATGCTACATCATCCATAACTGTGTCCCCTAACAACTTATAAATGTTTCCTACAGTCCTCATTACTGTCATCACTGTTATTGCACCCTTGCTAACCTTCATGATGTCTCTATCTCCATCTGACCGGAATGAATAACCATTTGCTTGAAGAGTACCTAGAGAAATTAAATTCTTCCTTAATTCTGGAATATAACCCACCTCACTCAACGTGTGCACGACACCATTATCCAAATAAATTTTAATTTTCCCCTTTCCAGTGATGGTACAAGTTTTATCATCACCTAAATTGACAAAACTAAAATCACCTGATTTAAAAGAGTTGAACCATTCCCGATGCAACATCATATGGTAGGAGCATCCAGAATCAAGAATCCATGCATTAATGCACTTTGTAGATGAAACATAAAGCATATCCTCTTCACTACATAAGCCATCAGATTTACCTACATTTGTTGAACTATTATTTCCTGACTTATTTGGACAATCCCTCTTTCAATGACCAATTTTCTTGCAACCATAACATTTTGTTGTTTTTATGTCCTTGGACTCAAACCTCTTTTTATTTCTAGAACTCACTGTCTTGTCATTGCCTATGTCACGGTCTTGACCTTCCTTCACAAGCAAACCTTCACTTGAGCTTCCTCCACCTTCCTCTACACTTTGGTGATGTTGTGCATGTTGCAAAAGAGTATAAGAAATAGAATCCAGCGTGATTGTTTTCTTCCCATATGTGAGAGTGGTCACCAAGTGATCATAAGAGCTTGGTAAAAAGTAAAACAAAATAATGGATTTATCCTCATCGTTAACCTTCACACCAAGCCTTGTTAAATCAACGAGGATGTTGTTGAAAATGTTGACATAAGTCTGCAAATCGCCTCCTTCCTGCATCTTCAAGCTATAGAAACACTGCTTCACGAACAATTTGTTCATGAGTGTCTTAGACATGTACTGAGTTTCCAATTTTCCCAGACATCCTTCGAAGTTGTGAGGTCCAGGATATGACTCATCGCGTCATCAGAAACGCAAAGTCTTATCAAACCTGAGGCCTTTTCCTTCATCTCATTCCAATCAATGGTTATGATGTCTGTCGGTTTCTCATCACGAAGCACCTTATGTAAACCTTCTTGAGCCAACAAATCTTTAACCCTCATTTGCAATAAACCGAAGTAGACAGTTTCGTCGAACCGAGTCACTTCGAGTTTCGCACCTCCCGGATTAAGCGTCATTTAATACTAATTGTTAAAACAGAAACGCGAATACATATCAGAGTAAAGAGAAACACATAAAAACTTTGTTCACGTAGTTCGGTCAAACTGCCTACGTCTGCGACAATACAATAGTTATAGTTTCTTTTATTTGTGTTTGGTAAATTGCATATAGATTTCAATGTTACAAATTATATATATATATATATATATATATATATATATATATATATATATATATATATATATATATATATATATATATATATATATATATATATATATATAATTTGTAGTTTTAATTTATTTAAAACTCTAATCTCGAATTTTCCTCAACAAACAATTATCTTTATCCATAATTATCTCAACAATATAAATTATTCACTTAAAAATCTATAGTTATCTGAATAATCCATAATTATCTCAACAACGAACTATACTCTCAACAACCTATCATTATCTCATCAATCCATAATTATTAATATGAGTCATATTTGTAATCTTTTTGTAATCTTTTTTCATGTTTACATATTAAGGGCTCGTTTGAATGAGTTTTAGATTTTAGTTTTTAAAAACCATTTTGGAAATTAAGTTTTTAAAAAAAGTTTTGAGGAAAAAACATGTTTGGTAATCTAATTTTCAAAAATTGTTTTAAAGTTGAACATGATTACAAATTTGTCATTGATGAATATAATACCATTTTTTCTTGTTTTGTCCTCTTCCTAATTTCCAAAACTAAAAACCAAAAAATCAAAACCTCTAAAATCTATTTTAGATTTTTAGTTTTAAAAACTCACAAATAGAAAATAGTTTTGAGAAATAGTTTTATAAAATTAGACTACCAAACAAATTTTATAATTTTTAATTTTTAAAAATTAAAAAACAGTTTTTCAAAACCATATGCCCTATATGTTGTCTTTTTTGTCTTCTCTACTCTAATGTGCATTATAATGTAATGTATATTTCTTTTTTATGCATTCAACCAAAATTGGTTTTCTTATGAATTTTTTTTATGTCTCCTATATTATATATTTTATGGTAGTTGTGATTTTGAGGCTAAGAAAATGCTCAATTTAATTGTAGTTTTCTCACATAAATTAGGACTGTCAAACTATTTCTTATAGAATTTGTGTTAAATTTATTATACACAGGCAACAAATCGTCCTCAAGAGCTTGATGAAGCAACACAAAAATATATATTCCTCTACCGTCCTCCCTTGATAATTATAATTTCCCATCTTTTTACAAACCCTTTTAAGCACAAGCTAACTAATATGTTCGGTCTTTTATAAGCCAAAAGCTTGGATTGCATATAACCTATTAGAAAAGGATGGATCATTCAATCTAGCAAATGAGGAGATGTATATTATATGAAATTTTTAATTTATGGTAATGAACAATTTTCCAATTAGTTACAATATTTTCTGCATAGCATTTTGTCTTTCAAACTTTTCATGGTTTCTGGTGATTTACTTTTACTCAGTGACTTTCTTTGTTAGGTTACTCAGGATCAGACATGAAAAACTTAATGAAGGACGCTTCAATGAGTCCTCTGAGGGAGGCAACAATACAATCTATAGAAATTACAATATTGAGAAAAAAGAGTCATGTTTGCTCTTATGTAGAAGCAGACTTAGAGGTCTCTAGAGACATACATGGGCTAAAACAACAGCTTTGCTCCAGACAGTAGTCTCATTTCAAAGATGAAGAAATCATTAGTTCATTTGTATATCAGTTCAATACATAAAAACGAGACTACTGAAATGAAACAAGTAGACATATCAATTATATTTGACTTTTTCAGATTTTTTTTTACATGAAAATCAATGGTTATCATAAAGATAGATTTTGTTGATTGCATAAAGATTAATGGTTATGATAAACATACATTTTGTTGTTCATATATAGATGTCTATAAAATAATAATTATACATAAGTCATGTTAGTAATTAATTAGTATTGATGCATCCAAATAGTTTATATATATATATATATATATATATATATATATATATATATATATATATATATATATATAAAACGTGTGTTTCTAATTCATTATTTAAAAAATCGGTTAAATACAGACGACTTAAGTATAAGTAAAATTATCTAAATTAAGGCTCCTTTCTAAATGAGATCCTCGACGGCTTAGTCTTGGGTAATACAAGACCAATGATTTATTGTTGAACTTATGATTACCCCTTATGTATTCATGGCTTGGTTGAGGATAATATTGGGGGTTATTATGGCTTTAGTTACCTATGAGTGTTTTATCGACGGCTCTATTGTCGACGATAAGCCCTTAGTAATTAACTTTACCCACGGTTTGTTTAGTTACATATGGCTTTTCGCTCTGAGTAATGACAAAGTTTTTTGTAATGACCAACATACTCTCTTATTGTTACTAAAGATTATTCACTAACATCTATAATTCCATACAAGGCACAAATGCATGATTCTAGCATAAACCAAAATAGCTTTATCACCAAAGACACTATTAGCACCAAATAGATATGTGGAGATGTGCAAAGGGTTTTTAGAGAGATCAAAACCTTCAAGAGATAACATAATCTTCCATGAAAATTGAAGCAAAGGAACAAAAAATAAATAATTAAAAAGAGAGCTTATGTTTGTCTATAACCTTCATGTGTTCATGATAACCCTTCAAGAGCTCTTGAAGATCTTATATAAATTAAGGGTCTGTTTTATTCGCAAAAATAAGAAGTATTGGAAAAAACAGTACTAGAAAGTACATAATAGTACAAGACAACCTTTTGTATTGTACTATGTTTGATGTTTGATGCACTGTGAGGACGAATCCCCCTTCTTTGGGCTGCTATGTGCTAGCCCTAGGGGGAGGATCTTCCTTTTTTGGGCTGCCAGGCGCTAGCCCTTAAGGGAGGTTCCCGCCCATTCTTTGGATTACCAGGTGTTAGCCCTAGGGAAGACTCTAGTCCTTTCTTTGGAATGCCAGGTGCTAGCCCTAAGGAAAGCTCCCCCGTCTTTGGACTGCTAGGTGTTATCCCTAGAGTGAGGCTTCCACCCATTCTTTGGGCTAGGTGATAGCCTTGAGGGTTTTTTCCCTTGTTGGGCTACCAGGTGCTAGTTCTAGGGGGACTCCCCTCCTTCTTTGGAGTGCTAGCCTTCTTTTGGAGTACTAACCCCTTTTAGGGTACTCCTTATTAGGGCCAACTAAAATACTATCTTCGATTCTATTTATAAGAGACAACTTACTTTTTAGATACATTGAATAATTAATATATATGGACCATATACATTAATTATTCAATGTATCTAAAAAATAAATTATCTCTTATAAATTAGATTGGAGGCAGTATATCACTACAGTTATACTAATGTCAAATTTCACAAAACGATCCAATGATAGTTCTCATACTTTTGGTTCAACCATTTGATATCTCTTGGTCTCCTTTTTTGTTATTATCCCTTATGTGCATATCCATGATCTTACCTTTGACATTGAGAGATGTCTTCACATTTAAGTCAACTAACTTCAATCATTTGTCCATTCAAATTCCCATGTATGTTATTGCAGAGGTGGGCAATAGGACTCTAAACTTTGATACCCATATTGAAGATGTCTTTATTTGATTTGATCATGTTAAAGGTAGAGGAATACTAGGAACACTCTATTTTCAACACTCTTAAATACTCATTCTTTTATCGAGTAAAACACATGTGATTTCTACCAATTTATGTGGGAGCTATTTTCAAAGTGAGTAACTCACATGTGTTTTTATCTGGTAAAAGAGTGAGTGTTTGAGAGAATATTAAAAATAGAGTGTTCTTAGCACTCATCTTAATGGTAACTACATAATCAATAATGGTTATTTGTGACTTCTAAATAACAAAGAGCCGACCACAATAATCACTCAATGTAATCAAATGTCTAAGAAATACATTTGGATGCTTAATCTTCCATAAACATTGTTTTTATATTTGCTCGCTTGTCACAACTTAATCCTCGCCCTATCCATGTTGCAGCCCAATAATTTGAGCTTAATCCTCGCCCTATCCATGTTGCGGATTTTTTACCAATATACCCCACTTTTTCGAATAAATTCCCAAAATAACCCAGTTTTCAAAAAATTTCCCAATATACCCCACTTTTAGAGGGAGGCGCCAATTGGATTGGCGCCCCCACTTAAAAATTGCAAGGAGGCGCCAATTGGATTGGCTAGGGCACCTGCCCTAGCCAATCCAATTGGCGCCTATGTGTAATTTTTAAGAGGGGGCGCCAATCCAATTGGCGCCTCCCTTAAAAAAGCCTCAAATGAAAAAACTTCCAACATGAAAGTTGTAGATCTTTTCAAGAAAATGAATTTGGATATAAATTTTGCATCATTTGGATTTTTTATGAGAAAGTTATGGGCAGTTGAAGTTGGACTTCTGAGTTTTTTAACTGTTATCTGAGTCATAATGTTTTGTATTATTGCATGTGTTTCTTTTAGGAATATGAATTTTTGTCCAACATAACATTTGAAGTAGACATATTAAATTTTTCAATGCACTTGGTCCCACCTCAAAATAATTAAAAATGAGTGAGTTATGTCCCTGCGAACTTGACCCAAAATTAGGGTTTCTGTCAAAACAAGTGTATGTGAATTTTGCGAAAAGGGACCAACTTCAAGCCCTTTAGTTTGAATGATAAAAGCCTAAAATGACAAAACCTTCAACATAAAAGTTATAGATCTTTTCAAGATAATGAATTTGGACTAAAGTTTTGCATCATTTGCAAATTTTATGAGAAAGGTATGGGCACCTGAACTTGGACTCTTTGACATTTTATCTGTTATCTGACCTATAATGTTTTGTATTATTGCATGTGTTTGTGTTAGAGTTATGAATTTTTGTCCAACATAACAAGTGAAGTAGACATCTTAAATTTGCCAATGCACTTGGTCCCACCTCAAAATAATTAAAAATGAGTGAGGTAGGTCCTTGCGAACTTGACCCAAAATTAGGGTTTCTGTCAAAATATGTGTATGTGAATTTTGCCAAAAGGGACCAAATTCAAGCCCTTCAACATAACAATAACAAGTTCTTGAATTAGGGTTTCTAACCTATAAATTTTTGTATTATGATATGTGTTTATTTTAGAATTATGAAAGAAACCTAATGTTTGGAGTTTACACAAAGATAAATTTGACATAATACGAATTGATATTAATAAAATTTGGATTTTACACAATGAATCCTAATGGTGATGACCGGGATCACCTAACCGACCTCCGGTCCCACATCCCCTAGCTACCCTAACCCTTGGCCCTAACCCACGTTGACGATTCTGCACCGGTGTTTGTTCATCTGATGGTCCAGGAGCGTCATTACCTCCTACAGGAGAAGATCCGTTGAGGTATTCAGCCAACTCAGCATAGTCTTCAGTATTCAATGATGGTGTACCGGCGTAGCTGAGCTCATGACCCATGCCAGAGAAGTTGGGGTGTGGTTGACTCATGGATGGGCGACCAGGACGGTTGAAGGGGGACATGGGTGACAATGATGGGTCTAGGAAAGATTGGAAAGGTTGTTGGGGTGTTTGGAAGAGATATGGTTGTGGGATGTTTTGGTATTGTGATGTTTGGGGTTCTTGGCTACGGTAGGTGATGGGGCGGTTAGTGTTTTGGGTAAGGCGACTTTGGTAGGGTGATGGTGTGGGTGCGAAGCGATGTTCGGTCGAAGGTTGATGGTCCATTTGTTGGTGGTGGTATGAGGGATGTTCTTGGTTTTGGGGTTGGGTGAATGGCATGTTTTGGTTGTATGTTTGTGTGTTTGTGGAACGGAAAGTTTGTCGGATAGGTGGTTGTGAGTAACCGGGCTGAGAATGTTGTTGGGGGTTAGATGTTGAGCCTTCTTGTGTGTAACTTGTCTGGCGTGGGTCGTAGAGGTACATATCATCGGCGATGAATTGAAATCCAACTGATCTATACCAAGCCATATAAGTACGACTTGGTTTTACCTCATTTGGCATGACTGCGTCAGTTAAGACATGGTCATGACGGTGCTTCCACTTGCGACACTCTGATCTTGCGAAGGTTTGCCAAGGGTTGTAGTTCCATTGGTCGTTCACTTTACGCATATGCCATTCTCCTAGGCTAGCTGGGGGATCTGGGATATTCTGGACCATACCAAACTGCAGCTTCACACGATCGGTGTTGTGCAGCTCTGTAAGACCCCGATTTTGGCCCTAAGATCCCTCATGGCCCATATCATCTCATATCATGGCCTCAAGGATCATTGCATACCTTAGCTGCCCTCCTAGTGGGTGGGTTACCTTGTGAGTGTGGTTCTTGATCACCGAGCATGTATAGCATTTGTATATCATTGCTTTTCATATGTTTACTAACCAAAAGTACAAAAATATCGTCATCTAACCATGTTGCTTGCAGCTGAAGCAATCATCAGTCAAACAGTCAAATCAGGCCTTGAGCATTGGATGGTGACCATTCTTGAAGAATTTGGGCACCATGATCATTCATAAAGAGTTCTTATAACTTGTGGTATCATTTGGAATCAAGATCTCATCTGAAAGAGGCTTGAAATTCATC
Source organism: Lathyrus oleraceus (assembly GCF_024323335.1). Lineage (NCBI taxonomy): Eukaryota > Viridiplantae > Streptophyta > Magnoliopsida > Fabales > Fabaceae > Lathyrus > Lathyrus oleraceus. Next base: position 425,199,415 of record NC_066580.1, read on the forward strand.
AGAACATGGCCCAGTCAACCAAAAGTCAACAAAAGTCAACTGTGGTCAACTGTGCATTTAATCAGTGATTTGATGATTGGAAATGGTTGGAAAGGTCTCATTCATGTATATATAAGCTTCATTTGGCATTTCAAAGGTCAAGGTTGAAGGAATTGAAGTCAGACAGACAGTTTCCCAAAATGGCAAGCGGACCTGTAATTTCAGCTGCCCAAAATGGAAAGTTTTTGACCTCAAAAACAGAAGTCCAAGGAAGCTTCAAATGAAAAATTGTTCAACATGACAGATGTAGATCTTGTTCTCACCTTTCCAAAAAGTCCAAGAACTTGAAAATCCAATGTACGGTTTGCAAGATATGGCTCAGTGAATTTCAGAAAAGACCCGTAATCAGGAGGCCATAACTACCACATGGTTTATCCAAATTGCAAGTTCTTTATATGCACAAACTCCATTTGATATGTACTTTCATGGTGCATAATTGGATTTTTCCAGAATTGCTCAATGCAAAAGGTCAAATTTCAACTGGACTGTTAAATGAACCAGGGGCAAAATCGTCCAACTTGTGAAATAATTGGAATTTTTGAGTGGGGATTTTTGCAACACCTCACAAATGGCATTTGAAATTTGTTGGAATATTCACAACATGCCTAAGCCTTGTGGTTTGAGAATTGGGTTTGAAAATGAATTGGAAAAATGGACACATAAGCCATCACATGGTGAAATTGGAAAATATTGGGAATTTGAGAACAAGGCCAATGCAACCAGCTCCAAAAGGGTATTTTTGACTTGTTTCAAGTGATAAAATTCTGCAGGAAATTGCTTCTGAGCATCAAAGGTTAAAAAGTTCAAAATGCATCATAAGCTATTTTTACACTAATCCATCTTTTAGCTTAATTGTAATTAAAGTAAGGTTAGGAACTGCATATATAATGTTAATTACTAACAGAAAGAAAGGAGAGCTAACAACAACTAATCACACTTTCTGCAATTTTTTTCACAATTCTCACAATTACTCTCTCATAATCACTCTCACAACTCTCTAATCACAATTTCACAACCATAATTCACAGAATCAAAAACTATCACCATAACAGAAAAATCAAAAAGAGAGAATTCTCTCATTCTTCCAAAACTTTTCATCAAGAATTTCGCCTTTTCTTCTTCAATTCTTCAATTCTTTACTGATCATAGTGCTTAGCTATCTGCAGTTGGATCATTGGTATGGTTGAGGATTGTTTTTTGCAGGAATCCATTGGAAAAGCAAGAAGAATCGCAGCTGTTGCAAGATCCTGAACATCCATATCAGTCGCCGATTCTTGAGCGTTTGTGCATCGTTGAGCTGAAGTCGCGTCATCATTCATCTGCTACAACCAATTGCTGCATCTGTTTTGATATCTTGAAGCTCATCCGCGCGATTCCGATACTGCTAGCTTCGGAAGGTTGGAAATCAAAACTCGTAGATGCTTCGATTTTGTTAGGAGTTCTGTAGTATGTTCATCATAGATTACATAGCAGCTTGTAGAATTGAATATTGTTACGAATTGGTTGAGAAATTCACGATCTAGGTTTCGAAGCACTTATTCTTTTCCTTCGATTCTTGCTATATATTGATTGATAGATGAAATTGAGACCGTATTCTTGTTCCTGATGCGAAACCGGTTCGACCGGTATATAGTTTGTTGATTTCCATCGCCATTGTGTGAGTTCTTGCGAATTCGAGCTTCGACGCCGTCCGTTTCTTTCCTTCGATTCGCATTAGGTAGTAATCTATTGTTGAAATCGAGTATGGATTCACGCTCCTGAGACGAAACCGCTCCGATCGGTGTGTCGTCCATGCATTTCCGTCGAGAATCGCTCGAAACCGTCCTTGCCGTTGAAGAACACGCCGGCATGCGAAGAAGATGACCAAAATCTGGAAATTTCTATGCTTCTGATCTTCCTGGGCGCGTTTCAACCTTGGATCCGTGTTTTCCCTGGCCAGAATTAAATCTCAGCCGTCCATATCTTCTAATTGAAACGGCAGTGTTTAAGGCGCAGCATTTATATTTACCATCGCTGCCACTATCATTCATTTAATTAAATAATCCTAATATAATCCTAAATAAATATTAAATAATCATTTTAAGACTTAAAAAATTCATATAATACTCAAAAATAATCCAAAAAAATACCATTCTTTTTCTGTTAATCATTTTTTTCCTCTATTATTTTATAAAAATGAAAAACAAAATAGTGCTTGGAAAAAATATTAATTGACCTAGAGATATTCTAAGGTGTGCATATTTTCATACACTTTGCCATTTTAATTCTATAATCCACATGCTATATCCAAATTAAATGAAAATTGAGCCATGAATTCTTGACATCCTTCTGGATTTTTTGACATAGGTTTGGGAATTTTTTAGCCTATGGTTTACTATATGTGAATTATGGAAATTGGATATGTATATATGCGACATAGTTTGGTATGCTGAATTCCCCAAATATTTTCCTATGCTTCCCATTGGCCAATGGCCCTAATTTTTTGCAGGAAGTTTATTTGACATGTTAGCTATCATTGATAATTTTTGTGGATTTTTTACAATCAATTTTCAAATTGATTCGTATTTTTTCTTGCTGCCTAGCATGTTAGAATTCCATTGGTGTAACCTTTAGCATTTATATTGCCATATCCTCATAATTAATCCAATGGACATGAAACTTTGTAGGATAGTTCTTAACATGTTAAGGTAGCTTTTGGCTTTGGTCCCATGAATTTTGAAGATAACTATTGCTGTTTGCCATTAGATTGAAGTTGATGCATAAATTTAGGCTTCATTTGATGTTGTTTTTGCATGCTTGGTCATGTTTAATTAATTCCTATTGATCTACTAGTCCAAATGACTTGAAAATTAACATGTGGCTTGCTGAATGCCTTCTGGTTAGAACATAATTTTTGTGGATTTTTTGGTGCCATTTTGGCATTTATTTGAATGTGATCTTGCTGGTTGTTTGTATGAGACTCCACATTGCACCTTTTGCCTTCCATGTTGCATAAATTAAAATAGGTGTATAGTTTGAATATGGGACCAATTGGAATCCCTTTGTTATTGATATTACTTGAATTTGATCATGAATAGGTTGCTGTTTTAAGATTTTTCCATCTTTTTGACCTTAGGCTAGTCCTAGTGGTCATGTTACTTACATTTGAAGTTAATTGTGCCTTTTCAGGTTAAGGAGTTAGTGATTAAGGAATTTGCTCCACATTATGGATTGTGTTACTTGACACATATGACTAATGTATTTGTTTTGTAGGATGTTTGGTTCATGTGAGCCTTGTGCTATGCATATTATTGTATGATTGAACATTGTTAATTGAGCATTATGCTGTTATCTGTTTATGAATGGGATGCTGATTTTATTGGATTGTTTCCAGGTACCCTTTAGTCGCTCAGTTCTCTTAAGAACTTGCTTTGCTTTGCTTAAATAGCAACTTGCATTGAGGTATAAAACCTTCTTCTTCATGTAGTCTGGAGACCCGGTCTGTTATTTGACCGGGCAAATTGTCTGAAGTCCTCCTTAAGAGGCATTGATTGTGTATGTTTATATTTGTCCCAAGCAGGAAAAGTCCTCATTTGAGGCAATTGGTGGAAGGTAGAGATAAGTAGCCTATCTCCCACTATTCCGTGTGTCTTCTCCTTGCTCCCATTACATGGTTGTAGCATTGAGATCCATACCCAAGATCTATCGAGTCCAATCGGGGAAAGAGTTCCATCTTTCTGAACTCCCCCACATTCTTATATTTACATGCTCTCTCGGACTTGAGATAGAAGCAATGAGGCACACCCCTCATACCCTTTCATCTGCTTCACCTGAGCCCCTCAATGGCCAGGTTAAGAGCGACACTTGCCTATTACAGTGGACTTTCATAGTCAAACCCTTTTGATTGAGCCTCCTTGTTTGGTTATAGAGTGTGCTATCTGATTATCTGTGATTTATCTTGCATTTGTACATGATTGCTTGCTTGCTTTAGTGCATTTACTATCATTCATTGCTCCTTGTAGCATGTCCATTATTTCATACCTATGTGACATTGTTTGCTTACCCATCGAGGAACCAGTTATAAGTCCCTGTAAGGCGGCATCTGTTCCCATGACATGGAAGGGGTAGAGTGTAAGACCTCATTGGTCACTCATATCCATTGCCTAGTGCATTTACTTGCGTATGTGAGGATTCATTGTAAGTCCCTGTGATGTGGCATTTGTTTTCCTAGGATCATACTGTGGAGGTTAACATAAGTCCAGATAGATTGGCAGTTGACTTCCCTGTTTTGTTTTTTGTTGTATTCTGATGGAGATTAGTGTAAGTCCATAGAGTGGCTTCTGATATCCTTACTTGTTTTAGGAGACAGGTATAAGACCATTGAGTGGCATCCAGGATCCGCTTTTATTTACTTTCATCTGTTACCATGTTTATTGCTCATTTGTAGCCTATTCCTAAGGACCCTCTTGAATCATCTTCTATATGATTTCAAGAGGCGGACCCTTCTAAGAAGTTTTACATTCCACCATTATCCATTCATCCCATTGTGTCCTACCTTTTCACACATGTTTTAAAAAAAACTTGAAATAAGTGTTGTGCAAACATTCTCACCTTCTTTCCAAATTAGAAACTTGGACCTTAAGTCCATGATTTTTCCAAACTTCATTTTTGTAAATATTTCATTCTGAATTGACTTTAATCATACTTTGACTTTTTGTAAATAATCCAGATAACTTCACCCATTCAAATGATTTTGTGGCTTTGTCCATGTTTGTTAAGCTTTTATACATTAGCTATAGGTTTGATTTACCCTAGTTGGTTGATATTAATCTCACCTATTTGTCCTTAGTAGATGAATTGTAAGTCTTCCTTGCCTATTATAGGGTTAACCCCTCTCTGGCAAGTTGAAGCTTTTCTCACATGGTGGACTAGTTGTTATACAAGGTTGAGTTTTCTCCCGTGGGTAACGTAAGACCTTTAAGCTTGTGTTTTAAAATTGAATCAACTAACTTTTGGAAGTTTTTAGCCGAACTACGGCGTTTTGATCCTTACCTTTGATGGAAGGTACGTAGGCAGCGGGTTCATCCGTTCAAACCCAATAATTAATTTGTACATTCTTTTCTCATCATCCCACTCGTGTTTGCACAATACTTATGTCATGACAAATAATAATTTTCAAACAACAAGTGTGAAAAGGGCTCCCTAGGAGTACCTAGGACGTGATGGGTGCCTAACACCTTCCCATTGCGTAATTTACCCCTTACCCCGATCTCTGATCTTTTTCATTAGTTTTCTACGTGTAAAACTTCTTAGGTTTTTGTTCGCTTTTTAGCCAGTCCTTAGGATAAATAAAAGTGCGGTGGCGACTCTATGTTTATTGTATGCTTTGCTTATGATTTAATCAATAGATCATATAGCGACGAATACACCGCTACAGAAAAGTGGCGACTCTGCTGGGGATAATCATCCTTGGTGGTATTGCCAACTTTTCACCATTGTTGTGTGATATATTATTATTTGTTATTTGACATATTTTTGTACAATTTGGGATAACTGTATTGATTGTAATGTTTGAATTGCCTGATATACAATTGCTGTTTGCTTTGGTGATCTCTGTGAGATGAGTTCTATACCCGAACTCGAGTGCACTCTAGGATAGGAGAATGGCATAGTCTTGTCGACTGGTGTGGAGTAGTCCTTAGCCAGTTGACTTGCGAGCCCATTCACTTGGTGGAGGTCATGTTGGATTAATAATGTCACACAAGTTATTTGTGGTTAGGCATTATTCTTCCAATCATGTGTCTTAGAAGCCAAGGACCTTAGTTTACCAAACCCATCTTGGCCTATTTTTAGGACGTAGTGCGGAGGTCGTTCAGATGTAAGTTCTGATGCGATTGTCACGCGATACTACACTCATAAGAGTTTCTCTTGAGAATATTTTTGGAATACGAGTATTCGTTCCTCCGATAATATCCGAGAGATGGGACGATGATTATGAGAACCTCTGGTAGAACATGTCTGGCAGGTTTAAACCCTAGTACACTCCCTTTGGGTGGTTCTTAACCAAGACTCCATGCTCGTGACTCTCAGCAAACCCGTGATTCGTGGTTGAGTCGTTCAAACATCGTTAATATCAATGGATCCCGGATCAGGTGTAAAACCTAAAATCCACCAAAGCGGCTGGTTGATATTAAGGATGTTTGAGCCGGTTCATGTACCGTTAATATCAATGGAACTTGGGTATTGATAAGGTGTAAAACCTAAATCTACCAAAATGGATGATTGATATTAGGGGTACAATGAGCTTTCCCACGACCTTTGTTTGGTGTGCTTTGCTTGATCCTTGAGTGTGATTGTTGCATTCATGCATTCATGCACTCATCCGCATTCATATCATCAGATAAAAAGAAGATTTTCAAGGAACTCAAAGGAGTTTATTTGCAAAAAATTTCAAAACATGAAAAAACCGGGAAAATTTTTTCACCTGTTATATCTGATGAGATATTCTCATGTATGATCAAAATGTTAAAATTTCCAAGTTTGCAAATAGAACCCTCGAGTTCCTTTGAAATAAAAAAACAAGCATATGCATAAGCACTTCATGCATCATTTGCATAAGCGGGTGTTTCGTTTCGGTCTCCCGTCCTGTGGTCTGACCCTGCGATCTTCATTTATTTTGGAGACGCACCTTCCCGGTACTACACCAGAGCCAACTCTGCAAGGTTTATGGACCGTTTTGAGCAAGAGAATTGTGAACTCAAGGAGGAATTTTCCGGACAGAGTGCTTTTGATGGACAAATCCCGGGTTGGCATTGGCTACTGTTCTGGGGCATATAAAGAACACGGTCTGTTCACGAGTGGAGGATTTATCCATGATGATCAGCCTGTTGAAGAGGAAGCTGCTGCTATCATTGAAGAAGATGCAGAGGACATGAACAACTTTGTTATTCCTGGTGGTGTCTGCCGCAATTGGGTCGCTGTGGATGTTCCTACAGTTATCCATAGATCAGAGTAATAATGCTCATTTTGTTTAAAACCCTTCTCCCATGCCAAAAGGAGAAGTGATGACATTGTTGGCAGCATTTAATACAATGATGTTTTCATTCAATTATTGCATTGTAAAACATTTGTTTTTCCATTTGTTTTCACTTTTCGCTTTTTGCATGAAATCAGTGATCACAAAAAACCATGAAAAACAAGAAAACAGCTTTTTCATCTGCATAAATGATTTGCTTGTTTAAATACAAAAGCTTTTCGTTATCCAGAATCATTATGCAGGGATTTCTAAACCCATTGAACATAATGATCCAACGCCGTCTCCCAAATTTGAATTCCTTGTATCCGAGGCAGAGGAAGATGATGTTGAAGGGGATTCCTGATGAGATTACCCGACTTCTTGAGCACAAAAGGAGTTCATTCAGCTGTATCATGAGAATCAGCAAACCAGTCAAACTGGGGCATTACAAATGTAATGTAAAAAAAAAAAAAAAAAAAAAAAAAAAAAAAAAAGAGAAGAGGGTGAAAAATCAAAGCAAAAGCAAAAATCAAGAAAAAATTTTCAAATAGAAAAAAGAATAAAAGAAGCCTGATACCCTCAAGTCCCTAGTTGACTGATGCTGAATGGGTTCAGAGTCGTTATGACCAACTGAATTTGATTGAAGAGAAGAGATTAACTGCCATGTGTCATGGTCAGTTGTATCAGCAGAGAATGAAGAAAGCATTTGATAAGAAGGTCAAGCCTCGCGTGTTCCGAGAAGGTGACCTTGTGCTCAAGAAAGTTTTGTCTTTCGTACCCGATTCCAGGGGCAAGTGGACTCCAAACTACGAGGGTCCATATGTTGTTAAGAGAGCCTTTTCAGGCGGAGCTTTGATGCTTACAACAATGGATGGGGAGGATTTCACTCGTCCTGTGAATTCAGATGCAGTTAAGAGATACTTTGCCTAAAAAAAAAAGTATATGCAAATGAAAAACAGAATAACTCGCTAAGTTGAAAACCCGAAAGGGCGGCTTAGGCAAAAATGGGCGTCTCGGTGGAAAACCTGCAAGGGTAATCCAGGCAAAAATTAGAGACTTGAAAAAAAAAGCATATTTGCATCCCGCTAGATTGAGTACCTCACTCTGGGGCAATCTAGGCAAAAATTAGGGATCAGGCAAGTGACTGCATCCTGACGAGACTTTCTGTTTCACCAGCCGTCTTTTCGTCAGAAGATTCTCGATTCGTCGTCAACTGAAGCTTCGAATACATCGAGATTCAAATTGGTAGAGAAAGGATCATTATGTTCAATGTAGCCCTCTTCCAATATATATCACTGATTTCAAATTTGTACAGATCTATGGAGTCTTGCCATTTGCAGGCTACCATTCCATCAAATAAATTTGAGCTTTTATCCAATTATTTGCACTCTTATTTGTTTCAAATACGACAAATGTTTTGCATGTTTTACTTGATAAAAATATCATTGTTTTAAAAACAAAATTTTTCAAAATTATTGTTTTAAACAAAGTGAACATTCACTATGATAAAAGGATACTCAAAGAGTTCCTCAGTGCTCTCCCAAGGGTGGCATGGTTTCCAACAGGTAAGACATTTGTTCATACTCCTGGTTTGGTTTGTATCCTTCTTCTCCAGATTTGATTGTTGGGGTTGTTCCCCAAGCAGAGATTTGGTTGTTGGGGTTGTTCCCTAAGCAGAGCTTCTGTAGATTTTGACTCCCCGAAGCAGAATGGTGTATTGAAGACTCAGTCTGTTCTCCAGCAGTAGTCTCTCCCCGGCTTGTTTGCTCAGTTGTTCAGAATATTTGCGGTTGATGGGTTGGTATCCCCGTATCCCGTATTTCTCCCCAAGTGATCTACCAGCATAATTGCAAGTCGAGTTGTTGGTGGGGTTGCTCCCCAAGCAGAGTGTTGTTGAAGAGTCAGTGTTCTCCAGCAGCAGTTTTCCCCGGCATGGATGCTTTCCTTGTGGAAGATCCGGCGGTTGATGGTTTGCCACCTTGGTGCCTCGTCACTTTCTCCAGTGGGTCGCTATCCCCAGACTTTATTTGTCTCCTTGGCACAGTAGAGCTGTTATTGATATCCCCATCGCAGTCGCGAGCAGAGTTGTTGTCACTCTCCCCAGCGCAGTTGCCAACGGATTTGTCTGTTTTCTCAGCATGGTCGCTTTCCTTTTGGAAGACTCGGTAAGTCAGTGGTTTGATACCCGGTACTTTACCTTTCCCCCGGCAAAGTCGTGAGTGGAGTTGTTTACTTTCTCTCTATCAGAATGGTTGTTATTCTCAGCAGAGCAGGATTTATTTTCCTACTCCATGGTTAATCAGGTTGATATCCCGGTATTTTCATCCATCTTTCTCCAGCATTTGTCTGCAGAGCGGTTGTTGTGGCAGTATTGCCTGTTGAACCTCTTTCAATCCCCGGTATGGTCGGTTGATAGCTCCGTCATCCAGAGATTGTATTTGATTTCCTGATTACTTTCCGATCCTCAGTAGAGCGGATTTTGTTGCAGAATCTGCTGATGTGATCCATCAGATGTGTGTTCGCCCCGAGTAGAGGGTTTGTTGCAGAATCTACTTGTTTGGGGCTTTCCTTCCTCAGTGGGTTGTTCCCCAAGAGAGTAGTAGCTGATATCCCCAGTAGAGTTACTTGTGCAGCCAAACTCTATCCGGGTGACCTTTGCTCCCTCAGTGGGTTATTCCCCAATGGAGTTATGTTGGATCCGTTTCCATAGCAGTGTTTGCTAGGATCCCTTGCAGGATGTTGAGATTTTCTCTTGTTCCCCAACAGATTCGTCTTGGTGGCTGTTTTGCCCGTTGTGACTTTCTGTGCCCCATTTGGGGTGATCGCTGATCCATTACTCAGAATTGGTATTCTCCAGATTTCTGATTCTTTTGCCTCTGCTTCTTCAGCAGTACCCGCAGATCGTTGCTTTATAGCATATAGATCTCCAGCAGAATTGGCTTTCCAGTTGGTTTTCCCCTGGAAGTGTAATACCGGACGTTTGATTCCTAGACCTGTTGTGTTAGATATGTCTGTTTTGTCAGCATTCATCAAACATAAATCACGCATATTCATGCATATTCATAAAACATTCAGATATTCATGTTGCATTTTTGCCATATATCCTTTGTTTGTTGTTCCCTGCTATGGTGATATAGATCTTTATAGATCTTCCTAAGCAGATGTCGGGTGTTAAATCTCTCCATATAGAGTCAGCCCATAAGCAGAAAATGCTGTCTGTCTTTCTTCCTACAGTTCCCCACTGAGATATTCCCTCGTGGATGACGGTTTCTTCCGTTTCCTCCCAACACATATATTGGGATGGAGGTTCCTATTTGAGTTATATCCTCATTAGGACGTGTCTTGATTCAGTCTGTCTTTTCGGATCTTTCCTGAATTGACGTTTGTCGTCTATATCGTGCTTCCCAGTGGGTTGTTCCCCAGCGGAGTTTTCGGGCCTCTACCCTTATACTGGTAGTTGTAAGTCCTATTGTTCCTTTCCTCTTGGCGGAATTTGTGGTTATATACCTTTCATTCCTCCGCAAGAGTCGATTTTGGCCCCTACCCTTATACCGGTAGTTGTAAGTCCTATTTTCCTGGCTTCTTGGCAGAACTTGTGGTTATATACCTTTTAGTCCCCAGCCAGAGTTGTTGGTTTTCTACCTGATAGCCGGTAGTCGTAAATCCTAATTCCCTACTCTCCAACAGAGTTTGCGGTCTGTTATAAACCTCGTTTTTGGTTTCTCGTGCGGATTCGTGATTTATTCTATCCCCACGAAGAGTTTTTGGTTTTCTACCCCGTATTCGGTAGATATAAACCCTAATTTGTGGTTATTCCCACCAAGGTATGGCCACTGCCCTCATACCGGTAGTCGTAAGCCCTATCTCTTTTCCCATAGCAGCGGTAACCTTTGTGGTTCGATCTGGTCGATGGTGGATTTTCTGTTGTTGTGGTTTTACCCCTAACGGAGTTTTGTTCCCTGTGGTGATTTATATCCCCAGTGGAGTTGGGGTCTTCTACCCCGTATTCGGTAGTTATAAATCCTTTGTCGCTGTGATTTTTCTCTCCAGCGGAGTGGTATCTTATGATACATGTGGATAATTGCCGGTTGCTAGCAATTTTATCCTCAGCTGAGTCTTTGGTTTCTTACCCATTAGTCGGTATTGTTAAACCCCTTGTTTTCTCAGCCAAATTTTGGTCTTCTGCCCCGTACTCGGTAGATATAAACCCTAATCCCCTTTGTGGTTATCTTCATTCAATATTCGATGTTGATATTCCTCCCTGCCTTGGGTAGTTGCTCTTGAGTAAGCACTTGTATTCCCAGCCGTCTCCTGGATCATTGCCGGATGCTTGCAATGTTATCCTCTTGAATTCGCCAGTGGGTCTTTTCACCGTTTGCTAGTGATTTGTTCCCCGGATCATTGATTGTTTATCAATGTATCCCAGCTTGTGTGGATAATTGCCGGATGCTTGCAATTTATCCCCAGTGAGTCTTTCATTTACCCTTTTTGTTGGTAATGTTGTTACACTCTTTGATTGGTCATCATTATATGCCTGTTTGGTATCCCGATGCCTTTCTTTTCGGTCGATTTATCCTTTATTAACCCTTATACCGGTTGTGGATAATCTTCCATGCGAGTATACTATCCACGTTCTGACGGTAATGGATAATATATCTCATGCACTCGTCAGTTGAAGCCTTTTGTGTTTTCCTGGTCGAGTAAGATTCGTTATTTCCCTTTGCGGAGTCGAATGTTCTTGTTGTTGGATAATTGCCGGATGCTTGCAATTTATCCCTTTTGAGTTGTCTCTCGTTTACCCGGATGCTTGGTAACGATTGTCTCTCTTTTTGGTTAGTCACCTATTATATACTTCGGTATCTCTGGTGTCTTTTCCTTTCGAGTATATTATTCACGGTCTGCCGGTAATGAATAATATGTCTCATGCGTTCTTTGGTTGGAGTCCTTTGTTGATTTTCCCCAGTAGAGCAAGATTCGTATTCTTTGTAGAATCGAATATGTCATCCTTTAACCAGTTTGTGTTTCGGATGTGTGTATTGGCGTATATACCAATTCACGTTTTCGGTAGATCACCTATTATATACCTCGGTATCTCTGGTGTTTCTTACCATACGAGTTTATTATCTACGTTCTGACGGTAATAGATAATATGTCTCATGCGAGTATTCTTGTCCACGGTCTGCCGGTAATGGATATTGTATCTCATGCACTCGTCGGGTTTGTGTCCCCAGTTGAGTAAGATTCGTCTTCCCGTTGTGGATTCGAATGTCCATCCTGTAAGTCGATTTGCTTTTTCAAGCCCTCCTTTCGGATGATGAGTGTCTTGGCATATATACCAATTCACATTTCGGTCGGTCACCTATTATATACCTCGGTATCCCTGGTGTCCCTTCCTTTCTACTCCCTATTATGACCTTGGTCCCTTGAGGAGTTAGAATTTCCTGAGTTTTTGTACCCTTTTTTGGTCTTTCTCAGATGTTGGTTGATTGATATCTCTCACCCTTATACCGGTCTTAGATATTCATTCTTCCTGAGTTTGTTACCCTTATACCGGTAACACCTCACTTCTTGTTGCTTTCCAGGAGAGTCTCTTTGTTAGACAGTCCCCTGCGGAGTTCCTTTGGTGATTTTTACCCTTTGCTATATGGGTGTTTATTCCCCAGTATATGCATTTCCCGGTAGGGAGGTTCTTTGTGAATCTTTTCCTGATCCGAGTCCGGATTTTTATCCGAAGTATCCTTATGGATAGTTGAGTCAGCTTATGTCTTTCCAATGGATTTATTTTCCTCTGGAATTCTTTATTCCTCGGTGTGAGTCCTTTGCTCCCCCAGCAAGCTCTCTAGTCCGATGTCTGTTATCCCTACTCAAAGTCGTGGCCTGCTCACGCATTCTTTTTCTTTACTATCCCCTAATAAGAGTCTTATTAGAGTCTCTGTTCCTGGTGAGTGTATTACTCCGATGGACCGTCTTTTCTTCTGTGTGAATCATATATTCCCCACAGAATTTACTTTTGCATGCATACATCTGCATCATGAGGTCTCTTAGGGACCAAAATTTGTCTCATTACTATTATTTAAGCCCATTCTATCGCGTCGATATGAAGATTTCTAAACTTCACTTCTCCGGATAGAATGACCTTAAATAGGGGCATCTGTAAGACCCCGATTTTGGCCCTAAGATCCCTCATGGCCCATATCATCTCATATCATGGCCTCAAGGATCATTGCATACCTTAGCTGCCCTCCTAGTGGGTGGGTTACCTTGTGAGTGTGGTTCTTGATCACCGAGCATGTATAGCATTTGTATATCATTGCTTTTCATATGTTTACTAACCAAAAGTACAAAAATATCGTCATCTAACCATGTTGCTTGCAGCTGAAGCAATCATCAGTCAAACAGTCAAATCAGGCCTTGAGCATTGGATGGTGACCATTCTTGAAGAATTTGGGCACCATGATCATTCATAAAGAGTTCTTATAACTTGTGGTATCATTTGGAATCAAGATCTCATCTGAAAGAGGCTTGAAATTCATCAGAACATGGCCCAGTCAACCAAAAGTCAACAAAAGTCAACTGTGGTCAACTGTGCATTTAATCAGTGATTTGATGATTGGAAATGGTTGGAAAGGTCTCATTCATGTATATATAAGCTTCATTTGGCATTTCAAAGGTCAAGGTTGAAGGAATTGAAGTCAGACAGACAGTTTCCCAAAATGGCAAGCGGACCTGTAATTTCAGCTGCCCAAAATGGAAAGTTTTTGACCTCAAAAACAGAAGTCCAAGGAAGCTTCAAATGAAAAATTGTTCAACATGACAGATGTAGATCTTGTTCTCACCTTTCCAAAAAGTCCAAGAACTTGAAAATCCAATGTACGGTTTACAAGATATGGCTCAGTGAATTTCAGAAAAGACCCGTAATCAGGAGGCCATAACTACCACATGGTTTATCCAAATTGCAAGTTCTTTATATGCACAAACTCCATTTGATATGTACTTTCATGGTGCATAATTGGATTTTTCCAGAATTGCTCAATGCAAAAGGTCAAATTTCAACTGGACTGTTAAATGAACCAGGGGCAAAATCGTCCAACTTGTGAAATAATTGGAATTTTTGAGTGGGGATTTTTGCAACACCTCACAAATGGCATTTGAAATTTGTTGGAATATTCACAACATGCCTAAGCCTTGTGGTTTGAGAATTGGGTTTGAAAATGAATTGGAAAAATGGACACATAAGCCATCACATGGTGAAATTGGAAAATATTGGGAATTTGAGAACAAGGCCAATGCAACCAGCTCCAAAAGGGTATTTTTGACTTGTTTCAAGTGATAAAATTCTGCAGGAAATTGCTTCTGAGCATCAAAGGTTAAAAAGTTCAAAATGCATCATAAGTTATTTTTACACTAATCCATCTTTTAGCTTAATTGTAATTAAAGTAAGGTTAGGAACTGCATATATAATGTTAATTACTAACAGAAAGAAAGGAGAGCTAACAACAACTAATCACACTTTCTGCAATTTTTTTCACAATTCTCACAATTACTCTCTCATAATCACTCTCACAACTCTCTAATCACAATTTCACAACCATAATTCACAGAATCAAAAACTATCACCATAACAGAAAAATCAAAAAGAGAGAATTCTCTCATTCTTCCAAAACTTTTCATCAAGAATTTCGCCTTTTCTTCTTCAATTCTTCAATTCTTTACTGATCATAGTGCTTAGCTATCTGCAGTTGGATCATTGGTATGGTTGAGGATTGTTTTTTGCAGGAATCCATTGGAAAAGCAAGAAGAATCGCAGCTGTTGCAAGATCCTGAACATCCATATCAGTCGCCGATTCTTGAGCGTTTGTGCATCGTTGAGCTGAAGTCGCGTCATCATTCATCTGCTACAACCAATTGCTGCATCTGTTTTGATATCTTGAAGCTCATCCGCGCGATTCCGATACTGCTAGCTTCGGAAGGTTGGAAATCAAAACTCGTAGATGCTTCGATTTTGTTAGGAGTTCTGTAGTATGTTCATCATAGATTACATAGCAGCTTGTAGAATTGAATATTGTTACGAATTGGTTGAGAAATTCACGATCTAGGTTTCGAAGCACTTATTCTTTTCCTTCGATTCTTGCTATATATTGATTGATAGATGAAATTGAGACCGTATTCTTGTTCCTGATGCGAAACCGGTTCGACCGGTATATAGTTTGTTGATTTCCATCGCCATTGTGTGAGTTCTTGCGAATTCGAGCTTCGACGCCGTCCGTTTCTTTCCTTCGATTCGCATTAGGTAGTAATCTATTGTTGAAATCGAGTATGGATTCACGCTCCTGAGACGAAACCGCTCCGATCGGTGTGTCGTCCATGCATTTCCGTCGAGAATCGCTCGAAACCGTCCTTGCCGTTGAAGAACACGCCGGCATGCGAAGAAGATGACCAAAATCTGGAAATTTCTATGCTTCTGATCTTCCTGGGCGCGTTTCAACCTTGGATCCGTGTTTTCCCTGGCCAGAATTAAATCTCAGCCGTCCATATCTTCTAATTGAAACGGCAGTGTTTAAGGCGCAGCATTTATATTTACCATCGCTGCCACTATCATTCATTTAATTAAATAATCCTAATATAATCCTAAATAAATATTAAATAATCATTTTAAGACTTAAAAAATTCATATAATACTCAAAAATAATCCAAAAAAATACCATTCTTTTTCTGTTAATCATTTTTTTCCTCTATTATTTTATAAAAATGAAAAACAAAATAGTGCTTGGAAAAAATATTAATTGACCTAGAGATATTCTAAGGTGTGCATATTTTCATACACTTTGCCATTTTAATTCTATAATCCACATGCTATATCCAAATTAAATGAAAATTGAGCCATGAATTCTTGACATCCTTCTGGATTTTTTGACATAGGTTTGGGAATTTTTTAGCCTATGGTTTACTATATGTGAATTATGGAAATTGGATATGTATATATGCGACATAGTTTGGTATGCTGAATTCCCCAAATATTTTCCTATGCTTCCCATTGGCCAATGGCCCTAATTTTTTGCAGGAAGTTTATTTGACATGTTAGCTATCATTGATAATTTTTGTGGATTTTTTACAATCAATTTTCAAATTGATTCGTATTTTTTCTTGCTGCCTAGCATGTTAGAATTCCATTGGTGTAACCTTTAGCATTTATATTGCCATATCCTCATAATTAATCCAATGGACATGAAACTTTGTAGGATAGTTCTTAACATGTTAAGGTAGCTTTTGGCTTTGGTCCCATGAATTTTGAAGATAACTATTGCTGTTTGCCATTAGATTGAAGTTGATGCATAAATTTAGGCTTCATTTGATGTTGTTTTTGCATGCTTGGTCATGTTTAATTAATTCCTATTGATCTACTAGTCCAAATGACTTGAAAATTAACATGTGGCTTGCTGAATGCCTTCTGGTTAGAACATAATTTTTGTGGATTTTTTGGTGCCATTTTGGCATTTATTTGAATGTGATCTTGCTGGTTGTTTGTATGAGACTCCACATTGCACCTTTTGCCTTCCATGTTGCATAAATTAAAATAGGTGTATAGTTTGAATATGGGACCAATTGGAATCCCTTTGTTATTGATATTACTTGAATTTGATCATGAATAGGTTGCTGTTTTAAGATTTTTCCATCTTTTTGACCTTAGGCTAGTCCTAGTGGTCATGTTACTTACATTTGAAGTTAATTGTGCCTTTTCAGGTTAAGGAGTTAGTGATTAAGGAATTTGCTCCACATTATGGATTGTGTTACTTGACACATATGACTAATGTATTTGTTTTGTAGGATGTTTGGTTCATGTGAGCCTTGTGCTATGCATATTATTGTATGATTGAACATTGTTAATTGAGCATTATGCTGTTATCTGTTTATGAATGGGATGCTGATTTTATTGGATTGTTTCCAGGTACCCTTTAGTCGCTCAGTTCTCTTAAGAACTTGCTTTGCTTTGCTTAAATAGCAACTTGCATTGAGGTATAAAACCTTCTTCTTCATGTAGTCTGGAGACCCGGTCTGTTATTTGACCGGGCAAATTGTCTGAAGTCCTCCTTAAGAGGCATTGATTGTGTATGTTTATATTTGTCCCAAGCAGGAAAAGTCCTCATTTGAGGCAATTGGTGGAAGGTAGAGATAAGTAGCCTATCTCCCACTATTCCGTGTGTCTTCTCCTTGCTCCCATTACATGGTTGTAGCATTGAGATCCATACCCAAGATCTATCGAGTCCAATCGGGGAAAGAGTTCCATCTTTCTGAACTCCCCCACATTCTTATATTTACATGCTCTCTCGGACTTGAGATAGAAGCAATGAGGCACACCCCTCATACCCTTTCATCTGCTTCACCTGAGCCCCTCAATGGCCAGGTTAAGAGCGACACTTGCCTATTACAGTGGACTTTCATAGTCAAACCCTTTTTGATTGAGCCTCCTTGTTTGGTTATAGAGTGTGCTATCTGATTATCTGTGATTTATCTTGCATTTGTACATGATTGCTTGCTTGCTTTAGTGCATTTACTATCATTCATTGCTCCTTGTAGCATGTCCATTATTTCATACCTATGTGACATTGTTTGCTTACCCATCGAGGAACCAGTTATAAGTCCCTGTAAGGCGGCATCTGTTCCCATGACATGGAAGGGGTAGAGTGTAAGACCTCATTGGTCACTCATATCCATTGCCTAGTGCATTTACTTGCGTATGTGAGGATTCATTGTAAGTCCCTGTGATGTGGCATTTGTTTTCCTAGGATCATACTGTGGAGGTTAACATAAGTCCAGATAGATTGGCAGTTGACTTCCCTGTTTTGTTTTTTGTTGTATTCTGATGGAGATTAGTGTAAGTCCATAGAGTGGCTTCTGATATCCTTACTTGTTTTAGGAGACAGGTATAAGACCATTGAGTGGCATCCAGGATCCGCTTTTATTTACTTTCATCTGTTACCATGTTTATTGCTCATTTGTAGCCTATTCCTAAGGACCCTCTTGAATCATCTTCTATATGATTTCAAGAGGCGGACCCTTCTAAGAAGTTTTACATTCCACCATTATCCATTCATCCCATTGTGTCCTACCTTTTCACACATGTTTTAAAAAAAACTTGAAATAAGTGTTGTGCAAACATTCTCACCTTCTTTCCAAATTAGAAACTTGGACCTTAAGTCCATGATTTTTCCAAACTTCATTTTTGTAAATATTTCATTCTGAATTGACTTTAATCATACTTTGACTTTTTGTAAATAATCCAGATAACTTCACCCATTCAAATGATTTTGTGGCTTTGTCCATGTTTGTTAAGCTTTTATACATTAGCTATAGGTTTGATTTACCCTAGTTGGTTGATATTAATCTCACCTATTTGTCCTTAGTAGATGAATTGTAAGTCTTCCTTGCCTATTATAGGGTTAACCCCTCTCTGGCAAGTTGAAGCTTTTCTCACATGGTGGACTAGTTGTTATACAAGGTTGAGTTTTCTCCCGTGGGTAACGTAAGACCTTTAAGCTTGTGTTTTAAAATTGAATCAACTAACTTTTGGAAGTTTTTAGCCGAACTACGGCGTTTTGATCCTTACCTTTGATGGAAGGTACGTAGGCAGCGGGTTCATCCGTTCAAACCCAATAATTAATTTGTACATTCTTTTCTCATCATCCCACTCGTGTTTGCACAATACTTATGTCATGACAAATAATAATTTTCAAACAACAAGTGTGAAAAGGGCTCCCTAGGAGTACCTAGGACGTGATGGGTGCCTAACACCTTCCCATTGCGTAATTTACCCCTTACCCCGATCTCTGATCTTTTTCATTAGTTTTCTACGTGTAAAACTTCTTAGGTTTTTGTTCGCTTTTTAGCCAGTCCTTAGGATAAATAAAAGTGCGGTGGCGACTCTATGTTTATTGTATGCTTTGCTTATGATTTAATCAATAGATCATATAGCGACGAATACACCGCTACAAGCTCCACTGTTGTGAACCGTATTATCGGTGTGCATGTTGTCCATACAGCTACGTCTTCAGGGTTGATCTGATGCTCATGATCCATATTAAAGTATGGACGCCAAATGAACTGAAATGTTAAAGACAATAGGATTTAAATGAATGTAGAAAAAGTCAACATAATATGAAGAAATAATGTAATTATTTTGCTTACGTCTGCCGGTCGAAGGTGATCCAACAGGTTGCGATATTGAGTAATACAGTGTCTCGGACATCTGCTGTAATTCATACCGCGTGCCGACCATCTACACCAAAAAGTTAAAATAAATTAGTTATGGGTAATAAACTGTAAGGAAGGAAGTAAAGATATAGCAATTTAAACAACTTACTTTTTTGCATATGGAAAAGTGAAGGGGTTGTTATTGACCGGTGCTAGAGACGGTAGTCTTGACCATCCCCATGCTTGTAGCAAAACAGCACATCCAGAAAATGTAGAAGTATCTTTGTGGGAGTTTTTGCACAAAGAACTATAGAGATAGGCTAGACATGCGGATCCCCAACTATAACTACCTATTCTATCTATATGTCTAAGTAAAGGTAAGTACATAATATGCATGCTAGAACCACTACCTTCGGGAAATAAAAAGGATCCTAGTAACAACATAATGTAACACCTAGTTTTGATGATTCGAGCATCTTCGGTAGAATGCTCATCTAAATAAAAACTATTATAATATGACTTTAGGCGTGAAAGTAGTATACCTTGTCCCCTAGCATTATCATCTAACAAATCAGTGTTTAAAAGCTCCATGCAAATTGAATTTGGAAAGTTGGTCTTACCATTAACAGCTTTGCCTTCAATTCGTAGTCCTAAAAGCATGTAGACGTCTTCTAACGTCACGGTACACTCACCGGTTGGAAACCAAAATGTGTGTGTCTCTGGCCTCCATCTTTCGCATAAGGCTAGAATGAACTTGTTATCTATAGACCAAGATATAATTTTGCTAAGGTGACCAAAACCGGCGAGTTCAACATAAGGTTGAATCATCGGGTCCATTGGGACAAATTCGTGGACTCGAGTGCGAAACCTTGAGACATCCTATAATAGAAATAATGTAACACTTGACTAAGTCGGTATTTCAAAATAAAATGGGGTTGGTGGAGATGAAACATAAAAAAGAAGTATAAGAAAAAACTTACGTATGTCGCGATGTTTGCAACTCTTCCTCTGTGTGCTTCGCCCATTGTGAGTAAAGACATATTGTTGGGGGGTTGGTGTAGATGAAAATGGAAGATTTTGTTGAAGATGAAATTGTAAAAGAAGTAATGTAGATGAAGTAGTGAGAAATGTAGATGAAGTAGTGAGAATGTTGGTGTGGAAGAATTGTTGAAGGAGTGGATCAATTTATAGGCAAATGGAGGAGTGCATGAAAAATTGTGTTTGAATGGTGTCTCCACCTCATTTGGCAACCATGTACAATATTAAGGAGGGGGCGCCATTCAAATTGGCGACACCATAGGGTACATGCATGCAAGGCTAGTTCTGAATGCTTGGTTTCGAGGACTGACTCCATGGGGGCGCCATTCAAATTGGCGACCATGTACAAGCCTTAAAGGTAGGCGCCAAACCAATTGGCGCCACCTTCTGCATGTCTGACACGTGGCATTGTTGTCTCCTGCATGCTGAACAAAACACTTATGGATGGCTTGCATGATTGACACATCATCTCTGACCATCTTAGGTGTTCGACACGTGTCTGTCTTGTCTCCTGTATGCTGATGACTACCTTCTTGATAGCTTGCCTGGCTGACACATCAACTCACACTGTCTTGCAGGATTGACACATCATCTCAGACACGTGGCTCTCTAGTATCCTGCATGCTGAATACTCACTTCTGTCTTGCATGACAGACACATCAAGTCTTGACTAGCTAGCATGCTTGACACATCAACTCACACTGTCTTGCATGACAGACACATCAACTCTTGACTAGCTAGCATGCTTGACACATCAGGTCACACTGTCTTGCATGACAGACACCTCATCTCTGAAATTACTTGCATGCTTGACACGGTATCTCAGACTAGCTTCAATGTGAGACACTGATACCATCTATTTAAGTGTCTTACTATCACATTCATCTGCACTTGCAAAATACTTTTCATCTCCAAAATACTTTTCATCTTCACTCACATTCATCTTCACTCACATTAATACTTATCATCTGCAAAATACTTAGCATCTTCACTCACATTCATCTGCACTTGCAAAATAGTTTTCATCTCCAAAATGTCATCTTCATCATTATACAGTATCAACGTTCACTGCAACGGTGAAACTTTTGAGTCTGAGATTCATGGTTTTTGTTTTAAAAACACTGATACCATTAGAGTCACGATGAAGAGAAATGCAACCTTTTTGCATTTCAAAAAAAGAATACAATCCTTCATAGCATCAGGTAATGTGTCAAAGATGACATATCAGAATCCTATATTTTTTGAGAATGGTCAATGCAAGTTTTTCCCCCTAAAGATACGAGACGATGAAGATGTTGAAAGCATGTTTCTTAGTCATGAACATTCAAGCATGGATTGTATCGAGTTGTACATTACTCTACAGCCATGTATACCGTCTCAACAGTCTCAACTAACAGATCAGGATCCAGCTGGTGGAGATGCTGCAGATGATGCACAATGGTCAGATGAACTCAACCCAGAAGCAGAAGTAGAGGTCGACGTTATTGATGTAGAAGAAGAGGAGACTGAGATACAGGTTGATCACATCCTGAATAACGACGATGAAGATGAGGCTCAACCACCACCAATACCTCCTACTCATGCCTATATTCCTCCTCAACATATGACAAATATGGCTCTTAACGACGATGAAATGTCCGACAGTGTCTTCTATAATCTGTATCCGAGACCAGTAGGCGAATTAAAGGTGGGAGACATGTTTCGTACCAAAGAGGAATGTGTCTTGGAAATCAAAAAATACCACATGAACAACTTTGCTGACTTTACGGTGAAACGCACTGATTCTAGAAGGTATGTTATCGAATGTCGTAACATGCTTTGTAAATTTCGTTTGGCTGCATCTTACAAGAAGAAAAATGACTCTTGGGAGATCGCTTCAATAGACCCACCACACAGTTGCGTCGCAACAACCGTTGAACAAGATCACCGTAAACTGAGCGCAACTTTGATATGTCGAGACATTCTGCCATTGGTAAATAAAGACCCATCAGTGAAGGTGAGTATAATTATATCCCATATCCGAACAACATATAATTATACTCCATCTTACAAGAAAGCATGGATTGCGAGGACAAAGGCTGTTGAGCAGGTTTTCGGAAACTGGGAGGACTCATTCAAGGAATTACCACGGTTTTTATGGGCACTAAAAACTTATGTCCCAGGAACTGTGGCAATTCTGGAGACAGTGCCAGCAATGATGCCAGACGGAACCTGTGCTACAGGTAATAGAATATTTCACCGTCTCTTTTGGGCATTTGACCCGTGCATCAAAGGTTTCGCTTTCTGCAAACCTCTCCTGCAAATTGATGCACTTGGTTATACGGAAAATACAAGGGTACGTTGCTCATGGCAGTTGCACAAGACGGTAACAACAATGTATTTCCCATTGCCTTTGCTCTTGTTGAAGGTGAAACGGCTGGTGGATGGGGTTTCTTTCTTCGACATCTCAGAACGCATGTCGCTCCACAAGCCAATCTATGTTTGATTTCTGATAGACATGCTGCCATCGAAAGTGCCTACAACAACCATGACAACGGATGGCATGATCCTCCTTCTACACATGTCTACTGTATCAGACACATTGCACAAAACTTCATGCGTGCTATAAAAGATAAGAATCTTCGCAAGAAGGTGGTGAATGCTGGGTATGCTTTAACTCAACCGTCTTTTCAATATTATCGTGATGAGATTCGTCTGTCTAATGAAGACGCGGGGAGATGGATAAATAACATCCCAGTAGAGCAGTGGACAAGAGCATTTGACGGTGGTCGTCGATGGGGCCACATGACAACAAACATTGTGGAATGCATGAACGGGGTTTTCAAAGGAATTCGAAACCTGCCGATAACCGCCTTGGTAAGATCAACCTATTATAGGTTGGCTTCTATGTTCACAACCAGAGGTGAAAGATGGAGTGCAGTGTTAATGTCTGGACAAGTATTCAGTGAGTGTTGCATGAAGGTCATGAAAGAGGAGAGCATCAAAGCTACAACACACGCTGTAACAATGTTTGACCGTCAAAGACAAAATTTCAGCGTCCAGGAAACAATGGGCAACAGCGAGGGGAGACCAAATTTAGCCTACGCGGTTAAACTACACAGAAGTTGGTGCGATTGTGGAAAATTTCAGGCCTTCCGCATACCTTGCTCCCATGTCATTGCAGCATGCGCTTATACTCGTCAAGACGCTTACACCCATTTATCTGATGTGTACAAGGCAAACACCATCATGAATGTATATAGTCAAAGCTTTTCAGTACTACCAATGGAGGATTACTGGCCTCCATATGAAGGAGATATTGTTTGGCACAATGAAGAGATGCGTAGAAAGAAGAAAGGAAGGCCAAACAACACACGTATCAGAACAGAGATGGATTCCACAGATAAAATGATAAGATTATGTAGTATCTGTCGTCAACCAGGACACAACAAAAACAACTGTCCCAATCAAGGAGCATCATCTAGATCTTAAGATTTTTGTAACATTTTATCTAGACCTTAAGCTTTTTGTAACATTTTATCTTGATCTTATGCTTTTTGTAATATTGTATTTTTGTAACAATCAATCAATATATATCATTAAGTTCTTGTTA
Organism: Lathyrus oleraceus; assembly: GCF_024323335.1. NCBI lineage: Eukaryota > Viridiplantae > Streptophyta > Magnoliopsida > Fabales > Fabaceae > Lathyrus > Lathyrus oleraceus. The sequence continues at coordinate 425,223,267 of NC_066580.1, forward strand.
CAACGAGTTTCATAACCAACATCAGTACAAAACATCTAAAAACATAAATAATTCTAACTGATTACAACAATCAAATTAATGTCGTCTCGACCAAACATCATTTCCCTAGCATCCTTATCAGTCTTCATTCGCACCCAACCAAAGATACTGTCAAGTCTCTCAATACTTCTGATTTTTTCCCCTTCTGGTATTTTCCCGTCTAACCATCGAACCAGCTCCCTCTTCAGTTGATCTAACGTGGTGATGTTCCAAAACAGCATCAGCAATTGAGGTTTGTCTCTCGCATAAATCACCTTACCGTATCGGCGACGAACACCAAACATGATAGCTAAATGATTATATGAGTTGTGGAACAATAGGTCACACAACGCATCTATTTATAAGACAAAAAAGGCATTTTATGAGGGACTCGCCAATTGAGTTGGCGCCTCCTTTTAAAACATACACATAGGCGCCAATTGGATTGGCTAGGGCAGGTGCCCTAGGCTAGGGCAGGTGCCCTAGGCTAGGGTAGGTGCCCTAGCCAATCCAATTGGCGCCTCCATTCAAGTTTTAACAACAGTCGCCATATGAACAACTTTCATGTTCATCAAAAATCCATTTGAAACTTGGAAGCTCATCATTCATTTCAAAACATTCTAGATCATTTTGACAGAAACCCTAATTTTAGGTCAACTTCGCAGCGACCTAACTCACTCATTTTTAATTATTTTGAGGTGGGACCAAGTGCATTGGAAAATTTAAGATGTCTAATTCAAATGTTATGTTGGACAAAATTTCATAACTCTAAAAGAAACACATGAAATAATGCAAGACATTATAGGTCAGATTACAGTTGAAACCCTAATTTTAGGTCAACTTCCCAGGAACATAACTCACTCATTTTTAATTATTTTGAGGTGGGACCAAGTGCATTGGAAAATTTAATATGTCTACTTCAAATGTTATGTTGGACAAAATTTCATAACTCTAAAAGAAACACATGAAATAATGCAAAACATTATAGGTCAGATTACAGTTGAAAAACTCAGAAGTCCAACTTCAACTGCCCATAACTTTCTCATAAAAAATCCAAATGATGCAAAATTTATATCCAAATTCATTGTATTGAAAAGATCTACAATATTCATGTTGGAAGTTTTTTCATTTGAGGCTTTTTTAAGGGAGGCGCCAATTGGATTGGCGCCCCCTCTTAAAAAATACACATAGGCGCCAATTGGATTGGCTAGGACAGGTGCCCTAGTCAATCCAATTGGCGCCTCCTTGTAATTTTTAAGAGGGGTCGCCAATCCAATTGGCGCCTCCTCTTAAAAGTGAGGTAGATTGGGAAATTTTTTGAAAACTGGGTTATTTTGGGAATTTCTTCGAAAAAGTGGATTATCTCGGTAAATTTGCCCCATGTTGCAGCCCAATAATTTGAGCTTCTTGACTCATGTGCACTCATTGCGGTTTGGAGGATGAGTCATTCCTTTATCGTGTCCAATATTGAAACCACTCCAAAATCCTTTAGTTAAATCTTGCAATTTTTACACAATCCAAGGGAGCAACAAATGGCTCAAATATAGAGCCTGCCGTGCAATTTTTACACAACCCAAGGGAGCAACAAATGGCTCAAATATAGAGCCTGCCGTGAATAAAGACAGTTTTTAATTAAATAAAGTAAGTATTTTATTCATCGTGACCCATGAAAAAAAAGAGAAAGTTTGACATTTAAGAATAAAAATATTGTGTTTCTAATAAATACAATGGTTAATTAAAATAAAATATGTATTTTATTGATAGTGATTTGTGAGATAGAAAATTAGTTATGTGCATGGTTATTGATAATTATCCAATTTAATAAAATAAATTTTTAATTTTATTAAAATTTAAAAATAGATTAATTAGTATTTTAATAATAATAAATAATTATAATTGATATTATAGTTCTTATAGAAACAAGGGTAAAAAGTTCCAAAGCTAAAACTGTCAAAGATAAAATTAAAGCTCAGAGATATGTACCTAGATAACTATACCAAGCATGATAATGTTAGGATATGGTTGGCATCGGATGATTGCAAAGTAGAGCTAAGACAGATCAAGAGCACAAGCCAAATGATACACTGTGGAGTTTATGATTTAAATGGCAATTTCCAGAATTGGCTAACCGTTGTTCATGTCCTTAACCATCTTGAGCAAAGAAGAACTTTGTGGAAAGATATAGAAAAGTTGCATCATCAACAACAATGGCCATGGTGTCTATTAGGAGATTTCAATAATGTCATGAGAACTTAAGATAGAATAGGAGGCAAATTGGTAAATGAAGCTGAATGCATTGACATGGCCAATATGACGGAGAATGTAGGACTTTTGAGATGGATAGTGCATGGGACTACTACATATGGTATAATAAGAAAGCTGAAGGACCTATCTATTCCAGAATAGATAGAATGCTGGGTAATATAGATTGGTTTCAAGGACACATGGACACCATGTTAACAAACATGCCTCATAATGTGTCTTGTCATTCTATGCTTTGTCCGCAAGAGAAGAAGAACAACATTATCACAATATCTAATTTCAAATTCATTAATTTTATAGTAATTATGGAGGGGTTTGCAGGAACTGTTGCAGCTAGTTGGAGGGAACCGTTGAAAGTCAGGCCCGTGTATATTCTCTGGATGAAATTGAAAATACTTCAACCTATCATGCAGAGAATAAGAAATCTTTCATCTGATAAAAATATTAAAGTGAAAAAAGATCGAGTAGATCTACTTACAGCACAACAGAAACTTCTAACTGATAGAATGAACATCCACAACATAGAGGAAGTAAAAGCCTGCACCATGGAAGTCATCAAATGGAATGAGTTAGAGGAACAAGTATTGAAACAAAGAGCAAAGATAGAATGATTGAGGTTGGGGATGGAAATAATTCATATTTCCATGCATCTCTTAAATCCAAGCAAAATCAATAACTGTATAAGGATGATCTACAAAGAGGATGGAGGAAGGGACTCAACTCAGTAATGACCAAAGAAAACTTCTGACCAATCATGTGACTGATCAAAATATCAAAAAAATGCTCAATGGTATTGGAGACCTGAATGCCCTAGGAATAGATGGATATGGTGCAAAGTTCTTTAAAGCTACTTGGAGTATTGTAAAGCATGATGTTACAGCTGCGGTTATGGAGTTCTTCTCGAATGAGAAAATGTATAGGGATATAAATAGTACATGGTAACCCTTATTCCGAAGAGTTAAGAGGCCAAAGCTATCAAGGACTATAGGCCCATTTCTTGTTGCACTTTCATATACAAAGTTATTTCTAAGAGACTCACGACAAGACTTGGAAAAGTGATAGGCAGCATTTTGAATCAAAACCAGACTGCTTTTGTCCCAGGAAGGCATATTCATGACCATATCTTGCTTAATTATGAATTAATTAGGGGCTATAGTATGAAGGGAGACACACATACGTGTATGATGTAACTTGATCTCCAAAAAGCTTATGATACGATTGATTGGAAAAACTTGAAACATATTTTGAAAAAGACGGGTTTCTTCAAACCAGTATATCAGATGGGTTATGCTAGCTGTGAAAACTGTGTCCAACAAGTTTAATATTAATGATGATTATACCAGCATTTCCAGACTAGGAGAGGCTTGAGACAAGGAAATCCCATCTAACCCCTGCTCTTTGTGATAGTAATGGAATATCTGAACAGGTCAATGAAGAAGATCACAAGAAATCTTTAGTTCAACTTTCATTCTAAATGTGAGAGGCTATACATCACTAACCTAAGTTTTACGGATGACTTACCGAATTTTCCCAGAGGAGATAAGAAATCCATTGAACTGATGATGAGCACTTAAAAAATATTCTTCAGATCAACTGGCCTTAGAGTGAATCCCAACAAATGTTGTGCATACTTTGGTGGTGTGGGTAATAATACAAAAGAAGACATTAAAGAGATCACTAGATTCAAATAAGGCATTATACCCTTTAGATAACTTGGGGTGCCCTTGACAAGCATAAAACTTGTCATTCACCGTTACATGAGTTTGACTGACAAGATTGTTGAGAGGGTAAGACATTGGAGTTCCAAACTTTTGAGTGATGCCGGAAGGATTCAACTTATTAAAAGTGTGTATTTTGCTATCACTAATTACTGGATGAATTGTTTCCCTATCCCTAAGCAAGTCACCCACATGATTGGTATTATTTGTAGGGGCTTCTTGTGGAACGGGGGAAAGAAATTGAACAGAAAATCTCTTATCGTATGGAATAATGTTTTTAGCCCGAAAGCTCAAGGTGCTTTGAATTTCATCTCACTTGATGTGTGGAATAAATCTAATATGGGAAAGATCTTATGGAAATTAAGTGGTAAGACTGACAGTTTATGGATCAAATGGATCCGCACATATTACATTATGAAAGAACATCTAATGTTTGTCAAGATTAAAACCAACCGTTTATGGATATTAAGAAAACTTTAGAGCAAATATATAACGTTCGACAGTTGAAGGAAAAGTTTGATATGAGAAAGATGTACATGATGCTGAAAGAAGAATATCCAGTGGTGAATTGGAGAAAACTGTTCTATAATAATCTGGATAGATCTGTAGCGTTATTTGTGATGGACCTTGTGTGCCATGAGAGACTAGCTATCACATATAGACTATTCCATTTTAGTATGGTTCATAACGACAACTGTTACTTATGTAAACAGAAAGAAACGATCCAACATATCGTGTTTGGGTGCAATGAGTTTAAAAACATACGGAGTAGGGTACTGAGTTTGATTCAGGTAAAGAACGTGTCAGGAGAATGGAAAGATGAATTGAACCAGATTCCAAGAAATTGCAAAGGTAAAGGTTGGAGGGCTAATCTTCTCAAGGTTGTTGCAGCGGAAACAATCTACGAGATTTAGAAATATAGAAATGATAGAAGTTATGGGAATATTGTAAGTAACACAAAGATAGAAGAAAAATCATAGATATCATTGTCTATTGGGACGAACAAATCAAAAGCTTAGGAAACACATTGCTAGTTTGACGATGAACTAACTTAGCCGTCTTTTGTTTGATTGGTTGTTTGTAGGTTGGATAAGTTGTGATCGCCATGTGTTTAATTTTTTTTTAATTAATCAAAGTTTAATTGATTTAAAAAATTAAAAATGATTGAATATGTCGTAAAAACAAAACTAAACGGTAACATTGTATACATATATACACCAAAAAAAATTGACTATAATAATTATATACTATAATTATGAACATTAATATATTACAAATAATTTTTAATATGCATAAAAAGTGTGAAAAAATACTCTATTTTTTTGGTAATTTAAAAAAAAATATACAATTCCTTTGTCTACTTGTGTATGATATTTATTTTTGAAAAATAAAAAGAAAATATGTCTTCTTTTTACAAATATAAAGAAAACAATAATAGAATTTTAAAAAATAAAATGAGTTACATTTATCTATAATTAAATTTTGAGATGTTTTTTTAACTTTATTATTTCATTTGTTTATACACAACTCTATTCATTTTTTTTATTAATGTGTTTTATGTTTCTTCATTTACATTGTTGATAGACATGAACAAAAACTAATAACTATAAAATGCCTGAAATATTTATTTGTATTCACTCGTGTTCTTTTGTTTAATTTATTACTTTTTCATGTGTTTTTATGTTTCTTCATTTGCATTATTGATAGATCTAAAAAACAAAAATAAATTAGTAACTATGAGAACCTAGAAAAATAAAATAATAAAATAAAAATAGAAATAAATATAAAAGAAAAATAAATTTAATTTGAGAAAAGAATGAGACGGTGAATGAAAGAGTAGGAAGTTGAGACGGTATGCTATCCTTTAGATAACTTGGGGGTGCCCTTGACAAGCATAAAACTTGCCATTCAGCATTACATAAGTTTGACTGACAAGATTGTTGAAAGGGTAAGACATTGGAGTTCCAAACTTTTGAGTGATGCTGGAAGGATTCAACTTATTAAAAGTGTGTATTTTGCTATCACTAATTACTGGATGAATTGTCTATCCCTAAGCAAGTCACCCACATGATTGGTATTATTTATAGGGGCTTCTTGTGGACCGGGGGAAAGAAGTTGAACAGAAAATCCCTTATCGTATGGAATAATGTTATTAGCCCGAAAGCTCAAGGTGCTCTGAATTACATCTCACTTGATGTGTGGAATAAATCTAATATGGGAAAGATCTTATAGAAACCAAGTGGTAAGACTGACAGTTTATGGATAAAATGGATTCGCACATATTACATTATGAAAGAACATCTAATGTTTGCCAAGATTAAAACCAACCGTTTATGGATATTGAAGAAAATTTTAGAGCAAATAGATAAAGTTCAACAGTTGAAGGGTTTGAGTAATCTGCAACAGAAGGAAAAGTTTGATATGAGGAAGATGTACATGATGCTGAAAGAAGAATATCCAGTGGTGAATTGGAGAAAACTGTTCTATAACAATCTGTATAGATCTGTAGCGTTATTTGTGATGTGCCTTGTGTGCCATGAGAGACTAGCTATCACAGATAGACTATTCCATTTTAGTATGGTTCACAACGACAACTACTACTTATGTCACCAGAAAGAAACGATCCAACATATCGTGTTTGGGGTCAATGAGTTTAAAAATATACATAGTACGATGCTGAGTTGGATTCAGGTAAAGAACGTGTCAGGAGAATGGAAAGATGAATTGAACTGGATTACAAGAAACTGCAAAGGTAAAGGTTGGAGGCATAATCTTCTCAAGGTTGTTACAGGGAAAACAATCAATGAGATTTAGAAATATAGGAATGATAGAAGTTATGGGTATATTGTAAAAAACACAAAGATAGAAGAAAACATCATAGATATCATTGTCTATTGGGGCGAACAAATCAAAAGCTTAGGAAACACATTGCTAGTTTGATGACGAACTAGCTTAGCCGTCTTTTGTTTGGTTTTTAATTTGGTTCGTTGTTTGTAGGTTGTATCCGTTGTGATCGCCGTGTGTTTAATTTTTTTTAATTAATCAAAGTTTAATTGATTAAAAAAAATTAAAATTCGTTGAATATATATCGTAAAAACAAAATTAAGCGGTAACATTGTATACATTTATACACCAAAAAATATTGGCTATAATAATCATATACAATAATTATGAACATTAATATATTACAAATAATTTTTAATATGCATAAAAAGTGTGAAAAAATACTTTATTTTTTTGATAATTTAAAAAAATTACACAATTACTTTGTCTACTGGTCTATTATATTTATTTTTGAAAAATAAAAATAAAATATGTCTTCTATTTACAATATAAAGAAAACAATAATAGAATTTAAAAAAATAAATTGAGTTACGTTTATCTATAATTAAATTTTGAGATGTTTTTTAACTTAATTATTTCATTTGTTATACACAACTCTATTCTTTTTTTCTTTTCTTTTTTATTCATGTGTTTTATGTTTCTTCATTTACATTGTTGATAGACATGAAAAAAAAAACTAATAACTATAAAATGTGTGAAATATTTGTTTGTATTAACTCGTGTTCTTTTGTTTAATTTACTACTTTTTCAGGTGTTTTTATGTTTCTTCATTTGTATTGTTGATAGATCTGAAAAACAAAAATAAATTAGTAACTATGAGAAGGTAGAAAAATAAAATAATAAAATAAAAAGAGAAATAAATATAGTTTAATTTGAGAGAAGAATGAAATGGTGAATGAAATGGTAGGAAGTTGAGAGGGCATGCTACCCTTTAGATAGCTTGGGGTGCCTTTGACAAGCATAAAACTTTTCATTCACCATTACATGAGTTTGACTGACAAGATTGTTGAGAGGGTAAGACATTGGAGTTCCAAACTTTTGAGTGATGCTGGAAGGATTCAACTTATTAAAAGTGTGTATTTTGGTATCACTAATTACTGGATGAATTGTTTCCATATCCCTAAGCAAGTCATCCACATGATTGGTATTATTTGTAGGGGCTTCTTGTGGACTAGGGGAAAGAAGTTGAACAAAAAATCCCTTATCGTATGTAATAATTTTTTAGCCCGAAAGCTCAAGGTGCTCTGAATTACATCTCACTTGATGTGTGGAATAAATCTAATATGGGAAAGATCTTATAGAAACCAAGTGGTAAGACTGACAGTTTATGGATAAAATGGATTCGCACATATTACATTATGAAAGAACATCTAATGTTTGCCAAGATTAAAACCAACCGTTTATGGATATTGAAGAAAATTTTAGAGCAAATAGATAAAGTTCAACAATTGAAGGCTTTGAGTAATCTGCAACAGAAGGAAAAGTTTAATATGGGGAAGATGTATATGTTGCTGAAAGAAGAATATCCAGTGGTGAATTGGAGAAAACTGTTCTATAACAATCTGTATAGATCTGTAGCGTTATTTGTGATGTGTCTTGTGTGCCATGAGAGACTAGCTATCACAGATAGACTATTCCATTTTAGTATGGTTCACAACAACAACTGCTACTTATGTCAGTAGAAAGAAACGATCCAACATATCGTGTTTAGGTGGAATGAGTTTAAAAATATACAGAGTAGGATGCTGAGTTGGATTCAGGTAAAGAACGTGTTAGGAGAATGGAAAGATGAATTGAACTGGATTACAACAAACTGCAGGTAAAGGTTGGAGGCATAATCTTCTCAAGGTTGTTACAGGGGAAACAATCTATGAGATTTAGAAATATAGGAATGATAGAAGTTATGGGTATATTGTAAAAAACACAAAGATAGAAGAAAAAATCATAGATATCATTGTCTATTGGGGCGAACAAAAATCAAAAGCTTAGGAAACACATTGCTAGTTTGATGATGAACTAGCTTATCCGTTTTTGTTTGGTTTTTAATTTGGTTCGTTGTTTGTAGGTTGGATACGTTGTGATCGCCATGTGTTTATTTTTTTTTTAATTAATCAAAGTTTAATTGATTAAAAAAATTAAAATTGATTGAATATGTCGTAAAAACAAAACTAAGCGGTAACATTGTATTCATTTATAGACCAAAATATATTGACTATAATAATCATATACAATAATTATGAACATTAATATATTACAAATAATTTTTAATATGCATAAAAAGTGTGAAAAATTACTTTATTTTTTGATAATTTAAAAAAATTACACAATTACTTTGTCTACTGGTCTATTATATTTATTTTTGAAAAATAAAATGAAAATATGTCTTCTTTTTACATTATAAAGAAAACAATAATAGAATTTAAAAAAATAAAATGAGTTACGTTTATCTATAATTAAATTTTGAGATGTTTTTTAAATTAATTATTTCATTTGTTTATACACAACTCTATTCTTTTTTTTCTTTTCTTTTTTATTCATGTGTTTTATGTTTCTTCATTTACATTGTTGATAGACATGAAAAAAAAATTAATAACTATAAAATGTGTGAAATATTTGTTTGTATTAACTCGTGTTCTTTTGTTTAATTTACTACTTTTTCATGTGTTTTTATGTTTCTTCATTTGTATTGTTGATATATCTCAAAAACAAAAATAAATTAGTAACTATGAGAAGGTAGAGAAATAAAATAATAAAATGAAAAGAGAAATAAATATAGTTTAATTTGAGAGAAGAATGAGATGGTGAATAAAATGGTAGGAAGTTGAGAGGGCATGCTACCCTTTAGATAGCTTGGGGTGCCCTTGACCAGAATAAAACTTTTCATTCACCATTACATGAGTTTGACTGACAAGATAGTTAAGAGGGTAAGACATTGGAGTTCCAGACTTTTGAGTGATTCTGGAAGGATTCAACTTATTAAAAGTGTGTATTTTGGTATCACTAATTACTGGATGAATTGTTTCCATATCCCTAAGCAAGTCATCCACATGATTGATATTATTTGTAGGGGCTTCTTGTGGACTCGGGGAAAGAAGTTGAACAAAAAAATCCCTTATCGTATGTAATAATGTTTTTAGCCCGAAAGCTCAAGGTGGTCTGAATATCATCTCACTTGTGGAATAAAGCTAATATGGGAAAGATCTTATGGAAACTAAGTGGTAAGACTGAGAGTTTATGGATCAAATGGATCCACACATATTACATTAAGAAAGAACATCTAATGTTTTTCAAGATTAAAACCAACCGTTTATGGATACTGAAGACAATTTTAGAGCAAATAGATAAAGTTCATCAGCTGAAGGATTTGAGTAATCTGCAAAAGAAGGAAAAGTTTCATATGAGGAAGATGTAGATGATGCTGAAAGAAGAATATCCAAGGGTGAATTGGAGAAAATTGTTCTATAACAATCTGGATAGACCGGTAGCGTTATTTGTGAGGTGCCTTGTGTGCTATGAAAGACTAGCTATCACAGATAGACTATTCCATTTTAGTATGGTTGACAACGACAACTGCTACTTATGTCAGCAGAAAGAAACGATCCAACATATCGTGGTTGGGTGCAATGAGTTTAAAAATATACGGAGTAGGGTGCTGAGCTGGATTCAAGTAAAGAACGTGTCGGGAGAATGGAAAGGTGAATTGAACTGAATTATAAGAAACTGCAAAGGTAAAGGTTGGAGGGCTAATCTTCTCAAGGTTGTTGCAGCGGAAACAATCTACGAGACTTAGAAATATAAGAATTCTAGAAGTTATGGGAAAATTGTAAGTAACACAAAGATAGAAGAAAAAATCATAGATATTATTGTTTACTGGGGCGAACAAATCAAAAGCTTAGCAAACACATTGCTAGTTTGATGATGAACTAGCTTAGCCGTCTTTTGTTTGGTTTTTAATTTGGTTCGTTGTTTGTAGGTTGGATCCGTTGTGATCGCCATGTATTTTTTTTTAATTAATCAAAGTTTAATTGATTAAAAAAATTAAAATTGATTGAATATGCCGTAAAAACAAAACTAAGCAGTAACATTGTATACATTTATACACCAAAAAAATATTGACTATAATAATCATATACTATAATTATGAACATTAATATATTACAAATAATTTTTAATATGCATAAAAGTGTGAAAAAATACTCTATTTTTTTGGTAATTTAAAAAAATTATACAATTAATTTGTCTACTTGTATATTATATTTATTTTTGAAAATAAAAAGAAAATATGTCTTCTTTTTACAAATATAAAGAAAACAATAATAGAATTTAACAAAATAAATTGAGTTACGTTTATCTATAATTAAATTTTGAGATATTTTTTTACTTAATTATTTCATTTGTTTATACACAACTCTATTCTTTTTTTCTTTTCTTTTTATTCATGTGTTTTATGTTTCTTCATTTACATTGTTTATAGACATGAAAAAAAACTAATAACTATAAAATGTGTGAAATATTTGTTTGTATTAACTCGAGTTCTTTTGTTTAATTTACTAGTTTTTCATGTGTTTTTATGTTTCTTCATTTTCATTGTTGATAGATCTGAAAAACAAAAATAAATTATTAACTATGAGAAGGTAGAAAAATAAAATAATGAAATAAAAAGAGAAATAAATATAATTTAATTTGAGAGAAGAATGAGATGGTGAATGAAAGAGTAGGAAGTTGAGAGGGCATGCTACCCTTTAGATAACTTGGGGGGCCCTTGACAAGCATAAAACTTGTCATTCACCATTACATGAGTTTGACTGACAAGATTGTTGAGAGGGTAAGACATTGGAGTTCCAACTTTTGAGTGATGCTGGAAGGATTCAGCTTATTAAAAGTGTGTATTTTGCTATCACTAATTACTGGATGAATTGTTTCCATATCCCTAAGCAAGTCATCCACGTGATTGGTATTATTCGTAGGGGCTTCTTGTGGACTGGGGGAAAGAAGTTGAAAAGAAAATCCTTTATCGTATGGAATAATGTTTTTAGCGCGAAAGCTCAAGGTGGTCTGAATATCATCTCACTTGATGTGTGGAATAAAGCTAATATGGGAAAGATCTTATGGAAACTAAGTGGTAAGACTGATAGTTTATGGATCAAATGGATCCACACATATTACATTAAGATGAAGCATGCATGCAAGCCTAGGAGGCGCCACTTTGATTGGCGCTAGCATGTGATAGTTGCACATGAGCGCCAAATCATTTGGCATGAGCATGGAATCACCATTATCCATGCATATATACTTTTGCATATCACACCTTATGAATATCCAAGGAAGTCTCACATTTTTTCCTCACCAACAATCACTTCTTCCTCAACAACAACAACTATTTCATCTGTAACAACCACTCTTTCAAATATTTACTCCGACAAAATGTCTCTCCTCACAATGGGTGAATTGCACAGAGGTACAGTTGCAAACATAACAACTTATGTAAGCGTTTAATTATTCTATTATTTGTCTAGAATAGTTTTTAATAATGATACTAAATTTGTTGTTTATCTTTTATAGGATGTTTCTAGGTTTCGAACTCGGGTCCATGAATTTGTATACATGGACCCGATGATTCAACCGTATATCGAACTTGCCGGTTTTGGACATATAAACAAAATAATGTCTTGGTCGATGGATAATAAATTTATTCTTACGTTATGTGAAAGATGGCATCCTGAGACACACACATTCTGGTTTCCAACCGGTGAATGTACCGTGACATTAGAAGACGTCTACATGTTATTGGGACTGCCTATCGAAGGTAAGGTGGTAAATGGTAAAACTAACTATGCGAATTCAATTTGCATGGACCTCTTGGATGCTGATTTGTTAGATGATAACTCGAGAGGTCAAGGTATACTCCTTTCACGCCTTAAAGCATATTATAACAATTTACAGTTAGATGAGAATTCTACCGAAGAGGCTCGAATAATAAAAACTAGGTGTTACATTATGCTTTTAATTGGTTCATTTTTATTTCCTGAAGGTAGTGGTTCTAGTATGCATGTTATGTATTTACCTTTACTAAGACATGTAGATAGAATAGGAAGTTACAATTGGGGGTCCTCTTGTTTGGCTTATCTTTATAGCTATTTGTGTAAAAATGTACAGAAAGACACATCTATATTTTCTGGATGTGTTATTTTGCTCCAAGCATGAGGTTAGTCCAGACTACCCTCCATAGTGCCCGTCAACAACAACCGATTCACATTCCCGTATGCACAAAAGTAAGTTCTTAAAAATGGACTATATTTACTTACTTTACCGATTATTATCTCTAAATAATATTTTTACTTTTATGGTCTAGATGGTCGGCACTTGGTATGAGTTATAACAGATGTCCTAGACATTGTATTACCTAGTATTGCAATCTCTTGGATCACCTTCGACTGACAAATGTATGGCCATTAACCTAATTATTTTGTAATAATTTGTTAATTTCTTCTACCAAATTTATAATGTTATATATGTTCACATTTCAGTTCATTTGGCGTCTGTCATACCCCAAAATTTGCCCGTTGGCACTACCGAACATTTTCCAAGACCCTCTGACTTGTTCTGCAAGGCACAAATATCAAATGGACAAAAGCCCACTCACAACAGGCCCAATCCACAGGCGGCCCAAAATAGCTGGCTCGCTAGGCGAGCAGCTCCTTCGCCTAGCGAACATTGCACCATGCCACTCGCCCAGCGAAGCGTTGGATCCAGGAAAAAGCCCAGACCTAGTCTGCTCGCTAGGCGAGCAATTCCTTCGCCTAGCGAGGCTTGCGAAAGTTTGAGATTTTTGGACCTCATTTTAAGCCCATTAGGTCACCATTACCACTACTATAAATACCTGCTCCTCTGCCACGAAAGAACACACACGGAGACGGACTCACTCACCCGGAGACACTCACACAGAGATCCAGAGGGAACCCTAGCACCGAAACCCTGCTGGTCCAAAGAGTTCAGAAGGCGGAAACCCTGAAGGCCGCTTACCCGCTCCGAAGCCACCGTCGCCCAACTCAGGCCGGCTCGCCAATTCAAGGTCGCAACTCGACTTGCAAACAGGTTTGCCTCACTATTATCGCTTTAGTTTCTTAATTGGCCTATGATTATCACTTTGTGTCCTTATTTTGCATGTGGTACCACTTTAGTGTCTTAATTTGCATGTGATATCGTTTAGTACTCTCACTTAGCATATGGTACCACTTCATGTTCTTAATTTGTGGAGGATATTATAATTGAATTCATAAACATTTTTTGAAGTTTTGCATGAGAATTTAAATGTGCTTGAATATTGTGAAACTGAACCATATAATTATGTGTTGGATGCCATAAGCCATGCTGCAGGTTGAGGTCATAATGTTCTCAAATTTCAAACCCGTGGCCGCTCGCCAGCTCATCGCTAGGCGAGCCTGCAACGAGCCTTCGCTGAGCCTTCGCTAGGCGAAGCAGAGGCGAACGGGACAGGGGCTGCTTTGTCTCTTTGTTGCCCATTTTATGTTTACCTAATGATGATCCTGCATTATTTGGCTTAAATTCCTGGCTGTTATATTTATCTTATGGTGCAATTTCCAATTATATTTTATCTCGATGCTTTAATCCGTGTGTTCATGGTGTAAAGGCTAGCATACTTCCGAAGAAATAGCCGGCTAGGTACTCCGCTTTATGCATGGGAAGCTTTCATGGAGATGGATTCTAAATTGTTGCACTTTAATGTGAAGATTCATATTGATTGCCTAATTAATTTTAATGTAGTGATCCTTAATGTGTTGATTTTAATGTATCGATTTAATGCGGTATCACCATAATTACCTAATGAACTTAAAACATGGACTTTAAATAAATGATATCGGACCTCTCTTTATTACCCCACAATTTCGATATTACGGTCATGTCCCGCGAATATGGGGATATCCTTAGCAAAGACCCTTCGGTAAAATCATCATAGTCCCTCGGACGTTGCCTTCGAAAATACCATTTTTGTCCCTCGATGACCCTTCGGTATAGCCTACGGTTAAATGATGATAGTCCCTTCGAATGCTAAGGTATCCTCACAACTGTTGCCTTCAATGACCTATCGATGACCCTACGATGACCCTTCTACATCCCCAGGATAAAACTACTTACTTCTCAATAGTAAGGACAGTTTTACCCTCATAAGGATGGGAAATGCCCGGAAAGACCTCGGACAGGTGTAACCTTAATTGCTCATTCATAATAAAAAAATACTTTTCCCACCTCACACCTTTCAAACATCTTTTTTAGAAAATCACCACTTAGCATACCTCCGTACTAGGATCATTGCCGAGTTATATTTTTCTAAACTACTTTCAAAAAACTATACGAGATAACCACTTTGTATACATTCATGCAAGAATCATTACAAAGTTAAATTCTCGTTTTCAAAAAACCTTTTTATACACTTTTCAACCACCTTTTTCAAACTAAAAAAAACATAAATGATTGAGCAATTAAGAGCCCATGGATAACCATGGATACAAAGGGTGCTTACCCCTTCCCTTTGTATAAAGTACCTCCCGAACCTAAGAATCTAAATTAAGGTCTTTCCTGTTCTTTTCCGCCTTTCCTTATGGGATAAAAGAAAAGTCGGTGGCGACTCTTGCTAACCGCGACATTGCGATTACAAATCCAATAAGGTCCAGTTCACCGTATGACAGAACTGGCGACTCTGCTGGGGACCATAAAGAGAGGTCCACCTTAAAAAATCATTTATGTTTTAAATTGTTCCTTTTTCTTTAAGGGATTGTTTGAGTGAAAGATCCTACACCCGGATCTAGTGTACCTTAGGTAAGTAGCAATAGATCATCGCGACTATCCGGCGTATACTGGAATGGTTAAAATGATGGCTACGGTTAATGTGATACTTTGGTTGTCCTGATGTTCCTCACGTTACTTGAGGAAAAATTTGGCTTCCGCGTGGTGTCCTTGAAGCATTAACCAGACCTTTAGAACCCTAATTGACTCATCCTAGCCATTAGGAAGTAGTGAGATAACTGGCTTCGGTTCCGACTGAGGTTGGTTGATACTCGATACTACACTCTTTGAGATTGGACTTTAGGAAAGCTTCGGTCAACCACTTGGTGTTGCACTGAAGTGGACCTAAAGAAAGGTCGATGATCTGAGATCCTTCTAGAACCCGGTTACTATTCTAGGACAGGTTGAACCAACTAAACTTCAGTGGGGAGGGTACTTACCTATGGAACTCATGCAAGCCTTAAAACCTAGGAATAATTGTTGCGTGACATGCTTGCACTTGCATAACATCATGACATCATAACATCATAGCATCATCATACTAACCATTTCAAGGACTTAGGAATTTAGCTTTGAACAGGTGAACAGGTTATGGCTTCCAGGAAGACTATCCGGATCAATCTTGTAGCAATCTCTCCTCAACTCAAGGATTTGGTGTCAGAACTCCCTGATCATGCTCAGTTCAACAAGAAACATGGTCATCTTCTCAACTTAGTTACCACTGGTTTCAAAGAAGATATGATGAGAGTCATATTCCAGTTCTTCGATCCTAAGCATCATTGCTTCACTTTCCCAGATTATCAGTTGGTACCCACATTGGAAGAGTTTTCCAAGCTGCTCGGGATACCTATCCTGGATCAAATACCTTTCAGTGGTTTGGAAAAGATGCCAAAGTCTGAAGAAGTTGCCGCAGCTTTATGCATGACAAAATCTGACATTGAGACCAATTGGGTAACAAGGAGTGGAACGAAAGGTTTACTTGCCAAATTTCTGATAAGTAAGGCCCGAGAATTCCTAAAAGTTATGAATGTCCATGCTTTTGAAGATGTTCTAGCATTGCTAATCTATGGTTTGGTGCTATTCCCTAATCCGGACCAATTCATAGATGTGAATGCTATTAAGATATTCCTCACTCATAACCCTGTGCCTACCTTGCTTGGAGATGTCTTGCATTCCCTTCACATTCGTACTATGAAGAAGCAAGGGACTCTCATGTGCTGCGTACCTTTGTTGTCTAGGTGGTTTATTTCGCACCTTCCTCGATCAATCTTGAAGAATGATCAAAATCTGAAATGGTCCCAAAGGATAATGGCACTCTCCCATTTAGACATCCGTTGGTGTTCTAACCTCAGAGAAAATGTTATCATCATCGACCGTTGTGGAGAATTCCCTAATGTACCACTCATGGGGATAAGAGGAGGCATTACTTATAATCCTGCCTTAGCCTTACGTCAGTTTGGTCGTGCTCGAAGAGATGGTCCGCATGAAATGATTATTCAAGATACGGTGTTCGACTATGACAATGACCCTCAAGGTCTCCGCCAAAGGTTTGTACGAGCTTGGGGCATGGTGAAAAGAAGCACTTTAGGAAAGAAAAATTCTATTCCTATGGAGCCTTATCTCAGATGGGTACGCGCCAGAGCTCGCGAACTTGTCATGCCATATCTTGCAGTCGGACCATTGATTGTTGAATCAGAGGCCGAAGGAGCTACTTCCCAGATCATTCCTTATCCAGATATGCCTACTGATGTTGAGGAATTGAAAAGATCCTGGACCCAGTTGAGAGAAGAGAGAGATACTTTCGAAGCTCAGTTCAATGCAGAAAGGAAGAAAGTGTTAGAGCTCACCAGTCAGCTTAATGAGGAACGAAGACTCAATGCATATCTTCGCCCGAAAAGAAGTCGCCCCTGGGAGACTTGAGCTTTGTATTTTTACTATTATTCCTTTTGTAATGAACATTGATCAAAAAAAAAAGTAGCAATAAAACATCTCCCTCTTGTTGGGGATTTATGCCAAGTTAAATTCCAAAAGTCCTTGAAAACATTTCATACATTGCATCGCATAACATTGCATAACAGGTGTTCTAAAAGATCAATGTTCTCATGGTTTTCCTCCAAACAGAAAAATGGATCTCGAACAAACTGTCAAAGATCTCCAGACTCAGAATGCTCAGTTCAAGGAGATGATGCTGAGCTTATCCAAGGGGCAGGAGGAACTGAAGGCTCTTTTGGCCGAAAAGAAGAAGGACAAGAAAGCTGTGAGCTTCATTAACCCGGGCAGAAGGCGTAAAGGACAGGCTACGGGAATCAAATTTGGAATCCCGAATGGTCCAAAAGAGGGGGCGGAGAATGATTCAGAGGAGGAGAATGCTGATTTCTCTAACCCTGAGGATGATGATGAAGAGTATGAGAATGAGCAGTACTCTCCAAGAGATGACAAATACAAATTGCTGGAAGAACGCATGCTAGCCATGGAGGGTCAGAAGACACCTGGTCTGGATTTCGAAAGTCTGGGTCTGATCTCCGATGTGACCATTCCACGCAAATTCAAAATCCCCACTTTCACTAAGTACGATGGTGCATCCTGTCCTCAGATGCATTTAAGGGCTTATGTGAGAAAGATTCAGCCGCATACCACTGATAAGAAACTATGGATCCATTTCTTCCAAGAAAGTCTGTCTGGCACTCAGTTGGAATGGTATTATCAGCTTGAGAGCTCTGACATCCACACCTGGACTGATTTAGCAACGGCTTTCTACAAGCAGTACCAGTACAATTCTGAATTAGCACCTACTCGGCTGCAGTTGCAGAATATGGCTATGGGATCTAAAGAAAGCTTCAAAGAGTATGCCCAGAAATGGAGAGATTTGGCTGGCAGGGTCAAACCCCCTATGACTGACCGAGAATTAGTAGACCTGTTCATGGGTACCCTGACTGGCCCATTTTACAGCCACCTACTGGGGAGTTCTTCATCAGGTTTCACTGAACTTATACTGACAGGTGAACGGGTGGAGAGCGGTATTCGAAGTGGAAAGTTACAGGCAGCTACTCCTACAAGCAGTAAAAAGTCCTATCATGGGAAGAACGAATCAAATGCTGTGTATGGTCACAAGAATCATAATAAGAAAATCGGTGACCATGCCATTGGAGCAGTGACGATCGCTGCCCCGCCAGCTCAAAACTTCCAGCAAAGACAAGACAGACCAAGAAGGCAGTTTACCAAGCTCAATATGACTTTAGCACAAGCACTGCAAAGTATGCTAAAGGTAAACCTAATCACTCTCAGAGGTCCTCCTGCAAATGTCAACACTGCTTCGCCTCGTTACAATCCCAATGCCAGGTGTGCATATCACTCCGATAGCCCCGGGCACGATACAAATGATTGTTGGCTGTTGAAGAATAAGATTCAGGACATGATCGACGCGGGGGAAATTGAGTTCGAGCCTCCGGAGACTCCTAATGTCATCAATGCACCTATGCCTAATCATGACAAGGCTGTTAATGCTCTCAATGACGATTCTCTCATCACTACTATAGCGGACTTAACATCTCCTCTCCCGATCATAAAGCGGAATTTATTGCAAGCTGGTTTATTTCCAGGTTGTACTGAAGATTGCAATCTCTGCATACTCCGGCCCGAGGACTGTCTGAAGTTGAGGAATGGTATTCAACAGCTGGTGGACGATCGTACAATTCTCTTTGAAAGGGTTTCTAAGACGGAAAACCCTGTTGAAGAAGTATCTGTGATTGCAAGGTCCAAGGTTCCAGTGAAGATTACTGCTCCCAGAATACCTGTGAAGATTATTGCTGAACCCAGAGTAGCTCCCCTGATCATTACTGCACCTGGCCCGATCCCGTATTCCTCAAGCAAAGCTATTCCGTGGAATTATGGAGGTGATGTTTATGTCCATGGCGTAAAGCAAGTTGGTGATCCTGCTAATCCTAATGACATTGTTGGGACTAGTAAAGTTACTCGAAGCGGAAGGATCTTCTCTCCAGAGATCTCACCTCCGGTTCCCGAAAATCGAGGAAAGGAACCAGTCAACCCTTCTCAGTCAGAGACACCGATCGAAGCTACTACTGAAGACGTTGCCAAACGAGAAATGGAAGAAGTGCTGAAAATCATCCGCAAGAGTGATTTTGATGTGGTAGAACAGTTGGGGCATACCCCGTCTAAAATCTCGATGTTGTCCTTGTTGTTATCCTCTGAATCTCATGCCCATGCCTTGATAAGATTCTTGAAGACTGCTCATGTACCTCAAGAGACCTCCGTCGATCAGTTCGAAAACTATGTTGCTAACCTGACTGTTGACGACGGCCTAGGTTTTTCCAATGCTGACCTGACACCAGCAGGAAAGAACCACAATAAGGCCCTGCATATTTCTATTGAGTGTAAGGGAATCACTTTGGCTCATGTGTTGATCGATAATGGCTCTTCCTTGAATGTGCTACCGAAAGTCGTGCTCGATAAACTTGACTGTAAAGGCATTGAATTGAAGCCTAGTGACATTGTGGTGCGTGCTTACGATGGTGCAAAGAGTGTTGTCCACGGTGAAGTTGTTCTCCCTATCAAGATAGGACCTCAAGTCTTCAACACTACCTTTCATGTAATGAACATTCGCCCCGCCTATTCCTGCTTGCTGGGACGCCCCTGGATTCATGGGGCAGGTGCTGTAGCTTCGTCTCTCCATCAAAAGCTGAGATATCCAATAGAGGGAAAGATTGTCACTGTGTGTGGGGAAGAAGAATACATTGTCAGTAGTGTGCATACCTTCGGATATGTCGAGATGGATGGTGAATTCTTCGAGACTCCGTCTCAGTCATTTGAAGTGGTTCCTCCGCCCAATCCTGTCCTTAAGCCGACTCCCCTTGTGCCTGAGGTTATTCGAGCTTCTCCCGCCATAGTTTCCCTGAAGGACGCTCAAGCTGTGGTTGAAGATGGTGGCTGTACTGGCTGGGGTCAACTGATCAACATACCCTACAAGTCTGATAAATCTGGTCTGGGATTTAGCTCTGAAATGAGGGTCAAAGATCAAATCAATGCTATAGAAGAGGCTGACAGTGATTGCGACCTAGATGGCTGGATCTTCCTAACGATTGGTGACGGACTCAATAATTGGAAGGCTGAAGACACTATCCCGATCTCCTTTAGTCAGGAGTAATTGTTATTGTCTATTTAGCATTGCAAATTCTAATTGAACTTCTTAAAGCATTGTGTCTATACCCGGGGCACAGTAGCTAATTTGTTAAGGGTTTTGTCATTTCATAAGCATATTTTCATATTCAATAAATCTATGGACGTTTTCACATTCAAATATTGCGCTCTTTATTTTTCCTGTCGTCTTTCAAACAAGCTATGCATTCTTACACACACTCACGTCACAAATCGCAGATCCGTATCCACTCTGGATCCTATTGACAATAGTTCCGCTACTGTTCATTATGACTTTGAAAATCCGATCTACCAAGCCGAAGATGGAAGTGAGGAAGATTGTGAAGTCCCTGGAGAGCTTGCCAGACTATTACTGCAAGAGGAAAGGACTATACAGCCGCATGAAGAGTCACTCGAAGTCGTAAATCTAGGTACTGAAGTGGAAAGAAAAGAAGTCAGAATAGGAGCAGGATTGGAAAGCAGTGTCAAGGAAAGATTGATTCGGATGTTACATGACTATGTAGAGGTTTTCGCTTGGTCTTATGAAGACATGCCCGGGTTGGATACTGATATAGTGGTGCATCGGCTGCCTACGAAGGAAGACTGCCGTCCTGTCAAGCAAAAGGTTCGCCACATGCGTCCTGAAATGTCTGAGAAAATCAAAGCCGAGGTTATGAAACAATTCAATGTCGGTTTCTTAGCTGTTACTTCTTATCCTCAATGGGTTGCTAATGTGGTGCCAGTGCCAAAGAAAGATGGTAAGGTGCGAATGTGCGTGGATTACAGAGATTTGAATAAAGCGAGTCCCAAAGATGACTTTCCACTCCCACACATTGATGTTCTGGTAGATAACACCGCTCAACACAAATTATTCTCATTCATGGATGGTTTCTCAGGTTACAATCAGATTAAGATGGCACCTGAGGACATGGAGAAAACCACGTTTGTGACGCAATGGGGCACTTTCTGTTACAAAGTAATGCCATTCGGTCTAAAGAACGCCGGGGAAACATACCAGCGTGCTATGGTGGTTTTGTTCCATGACATGATTCATCATGAGATAGAAGTATATGTGGATGACATGATAGCTAGATCTCATACTGAAGAAGAACATCTCGATCATTTATACAAACTGTTCGAGAGGTTGAAGAAGTACAAGTTGAGATTGAATCCGAACAAATGCACCTTTGGAGTAAGATCCGGTAAACTCTTGGGCTTTATTGTCAGTGGTAAAGGAATTGAGGTTGACCCGGCTAAAGTGAGAGCTATTCAAGAAATGCCAGTTCCCCGTACAGAGAAAGAAGTCAGAGGTTTCTTGGGACGCTTGAACTACATTGCTCGATTTATCTCCCACTTGACCGCTACCTGCAAACCCATCTTCAAATTGCTGAGGAAGAATCGAGAGATGATATGGAATGACGAATGCCAAGAAGCTTTTGACAAAATCAAGAACTACCTCCAGGAACCTCCGATTCTGATACCACCAGTTGAAGGAAGACCTCTAATCATGTATTTGACCGTGTTAGAAAATTCAATGGGGTGCGTATTGGGGCAACATGACGAGTCTGGTCGAAAAGAGCATGCCATATACTACCTGAGCAAAAAGTTTACCGACTGTGAAACAAGATACTCACTGCTCGAGAGAACTTGCTGTGCTTTGGCCCGGGCTGCTCGCCGACTAAGACAGTATATGTTGAATCATACCACTTTGTTGATTTCTAGGATGGATCCCATCAAATACATGATCGAGAAGCCTGCCCTCTCCGGAAGAATAGCGAGATGGCAGATGATCTTAACAGAGTATGATATCCAGTACACTACCCAGAAAGCAATCAAAGGAAGCGTGCTGGCTGATCATTTGGCTCATCAAGCGGTGGACGATTACCAATCTATGAATTTTGAGTTCCCAGATGAGGATGTCATGCTTGTTACGGATTACGAAAAACCTAAACCAGATGAGGGATCCGAATGGGGATCCCGATGGACTATGGTCTTTGATGGATCTTCTAATGCATTGGGCCATGGTGTTGGGGTTGTACTCATTTCTCCCGAGGGTTACCATACGCCTTTCACAGCTAGACTATGTTTTCATTGTACCAATAACATGGCTGAGTATGAAGCATGTATTTTTGGACTCAAAGCTGCTATGGATTGGCGAATCAAGTTTTTGAGTGTGTACGGAGACTCGGCCTTGGTAATCAGTCAGATCAAAGGAGAATGGGATACTAAACATCCAAATCTCATCCCTTATCGAGAGCAGGTAATGACATTAATCCCATACTTTGAAGAGATTACATTTGAACATGTTCCACGAGAAGAGAATCAGTTGGCAGACGCATTAGCTACCATGTCATCTATGTTCAGAGTCAGATGGGACGGTGAAGCTCCCGGGATTACCATTGAGCGACTAGATGAACCGGCATACTGTTATGAACTTAACACTGAGGGAGTACGGGAAAAACCTTGGTTCCACGACGTAAAAAGATACTTAGAAGCTCAGGAATACCCTGAAGGGGCATCCATCAATGACAGAAAATTCCTGAGGAAGTTCTCCGCTAAATTCTTTCTGAGTAATGGAGTGTTATACAAACGTAATCATGACTTGACTCTGCTTCGCTGTGTGGATAAAAAGGAAGCAGAAAAGATTATGGAAGACATGCATGACGGTATTTTTGGGACTCATTCTAATGGACATACAATGGCCAAGAAGATTCTGAGGTCAGGGTATTATTGGTCTACCATGGAAGCTGATTGCCACCATCACTCCAGAACCTGTCACAAGTGTCAGATCTATGCGGACAAAGTACATGTGCCTCCTGCTCCATTGAACGTGTTAACAGCTCCTTGGCCCTTTGCAATGTGGGGCATCGATATGATTGGAGAAATTAAACCCACGGCTTCTAATGGACATCGCTTCATTCTTGTCGCTATTGATTACTTTACGAAGTGGGTAGAGGCAGCCTCATTCGCTTCTGTCACCAAGAATGTGGTGGCACGGTTCGTCAAGAATAGCCTTATTTGTCGGTATGGCATCCCTGAAAGGATTATCACTGACAATGGTACTAATTTGAACAACAAGATGATTACTGAACTCTGCACGCAGTTCAAAATTAAACACCATAACTCCTCTCCGTACCGGCCAAAGATGAATGGCGCCGTGGAGGCTGCTAATAAGAACATCAAGAAGATCATACAAAAGATGACAATAACGTACAAAGACTGGCATGAGATGTTACCATTTGCTCTCCATGGTTATCGCACTTCAGTACGCACTTCGACGGGGGCAACTCCTTTCTCTTTAGTCTACGGAACGGAGGCCGTTTTACCGGTGGAAGTTCAGATTCCCTCTCTAAGAATCATGAAAGAGGCGGGCTTAGATGAAGATGAATGGATTCAGACTCGACTCGATCAGATAAACTTGATTGATGAGAAGAGACTTGCGGCTGTTTGTCACGGGCAGATATATCAGAAGCGCATGACCCAGGCATTTAACAAAAGAGTCAAGAGACAGGTGTATCAAGTTGGTGACTTGGTGATCAAGCGTATCATTCTACCACAAGGGGACCCCCGAGGCAAGTGGACTCCCACATACGAAGGGCCATTTGTGGTTAAGAAGGTATTCTCCGGTGGAGCCATGATACTTGCTACAATGGATGGCGAAGACCTCCCGCATCCTATGAACGCGGACATAGTTAAAAAATACTACGCATAAAAGAGACCCGCTAGGTCGACGTACCTAGGCAAAAGTAAGGGCATCCCGGCGAACCAAAAGGGTTCGGGCAAAAATTAGGGATAAATAGATAAAGACGTACACCCGGCAAGTCGAAAACCTGAAAAGGCGGCTTGAGCAAAAAAGGGTATCCCGGTGGACCGAAAACCTGAAAAGGCGGTCCAGACAAAAATTAGGGATTAAAGCGTATGACTATGCCCCGTTCTCTGTCTGCTTCAACCAAGCTCAAGGGACTGAACAAGCCAATCACTTCTATCCGACAGCAGGAGATGAGATGCTTGAAGACATAATGACAGTGGTGGAATTAAAATCAATAGGACTTTTCCTGCAAAGCTTTCTCTTTTTCTTGACAATTTCCTCTTACTAGGATTTCTGTCTCCTTGTACATAAATTGCCTGTTTATAGGCCCTCTTTCAACATCAATACAATTTCATTTCCAAAAAGATGCTTTTGTTTTTACCTTTTCTGTTTTGTTTGCGTAAACGTCCATTGATTTAACTTGAATTGACTTATGCACTCGGATATGACCAATGTTTACAAAAATGCATGCCTAAAATAGCAATAGCAATTACTACACGACTTCAGGATCGAGGAGAAGGTCTAACCATGCTTTCCAAGGAGGCTGTTACTAATTCGATTCCCCGGCAACGCCAGTTATTCCCCAGAAGAGGTCGGCACCACCAGACAGACAGGTCATCTCTTCTATCCCCAGCCAGGCCCCGTTGGACAGAATCCCCAGCTAAGGAAGGGCCATCAATACCAATGTCTCCGACCAGCAGACTGAGATCTATCTCCCCAGTAGTGTCCCCTGGAAGAATGTTTCGGACGCCTAATGCATTCATCACATCATTTCATACTACATACCTGCATACAACGCTCACATTTACTTCATTCCGCATCATACACTTTACATCATTTCATAATATATACATGCATACACATGCATACCAGGTTCGCAAGCATAAAACATCTCATGCATCATGACATTGCGGGAAACTAACTTTATTTTTCAGGTTAATTATCCTCCTGATCACATTCAAGATTCGAACACAGCTCTCAGATATAATCCATCCAACATTCATTCTGACATCCTCCCAACGATGGCATCTATAAGCCCATCCCAGACATTTATCGCCAATACAACAAATATTATCAGATACAGCCTAACGTATGGTTCATTCTGATTCAGCCCAACATATGACTCTTTCAACTCAGATACGGTCTAACGTACGATCCATTCTGACTCTCAACAACTCCAATACGGTCTAACGTACGACCCATTTGGACCTCCAACTCAGATACGGTCTAACGTACGATCCATTCTGACTCCCAACAACTCCAATACGGTCTAATGTACGACCCATTTGGATATTCAAATCCTCAGATGCTGCCTAGCGTACGACTACTTTCTTCTTCAGATACAGCCTAACGTACGGCTCATCCTGCAACTCCAATACGGTCTAACGTACGACCCATTTGGACCTCCAGCTCAGATACGATCTAGTGTACGATCCCTTCTGATCTTCAACAGCTCAAGCATGGTTTAATGGACGACCAAGTTAAACCTTCACTTTCTCAGGTGCTACCTTCGGACAGGTACATTCCTGAATGGTAGTCTAGTATACGGCTACTCCCTTTCTCAGGTGCTACCTTCGGACAGGTACATTCCTGAATGGTAGTTTAGTATACGACTACTCCCTTTCTCAGGTGCTACCTTCGGACAGGTACATTCCTGAATGGTAGTCTAGTATACGGCTACTCCCTTTCTCAGGTGCTACCTTCGGACAGGTACATTCCTG